>NC_081174.1:6193095-6916256 GCF_012432095.1 Onychostoma macrolepis | reverse complement strand
TCATCATTCACCTTTATTGGAATGTAAATGTACACCCAAGCTTAGCTGCAGGAATCTGTGAGGGCAACGGACAAGAAAATTGCTGTACCCAGGGCAGGCTTAGTAACAATTACCCTTGTATGGTTATCTATATACAATAAACATTAGTGCTGTCAAAATTAATGATTAATCCAAGTGATTAATAAAAAATAAAAAATAAAAAATAAAAAATAAAAAATAAAAATAATTTAAAAATGGTCTAAGGCGCCAGACTCAAGGCATTTCCGCTTTCTCAGTTGACACATGCTCTTTTAGAATTGGAAGCAATCTTGAGACAGTAAAATGTTATAGTTTGCATTCCTTCTTTTGCCCTCTGTCCAACTCCATTCATAAAATTACTCTTCAGAATCTTCAATGAAGTTGTCAGAATGGCCAAGCGATCTAAGGCACCAGACTCAAGGCATTTCCGCTTTCTCAGTTGACACATGCTCTTTTAGAATTGGAAGCAATCTTGAGACAGTAAACATTAAAGTTTGTATTTATTCTTTTGCCCTCTGTCCAACTCCATTCATAAAATTACTCTTCAGAATCTTCAATGAAGTTGTCAGAATGGCCAAGCGATCTAAGGCACCAGACTCAAGGCATTTCCGCTTTCTCAGTTGACACATGCTCTTTTAGAATTGGAAGCAATCTTGAGACAGTAAAATGTTATAGTTTGCATTCCTTCTTTTGCCCTCTGACCAATTCCATTTATTAAATTGCACTGGTGTCAAAAGTATTCACATTCATTACTCAGGTAGAAGTGTAGATACTAGGGTTTAAAAAGACTTCTGTAGAAGTTGAAGTATCAACTCAAGCAAAAGTGTAAAAGTACTGGTTTCAAAACTACTTAAAGTATAAAAGTAAAAGTAATGTAAGGAAAAAAATGCCGTTAAGGACAAAAGCTTAGGCCGTGCCACAGGGGCCTATTGTGCACTACCCCACCTCCTCAAAAAAACATTTTTCTAAAGGCCATGACTATAATGTTATATGTTAATGTTGAAAAATTTGGGATGCACTAGGCTACCTGTTTCAGCCGCATATATGCCCATTAAAAATGAACGCATTTTAGTACAATGTAAATACATTAAAGAACCATATATGTGTACTACTGAGCATTAACGTGTTTCATGGAGCGGAAGATATGATGGCTAGTTGCCTATAAGTACTGTAATGGTGCAAAAAGTCAAACTTCAGAGGAATGTCATCATTCACCTTTATTGGAATGTAAATGTACACCCAAGCTTAGCTGCAGGAATCTGTGAGGGCAACGGACAAGAAAATTGCTGTACCCAGGGCAGGCTTAGTAACAATTACCCTTGTATGGTTATCTATATACAATAAACATTAGTGCTGTCAAAATTAATGATTAATCCAAGTGATTAATAAAAAAATAAAAATAAAAAAAATAACTCAATCCTGATACCTTCCTGGTTTGTACTATGCTCAATTCTATAGCTAATGGCAACAATGACTACGTTTACATGGACATCAGTAATCTAATTATTTACCTTATTCTGAATAAGACAATATTATGATTAAGGTGTTTGCATGAGTTGCTTTTAGAATAATCCTTTCATGTTCCTGTTTTACATGTTATAGTACATAGATCGATTAATGGCATGCGTCATTACGTCACCACACGACGCTATCCGACGTCTCCTCCAGAATTTCAAGTATAAACATATAGTTTGTCTTCGGGATGATGCAATATACAGTTTTGGGTGTTTCATTTTTAATTTTATGAAAGCTTCAAGTGCAGTTAATTATTTGTACGTGCATACAGACGACGGCAGTGTTGAAGCTCTTTTATTTGCCGTCAAACGGTTGACCACTGCCGTGTGTGTGTCCTGTCGCAAAATGCGGCGAAAAGTCCTACACGACAGTAATAGTATGATTAAGGTGTTTACATGTCTGTACTGCACTTCAATAATGCGACTAAAATAGGAGTACTCCACATGTCTTAATTCGATTTGTGTTTACTTCGATTATGACTTTAGCCGGATTAAGGTAATCAAAATCTCTGTTTACATGGTAGACTCTTAATCAGAATATTGTCTTAATCGTATTAAAATCGGAGTATTGATGTCCATGTAAACGTACTGAGTGTCACATTTAACTAGAAGATGTAACAAACACTTTGGACTCAATCCTGTATGTACAACAACAGGGTAATCTACATCAGTTACAATTCGCTCGAGTTCTCTTCTTGAGTCTCTGCCACAGACATCTTCGTACTTGGCTACATACGTCTGCTATGTCCAGTGTTGGGGGTAACGAGTTACAAAGTTAGTATAGCCTACTTATCACAACATTGTCAATCGCAAACGCTAATTTATTCAAACGTCTCTCGACCGAACTACCTACTGTAGCTTAATTTGCGGAGGACGAAGAGAAAGCACCCGTTTGATAAATGAGCCAGTAGTGGAGAAATAATAACTTTTAAGAAATAATGTTTTTTGAGTAACGACCCCAACACTGGCTATGTCCTTGCTGGAGTGTGACGTGATTTGTGTCATGTGCAGGTGCGATAGATTGCGTACAAACCAATAGGGTGTTGGAATGGTATATGTTTATACTTCTCATCCAACCACAATCAAATTCACTCTATCCGGATAGCGCGATTTATCTGGATAGGTTTTTTTTTTTGTTTGTTTGTTTGTTTTTTAACGATGACAAGCCGGAATGAAAACAAGCTGAAATGAAATAGGAGTAACGAGGCTATTTTTAAAATGTAAGGAGTAGAAAGTACAGATAATTGCGTGAAAATGTAAGGAGTAGAAGTAAAAAGTCGGCTGAAAAATAATTACTCCAGTAAAGTATAGATACCCAAAATTTCTACTTAAGTAAGGTAATGAAGTATTTGTACTTCGTTCCTTGACACCTCTGTTAAATTGTTTTTTTCAGACCTTTCTGTGCAATTGTCAGAATGGCCGAGTGGTCTAAGGCGCCAGACTCAAGGTGTTATCTCCTTCCCAGTTGTTGAGGTTTCTGGTCTCCGTAGGGAGGTGTGGGTTCAAATCCCACTTCTGACAGAGACTCTTTTAGAACTGGAAGCAATCTTGAGACAGTAAACATTAAAGTTTGCATTCCTTCTTTTGCCCTCTGACCAATTCAATTTATTGAATTGTTTTTCAGATTTTTAAGTGTAATTGTCAGAATGGCCAAGCGGTCAAAGCCACCAGAATGAAGGCATCTCTACCTTCCCAGTTGTTGAGGTTTCTGGTCACTGAATGCAGGTGTGTGTTCAAATCCCACTTCTGACAAAAGAATTTTTAGAAATGTAACTGATGTTGAGACAGTAAACTTTATAGTTTGAATTCATTATTTTGACCTCTGACCAACTGCATTCTTAACATTTTTCTTCACAACCTTAAACATAGTTGTCAGAATGGCCGAGCACCAGACTCAAGGCATGTGTACCTTCCCAGATGTTGAGGTTTCTGGTCTCCGAATGGAGGCGTGGGTTCAAATCCCACTTCTGACACATGCTCGTATAGAACTGGGAGCAATGTTGAGACATTAAATGTTTAAGTTTGCTTTCCTTCTTTTGCCCTCTGACCAATTCCATTTATTGAATAGTTTTTCAGATTTTTCTGTGCAATTGTCAGAATGGCCGAGTAGTCAAAGGCGCCAGAGGCAAGGTGTTATCTCCTTCCCAGTTGTTGAAGTTTCTGGTCTCCGAATGGAGGCGTGGGTTGAATTCCCACTTCTGACAAAGGCTCTTTTAGAATTGGGAGTATTGTTGAGACAGTAAACATTATAGTTTGCATTCGTTCTTTTGCCCTCTGACCAACTCCATTCATAAAATTATTCTTCACAATCTTAAATAAAGTTCTCAGAATGGCCGAGTGGTCTAAGGCGCCAGACACAAGGCATCTCTATCTTCCCAGTTTTTGAGGTTTCTGGTCTCCGAATGGAGGTGTGGGTTCAAATCCCACTTCTGACAAAGGCTGTTTTAGAATTTGAAGCAATGTTGAGACAGTAAACATTACAGTTGATTTTAAGGTTTTAGTTTTTGTTTTTAAAGCACTTCATGGTCTTGCCCCAATTTACATTTCAGATCTTCTCCATTTTTATTCTCCTGCGAGAACGCTTAGATCGTCTTCTCAGAAGTTACTGATGGTCCCAAAATCTCGTTTAAAATCCAAAGGCAACAGAGCTTTTTCAGTTCTTGGTCCTACTCTCTGGAACTCTTTGCCTTTATCCATCAGATCATCCCCTACGTTATCTTCTTTTAAATCATCTCTTAAAACATACTTTTTTTCTCAGGCTTTTGCTTAATTTGGAAATATTTTTTGATTTTGTTTCTGTTTGTTTCTTTTGTTTGGTGATGTTTTGTATTAATTTGTATTTAATGATTTATATTTTATATTGTCTTAATGATTTTGTTAGTTGTTATTTATGATGTCTTTGGCTGTGCAGCACCTTGGTCAGCACTTGTTGCTTTTAAGGTGCTATATAAATAAACTTGACCTTGACCTAATATAAATTTTAGCCTCATTGAGAAACTCAATGCGAGCATTAATTAAGTGATTGATGGTTGTTCAGGTTCAGGAATATTTCAGAATCGATTATGAGCTCATTTTTTTCCCCCAGCATATGGTATGTGTGTGCGATAGAGAAGCGGTGGGCTTAATTGCATAGAATGTGCGCTGTGAGACACATGCACATTGCTTCACAATGTGTGCTTCCACCCGCCGTGTTTTACTTTAGCTATGCTTTAGATATGCTTTCATTTATACCATTTGAAATGCAGTACTATTAGATGCACGAAACTCATGTACTGACAGACTTTCACGTGCGCTTTGTGTTTGTTTGTCCTGAAGCTCGATTGCGGCTGCGGTCAAATGCACTTGCATTTTTGAATACTTTTATACGAAATTGATGTACACACAGTCAGTTATGTTTTAGAGCAGGACAAAACATCTGATATATCGAAATAGATATTTGCATTAGTCTGAATGCAGCCTGTTAAAGCTGCCACTGTCTGATCCCATCAGTAATAATCAAACGGCAATAATGCTGAGGAAAAAAAGAAAAACCCATAACTATTGTCTGTAAACTTTCGGATACTTAAAGAACACTTATTTTAAATAAGTAATTGTTTTAAAAAGTAGCCTGCTTATATAATAATAAAACATTTAAAAAGTAAATTTTGCACAACATAAATTTGATTTTAAATGCATATGAAAATGTAGCCATGTGCAGTAATATTGAAAACTGAGAATGTGATGCATCGTGATATTGAGTTGATAATGATAATCGTAATTTAATTGAATCGTGAAACCAAGATTCACACCCCTACTTTTAAGATGGCAGAAGCCTGCTGACACACAGAGATTCCAACTATAAACAAAAAGCATAGAAACTGCAATTTTGGTTAAGATGTAAAGTTGTAAAGATTTATTTGCATAGCAGAAGAATTAATTGGGGAAAAAAATGTAAATCAAGAATCGTTTTGGAATCGGATCGTGATTCCGTGCCTGAAGATTCCCACCCCTAGTGATTATGTGTTAGATTAGTTTACATGATTTATCCAATAAAGTCTTATTTATATTGAACAGAAAAGTATCTTGTGTTTTGTGCTTACAAGTTAATGTCTTAAACTGCCGATCTTGTTACTGTGCTATTAAATTGTGTTTTCACTAGATTTTGGATTTTAACCCTTTAGGCGCCAGGGATTTTTTGGGGAAAAAAATGCTGGATTTTGACATCAAGACTTCAAAAGCTTGTGACTTGAAAGGGCTTAAAGATAGAGATATACTGTATATTAGAAAAATGTTGGGCATGACCAAAAGTTTATGTGGGGTTTAAATATACTCATCTAATTTGCATATTATGACGTCATAACATATGACGATGTACACACAGAAACGGAGGAGACCAAAAGAAACGGAAGGCTGCATCCTCTGGAGGTCGCATTTGTAGACTGCATACGTCATAAAGAAGATCTTATTTTACTATATTAATAGTTATAAATTTGACCATTATTCTTAGTTAAGTGTAAATTGTTGTAATATGCTTTTGACTCGCAAATGTAATGCTCAGTTAACTGAAATAAACCAGGCTTGATGACGTATGCAGCCTACAAATGCAACCTCTGGAGGATGCAGCCTTCCGTTTGAGAAACAGCCTGGGTTTACCAAAGAAAAGCTGTTCCCGACCAAGTTAGGTTCACAGAGTGGTATAAGACTCTAAGTTACCTCTCTTTCAGAAACGGGCTTGACTTACCCTGCTTTCTTGGGTTAGACAAACCTCCCATTTTGAAACTGAAAACCCAGAGTTTCCCTCATTTCAGGGTTAACGTACTCAGAGTTTTCACATAACCTCCTTTCTGAAACGGGCCCCAGTTCATGGTTAAGACTAGAAGGGATACGTATGGCAGTACTGGGCATGCGTCCATCAATACAGCGTAATTTTTTTCACACTGTACACCAATAATTACTATTTTTCATTACTGTAATGGGTAGGTTTAGGGTTGGGGTAGGTGTAGACTTTAATAAAACACAATCTAATAGGTAGAAAATTAAATTTCATTGTCCGTTTCCGGTCGGAGCTGTATTCCTTCTAGCCACAACCCCAGTTCATGTGCCGCTTGAACAATACAGTGATGTGTCATGACACATTAAAGAGCCACAAAACAGTATTTATTGTTTGAATTTCTTAAAAAATTACCAAATTTGAAAGCTGAGCCCTTGTTTCATACCACAAGTAACCTGCTCAGTGTTGTCTGTTGGCGTGTTGTCAGTTTGCTCTTTGCTCCATGATGTATTTTTTTACTGCGTGAGAATATTATGTGTAATGTGAGAGCGGCATTAGTTTGTTGGACATAGCAACAGTATCTAAGGAGAGCGGGTTTTTGCAAACAGCCAATTGCATCTTAACCTCTCTACTTAACTTTAGGTCATGCATGCACTTAACATATCCGCCATGTTGGCTTTTTTTTTTTTTTTCGTAGTTTTTATGAAGTTTTTTCATGTATGTATTTCTGAACTGAATCCTTCACTAAAAAAAGCAATGGATTGTGGACAATATTAGCCATAAGACTGTGCACAGATCCACACTTCAAAAATCTACCTGAAATAATAGACCATCCGGGGACTTTTGGCACACTCTGTTCAACATACTGTGTTTTGGGAAACACTTATTCTCAACTCACATACTATTTAGGATGGATAGTATGAACATTGGGATGCACGGTCAGTCAGAAGCCAGTTATTCTCTGGCCAGAAAGTGAACCTCTTTATTCTGCCCAGGTTTAATGATTTTCAAGCTGTGTGTGCTTACATCAGTGAGAGGTGGTGTACAGGTGGTGTAACTGTTGTAGCATTTGGACCAATCAGACACACAATTTGGCATTTGATTTAACAAATCAGTTAGTTATTAGATTAACAAATAGTCACAGACCCCTCACCCAATACACATACCCGGTGCCAGTAGGTATGTCAAGGACTTCAGGCCCCTGGTTCCATGGCAACCCATCAGATAGCACTAGTTTTATTGCTCAAAGGAATGCAAATGCAGAGCATCTCACTACCTCTTTCCTATAGGAAAGACATTATGCCATAAAAATGGACTCTTCTCTAATTAATTCATAGAAAAACCTTTCTTTGAACGAACACACATATCATTCAGGTCACTGTGTATATTATTACTGTTCTTGTATATGTTTTTGTGTATTGTATACTGTTTTATGCATGCTTATGATAGATCACTTGTTAATATAATTTTAACTCACACCATGTCTGGTCTCTATCAATTCATCTTCGAATGATCTAACATGTTGATACCTATGTAACATATTAGTGTCCTAAGAATCTTTAATAGTTTGTATATCAACTTCCAATCCAACCCCTTTGCAAATTACCATGCTCTCAGACAAAGGGTCATAAGTATTTCCCAACTCCCGCTTGGAAATTCAGCCTTTCTCATTGGTCAAGCCCATCCTGAGAGGTGTGACTCTTCGCAGACCTTAAAGGGCTCAGGCACAGTTCCACCTTCACGCACTCTCTTCTGCAAAAGCTCTACTGCTAAATCTCCAGATTGCTGCCCGTGTGAAGAGCCTTAGCCGGTACCGGCGTGCCCGGTGGGCTCCAACATATCCCGGTTTGCAGTTCTGTTAGATCCTAGAAGGATGTGAGCTAGAACTCTTCTGGACCCTTAAGTCTTGTGCCAGGCCTTGCGGCCTTGACTTTCCATTCAACCAAAGCTCCTCGGACCTCAGAGCCAGAATAACATCTTTGGAATTCATCACTCTTCAACTCAGAAGAACGTGATCGCAAGTCCAAAATCTTGAAACAATCAAGACTTTTCATCCGAGACTGCATTACAGACACACGCCAACAGCCATGCAAGTATGGTACATCTAACTAAACTAAACAGAGGTTTAGTATAAGTTATAGACCCCGTTATAAACGGCGCTGATGGTTTTACTTAGGTGGTTAACTGACTCTTTCCATAACTGCATTCTGTTTTCTCTAATGGCTTCATTCATCCACTTTAGCTCCCCTTTTGTATATACGCGTGAGTGTATGTATGTTTGTTTGTTTGTTTAGATTAGTTATGTGTGTTAGTGTTAAGTTAATAAAAGTTGTGTGCATAAATTACATGAGTTTCTGGTTCTGCCTTGCAAATTAATGTCCCTTTATGATTTTCGATCCTTACTACATGCTCTAATGCATTAATACTTAGGAAAGTATTTTCTGTGGCCACGGAAATATCCATTCTTAAGCCCGGCTCACACTGTGCGATTTTGGCCACGATTTGGTCGTCTGGGACAAATTTTGAAAATCCTAAAAGATTCCTATGATCCTAGGCTAAAATACGTAGTCTTTGATCGCTGGTTTGACATGTTCACCGACAGCCGATTAATGGCTGTTGCGATCAAATTTCACCTCCGACGAAATTCTGGCAGTGTCAGAAGATTTGGCGCACAGTCCTGCAGTGTGACTACCCCTGCGACGAATATCAAACTGTCTCCGTTTTTCAAGGCAAGCTATGAGCAGAATTAATGCTTGAGAATTATTCTATCAGCTATAGACTCCGGCGCTCCCGTCCTCCGCTCACCGAGTTAATCTGATATGTTTCTTTTTTATATAAACACTGGTTGCGCCGCTGTTTTCATGTGCGTGTGTATGAATACATACACTATTCTTCTTAAACACGCCGGTATTGCCGCCGTTCATATACTTTTCATGACAGCCAACATTTCGGTGCCGCGTGCAATGCAGTTCACAGTCACTGGACGTGTATGGGTTGATAATGTAAAACTTCGGATAAGTTTTCTTGCGCACACCTGTTTTTAACTCGTCTTGACTGTCGTACAGTCTGACATTAATGACAACTGAGATCCCATAGTGTGACATAATCATCATGTTCGTACAGTCTGACAAGTACAATCCTAAAGGACTTTTAAAAAATCGCACAGTGTGAGCCCGGCTTTAGAGTTGATATGAACTTACACTGAATGGTCGCTGGACGAACAGATCAGTTGATGACAATTTAATTCTGCTACAGTTATTACTGTCGTGAGCTCAGCTTTACAGAAACTCGCTGATCAGATCACAGAGACTGAGCAACAACACCCGGACTCTGTTTTAATCATTCTCGGGGACTTTAATAAAGCAAATCTCTCCCGCGAACTGCCAAAATACAGACAACACATCACATGTGTTACGGGTCTGTGGTTGTGGCGTGAGCAAACTTAAATCAAAATAAATGACAAGAGAATGAAACGGCTTCAACGCACTTTTCCCTTTTATTAGCATATAAGAACGGACAAACACAAAGGGAGAACTGAGGACTTTTAAAGGAAAGGGAACAAAAGAGCAAACAACGTAATTCAAAACAGGTGGGGATAATGAGAGGTAATTAATTAACAAGAAACGGAACCTAACCAAATAAGGAAAATGGGGACTAGGACAGGCAGACACGTTACAACATGTCCCACCAGAGACAGTAATATATTGGATCACTGTTACACCGCGATAAAGGATGTCCCACAGGCAGCTTTAGGACACTCTGATCACTGTTTAGTTCATCTCATACCGACCTACAGGCAGAAACTTAAATCTGCTAAACCTGTATTAAGAACTGTTAAAAGATGGACTAATAAAAAAGAGCAGGTTTTACAAGCCTGTTTCTCTCTCACTGATTGGACTGTTTTCAAAGCTGCTGCAAACGATCTGGACGAGCTCACAGAGACTGTAACATCTTATATCAGTTTCTGTGAGGATATGTGCATTCCTACCAAGACTCATTTAACTTACAACAACGACAAACCATGGTTCACTGTAAAACTCAGACAGCTCCGTCAGGCCAAAGAAGATGCTTACAGAAAGGGGGATAAAGTCTTGGGCCAAATACACACTGTAAAAGGAGATCAGAGTGGCAAAGAGGAATTATTCTGGCAAGCTAAGGAACAAATTATCTTCCAGTTATTCTGCTTCAGTATGGAAAGGTATGAAAGATATCACCAGCTACTCTGGAGAATCAACAACTGCCAGACGATCTGAATGAGTTCTACTGCAGGTTTGAAAAAACACCCCACACCCACCCAGAACACCTCTCCACACAACCATTAACACCTCCAGCAACCCCCCTCTCCCCCACATCTGCAATTCAGATCAGCGAAGATGACGTGTGCCAGGTCTTCAGGAAGAACAAAAGAAGGAAAGCACCAGGCCCAGACGGTGTGTCATCAGCCTGCCTAAAATCCTGTGCTGACCAGCTGGCCCCCATCTTCACACAGATCTACAACAGATCACTGGAGCTGTGCGAAGTTCCCTCATGCTTCAAATGCTCTACCATCATCCCCGTCCCAAAGAAACCCAAAATTACTGGACTTAATGACTGCAGACCTGTGGCTCTAACGTCTGTGAAGTTTGTAGACTTCAGCTCCGCTTTTAACACCATCATCCCAGACATCCCCCAGAATAAACTGACACAGCTTTCCGTGCCCACCTCCATCTGTCAGTGGATCACCAGCTTCCTGACAGACAGGCAGCAGCTAGTGAGGCTGGGAAAATACACATCCAGCACCCGCACGATCAGCACTGGAGCTCCTCAGGGCTGCGTTCTCTCCCCACTGCTCTTCTCCCTGTACACCAACAACTGCACATCTAAAGACCCCTCTGTCAAGCTCCTGAAGTTTGTAGATGACACCACACTGATCGGCCTCATCCAGGACGGTGACGAGTCTGCTTAAAGACAGGAGATTAAGGAGCTGGCTGTCTGGTGCAGTCTTAACAACCTGGAGCTCAACACGCTCAAAACAGTGGAGATGATCGTGGACTTTTGGAGAAACCCCCCTGCTCTCCCCCCACTCACCATCATGAACAGCACTGTGACTGCAGTGGAGTCATTCAGATTCCTGGGCACCACAATTTCTCAGGACCAGAAGTGGGACAATCACATTGAGTCCATTGTGAAAAAGGCCCAACAGAGGAAGTTCGCCAGCTGAGGAAGTTCAACCTGCCACAGGAGCTGCTGAAACAGTTCTACTTCGCCATCATTGAATCCGTCCTCTGCACTTCAATAACTGTCTGGTTCAGCTCAGCTACCAAATCTGACCTCAGAAGACTACAGAAGGTAGTCCGAACTGCTGAGCGAATGATTGGTACAACCCTCCCCACTCTCCAAGAACTGTACTTATCCAGAGTGAGCAAAAGGGTTGGCAAAATCACTCTGGACCCCTCACATCCAGCACACTCCCTCTTTGAACTGTTAACGTCTGGTTGACGCTACGGAGCTCTGAGCACCAGAACGACCAGACACAGAAACAGTTTCTTCCCTCAGGCTATCCATCTCATGAACACTGGACATTAACCCTTTCAGTGGTGAGTTTAAAATATTCTAGCGGTCCCCCCTGAGTGAGTTTATTTAAGGCAACCGTTATTTTAGAACGTTTGCCCTTACTGTTTCCATGGCAACGCGTCATGATTGTCACGTGACACACCGCGGCCACAATAACACTGTATGACAGATTGATCACTTTTATTTAGTTTTTCCTTTTTTATTTAATATATTCACAAACTTGCTTAACATGTCATGGACAATCTGATTTACCGATTCACAAATATGCGTAAATGAGTGTGTTTTGTCGTTTAAACACCTTTCTAAATGATCTTGATCATGATCTGTGACGTGAGGTGGGCGACACCATGTTTGTTCGCACCGCAGTTCAGAGAATCCTGTCAGTCTAATTTACAGCATGTGAATTCATCAATTTCTCCCGAAATACATTCAAGTAAGTGGCTGGTGAACTGGGTGAAGAATAGAGTGAACTTTATAGTTACTTACACTATGTGTGTCTGATATGAATAAAACACATCGGCAAATTAAATTTGAATGGATTGATATTGTTGCTTCCATAGACATCTGTGTGTATTTTACAAGCTATAAATGTATTGTTTTACTAGTACTTATGTGTATTTAAATGTTTGAAATCTAAAATATGCATTAAGCGGTTAAGAACACTGCATAGTTGTGATAATATGACAATCGAAGTGCACGTCTCTCTGGCTGAGCGCCAGTCAATGCGCGAAACCAACGTTTGAATTTGGCAGTTATGCGACATCACCGAACGTTCTAAATCCCATATGTGGGACCGTATTCCCAGGGGCACGGAAATAAAAATCCCATATGTGGGACCCTACCACTCAAAAGGTTAAACGTGGAACACACAACACTATTATACATTATTTATTCACCACACATACTTTTTTCATTTCAAATCTGCACATATCAGACCTGTACACACATAACTGTCTATATTATATATTGTGTTTTTTTGCTATTTTGTACATTGCCTATTTGTATATTATTATTTTTTATCTGTGTCCTGTCCTGTTGCTGGCTTTCTGTTGCACTGTAGAGCTTCTGTCACTACAACAAATTCCTTGTATGTGTAAACATACCTGGCCAATAAAGATCATTCTCATTCTTATTACTGATTATGTAATAATGAGCTAACGAGCTGTCCAGGTGGCACAAATTGTTTTCTGTTTGGCTTTAAAAGTCCTGGGCTGCGTTCAGCCCCGAAAAAACGGTGCAAAACGTTTATTAAACAGAAACGGTGGCGCGTTGAACACCTTGTTCTGATGACGCAAGTGTTGCAACTATGGCAGCTGAGAAGGCCATTCTTAGTGTTCTTTTTGAAGAATTTTCGGAGCTTGATGAAATCAATATAAATACCTGTTTAATACTGCAAAATACGCTCGATGTTACAGTCACTGCCCTTGCTGTCCAGAATAAAAGAGAACATCCCAATCGAGTGAAGGGATTTGTGGAAACTGTGGTAATCCACTTCTTACCTCCAAGACAGTGTTATGATCTATATGACCTTTTTTATTGTGAGTATTAGGCTTATCATTATTGCTGATCACTGTTGTTGTGCTATGATATTGTAATATTTACCATTATATAATCAGAGGAGCATAGAAACGTTTAGGAACGTGTCACCCACAATACAATAGCAAAATATATAAATATGTGGTATTTTTATGTTACATTAATCAGTGTCTAGCACACCTTCCTAAGGAAAGGATATGGACCAGAAGACATTGCAATTACTACATGATATTTAGACAGACTTAAAGAAGTTCCAGATCTATGCTTGTGCTCTTATTATTTCAGTTATTTTGCCTTTAATGTAAATAAACATGTGCAAACAATATACTTGCTCTAGTGAATTTATTTTGATGTTAATTACATTTACTTACAAATTCATCATCATCATGTAACATATGTTACTATAAAACTCTTATGACAAACATGTCTTCTAATATCTTCAATTGTTGTGTATATCGAGCTGCAGCGGACACATATTAAATGACTTCACTTGGACCCATTGTGCAAGCTGTCTTTTTAATACCGCGTGGTTTATATACAAGTTGCTGCTGATTGGGCTGACATTTTTGACACACCCACCAAACAAGAGAAAATGTATCTCAAACCCCGTTGCACACCGTTTCCAGGAAACATGTCATTCAACCCGGAAACCGTAGCAAAACGTTGGGCCTGAACGTGCCCCTGGTTTGGTTGGAACTATATACATATTTTATTTGGCTGTCTTAGTGATTAAATTTGTGTTTTAAAAAATGGGCTTGATTAGACTTACTCTTTTGGTGTTTCTTTATCACCAGTTGGTATGGCAAGGTGAGTTTTAATATTTTGTTTTTTGTTTGGTTGCAGGAATTTTTGTTTGTTTTAATATGTGTGTTCTCACAATATTAGTGATAAGAAGAGCCAATCATTTTATTGACTCCTCTCGTCCCATTCATCAAAATAAACTAATGTAGTTTTTTTGTTGTTGTTGTTGTTTTGTTTTGTTTTTTTTCCCAAAAGTGGCTTCATTTGAGTAGTATTAAGTGATATTTTTTTAATAGCCAAATTCCACAAACGCGTCCACCTATGTAATCCTGTTAATATTCTGAACCTAGAAGTCTTTATAATGCAGCTAAAAATGACTTGAGAAATGTTAATTACTTGGCCTCCCAAGTCTCTTGTTTGTTTGTCATCATTGCTCCGTATTCAGCTCCATGGCTTAACATGGCTCTTTACATTACTACAAGATCATTTCAGATTAAGAAACCCCTAGTATCACACCTCACTCCAGGAGTAAAGTAATGAGCTTATAACTTTTTTTTTCCATTAAATTTGAGTTAATATTCACATTGTCTATCTACGGACAATCCACTGAATGGCCACAGTAACTTGGTTGGTGCATCCATTTCTGTCCCCCTGCAAAACGCCTAGAGCCAGGATGCTGAGTCTGCTTCTGCTAACGTCAACTTGAGCCAGGATGCTGAGTCTGCTAACGTCACCTTGAGTCAGGATGCTGAGTCTGCTTCTGCTAACATCACCTTGAGTCAGGATGCTGAGTATGCTTCTGCTAACGTCACCTTGAGTCAGGATGCTGAGTCTGCTTCTGCTAACGTCACCTTGAGCCAAGATGCCGAGTCTACTTCTGCTAACGTCACCTTGAGCCAGGATGCCGAGTCTGCTTCTGCTAACGTCACCTTGAGCCAGGATGCTGAGTCTGCTTGTGCTAACGTCACCTTGAGCCAGGATGCTGAGTCTGCTAACGTCAGCTTGAGCCAGAATGCTGAGTCTGCTTCTGCTAACGTCACCTTGAGCCAGGATGCCGAGTCTGCTCGTGCTAACGTCACCTTGAGCCAGGATGCGGAGTCTGCTAACATCACCTTGAGCCAGTATGCTGAGTCTGCTAACGTCACCTTGAGCCAGGATGCTGAGTCTGCTTGTGCTAACGTCACCTTGAGCCAGGATGCTGAGTCTGCTAACGTCAGCTTGAGCCAGGATGCTGAGTCTGCTTCTGCTAACGTCACCTTGAGCCAGGATGCCGAGTCTGCTTGTGCTAACGTCACCTTGAGCCAGGATGCTGAGTCTGCTAACGTCACCTTGAGTCAGGATGCTGAGTCTGCTAACGTCACCTTGAGCCAGGATGCTGAGTCTGCTAACGTCACCTTGAGTCAGGATGCTGAGTCTGCTAACGTCACCTTGAGTCAGGATGCTGAGTCTGCTTCTGCTAACGTCACCTTGAGTCAGGATGCTGAGTCTGCTTCTGCTAACGTCACCTTGAGTCAGGATGCTGAGTCTGCTAACGTCACCTTTAGCCAGGATGCGGAGTCTGCTTCTGCTAACGTCACCTTGAGCCAGGATGCAGAGTCTGCAAACGTCACCTTGAGTCCTTCTGATGAATATGTTTCAGCCGCTATCTATTTACATGTTCTCAAACGTGTTCTTGTGTAAACAAATAAAAAATCTGTTTTTTAATGGTTTCTTGTGTTCACTGTGTTGTACTTTTTTCCAGAGTTTGAGTACTAAGTTTTGTAGAACTGCTTTAATGCTTTCTCTTAATGTTTTATTTTTCTCTTTGGAAGAGCAGCTCTGTTTCTCTGGAGGTGTAGTTATTAGCTTTTTACTTGTTTTTTTTTTGTTTTGTTTTTATGACTTCTGGTATGTTGCGGTTAGTAATTCTGCCTAAATGTAATTGTAGAAACCTACTTGCAACACTTTCTTTAAGTGATTTAATGCTAGTTCTTGCAGTCACTAATGTATGAATCCAAAAAGTGGTAACATTTGTTTCTTTGAGAAATGCAGATTTAGATACCCACTGCTAGACTGCAACAACGATCCATTCTGACATGTCAAGCTTGTGGGAGATATGTGCATTCTGGATGGTGTTGTAACAATTTTTCAATTTAGTTAAAGTAGCTCTAGAAGACAACCCTGCAAACATGCACCTGCGGGGCCCATGCTGGCTTTTTGCAGGCACAGTGGACTAGGGCCAGCCCACACCAAGCCTAAACAGGCCCAGTGCCTCTCATGAGTCATATTTGAGGTGCAACAGACATGAGCCTGTTAATAATAATTTTGTAGGCAGTTTTCTTCCTTACCACTAGGAGTGCTGGGGTGTTTTGGGTTTCCTTAAGTGGGTAGAGGGAGTAGCAATAACAACAAGCAGCAGTAGCCAGTATAGCTCACCTGCTGAGCACATTGTGCTGTGTCCTGATTGGGATATGTGTAATTTCAAGCCAAGTCAAAAGTAAGGAGTTGATGTTTTTTGCAGAGATGTTACATGTGTGTATGGCCTATGTTTGGATTGATGCTAAGAGTTTAAGACAGTGTATTTGTATGCATTTTAGAAGGACTCTTTATTGGTGAGGTCACCACATCATGGTCCAGTTTGAATATGGATTTAAAGTTCTTTTCGACGTGGGACCATAGTCTGGACTATTTTTGACTGTTCCTGGTTAGGAAGGGTCTGGTGTTTGAGAGCTGTGGCGTGTTTTCATTACAAAAGGCTGGATTATTTATTTGCTATCAGTAACTTCAGCTACGGACAGTGTTTGGACATTTATACACTACAGATAAGGATTTCGCACACATCAACTTTCACATGACGAAATCCTACATTGCTTTGTTTGCTTTCTTTTGTTTTTTTGTTCTTTTGTGTATTTACATTTTTGGCTATATGTAGTTGTATTAATCTGAATAGAATGTTTTCTATTTTGTATTTAATAAATTGATCTGAAATCCCTTTTGATTACTGTACATTTTTGACAATACAGACATTAGTTATGTGGTGACTGCATCCATTTCAGATGTATAATAACTGGTTTTCCCAAAGACTTAAGTTATAGTAGCTGGAAATTATTGATAGTGAAACAGATGTATTGTTGTTGATTAATAGTGCGGGCACTGTGTGGGCCTAGTGAGGGTTTCCTGGGGGCTAAGTGAGGGCTGACCGTGCAGGGCCAGCACTAAGGGGCCAACGTTTTGCCAATGAGCAAATTCTCAGGGGCCCTGCGCTGGCAGCCTGCTGGGGGCCCTTAGGCTAGCCCTGAGTGGGCCTGTAAAGGCTTGTTTTCAGGGAATAGTAAACAATCATTATTCAGTTGTAACCAGTTCATTGTTGATCCAGTGTCCATCAGTTATGGAATGAGTTTAATTAAAGCAGCTCTTGAGAAAACAGTGTCATTAGCTCAGTTCAGTTCTGTTAAATTCTGATAAATACAGCGGTTTAATAACCTAGAACACTTGATGGCTGCTCTCAATTCTTCGTCATCAGTTAGGAACCTAGGTGTGCTATTTGATAGCAATCTTTCCTTTGAAAGCCACATTTGTAAAACTGCATTTTTCCATCTCAAAAATATATCTAAATTACGACCTATGCACTCAATGTCAAATGCAGAAACGTTAATTCATGCGTTCATGACCGCAAGCTTAGATTACTGTAATGCTTTATTGGGTGGTTCTTCTGCACTCTTAATAAACAAACTCCAGCTTGTCTAAAATGCAGCAGCTAGAGCCAGGAAGTATGACCATATTAATCCAGTTCTGTCAACATGGCACTGGCTCCCTATTAAACATTGTATACATTTTAAAATCTTGCTAATTACCTATAAAGCCCTCAAGAACCTAAGTATTTGAGCGAGCTCTTATCGCCTTATAGCCTTTCACATCCGTTATGATCTCAAAACTCTGGCCATTTGATAATACCTAGAATATCAAAATCAACTGCGGACAGCAGATCCTTTTCCTGTTTAGTGCTCAAACTCTGGAACAATCTGTCTAACATTGTTCGGGAGGCAGACACACTCTGTCAGTTTAAATCTTGATTAAAAACCAATCTCTTTAACCTGGTTTACACATAACACACAAACTAATTTCTATAAAGAAAGAATTGTAAAGAATTGCTAGGCTGCATTTTTTTTGTCCAAAACGTCCTCTATTGTGTGGTGTCATTACGATTATTTAACTGCTCCCGATCGAGACGGAGTGTCCCCGAACTCAAATAATAAATATCAAACATGTTTGATGTATACGACTCCTGATCCAGCTGCCTCTGACGTGATACCCGTGATAGCCAATGACAGCAAACAAGCATCACTTACCGGATGTTGTATGCTTCTACAGTTGAAACTTGGCAGCCACAAACATACCACGAAAGCAGAATACATCACCCATATCCTTTTTATACTTTGTTTTTCCCTGTGAAACAAAACAGGAGAGCCAGCTGACGACATTGATTGTCTGTTTCTTCTCTAATCACGTTTGATCTTGTGAGTCTCTGTGAGAACTCGTGTCACTGTGAAATCATCCCTACAATCTACAAGTGTGTGGTATCATGGTCTGGTTGATTATAGGATTATAAGGCTAAAAATCGGTTGAAACTGTCTTCATGTCTGTTGTCTCCCATGGTTTTAAAATTGGTTAACATTTAAAAATCGTCTAGTGGAGACTTGACTGATTGTACAGACACTATTGGAAGAGAGCTGAACTGGATGATGACATCACTGAACTTACCATCAATGAACTTACTTTAACTGGAAAAATGACTGTGTTATCATCCTCTTGCATTATTGACACATTGTTTTCCTGTTTGACATTGTGAAGCTGGTGTGACACAATCTGTATTGTATAAAGCACTATATAAGTAACGGTGACTTGACTCATCCAATGTGACCATGCAGTCAAGTCAATAATATTGCCAACTAAGCAAGCCAGGTGGTGACAGTGGCAAGGAACACAAACTCCATTGGTGACAGAAATGGAGAAAAGAAACAAAAAGGGTGAAACCAGACTCATACTGCGTCCTATTGTGCCTACTTATACTACGTCCTTAAAGTATGTACTCCTTCGGTAAAGAAAAAAAAACGCACTTTAGAGTGTATAGTAGCAGAGTAGGCACGCTTTGGGACATACTATCACACCATATACTGTAATTGACCATTTGCAAAGAGCTTGATTGACAGGCGATTTGACCAATTATAACGCCGAATCCGCCATCTTGCCCAACAAACAAATCAGACAGGAGAGTAGATTAACATCAGTGGACTTAAACTTGAAAAATTGTGTGTATTGACATCTTTCTGCAGTTGAAATAAAATACGCTCTGATCTTCCGTCATGTTTATTTCATGTTTTAATGTGAAAAGACGATCTGGGGCCCATTTCAATAAGGAGGTTCAACCAACTCTGAGTTGAAACTTGAACTCTAATGGCAAGCTCACACTACATCATTGAAAGACTAGCCGAATCACTGTGTTGCTCATACTACACAACAAGATTTCTTCTCATCTGTCGTCGTCTTGTCATAGCTGCGCACATACTACACAACACAACGCTGACGAGGTGCACACACTACAAAACATTCAGTGAAGAGGCGTTCCCAACCATCAGCGAAAATACAATTTCTCACATAAATTCTCACAAGAAATTACAGCGATTATAGGCCATTTCTTCAAGTATGGACGATCAACTGGCCCTTCTGTGAAGTTATTTTATCCGAAAGAAAGAAGAAACCACGACAAAAGAGAACATGGCAGAAACAATGGCTTGAAAGACATGGACAACAAGGACTGTCAGTACTGCAGAAACAGTTGGAGGTAATTAAACAGTACAATGAAACATGGTATTATATACACAATCTATGGATTTGTTCATTTTATTTCTAGTTAGTTGATTTGATTAATTTGTGGCTTTTCGTTTCTGTTCATAAAGATGCATGATAAGACTAATTTTACCATCTGCACTGTGATTGGCTGGATTAGTTCCACCTTGCCATTGTGTCGCTCACATTACGAGATCATGTGGCGATAATATTAAACAGTGATAGCTCGAGACAGGTTCGGATCACGTTGTTTACCTGCTCATATTTAATATCCAGTGCAGAGTTAATGTTATACGGCTTGTTCAGTGAATCGCCGGCCAACTCAGTGATCAGCCGTGAAACAGTGGTTCTGTTCAAATTCCCTATTAAATCATGAATGATTCCCTTTGAGCTAAATTGACCTGTTTCCCTTACATATATTGGTGGAGAACGCGGGGCAGTTTAATCTAAATTGTGAGCATAAACCAAGTTATTTCATCTTTTCTTTTGTTGGATGAAATATGAGAAGCTTCTGAGCCGAGACTGTGTGTGTGACATGACGTAAGCAGCACGCGCCCACTTGAATAAATGAATGCAGAGAGGGAGGAGGTCCAAGATGGCGCTCTGATCGGTCACGTTCTGTTGAGCTCCGCGAACTCAGTGGTTTATTTTATCAGAGAATGTAGTTTTGGAAGTTTGACTTCATAATTTATACCAGTCGCTTTGACTGCCAGAATGGGAAAATCTGAAAAAAGGAAGAATCGGAATGGACCTAAAACAGCTAATGAATCGGCTAGTCAAGTCTACCAAGATCCCTTGGCTGAAAATATGCACGATTACTTGAGCCAAGACACTAAATCCGTTGAATTCAAGAAAACCCCTGTCTCCTTCCTTCTCTTCCAGAAACCCCTTGTAAATCTCCTGCCGCTAAACAACGCAAAACAGAGGGGGTGACACATCTGCTATCCTTTCGCAACTCGGGGGGCTTTCGAGGCTTATTAATAACCGCTCCGATGCTTTAGAGAAGATGGTAGGAGAAAATTCACGTGGAATCGCAAGTATGAAAGAATCGATCAATGAAAACACCAAGCAAATCTCTGGGATAAAAGATGTTATTGATTTTATGAGTGCCGAGGCTAAAGATCTAAAAGTTAAACTCGGTGTGACTGAGTCATTAGCCAAAAGAGCTAAACTCAATTTGCATCAACCGGAGGAGCGACTTCTTCACCTCGAGGCTTACTCCCGTCGATGGAATCTAAGAGTTCACGGGGTTCCTGTAAATGAAAGAGAGGACGTCCAAGGAAAGATCGTCGATGTATGCCAGCAGCTTCTGCCAGATGCCAAGGATAAACTCCCACATGCCATGGACACTGTTCATCGGCTGGGTCGCAAGCGGCTGAACGACAACAAACCCAGAGGTATCATCGTCCAGTTTACCTCCCGTTTTCAACGCGACACAGTCTGGCGTGCTGCCAAGGACTCTGTCTTTTTGAGAAAAAAAAATCTGAAAATTTCTGAGGATCTGTTGCCTGCAGACATGGAGTGAAGAAACAAGCTCTTCATCAAAAGCACTGGATAACTCTTGCCTATATATAAAAATGTTCATGCAAAGATTCTCTTTAATAGATAGTTGGAGGGAGTCGCATCCTTTTGAAAAGAAGTTCACATAGTGCAACAACTCTTTCTCTTCTCAGTCTCGAATTGATTTTTGGCTGATTTCTAAGGAATTATGCAACACATCTACCAATATTTTGCCATCACCATTATCTGACCACAAGAGTATTTTTATTCGCACTCACTTTCTAGCTTCCCATAATATGAGTGGGTTTTCATCTTACTGTAAAGTTAACAATTCAGTTTTCCTTTATGATGAGGTGAAAGACAACATTATTAAAATAATTAAAAATAATTGAAATAAAGCGAGAGAGGAGAATAGATACAGTAGCTATTGGGAATTTACTAAGTACGAAATTGGTAAATATATTCGAAAATTTTGTAGTGATTTGGCAAAAAAGAAAAAAATAGATGAAACTATTGTTATATGTAGAATCACAAATCTATTATCTAAAAATGTAGATAGTTTACTTGAGTGTGAAAAAGCAGAATTGGCAGATTTACAACACAAATTGGATAACTTATATAAATATAAAGCTGAAGGGGCATTTATTAGATCGCGTAGGAAATGGATTGAGGAGGGTAAACAAAATTCTGCGTATTTTTTCAGACTGGAAAGAGAACAAGCTAAAAATAACTAAATTAAAACACTTATGGTTGATGTCAATATTACTGATGATCCAAGAAATATTGCAAAGTTCTGTGGCAAATTTTACAGCGATTTATATACTTCAAAATTATCCCCAAAACATATGAATGATTTTTTTCAGACATTAGCTAACATAAAACAATTGAGTATTTCAGATCAGCATTTTTGTGATGCATCTATCACACTAAAAGAGACTGAGGAAGCTATTAACTCTTTAAAAGCCATCAAATCTCCCGGAACAGATGGACTTAGTTTTTATTAAAAGTTTATGAAGTAAGTATAGAGAAGACAGTACTTCCAGCAACATTATGCCAAGGCCTAATTACTCTTATTCCAAAATCGAAAAAAGATCCCCTCTTCATAGATAATTGGCGTCCAATCACACTGCTGAACAATGATTATAAAATATTAGCTTTAGTTTTGGCAAAAAGATTAAAACAAGTTTTAAATTCTGTCATTGATGAAAATGCAGAAAAGACATATTTCATGCAGAAAAGACATATTTCTAATAACATACGGCTAGTATTAGATATGATGGATTACTCAGATTATATTAATAGTGATGGTTTTATTCTCTTTTTAGATTATTACAAAGCTTTTGATACATTGGAAAACGCATTTTCATTTCAGGCTCTTGAAAAAATTGGCTTTGGCGACTCGTTGTGTAGAATGATTAAAATGTTATACATAAACAGAAACAGCTCAATTAAACTGAGTAATGGTACGTCACCAAGATTTTCTTTAAATCGAGGAGTCAGACAAGGATGTCTGGTTTCCCCATATTTATTTTTAATTGCAACACAGTTCCTTAGCATGCATATTAATAGTAGCCATTTAAAGGGTATCACAATTGGAAACAATAAAATTATAATAAACCAATTAGCAGATGACACGGCTTTATATTTATATGATTCTTCACAAATCCCTATAGCATTGAGTATTCTCCGACCTCTTTCTGAGGCGTCAGGATTACATTTAAATATTAATAAATGTGAACTGCTGTCAATTAAAAATTGCTCTGTTGCCTCAATTGAGGGTATTGGTGTCAAAAATAGTTTAACATACCTTGGAATACAAATAACTAAAGATGAGCATAGGTGCTCAGCCGATTTTAAACCTATTATCACAAAAACACAAAGAAGATGCAATTGCTGGTTACAAAGAGATTTGTCTTTAAAAGGCAGAACACTGCTTACCAAGGCAGAAGGTCTGTCTCGTTTGGTGTACGCAGCTCAATCTCTCTTTGTGGATAAGCCCACATGTAAAATAATTAATGTCTTAATAAAATTTTTATGGAAAAAAAAAAACTCATTATATAAGAAACCAGTCATATTAAACTCCTATAATAATGGTGGTTTGAATTTCAGTGATTTCGATTCCCTTAGCAATACATTTCAAATGAATTGGCTGAAGCAATACCTATCTAAGCCAACTTCTATTTGGAATGCTTTTCCTCAACTTATTTTTTAACAGTTTGGCGGTCTTCCTTTTCTTTTAATGTGTAATTATGATATATCGAATCTCCCAATCAAGCTTTCCAACTTTCATCGACAGGTTCTTCTAGCATGGGTTTTAATTTATAAACATAATTTTTCGCCTCAGAGGTGTTTTATTTGGAACAATAAGAACATTTCATTTAAGAACAACTAATGGTTTGGTTTTGGTGCAGCAGTTGTTTAACAATCAAGGTCTTTTGCTCAGGTATTCAGAATTTCTTTCGAAATACCAAATACCTGTAACTCCAAAAGAATTCGCTGTAGTTATGGGAGCTATTCCTTCTGGTTTGTGTATGCTTCTTAAAAAGTGTAGGTACTCTTCAACAGTTACTGCATCTTTTCTTAATCCATGTGACACTCCTGTTGGTCAAATTTGCTTTTCTGCATCAAGAAACAAGAACTATAAAATAAGATCATTATTTCTTGAGAACTTAATTTCTGCTCCACGTGTAACTTTTTTTTTGGAATAATTTATTTGATAATCTCAATTGGAAAAAAGTATGGTCACTACAGCAAAAATTCTTTCTCACAAATAAGGTGAAAGAAGTGTATTTTAAACTGATCCACAGGTTTTATCCTGTCAAGAAATTTATACAAATGTTTAGAGCTGATGTAGAGCTATCATGCTCTTTTTGTTTGAATGCTGATGAAACAGTGGAACACTTATTTTGGTCATGTCAATACACTCAGGAGTTTTGGTATGATATTGGTGCTTTTGGTTAAGTTGAAGCTTTGCCAGAATTTTCTATGTAAATGAGAAATATTATATTTGGGTATTTTGACTCAGACCCCACAAAATAAAATATTTGTTTTATTATAAATGTAATTCTTTTCTTAAGCAAATTATTCATGAATGCAAATTCTCAAATTGTAAACCTGTCTTTGTGGTCTTTTTAAGAGACATGGAGAATTATATTAATTTGATTTCAGTATCTAATAATAATCAGAATTTGCTCTACACATGTTTTCGTGTAGGGAATCTTATGTCAAACAAAGGCCCTTCATTGCATTTGTTATTATTATCATTACTTTATTATTATTATTATTATTATTTTTCCTTTCATTGTTTATTTATTATTTTAGTGTATTTTTTTACCATTTTATTTTGTTGTTGCCTGTTCAAGTGTTAGGTGGATTTTCTTTTTTGTATTTTGTACTGTTTTGTATGTTCTTGATTTCAGCAATAAAAAAAAATAAAAAAAACGCAGCGAGTCCACCTCTCCATTGTTAAACTCTACCTGGTCTCATGGCATTTACGTACCTAGGTTTAGCATGACATGAAATACGTACCAATAAGTACATATCACTGCAGTTTCCAAAATAAATGAACACTTTTACACAAATTTACAGAGTTGCAATTAAATTCACTTAGTGAACAGTGTACACAAACAGGCAAGCATTATTCTCTAATGTTTAACTCAGGGAGTCAAAGACTATTCTTTATCCACCGATTTATTTCCCTTTTCAATCACTGCAGTTTAGCTCCATTCGGCTAACGGTGACTGATACGCTCGCAGGGAGTATAGCTATTGAATGACACTGGAACATGCAAATGACATCAATTCAGCTATAAACAAGGCATTAGAGAAAAGAGGAACACGCTTAATTTCGACCTTATTGTATGATCTCAGATAACTTTAAGTACATTAACTGCAGTTTAACCAACCTGGTCTCATAAAAATTCGTACCTCTGTGCACTTTTTGTGCGACACCGTTTTACATACCTTGCTGCACGTTTCGCCGCAGTTTCAAATAGAAATGTCCACTGAGTGACGCTAAAACACAGGTTCAATATGTGAACCCTGGCACGTTTTTATTACGTAGATATTGGTACGTATTGCTGTTTTTTTATTACGTTGCTTCAGATACCTATTGCGGCGGTTCAGAATTCAAATATCCGGGGACTGTCGCTAAAGGTTAACGCTCTGTCGTGCTGGAAATATGCCCTACACCAAATCCAGCCCTAAACCTACCCAATACCCTACCCAAACCTACCCTAACAAATGCAAAACTGATATAAAAACGTATAAGCTGATACAACTGAGCTATTTGAACTTCCTTTTATGCAGATTTTAACTGCTTTGTCAAACCGTAGTTACACGGGATTCGAACCGGTGCTTCTCGCCTCCTAAGTCCGTCTCCGTACTCCGTGAGTCATATTTATGGGTTTTCATACATGACAAGTTTGTTCGGTAGCTCACGGAGGTGTTTCTTAACAGAAAATTGAGTGTTAATCTTATCATTATACATTACTGACACTCTATCCTCCAATTCGATACTGTTAAGTGCTTTGACACAATCTGTTTTGTTAAAAGCGCTATATAAATAAAGGTGACTTGACTTGACTTGACTAGAGATGTGAAGACTTCGTCACTCTAATGAGTTTAAATAAATTAGAGAGACAAATCTCTTTCACCCAAAATTTATTTTTGTTTGATCAGTTGTGCAGCAACTAAAAACAACGCTGTACTCGTAGTTGGGCATAACAGCTTGCTAGTGGACCCGATCCACTCAGTTTACTGTCTCCTTCCCTTCTCTCCTGTTCTCTGTGCCATGGCTTTCTTTCCTCTTCACTTTTCTCATTTGTAGGGACCTGTAAGAACCATCAATCGATTCTAAGTGAACAAAATACACAATCTTGTCAAAGAAGACAAATCATCCTTATGAATTTGATTGTAACTCCCTCCTCCGTTCTTTCTAACCTCCCTACATTTAAAATGCAATCCAAATTTTAGCATCTCATTCAACGCTGAGATCAATTTAATAGAGATTAGTTTTGAACAACTATCGACTTCGCAACCTCCCTGGTGAGTGGACCAACTGTAAATTGTACGGTGTCCTGTCAGACGAAGAAAAGAGTAGCAGCATTATTATTATATTAGTTTGTCTAAAACAGAGATTTAATAATATTGGTTTCCTCCTCGATAACAACATTTAATTGAAAAAAGAGAGAATTGTTTATTTTAATTGAATTTGTTTTTCACCTTTTTCTCTCTTTTCCCTGTTCCTCATTAGAGTGACAAAATCTTCACATCTCTAGTCAAGTCAAGTCACCTTTATTTATATAGCGCTTTTAACAATACAGATTGTGTCAAAGCGCTTAACAGTATCAAATTGGAGGATAGAGTGTCAGTAATGTATAATGATAAGATTAAACACTCAATTTTCTGTTAAGAAACACCTATTTTGGTGTGGCATGTGCACTTCTCAGTAGTCTAACCCTGCATCCCAATGTGCATACTATCCACCCTATCTGCCCTAAATAGTATTGAAATTTAGGATGGATAGTATGCACATTGGGACTCGGCTAACTGACACTTCCTTATTAAAAAGAAAACAGGTGAATCCTATACAGAACTCACATTTGTTGAATCACCTGGCATTCATGGCACAATTTTAAACAATCGTGCATCTACTTTATTATTTCTATATGTTTTATAGGCTTGTTTTTGTGTTTGATTTGTATTGTTAATGACTTTAATTAGGTACATTAATTAAAAAAAAAAGTTATTAAAAAGCGCAACTTTTTTTCCCTGTGACACAATGCATGATTTTCATCGGTGTTAGACGAAAGATTGCCATCGTGAAACAATCGTGGCAATTTCTAGTACATTTTGTGTCAATTTCTAAAAATGTTTTATTCTTCGATAGTAACTTGTGCCGTAGCCTACGAGTCAGGTGTCATCATCGTACAGTCTGCATACATGTCATACCCAAGTTTATTAAATCCATGATACACAGTGTGATTTGTAATGATCTTATAAGATTGCTGAAATTGCAAAGTCTGTAGAAGGCATTAGACATTATGGTGACTATAAGTAAAGTGCACTGACATGTCAACTCTCATGACTGTTAGTAGACTGTCTGCTTAATATCTGCTCACACTTAATTGTGCAAGCATTCTACTGACTAGGTGCAATGTGAAAATGTCTAAAGGGGACCATCAAAATAAAGTCTAACCCTAATATTTATTAGGAATTTACTGATTAAAGTTCCAACAACATTTCTTGAAGTGCAAGTGACATGAACATGAGCACGAATGCCATTTTATACATAGCTCATGTCTTACAGAGTACCTAGAATGCTCAGCTGCTAGAAATGTGTCTTTTTTTATTTTAAAAGGTTTTCTCCAATCTTTGAAATGGTCAGGAATTTGTTGATGTTCCATTGAAGTGTAGTTGAAATATTACTGTTGTTTCAACATTAGCTTGGTTAGCATCAGATGTCAACATTATTTTATGTTGATATTTCAGTAGTATTTTCAGGGTTTCAACAAGAATCAACATCACATTGTAATATTGATCCAACAATATTACCAATGTATTTTTTTTTAAGTTTTTTGTTTTGTTTTGTTTTGCTTTGCTTTGAAAATTCAACATAATTTCAATATTGATTCAGCAACAGTAATGTGGAATCATCATCATAGTTGATCTGTGTACATTTGTGTCCATTCATTTTTCGTTTTTTAACCCAGAAATGAAATACAGAAAATGCAGTTTCTTCTTTAATGGTTCAAACACTGATGAATAGAATAAGCAGACACAAACAAATTTTTATTATTCAAAATTTGTATTTCATTAATAACTGTAAAAAAAAAAAATAAATAAATATATATATATATATATATATATATATATATATATATATATATTTTTTTTTTTTTTTTTTTTTTTTTAATATAGAAATGCTAAATTTAATTTCTGGCTTTTTAGCGTCTCTATACAGACACTAAGTGCCCTCTCCTGCTATGATGTGGCTACCATAGTAACCTACTGTTTTATGAAAACCTTTGGGTTCGATATTTTTATGATCTTAATCATTTTTCATGCCTAAAAACATGTATGAAATACTCATTAGATATTTTTTTGCAATTAACTGTATCCAGGACAGGCTTTACGGGAGTGCTGAAATGATACGAAAGCAAGAGAATGTCAGTTGAAGCTGTAGAAGTAGGATACTGGCGAAACATATTTTCCAAATGTTCCAGTGTGTATTTGTGTCTGAACTCTGGAGGTTTCTATTTTTAATGTGTTTTTGATCAACACTGATCAATAGCCAATCACCAACATTTTCTGCTGCAGTGGCCAAGCATTTAAGTTAGAGTCAACTCCACAGTTTTGTTCAGTGCTGCACGATCAACAGTCTCTCATTAAAAAAGTGTAACGATTTAAATAAGAGATTCATTGTGCAGAGCTTTATTGATTATAACTGAACTTTGTGAGATCACCATACACTGAAATGAATGACAGCTTTTTAATTATTATAAAGGGAGCGCTCTTTGCATGCTTTCTTGGCTAATCCATTCCCTGTCCATTGATAGATGTTCCAAAGATGGTTCTAGTTCCCAATTGTCCAATGTCCACTTAATTGTTACTTTGTAATGAATATTTTTTGTATTGGTGTACCTTGTAAAGTGTCCTTGAGCCTGGGAAAGGTGCTATATAAATGAAACACTATTATTATTATTATTATTATTATTTGGCCAAAGAAAACTTGTTAAAAGCAACATTTTTCTATAATAATTTGTGCATTTTTCAAATGTTTATTAAAAGTGCAAAAATTCATAAACAAAAATCTGAAAAGAAGTCAATATTTTACTTTTTCAGGCAGCATTTTGTGTGTACGGTTCTAATTTCAATTTTGGTTTTCAGCATAGCATTTAAAAATACAACAATAATTCTTAAAAAAAAAGAAAAAAAATCGTCATGAAATGAATGGACACAAAAGTGCACGGACCACAGTTTAACTTTTCTTTTTTTTTTAAATTCAATATTGTTTTAACATTAACTGAGGGTCAATAAGCGCAACATCATCACTTTGCAATGTTTAAATGTCATTACTATTGGTTTTTTTTTTTTTTTTTTTTTTTTGTTGAAGTATCCCCATTGTTCAGTGTGGTTAGAGTTGACGCATCAACATTGACTTAACTTTGTTTCAGTGGTTGCTTGCTGACGGGATCACATTTATCCAGTTTTGTCCTCTATCACATCATTTCACCCTCTCGGGCAATTTTGTGTCAACATTTGCAGGTTATAAAAGAGTCAGTCATCTCAGCTTTAATTATTACATAGATAGAATTAGGTTGGCTACAGAGGGTAAACGGTACTTTTAAATAATTCAAAAGCCACTATAACTTGAAATTTCAATGTCTCAACAAACAATTTGGTACACATCCTTTAAAGTGTTTAATTTATGTGCTACCTTTTTAGCGTCACCAAACAGAATTGAAAAAATAATGATTGTTTTGCATATGCACACTCTATCTCTCGGGCTATACCCTGTCAATTCAGGTGGGGTTTCCTTTTTGGGTGGATTTAGGTCACTCTTATTCTCTTGTTGTGATTTTAAACCACAAGTGTTGTTCTTGTGAGAGTTGATCATCATTAGCTTGTAAACAGAGAAGCAGCAGCTTCAATTGTGTCAGAACAAACATGGCTGAAAAAGCCCAAAGAATAAGTGGCTGCCACAGCGGGCAGGTTTGGCCCAGGTCAAGCGGAACCGTTCTCTCCTCCCATTTGTCCTCCCTGGTCCTCCATTGTTCTCAGGCTCATTAGTTCCTGCTGAAGATGCCAGTCAAGAGAACCCAGTGTTCATTTTAAACTGGATCGCAAGCAGGGTGCTGAAACCCCTCTCAAAGGGTCCTCTCAAACCCCTCTCTTTGGGAACAGGACCTTCGGGATAAGTGCGAGACTCTGGACGCGGGCTGCGCTGTTGAAAGAGTGCTCAGAATGAGGAGGAGAGGAAGTTATGATGGCACCACTGCCCCCATACAGCCAGTGAGTAGCTCTGAGGGTGGGGATACCAAATTCTTGCATTGCTTTTAAAGTTACAAATAAAAATTTGTATGATTTCTAATGTTGTAATATGGATGTATAAGCACGCTTATTCAGAGACTAGCTTCTAATTCTCAAACTTCACATTTACAATAATATGGAATATTATAATGTTTATAAATAATACTAAATATTTTGGTGTCAATAATATTAACTTTCAAATAAAATAATACAGTATTAGCAGATAGTTGTGCCATGTTTGTAAATAATGTGGACTCACGTTGGATTGAGTGGCTTATTTAAATATATGGCCAGTGTTTGAAATAACTATGACAAATATGCACTTATTGGCATGCCAATATTTTTATTATTTATTTATTAATTTATTTTACTTGTTTTTTGTTTTTGTTTTTGTTTTGTTTTTTACATTTACCTTCACTACAGTATGACTATATCAGAAAGACACTATTCAAAGACTACAGCTTCTCTGTCTCAAGTTTCACATTCAGAATTATATGAATAGAATATTACACAAAAATACAAATTACAGAATTTTTGGTAACACTTTATTTTAAGTTGTCCTTGTTACATGCTACATGTACTTACTATTATAATAACAATAAATTATGCATTATTACATGCAAGTAACCCTAAGCCAAACCCTAACCTTATAGTAAGTACATGTAGTTAATTAATATTACTCAGTACTTAAATGTACACTGTAACAAGGACACGTTAAAATAAAGTGTAACCATTTTTTTTCTGTTAGTTATATTAACTTTAATATAAACTATTATAGCATAATTAGATGTTTGTGCCACGTTTTATACATGAAGTTTATGCAAGTTGTAGACAACTTTAGAGGCAATATTTTATTTTATAAATAAATAAATAAAAAGGTGACTTCTCTGTTACCTACAGTAATAAGCACTGGTTAAAGTGGGATATTGTGAGTGGAGTCTGGCTTGCCATCACTTCAATGTTATACACTGAAGAATTTCATACAGAAGAATACAATTTCTAATAGAGAAATCTGATGGCACAGAATTGACTTTGCAATGAATAAAGTGCCTATTTCTCCCTTTTGCAGCCAGAGTTCATTGCCAATCTCAGACAGACTGATAAATTGGCTCCATGCTATACAAATGACACAGTCTTGTTTTTCACTGGCTGCGTGAACAAGTGATCATTGTTTGGGGCCCCATAATTGCCCCAGAATGCAATAGTGCGGAAAAAGGTTCCAGGAAGGCTCTGTAATTATGCCATGTTGCATTAATATATACTAAATAACTGATGCATGCTGTGCTTGAATAGTTTTTGCCTCTATAGTTGGACTCATGTCGAGTTTCTAAAACCCTGATGATATGTGAATATTAAACTCATAGTAAAGGGAATGCTTAATTGTTCACATATATGAAAGCATAATTAATTATGTATGCATAATGACAGTCTGCACAATCACTTTAGAAATGCATCTTCATTATCCAACATGCCTGCTTTAGAAACCTCTTGACAGTGCTCTTTGTATTTTGTAATGAATCGAATAGGAAAATTGTCAAACAAATTCGTTGGCTTCACAAGTAAGTAAGTAAATAAATAAATAAATATTTTATAAAAGTCAAACGTTAAAGTAGCTTATCCACTGTAATACAGGGGCCCCAAAAGTGGCCCCTTTATGTCAAAATAAGTGGCATGTATTTTTAAGAAATATAGCGCATTTGAAGCAAATATTTACCAAAAAATATGTCATATCAAAAGTATTTGGACATTTTTGGTTGTCAAACATTAGTATAATATGTGGTAAACACCTATAGTTATTCTGCTTTTACACAAGTTACTTTGCTTGAGACTAGTTTATTAAAAAGTACAACACTGACGCACTCAAAAGTGAAATTTACTAGCAATTTCTGTGTGAAAATTTTTCTACACCATTTTTTTTTTTTCTGTGTGCAAAATGGCTCCAAAACAACGTTCTAAGAACACCTCCAGACTCATTTGTTTGCATTTGTTTGATATTTTGCATCTCGTCCAATGCCATTCAGGCATTTTTAAATGTGACCTAAGGGACCAAATGCTTTTCGGGGTCATTGTGTGATAGAATTTAGCCTGACTGTCACTGAAGAAGCCAAATCGGTGAAGATCAGTGACGAGTTTTGTGATGAAAAAGAAAAGAAGGTGAAAGAGGAGGTTTAATTTTGCATAAAGTGTAAATGACCCTTGCTCAGATTAATGAACTTTTACAAACAAAGAGTGTAAAACCGTGTTCAATCTGAGCCAAGGCCAGTCCTAATAAGGGAACAGAATGTTCTGTCTCATTTTAGATGTTCAGTGGTTTACAAAAACTGATTTATTTGAAAAGAAAATGAGACCCACACTTGAAAGATCAGAGTTTAGGCCTGCTTTCTACACTAGAGATCATTCTTTCCTTAACCAACAGGAGGTGCACAAACAAAGCATTTGTGTAAAGACTGAAAAAATGATTGCAGAATCATCAGTAACTGTTAAAGTAAAACAGTTTTTTAGCCCTAAACTTTCTTATGCTCTGAATCCTTTCTGCGTTAAAGACACTAAGCCACAGAAGTGCTGAATTGTCCTTGTATTACTGCTGTGCAGTATTCAAATTCAAACTCTATCTTTTATATTCTGCTCTGATGCAGTAGTCTGCCTTTAAAGAAATTAACCTGCACGTCTCTTAAAGGTCAGTATGTTTACCTTCTCTACTGGCCTTAGTTACTATGGAAATGGGAACTCAGCTGGCCATTTCCTGTCTTAAGTTACCTAATCTTGCTCGAATGAGTTGTCATAGAAAAACTGACAGGATTCTGGCAGCTTTGACAGGTCATAATCTTATTTACGTATTCATGCTTTACAGAAGCCGTAGAATTTTAGTGAATACAATCTGATGTCGTATAGCATATTTTAGTTTGTGAAAATTCTAAGTACCTCATTATTTTGTTTTCCTGTACCACCATGGGCATTGTTTGTCATTAAAATTTCTTCATAATACTATACTGCATATATACTTTATGCTATATTGAGCCAGTGATCAAAACACTGCACAACGTGCCTTAAGCAGTCATCCAAAAAATGGCAAATAGGAAATATAACATTCAAATTATGTACAGTCACATGATATTAGGAGTTAATGACTTAAGGCTTAAAACTTAATGTTGAGACCAAATAGCCAGCTGTGTCATGCAACTGACCAAGTTATTACTACTACCCAAAACGACATGTTAAAAGATTTAATATGCTTTATATAGAGCCAGTTGATACTAGCACCACACAAAGCATTAAAAAAAAAAAATGCATAAAAGCATAAATAAAAAATAAAAAAAGGGCCTTAAAAACGTGTAAATAGTGAAATAAAATGACAAAAATCTGCTTTTTTTCAGTAAAGCTGTTGTTTTATCTTCATTTGGAGTTTGTTCTCTTCTTTCATCCTTATAGTAGGACTTTTTTTTGCCATTTTGCCAAAGCATAAACATAAAATGTCCAAACAAGCAGTGGCAGCTGTACTGCTGAAATAAACCACAGTGACACACAGCTCCCATGGCACAAATCAGGGATGAATGCCAGGACATCAAGCGCAGAGCGTAAAAACACAATGGCCACATCATGAACTGTTTCCACCAAAACACAGCCATGGCAGAGAGAGAAAGAAAAGCCTAGACAATAAAAAAATTAACAAAACAAACAGCCGTACATGGCAGCAGTTAATAAACCAACTTCATTCTTTACACCAGAAGGTTTCAGTGTAAAATTCAGTACCACTAGGAAGAAGATTCAGGGAAACGAAAAGCTTGTGTTAATGAGTAAAATGTTGCCAAACAACAACAACAATTATTTATTTGTTTATTTATTTTTCAGATATTCACTAAGAAAGATTATTTCATTATTTAACATACAGTTGTGATGACATAACTTTAAATATGCAGTATTTGACTGCTTAAAGTACACTTGGAAGCTGAAGATGTGACTCTTTTATCTGCTCGATACAAATGATTTTTATTGTTCAATAATATTTATTTAACAAAATTAAGTGAAATGAAAGAACATTGATTAAAACATTGACTGCTCTATACAGCACCTGCGGGGTCTGGCTCAGAGGAGACGTTCTGCACCAAACCTGGTGCTGGGCAAAGCTTTAGGAATGACTTGGAGTCCAATAAGGTATGTTTTATAAAAAATAAAAAATAAAAATAAAAATCTAGTGTTTTTCTTTAGTGAAATCTAATGATCTTTCAGTACAGATAGACCATGGAATGAACTCAGAAACTTAGGAACTTTTAACTCAGGAAATTGTGTGATACATGCAAACAATAATTCATGCTTCTCTTTCAGATATTCCGAGTGCTATTGCTCATTGATATTTTACAAAGCACGTTTAACCTAAAGCAACCATGCATTACTGGATTTTCCCAGTTGTACTCTTTTGCATTCATCTGTGGTCATACTGTAGTTGTTGGGTTGGTGTTTTATAGTGAGAACTTTTCTCGTCTTCAGGGAAGAAGCTCAGTGTCTGGTGGCGGTGGATCAGTGTCCCTTCGTGCTTGGATTGACCAGTGAGAACTCAGAGCTGATTCTGGATGAATGTGCTCAGCTGACCGAAGGACTGAAGATCAGAGATAGACACCTCTTCCTCCTCAGTGACGCCCTAGTCATCGCCAAGCTCAAGTAAAAATCGTGAATTCTGCTGATATGCATGCATAAACATACTTTTACAAACTAAAAGTGTCCATAAACCATTCTGCTATATTTAGAGCTGCTTTCGTTTTTTGATATGATATGGGAATCACCTAGCAAACACAGATTTGTGATGGGATTCCCCCTGTCTAGTTGAGGCTAAATTTATTATTTTGGTCTCACTATATATTACATGTCTTTGAATGCTATATTCAAGACTTAAATTAATCATTTAATGCAATGCAAACAAAACAACATTTGCAAATCATGTATCTTCTATTATAATTTTTTTTTTTTTTTAAATAGGCTGAAAGCGTATCTTTATTCCAAGGCTTTACGTCTCATTGTTTTTATTATTTCATATTTATTTCATCTTTATGCTATTGGATTTGAGTTTTCTCTGGTTAGCACTTTGGTCAGCTTTGCTGTGTTTAAATGTGCTATATGAATAAAATGTCTTTCTTACTTACTTAATATTAATTTCTGTAATTATTTACAGATAATTACCCCTAACCCACCCTTAAACGTAACCATACCAGGCAAGTTCTTATTATACAGTATGACTAATTTAATGAACAAATAAATCTGGATTCTTTATTGTTATATTATTATCTTTACCACACCTTTAATACCGCATCAAATTTGACCTGCATTTATTCACATTAATAAAAAGTCTATAAATTTATACATTCATGACTGTATACTATTTAGTACAGGTCTTAAAAAAATAAATACACCAAATAAATAAATAAATAAATAAGGTATAAGGACTTAATATGTGAAATAATATGTGACCCTGGACCACAAAACCAGTCATAAGTAGCACAGGTATATTTGTAGCAATAGCCAATAATACATTGTATGGGTCAAATTTATCGATTTTTCTTTTATGCCAAAAATCATTAGGATATTAAGTAAAGATCATGTTCCATGAAGATATTTTGTAAATTTCCTACCATAAAAATATCAAAACTTGATATTTTCTCAATATTTAGACTTTTTGCACCCTCAGATTTCAGATTTTCAAATAGTTGTATCTAAGCCAATTATTGTCCTATCCTAACAAACCATACATCAGTGGAAAGCTTATTTATTCATTTTTTTTTTTTTTTTATTATTATTCATGTATAAATCTTAATTTCCAAAATTGACCCTCATGACTGGTTTTGTGGTCCAGGGTCATATATGTTTTTATTCTAGTTTTAGAGAAGAATATGTTTAAGGGATAATATCTTAAATACTGCATATTTTGGGTCAAATTTGATTCCTACATTTTATTTTTTTAAAAAGGAACAGAAAGCTGCAATGTGAAAAATCTCAGGCACTGGCACGCTCTTGTTTCATTGTCATATGTAAACACAGTGACCTTTATCTGTGATTTATTCCTACACAGCAGGTATGATTATATCTGTCATGCACACATAGTTCTTCTGCTGCAACAGAATGTTAATTTTTAAGTGAACTATCCCTGTAAAAATATATTTCTATATCAAGACTATTTTCATTTGGTAAATAAATTTACCACGTCACCAGGGGCCCAAGTATATAGGGTAAAAGGCAAAAGTGTTGGATAAAAGTGTAGGGTTAAGACATTTAAAGATAATTATCTTCTTTATTGACTGTTTCCTTCCATATTGACTAGCTGTTTGACCTTAATGTGATAACGAACAGATGGATGGTTCGGCCAGTCAGTCACCACCTGTGTAAACTCTCATTTAGAATCTGAGAAAGGCAATAATCTCAGTTGCAGTTAGTTACGAGACAATTCAAATACTTCAGGGAGTTTTAATGGTCAAAACAAGTGACCCGAGGTTTAATGTTAAAATACTAGAAGGTCCTTTAATCTGCAAAGAACTGTTGCTATTACATAACGCAGGAACCATGGTGAGGCTTATGCAATACATGTTGCTTAACAATCTACCAGAGGTGCTGAAGGCACAAAAACAACAAATAAAAAGTCTTAAATCATAACACAAAGAATGCACAAATGGCTGAGCAGCTTTGGTTTCTTGTGAATTTGTGTGATAATATTAATTTAGTTTTAGTTTTCAGTTTTTGGAACAATGTCTCTTTGCCAAACTAATGAAATGTGTCACTGAAATAGGGAAATTAAGCTACTTCCTTCTTTTTCTAAATGTGGCATCTAAAGTAAATGCTGGTATTGCATTAATTTCATTCACTATTCACTTTAAAGCAGCTGTTATATATGAATACATTGAAATAAGTATAAAACAAGTACTGTATGTAGTTTGATACCATCAAAGTCTAATCTTATGGGAATGGTGATGATGTTGTTGATGATGATGATGATGTTTAAGGTACATCAGGGCTAAAGGTCGCCAATGGGGTTAAAGGCCATTTTGATTGCAGCTTCTCCCATAACAGTAAATAAATAACAACAAAAAAACAACTACATAACTCTACTTGGACTTTGCACTTGCAATGGCAGAGTTTACACATTTGTGAGTTGATATTCTGATTTAATCATTTGTAAAATGATGCCAAGCACACTTTTTTTCATCTCTTTCTCAAAACATGCGATGGTTTCAAAGGTTTCAGTTTTGTTTTGAATGTGATTAAATCAGCAGTTCTTTAGGTTACTACGTTGTTTGGGTCAAGGTCAAAAAGGCAAATTTCAAATTTTTAGAGAGTAGATTTGTTTTGAGATGTGCAAAGTACTGACTGATTCAATTTAAAATTTGTTCAACCAAAGCTCAAACAAGCTTGCTTGATACACGAGAACCAATGAGGTTTGTTCTCGCACCATAAGCAAGTACAGTTGATTCTCCCTTTCCCATATTTGATTGATAAATATTTATATTTGAAATAAGCCTAAATTAAATCTTTAAACTATAGTGATTGTGCCTCTTCAGAATACTTGGAATAAATTGGTCAATTCATATGGATGTATTTTACAACGTCTTTATGATGTCTTTGACAAAAGCATCAAAATACATTTTTTTTTTTTTTTTTTGTCATTTGTGTTCTAAAGATGAATGAAAGGGGTTTGGAACAAAATGAGGGTGAATAACTGATGACAGAATGTTCATTTTTAAGTGAACTATCCCTGTAAAAATATATTTCTATATCAAGAGTGTTTTCATTTGGTAAATAAATTTACCACATCACGAGGGGCCCAAGTATATAGGGTAAAAGGCAAACATGTTAGATAAAAGTGTAGGGTTAAGACATTTAAAAATGATCATATTTTGCAACAATGAAACAAATATCACTTTTGTGTTTTTTTTGTTGTTGTTGTTGTTGTTTTTGTGAGATTTTAGTCCTATTGTACCCATTATTTCATTATTATAATTAGGGTTAGTTTTTATATAAATGATATATTATAGCATAATATGCAATGGGTTTCTGTTTTAAAATAGTAATATAATTACCATGCAATTCCATCATACATGTATTTGTTATTATGTACAGTACAGGTGCTGGTCGTATAATTAGAATATCATCAAAAAATTGATTTATTTCACTAATTCCATTCAAAAAGTGAAACTTGTATATTATATTCATTCATTACACACAGACTGATATATTTCAAATGTTTATTTATTTTAATTTTGATGATTAGAGCTTACAGCTCATGAAAGTCAAAAATCAGTATCTCAAAATATTAGAATATTTACATTTGAGTTTGAATAAATGACCATCCCTACAGTATACATTCTGGGTATCTCTTGTTCTTTGAAACCACAATAATGGAGAAGACTGCTGACTTAGCAATGATCCAGAAGACGAACATTGACACCCTCCACAAAGAGAGTAAGTCACAGAAGGTCATTACTGAAAGGTGTGGCTGTTTACAGAGTGCTGTATCAAAGCATATTAAATGCAAAGTTGACTGGAAGGAAGAATTTGGGTAGGAAAAGGTGCACAAGCAACAGGGATGACCGCAAGCTTGAGAATACAGTCAAGCAAAGCCGATTCAAACACTTGGGAGAGCTTCACAAGGAGAGAACTGAAGCTGGAGTCAGTGCATCAAGAGTCACCACGCTCAGACGTCTTCAGGAAAAGTGCTACCAAGCCACTTCTGAAACAGAAACAACGTCAGAAGCATCTTAACTGGGCTGTGGAGAAAAAGAACTGGACTGTTGCTCAGTGGTCCAACGTCCTCTTTTCAGATGAAAGTAAATTTTACATTTCATTTGGAAATCAAGGTCCTAGAGTCTGAAGGAAGAGTGGAGAGGCACAGAATCCATGTTGCTTGAAGTCCAGTGTGAAGTTTCCACAGCCAGTGATGATTTGGGCTGCCATGTCATCTGCTGGTGTTGGTCCATTGTGTTTTCTGATGTCCACAGTCAACACAGCCATCTACCAGGAGATTTTAGAGCACTTCATGCTTCCTGCTGCTGACCAACTTTATGGAGATGCTGATTTCATTTTCCAGCAGGACTTGGCACCTGCCCACACTGCCAAAGGTACCAAAAGCTGGTTCAATGACCATAGTGTTACTGTGCTTGACTGGCCAGCAAACTCGCCTGACCTGAACCCCATAGAGAATCTATGGGGTATTGTCAAGAGGAAGATGAGAGACACCAGACCCAACAATGCAGATGAGCTGAAGGCCACTATCAGAGCAACCTGGGCTCTCATAACACCTGAGCAGTGCCACAGACTGATCGACTCCATGCCACGCAGCATTGCTGCAGTAATTCAGGCAAAAGGAGCCCCAACTAAGTATTGAGTGCTGTACATGCTCATACTTTTCATTTTCATACTTTTCAGTTGGCCAAGATTTCTAAAAATCCTTTCTTTGTATTGGTCTTAAGTAATATTCTAATATTTTGAGATACTGATTTTTGACTTTCATGAGCTGTAAGCTCTAAGCATCAAAATTAAAAGAAATAAACATTTGAAATATATCAGTCTGTGTGTAATGAATGAATATAATATACAAGTTTCACTTTTTGAATGGAATTAGTGAAATAAATCAACTTTTTGATGATATTCTGATTATATGACCAGCACCTGTATATTCACAGTAAACCGCATGGGAAGCTGTCAGAGTTTATTTTGTAATGCATTGACTGTCCATTATGCTTTACATAATCCCTCACTGATTAAGAATACTAAAAGATTGCTTACAATAGTGTATGTCTGTCCACATTTAATATGCATGTGCCTGGAGATCATCACCATATTGCAAAACATAAGACAATAAAACCGAGATTTCTGTGCTTACAGGTCAAATGCAAGTTACAGACTGAAACACAGGATTGATCTGAAGGACCTGTGGGTGTGCAGCTTTGAAAATGATGACGACGAGGCAGAGGACGAAGTTACAGATGTTGATCTAAGAACATCTATCGTATTGGCTTGGTCTGTTTCTCTTTGCTTGGCCTCTTTCTGGTGAGGTTTAATTTTTTTTACTTTAATTTTTATGAAGAAATAGTGCAGGTTTGGAACTAAGCTTTGCAAGTCAGTAGATCTCCAGGAGTGTGACTGAACACTCAAGAGAGCATGTTCACACGACCATGTAACAAACAGCAGAGCATGTGGGTAGTCTGTGGGCATGTTGAAACTAGAAACTAGGTTGTGTACCAAAGACATACGTAGCCAGGATGCTACTGATAGCATATGATGGCAAAGCACAGGGCAATTAGAGCAGGAGTATAAGGTCTTTGTGTAGTCATTGCGAGATAGTGAGTAGGTGTTTTTTTGAAAGTGGTGTATGTAGGTGTTCTCACAGGTGTTGGTAGGTGGTTGCAACATTGAAGAGCAAGTTGTAACACAAAGTTTGGCTGACTTGAACAAGTAGAACCCATTAATGTAATAAAATATGAAACCAGAAATAGCAGATCATTCACACTGGTTTGCACAACATGAATTTGTGGTTTTAGGCAGAAGCCATTAAAGGGAAGTCAGTGATGATCTTCCTTCAACATTAAATGGCAGATAGTATAACAGGAATAGTGAAGTTAAGCTGTGGATTCAGTCACATGATTTAAAAGCTAACATAGGCTTTCCAATAATGCCACAATACTTAATCAGAATCAAGGCAATGAGAGAGAAGAGAAAGAATAACTTTTACATTTATTTAAAGGTGCTGGGTACTAAATATATTGAATGCACACTTGTAGTGTACTTCATATGTGTCACAGTTCAGTTCTGTTTTAGTTTTGTTTTTATCTTGTGACCTAGTTCTCGAGTTCCTGTCTTTAATTAGTTAATTTGCATACCTGTTTTGACTTTTAGTTGATTCCCCTTTGTATATAACCCTCTGTTTTCCTCATCCTTGGTTCAGTCTCATCGCCACTTTGGTGTTTGTGTACAGTAATTCATTCTCGTGGTTATTAGTATTTGAATTCTTTTTCTTCGTGTCGTCTGTGTGGCTACACTTCACCACGTGACAGAAGACCGAACCATACCTAATATGAAAAATAGACGCTCCATCGCTGCCATCAACGCTCCACCACCCAGTTTGGGACCTCAGGGAGATGCAGCGGTGGTGTTCATTTTTCAGAACGGCTGATGTTTGGAGGACTACATTGAGGAGTTTCTGGACACCTGCCACCTTGCCCACTGTAATGAGGTCTGTTTGATGGAGGGATTTTGTTAGAGGCTGGGCGAAGACATTTGCTTCAGGAGATCCGTGCTCGCTCTCCATTCATGGTCGACGAAGCAGATGTTGAGGATTTCATCAGCATCCAGCCTCACCACGCAGACTTCTCACAGCGTGGCCCACAGCCCAGCGAGCCATCATCCCCGTGCAACACAGATCGGAAGCCTGAGCCCACCGCAGACACAAAGCCAGAGCTGGTCGTGTTTAAAGAGCCAGATAAGGAGACTGCGCTACACAACACCATAGAGCCCGAGCCCAACGTGAGGTCTGACCAGGAACCTGTTCCATAAAACAAGTTTACCAAATAAGCCAGGCTTATTTCAGTTAGTCTGACTTATTTTGAATCAAATCAACTAACAATAAGACAGACTAACTGAAATAAACCTGGCTTATTTGGTAAACTTGTTTTATGAAACATGCCCCAGGTGTGCGAGCCTGCTACATCAATTGTGCCTGTGGGAATATTAGTGGAGTATGAGGGCATGGAGGAAAGCCCCATCCACATTCCTACCACTGAGGGAGAGCTGTCACTGGCCTCTGGAGATCTGATGGAACGGTTAAATCCTCTCTTCCTTCTAGTTCTGTCTGTCCATCTTCGCCTGTTCCATCCAGCCCTTGTCTTCAGTCTTCGTTTTTTTTTCTTCTCTCTTCCAACCTCAAATCTCCTGTCTCCCTGCTGGTTCCGTCCAGCCCCAAATCTTCTGTGTCTCCGCTGGTTCCATATGGCTTTAAATCTTCTGTTTTCTATGTGTCCCTCAAGCCCTGACCCTCCTCTATCCCTCAAACTCCCACCCATCCTCCCTATCCCACCTCCGCTGTCTAGTCCTTCTGGTCTAGGACTTCTATTGCCTGTCACTTCCCCTGCTCACTCTCTGCCAGCTGCAGCTGATGCTGCTCCTCATCAGCCTCAAGTCCCAACATCTCCACCATGGCCTGTTATCCTACCTGCTCTTCCTCGTCCCTTGGGCACCACTTTGGGCAAGCATCCATCTACCTCCACCTTCCATACCAGCCAAGCACTCAGTCCTGTCTCCGCTGCCACTTGTCATCCCCTCAGCTCACCCTCAGCCTGCCATCACCTATGTGGGTTTGCATCGGGTCTTTCAGTCACCAGCTCCGCGAAGGCATGAGGACCCCTGTCTCTTCCTCCAGCCAATGGATCCCTGACTCCACCTCATCGGCTATGCCTTGGCTCCTAGCTCCCTGGTCTCTACCATGGCCTGTCATCCCTCCAGCTCCACCTTGGTCAATTGTCGACCATCCACCACCTTAGGATTCCACTCCTCTGGCTTTATCTCATCTCTCCATCTCTCTGGCTCTGTCAGGCTCCTCCTTTCCGTCTGGCTCCACCTTCGTCCTCAGTCGCTCTGTCTCCACCGAATCTCGTCTTCTCCTTTGTCACCAGAGCCTGCTGCTCCGCCTTGGCCCTTCAAATCCTCTGCATCGACCCAGGTCGACTCTGTGTCTGCTCTGCTTCGTCTGGGTCTTCATGGTCGCCGTCATTGCTGGAGCTAGAATTTTAGTTGATTACCCTGTGTACATATAGCCCTCTGTTTTCCTCATGCTTGTTTTGGTCTCGTCGCTACTTTGGTGTTTGTGTACAGTAATTCATTCTTGTGGTTCTTAAAATATTTGAATTCTTCTTCTTCTTTGTGTCATCTGTGTGGCTACACTTACCACGTGACAATATCTTAAAAGTGTATTTTAAAAATATATAAATTATACTTGCAGATAAAATAATCTTAATGAAATAAAAGACTCACTTACTTAAGTGTACTAAAATGGTGTACATTTTCATGACTATTTCTTAACACATTGCACTTTTTTAAGGTGAAATTAAGTTTTACTATAAAGTACATTTTAAATCATTATGTTTTAATAAACATTTGTTGTGATTTTAAGAAGTACCCTTAATATGATGTGTTCATGATCATAATTTGAACTATTATTACATTTAGATTTAATATATTTCAAATGTAGTAAATTGTAACTTCTTCATTACAAATGTGTAATTACAAATATATTTAAATTGCATGATTCAAATAATAATAGAAATTATATTAAAATATATTTTAGTTTTCCATAAATGCTTGTCAGTACATTCAGCAGCACACTTTAACCATATTTCATAGACAGTAGAAGTAATTATGAAATTACCTATAAAGATATTATTGAGTCCAACTTAAGTAGGTCAAGAAAGCAAAAAGGTAAAGTTCAGCTAATTGCATTTAATGTACTATAATAAATTTAGATTTAACTACAATTAAATGTCCAAAAACATTACGTTCAGTTTGCACACCTGTCAGATATCACTAAAATAGTTGTTCTGGTGTCTAACGAAACTGCTAGGCTGTGTAACATTAATAAACTAACTACCTAAATAAATGAATAAACAGAGGTGGGTAGAGTACCCAAAAACTGTACTCAAGTAAAAGTAAAAGTACTTGAAGAAATATTTACTCAAGTAAAAGTAAAAGTAATAGTCTGAATAGTTACTTGAGTAAGAGTAAAAAAGTACCGGATAAAAAAACTACTCAAGTAGTTAGTTACTAGTTACTTTGGATCATATACTGCATATAGTATACTTTTATTTAGATATATAGATATTTAGATAAAATGTTATATACATACATGCATACATACATATACACACACATATACATATATATATATATATATATATATATATATATATATATACAGTATATATATACACACACACACACACTGCCGTTCAAAATACTTTTAATGTTTTTTTTTTATGTAATTTATTTCAGTGATGCAAATCAGAATATTTATCGGCCTGATTTATTATCAATGCTGTTCTTTTTTAGCTTTCTATTCATAAAAGAACCCTGAACAAAATGTCACAGGTTCCAAAAATATTAAGCAGCAAAACTGTTCCCTGTTGAAAAAACCAGCATATGCTGGTTAGGTATGTTTTGAAGCATGGGATGCTGGTTTGAACTGGTTTAAGCTGGTCATGTGCTGGTCCTAAGATGGTCCGACCAGCTCAAGACCAGCACATGATCAGCATAAACCAGCATCCCAGCTTCAAAACATACCTAACCAGCATATGCTGTTTTTTTTTTTTTCAACAACACTGGTAATAAATCAATATATTTGAATGATTTCTGAAGGATCATATGACTCTGAAAACTGGAGTAACAGCTGATAAAAATTCAGATTTGCATCACTGAATTAAATTAAATTATTTTAAAGTATATTAATTATGTATAATAAATGTATATATGTATATAACCTCTGACACGGAGAAGAGTGAAAACTCCTCACATGACTGCTACAGAACATCTGAACATAACGAAACAAATGCACATTGACGGATCTTCTTCCGTCTGTTCTGCAAAATGTAAACAAATGTAGCCTTTATTTCTGAAAGCGTAAATATTGTGAAAATATCAATATTAATTGTCTTCAGGCAAGGCATTCCTCCTGGAACTAACGCGGGTTATCAGGTGTTTATTTCATACTCTGTGACAGCTTATTTAATGAATAAATTATACATTGTATTTAATGTGTAAGGTACATGTACAACAAACTGGCAATGTCATAGTGGTATCGTGTACTGTAATCTAATCTATACCTGTGGAACCGACAGCACACACGGTGTTCATCTAATAAAGGTCTTCATAGCAAACCATAGCCTTTGCTTTCAACTGACTGTTGATCCAAAGCCACGTCTTCAACGCTCTTCTACAACTCTGAGTGAGAAGAACCGCTTCAGACAACTCAGCGCGTGCGGCAGGGAACTGAACGAATCATTCAAACTGATTCGCGAACCGATTCACTGGTCTGCCAACTGGTTTGATCAAGCCTTCGAACAGGATTGACTCAAAAGAATGAATCATTCGCGAACGGGAATCGCTCATTGCCCAGAAAAAAAAGTAGACGGCGCGCTTGGAATAAATTGAAGGATTTTTAACTTGTACTGCATTAAGATAAAGTAACGAGAGGAGCGTTGCCCACAGTAACGAAGTAAAAGTACCGTTTTTTCACTAAAAATGTACTTGAGTAAGAGTAAAAGTACCCATTTTTAAATATACTCTAAAAGTATTAGTTACCCAAAAAATTTACTCAAGTAAATGTAACGAAGTAAATGTAACTCGTTACTACCCACCTCTGTGAATAAATGACAGATTGATAAATGATAGATTAATATTTGATATTTCACAACCCAAATATTCAGTGGATAACTCATATAGATTACTCATTTGTGTATTTCACATTTATACACCTAACCTCACACCTAAAGTGTGAAACAAGATGTGAGAAAGGCAGAACTTTAAAAAAAAATTCTGCAGAAATGATCCATGTTTCATACTCATCCAAAAATATAAATGTTTACACACATTTCACAGTCACCCATCCTACGTGTCTTATTAGGCCTAACCTACCTTGCATCTATGAACTGCAAGTCGCACAGATAAACTTTCCGCTTGTCGCCAAGCCACTCTGAAATGAGGAAGTGGTAGCTGTAGCTGTGATGCTGCTTCCTGCCCTCATGACTCACCGAGACTTTCCTGCCCTTTTTGTTGTAAAGAGGTCGAGAGTGTGGCCTCTTCATATGCACAACATATTCATGCGCACTGCACTGTCTGTGGATTACTAACTCACACCATGCTGTTCTCTCACTTGCAGTTTGCCTGAGCTAAAGGACCACTGGCTAGACACTCTACACAGGTGAGGTGTCATTTAGTACCTGTCATACATGCATAAGTGGAGCATAATAAATAAGAATTTCTGAAATTCGCATTCAACTTAAATCAATATGCTAAAAATACAACTATTACAATTGGACTTCTGAACCCAACTGAAAATGCAAATCTCTTGAGTTAATGACGTATGTTTACCAGCTCTGTATACAAAAGAGTTTTTGTGAACTGTTCACTATATGTGTGGCGCATAACAGAAAATGTTGCAATTTCAAATATCATGATAGGAAAACTGCAGAGGCAAGATCGAGAGCAGGCAGCACTTCTCCACCGCCCAGCGTCCTCATGAAGGTGCTGAGTGGCAATACCACGGTACGCGATTCTGATTCGTTAACTTTAGTGATCAGCTTTCCAAAGGTCAGAACGCATAAATGCTTGGAATGGGATATTTTTCTTCTGTGGCTTATATCTCAGATGACGTAAGTCCTTGGCCCTGGTCTGTGTATGGAAATATCTTTTAGGTCTTACAGTACAGATACTGAACTGACATTATTTTTCTGTCTTTCTCTGTCTTGCAGAATAAAACTCTAAGTGGAGTTGGGATGGACTCTGCAGAGTTGCCTTTTGATGTGAGCACTCAATATTTCTCATTTTCATCAATTCATATTAGATTTACACTCTTGACAAACACAAAATTACTTCCAATGACACTTGAAAATGACTGCAGCAACAAAACTAAGGATGCTTAAATGAATGAAAAAGTCTACCATAGTTTTGACAGTTGCATGTGTGTAATTTGAAGTCACACCCTACTACTTCATGTCCTCATGACAAACATGTGCCTGTTCCCAGGGCAACGGCAAAATCTCCACCCTCTCGAAGCAGTTTCATAACCAAGAGGCACATGCACAGCATTCTATTGGTGAGTTTAAACTTGTCAAAATGGCTGTTTGAAACCACATGTTGGGTTGCGTGCCCGCCCGAAGAAAAAAAACAAAACAAAAAACAGTGAAACTGAGTGGGAGTGAAAAAAAAATATAGTGCAAAATAAGAAAACAGAGGTGTGAAAAACTAATGTCTGAAGACTAAGTTGACCATCACTGCTTTATGCTAGTAATAAATCTTTTAAATAAATTGCAAATCATTTTTATTGGTCAATTCAACAAAATTAAAATCATTTGAAGAATTACTAATAATGTACTTTTTTGGCCTCAGGAGAGAATGGAGGCAAAAGGAACTTTTTCTTCAAACTGAAGAGAAGCTCCACCAACCCAAGTGTACCTGCTCATCCTGAGTCCAATGCAAAGAACTTGCTGTTTGGACGACATCTCCAAGATGACACCACACTTCCAAAACCAATTAGTGTATGTCAGTGTACTGATGTATTATTGTTTACTTCACGATTTGATGAAGACGATACACATGATTTTTTATTTTATTTTTTTGTCAAAGAACAACTAATCTGTCTACAAAAACATCTGCCCTCACAGATGCAATCAGTACAGTAGCACATGTAATGTTTCTATTTATAGGCGTCATGCAGTTTCTTGCTAACCTTATCCAGACCTCAATCAGAAGTATTCAAGATAGTTTTGATTAAAGACAAAAATATGGCCAAAGCTACAGCAGGTTTAGTAGTTTTTGTAGAATCACTCAAAATCCTTGCCAAACAGGCCTTGGAAACTGATGGCATGCAAAAAAAAGTGAAGCTGCCTTGATGTCATTTGAAAGGAAAAATTGTTTCAGACATGTAGTGAGTCATTTTGATGAAAGATTATGAAGACATACATTTGACTTTTTCTTTGGAATAATATGCAATGACGAATCATGCGCAGGACCAGAAATGTATATTTAAGAAAGTAAACAGGGTGCTTTTTGGATTCTAACTTCCATTTTTTAGTCGGTTGAAGATTTCTATTCCTCAAACTTCTCATGTTTTTGGTCCTCCAACAGGAAATACTCCTGTTGTTGTTCAGGAAGGGTCCATTTACTGAGGGTGTCTTCAGAGTCTCATGTAACAGCAAAAATCTGAATGCTCTCAAAGATCAGCTGAACTCTGGAGCCCAGGTGGACATGGAAGCCCTGCCTGTGACGCTCCTGGTTGGAGTGTTGAAGGTGAATGATACTCCATCTTTACAGTAGGCTCAGCCTTTGCCTGTGTATGTCTTTTGTCAATGCCTTTTGTCCCATTCTGACGTGTCTGTGAAAGAATGAATCATTTCTTTATTTTTATGCACTGACAGATTTTCCTGAAGGAACTCCCTGGAGGCCTGCTGATATTTGAGTACTTTGAAAGCTGGATCAGTGCTCTGGAGAAAGAGAGGACAGAGGATGCTCAGAGGGAGCTGAGAAGGTAAGTAGTACTATCTCGTGACCTAGCAATAAACTCAATGTAGTGTCAGGGTGAATGGTAGAGAGAAACTGGCAGCAGATGTGGGGGCTGTTAAAAAAAAAAGTCCCTGGCACAGGCAGGGTGATAGAAACGGGGCTTTTCTGTGGACTTTCTATGTACTCTTCAGAGATTTGAAAATAGGGAAATTAGAAGCTGAAGTCTGATCACAAAATGTCAGAAGGACAGTTCTGTTTTTGTTCTTCCTCCCTCATCAAAAAAATGGAAGGAGCGGTTATTAGAAAAAGGACCTAACTGTTTTTTCTTTTTTTCTCCACTCTCAGAATGGCCGAGAAGTTGCCCAAAGCAAACAGTCTCCTCCTGCAGCACCTGCTGTGCCTGTTTCACCACATCAGTCAGCATTCAGAAACCAACAAAATGGATGCCAAGAACCTGGCAGTGTGTATTGCTCCAACCTTGCTGCATCGTGACAGCCAGCCCCTAGACAGGGACGATGTAGCAAAGGTCAGAAACTTCTAAATAATAATCTGTTATGTCATGAAATTATTTATTTGAAGTCTACCTTGGTTCTGGCAACATGAGCTTATAGCACTAAACTTAGTCTGGATCAGTGTGTGAGCAAGAATGTATGTCAGAAGTCTCAGTAATGTGTTTTTTTTTTTTTTTTTTTGATACACCTCTGCAGTCTCGCTTTGACTAATGTGTCGAAGACACACTGTCATATGCATGATGTGGTTTTAAATGCATAGAAGCCACAACATCAAAAGCACCGTGACACTGGGTCGCATACAAAACTCAATACATTACAGAATGTGAAATAGACATTAATATATTTCTTTTGTGTTTTTATTAAGGCCACAAATCTTATCCAGTTCCTAATTGAAAATTGCTGTGAGGTATTTGGAAATGCTATCCTGAAGCTTTTTGGGGATTTAGAGGATCAGGAGTCCATTGACAAATCAGGTAAATAAAACTTAACTATTTAAAAAAAGAACCAAAATATCATTCTTAAATTTACATTAACATCTATGCACCATTTATGAGCCCTTTCTGAGGCCATTTTACTTCCTAATATCTTAACTTAACATCTTCCCAATCAAGAGCTCCATTTATGATTTTGAGGTTCACCGCAACCTCAAGTCTTAACAGGACGCTCACTAAACTATTATTGTAAAGATCATGTCTGACGATAATACTTTTGCATTTTCAAAAATGGCCTTAAAGCAGATATTTCTGCACCCCTAGTGTGGCCACATCGAATTGCATTACATCAATCCCTGTTAGAAAATCCAGTTTAGGCTGTTAGCTGTGTTTTGGAACATGACAGTTGGTCTAAGTGCTCTGGCCATTAGCTATTGCAAGTTTAGCAGAAGCTAGTTTATCAGCTACTTTGTTCCAAAAATCAGCTTGACCACCTAGAGCTTGTATGACAAACTATTAGCTGGTTTGTTGCTGGTTCATGAAGTTTACCAATTTGAACAAGCTAATGATCAGCTTGGACCAGCTAAAGGCCATTTAATTAACATGTTAGACCATCTACCGGGTTTTGAAACACAGGGCAAAGTCTCAAATTTACCAATAGCAACACCAATAGTCTAGCACCAACTTCATGCCAATGGTTGAGCAAATGTTGCTGTTTTGGGCTGGCCGGGATGCTCCAATGAACAGAACACAGCCACCTAGACCTTTAACTTTGATTTATTTTCTACAGATTCAGCCTCCCTGATGTCCCCTGATATCTCTTTTGATGTCCACCAGCATGACTCAGCATACGACAGCACAGATCCTGATGTCGATTGTGATTGTGTGGAAGCTGAGAGCCGGTCTCAGGATGACAACATAATGCCACATGGGAGCCCAGGTCTATGCAAACTAGAACGCTCTGACATTCATTCATGTTCCTCTGAAGCTATATTTGATACTTTCACAAATCCCTTCAATCGGCGGTGCTCTGAGCCCTCCATTTTTCCTTCTGCCCCCATGACGGGTTTAAGAGAGCTTGCCCGCAGCCATGACAACTTTTCGACAGAGAAGGAAGACTTTGACGACCAACCACTCAAGAAGCAGAACTCAGATGACTCTTTCTTGCATCCCCACCGCTGTGAGAACAGAAGATCCCAGATGGCCAAGTCTTTGGACTTGCCAATTAGTGTGTCTTCTCCAACATCTAAGGCTGGTTCCTGCCCATCATTCTGTTCCTCAGATAGCACCTCCTCAAATCTCTCAGAGCAATCAATAACCACATCACCCTTGCCATCCCCTGCAAGCCCCCGCAAGTCTACTAGGCATTCATCCTTCATGAGTAAACCTAGACAAAGCAATGCACAAGGAGATCTGGAGGTGACCCGACGATCCCTCTCAATGAGGGCCAAAAGCCTTGGAAGCTTTACGTTTAACAGAGGCAGTCTGAAGAAAGGAGAGTCCCAGAAGGAAGTGGTCTTCCCATGTGAAACTCTCCAAGAGGACTCACAAAACGAGACGGAGAACATTGATGAGCTTGTTCGGCGTCGACGGCCTCTCTCAGCCATCGAGGTCTTCCAACATGTGGATAGTCGTATGCCATGCAGCCCCCCATCCTATGAGCAGGCGCTGCAGACTGGAGCACAACCAGCCCCTCCGCAGTATAGGGCCATGACGGTCCAACTCGCCAGAGAGCTTGGCAGGAAATCTCGCCCCATATCCATGAACGACTACCTGCTGGACAATTACAAAGTTAACGAACCCACAGAATACACAGAAACATTCACAGAAAGCGTTCAATTAGAAGAACCACAGCCGGTGTCATTCCGGCAGAGGGCCATGTCTGAGTCAGTGTCCCAGTCAAGGCATGAACGAGTGTCCCACAGGTGTAGTCAGCCTGTGTTTGAGGAGTTTTCCTATGCAAAGGAATCTTATGTGTGAGTGCTTCTTTCTCAATTGCAATACTGAACTCTTGCTAAGATATAAAGATGAAGTGTGTAATTTGTTTGTGATTAGCATCACCAAGTGGAATTGCAAAAACAATGATTGATTTCAAACAGGTTTCCTAAACACTTTGTTGGGCTGGACAGGATGATTAACCAAGCAGAGTAATGTTTTGATAGTGCCATAATGTTTACACTTTTCAGATAATCAACCCATAAAATGGCTTGCTTATAGTTACATTAAGCAATGATAGGAGAATGCATTTTAACATTGCACACTTCAGCTTTAAAATAACCTGCAACTATTAAGCTGTTTAAATTAGTGACACATCGAATTCAATGTGTTACAGCAATTTCATATGCTAATATTGAATCCTCTTTAAACTCTTGCCAGTATGAAGCTATGTAAATAGACAGTTAAAATAATTAAATTGTATAATATAGTAAACTAGTTAGTGGTAACTGAAGAATTTTGACGTAGTAAGAATGTACAGCTGTAAATTACATGATTTCTGTATTATTTCTACTCTTTATTTCACTACAATAAAAAATCTTAGAGATCACATTGTTTGAACTCATCTCTGACAGTCTCAAAAAGTTGTTAAGTCTTATGAAGTTTATTTCACTATATGAACACTGGGATATTTGGTAACATTGTTTTATTTGATTACCCTCATGTTGTTCCAAGTGAATAATGTACTGGTTGCTCTTTTCCTCACAATCATAATGAATGGTAACTATATTTCAATCTTTAAAAAGTGGTATAAATATAATATCATCAAAAAAGTAGTCCATATGACCTTTGCATAATATATTCAAGTCTTCTTTGTGTGATGAACAGACTGATATTTTCATGAAATTGGAATATAGATTAAACTTATGATACTGCTTGTTACTTTTTGTGATCTTTCATTTATCTGTCATCTAAAAAATTTTTTTACAAATAAATAATAAGTGGCCTGAATAAAATTGCACTCTTTGTGGTTAGAAGGACATGAGATTGAGTTAAAAGATGACAGAATTGACTTTTTTATTTGAAATATTCCTTGTTCCTTTGGGATACCAATGGAAAATAGTTAAAAGAGGTTATGAGGAACCTACAGAAACCTGTACTTTCATACATGTGGCATTTTGAACAGTACTGTTCCCCATGCCTGGCAAGGGGTTGCATAACATGCAGAACAAAATGTCATTGAGAACAGCATGTTCTGCGTTAGAGAGGAAGTCAGCGATCATGTGGACTGATTTGGTTTTTCGCTGAATTTGGTCTGTCGTCTCACTTGTCTATAGATGTGCCCTATTTCCTCCTCTTTCAGCCTTACTAAGAAACAGACTGCAGTGTGTCAAATGTCAGTTAGCATGGTTTCTATAGTGCAGTGCACACACTAACATTAGTCTGTAAATGGGTAATGTGGGTAAATTTTCTAAAGATCCTTATCAAGGCATCGAACATACTAATGCTCTGATCAGCCACTTAGATGTCTGAAACACATACATATGCACATATACACATATGCAGCCATTAAAGGAGAACTTCACCTTAAAATAAAACTTTATTTACTCACCCTCATGCAAGAATCAGAATCAGCAAGTGAAGTAAAATTCAGAATCAGCAAGTGAAGCAAACATTTTGTGACATTTCTAAAAGTGAAAATGCCAAGCAGGTTAAGGACTTCTCCAACATTGACCATAAACATGGCAATGCAAGCCAGTAAACATTAATTAACAGAGACAAAGCAATGGATAAATGTTACATAATGAAACTGTGAATGCTAGCATGTGTTCATGGACAGAGTCTCTTAGTTACATAACACAGTGGTTCTCCCTCTGTTGCCATTGCTGTGTCCATTATACAGTGATTAATGGACACTTTATGTAATGCATGTTTTAACGCTTATAGTTAAATTAACAACCAATTAGTGACTATTCAGCGACACAAATATTGGATTACCAACAAATCTAAATAGGGAACAATGATATTGAATTTCTCAAACAAAGCACACAAAACCAATGACATAGTCTGAACAGGCAAACATTAAAAGTAATTACAATTACTGAAAAAGGATGCTTTAAAAATAAAATGATAGACAGAGTTGCACATAAGTTCAAACACAACAGATCGCATATTATACAAGGAATTATGTAATGGGATAAAACAGAACAAGTATGCATAATCAATATTAAATAGGAAATGTATGTAATAGAGGGAGGACCAGTCATGGTTATGAGAGTGACAGCAAAAATATAGAAATATATGTAATAATATTTTAGCGTGCTACCAACAGGTACCCCAATACTGTGAGATCTGCTGATGTAATCAAGTTGAGGTTACCCATGATGCCTCAGTTCCTCTAAATATATCAAAGAGAGTTCCTTAAAGAAATAGTTCACTAAACAATGACAATTTTATTAACAATGACCATTCTATAATTAATCATTTGGCACACTATGAACTCATTTAATAAATTGTTGTGCTTCACGGAAACATTCTGGATGAACAAATCATGCAGATGACAGAAAATAGCAATGACAGAAAATATGTAAAAGCAAATAGCTAATATAATGTTATTGACATATATTATTTTACAAGACACAAAATATATTACACAGTGTATAATAGGTATAAGTGTTTTTCAATCTCTGATAGTAGGCTGCTATTTCTGACTATCTGTAAGTTCACGTATTGATTGGAAATCGGAAAGGTATTTCCTTTTCGATCCCCGTTTTCTCGGATCCACGAAAATTAAAAAATTTAAAAAAATAAAAAAATAAAAAAATAAAATGCTGTATTATGCATGCTAGGCCAGTAGATGGCGATGTCACATTGTAAAGAAACACTACGTGTCTGCACACATGTATGATGTCACTGTTTTCATAAATTTGCGGGGCTGTTTTATATTTTACACAGAGATGAAACCCATTTTCAGGTCTCTCAGGGCTGTTGTCGTGTAAATGAATGGGCACAATGCATAAAAAGTTTTCCATTTTAATTTGAAAATGGTGTCGTGTAAATGTAGAAAAAATTTTCTATTGAGTTGTTCCAAATCTCTGGGCATCTGCTGTAAGCCTTGGTTCCCCCAAAGTATCTTATGCTAGCTTAAATATAATTTGATAATGTTAAAAGTGCTAGAAAATAACACATTTGTTAAAGTGAACAGAACATTTGAATGCTAACACAAAAGCACACCACACCACAGCTTGTTTAGCAAAATTCACACGTATAAAAAAAGCACTGCATGGCAATCAGACCTTCTTCTTTTAATCAAAATTATTAAATGATATATCTATTGAAAATTCATGTTTCAGCATAATGCTTGAGACAGTAAATGTGCACTGCAATGCCTGTTCAGTGACATATGTTTGGCATGTTTAACCATGACTGCAGTCTTGTTTATAATAAGAGCTAACCACTGGCATACATTTGTGGTGACTAAATGATTTCTGTTAGCATCGGTCTCTTGTTTTTTTTTTTTTTCTTTCAGACTGAGAACCCAAAACCACTTCCTTGTGTCAAAAATTTAAACTTCTTAATTCAAAAACAAACTTTCTTATTTGATTTAGGGAGTGTAAGAAAAATGCTATACCATGTGAGTTAAAATACCCAGGACAATATATTTTAAGATTTTAAAAGATGATTAAAATAAATGCTCTGAATGTATTATAGATGCCCAAGGTACAGAAGTGAAAGTGCCCCAGAAATCACAGAGCAAACTCTTTATCTAAACATAGCAGATGGAACAAACTGAAAGTTATAGAGGCCTTTGAGCCCAACAATTATTTGTTACAACATCAAAGACAATAGTTTTTGTCAACATTTAGTACACATTTTCTAAATAGTGCATTAGTAGGCTACATTTCTGATCATGTTTGCTATATTACAAAAACTGTAAATGAAACTTTGTCATTTTCATGTCAGCTTGTGTGCAGGCAGCTCCTCCGTCTGTTTAGTTTTGTTCACAACAGGCAGAAACATGTATCAGTTTACCTGGCTCCCCCTACAGGTTGTTAAGATTTATTACACTAATAAGTTATTTGTTTTTTATTTAAACACATATTTATGTGGCAGCAGAGATTACTATTCTTAAAGAATTACGTTTTTTTTACTGAACACACACATTTCCATGTTTTATTGGAACATTCCATAGATTTGATTTTTATACTGAACTGTATTTTCTATCCCCCTTACTCCAACCCTTAAGTCATCACAAGGTAAAAATGTACTATCTTGAGGGGACAATGGATAATGTAGGGAATACCAGGTACACACACACACACACACACACATTCTCTCTCTCTCTCAACAATGGCACACAACTTGCACAACTCCTTCATGATTCTTCACTGAGGAGTTTAATACAAGACTCAGTTTTGGTGTGATTTATTTCATCATATTAAAGTGAATCAAGACAAAAACACAAAGATACAGTTTCAGTTCTGAGTTTATTATTTAATTGAATATTAATGTGCCTTGCAATAGTTTATTTTTTTATTTTTTTAATGTTATGACAAAATTAATTTTAGTTCTTTATGCTATAAGGTTGATAGCAGGTGCAAACAGTGGGTGAATTCAAAACAGCTTTTTTGCATACGCTGCTCAGTGCATTTTTGGCTGCATACAAGTTTTTTATTTTTATTTTAATAATTTAAAATAACTTCCTTGTTCAAAACTGCACTTTAGTATTTTTCAATTTAAAAGTCTCTACTGCTGACTTGTAAAAATAGCTCTTGTTGGCATCTAAAGGTGGAACAGTTGTAAAATCACCATCACGAACACACACCCACACACTGTTTCCTAATACTAAATACTACTATTTATATTGAATATTATTTATTGAATAATAATATTTTATAAACAACAACAGCCATCATAAAAGTTGCTAGGCAATTCAGTCAAAAATACAAAGGCAGCGCTCTATTTATACAGCATTGAAGTTACATAAACATGATAAGGTTTTGCCAAAACTATTTGCTCTGGAACGAATAATAGATTAATGAGACCAAAGACTGCCCGTTAGATTTACCCAAAACGAAATATATCTCATGTTTAACCACTATAGAGACATCAGAGTTAGCGGTAAATTCCAGAAGATCTGGCCGAGGTGAGGCGCTCTTTGCGAGTTTGTGAGCGCTGAACAGCCGCTGATGTCCTGGAGCTCACATCTGGCACACATCTTTAAAAACTTTGAAGCAAATTTTCAAATAGATGTTATCTTTATTAACAGACCACATATTTGAACTCCAAACAAGTACATTCTTGCCTAAAAAGCTGTTAAAACTACATTCCGTGACACAGTATTTTCTGATTGGTTTTCTGACTGTTGTAAATTACTCTACAAACATACAGTAGCCTACACCTGCGCCAGTGTGTATGTTGCTGCGTCTGTGTGTTGCTCCGCAACCACTTTGTTGCAACCACAGCTGTTTCTGAGGAACTACATTGTTTGGCAGAAGAATAATGATTTCATTAATATCATTAGCCTACATTTTATTTGCTTTATGTATATTAACGTGTCCCAAACAAAGCGTCCCATTTTTTTTTTTTTTCAGGAAATTCTGACAATAAATACCGTTTTGATGCTCTTTGATACTAACGCCTCAGTGCTAATGGCTATGGCAAGCCGTTTTGACTTTTATTCCTTCTCAGGATATGACTTCTTGATATCAACAATTCAGTTTTTACTAGTTAAAATGCTAATTCTTGATATCAGGAATTAGATTTGTACTAGTAACAATGGCTATTTTTGATATCAGCAATTGCATTTCCACTAGTAAAAATGTTAATTTTTGATATCATCAATTCAATTTTCACTAGTTAAAATGCTAATTCTTGATATCAAGTATTAAATTGTTGATATCTGTAATTGTATTTTCACTAGTTAAATGTCACCATAGGCTGCCATTCAAAATCAATTGATGATATCAAGAATTAATTTCTTACAAGTTGAAATTCCAATTTCACATGTCAGAAATACAGTTCTTACTAGTAAAAATGTCTATTCTTGATATCAACAATTTTATTGTTGATATCAGCAATTGAATTATTGATATCAACAATTTAATTCTTGATATCAAGAATTAGCATTTTAACTAGTAAAAACTGAATTGTTGATATCAAGAATTCATATCTTGAGAATGAATAAAAGTCAAAACGGCTTGCCATAAATGGCAGCATGGAGTGCCAGTGCGCGCGATCATCACTTCCTCTTTATTACTAGTTTTAACGCGAAGTAAACAATTAGTGTTTCAACCGCGGAAAGACATCTTAAAACAGCTTGTAAACAAAATGTCATGTAGCATTTCATTTACCTCAGGCAAGTCATCAGTGTCTACAGCTCGTTAGACAAATGAGTCTAAAGAAGAGCATTTTGCGAAATATTAGACTATACTTCGTTATATTTACTTCACCTGTTAGTGATGCCATAATTATTTAATGTAGGCTACGTTTAAATAAATATTTTATGAAACAAGTTATGACTCTGTACTATATATTTCAACAACAAATAGAAAATGTATAATTTAAAAGTTCATTTAAAAACAATTTACATGTTTGCATACACGTTTTTAATTTGAGTGTTGATTATTATAGTTAAAATAAATAGCCTAATTTAATTTAAGTTTGGGCTCTGTTGTTATTGTAACCTTATAGTAATGTAAAAGGGCTCCCTATAGAGCAGAGCTGAGGTAGATTTTTATCCCTAAGAAAGTTTTAATTATAATTGAATTTATTTAAAGAAAGAGCCATTTGTTCAGTAAATCATTGTTAAATTTGATTAGATCGCTTATAATTACACAGGCCTAATAGGGACACTTTAAAATAGAGTGTAACCAAAATGTTGTATTACAATTGAAGACATGACCAATTTTAACGTGTATGATGGGTACAGTACCCATCATACCCAGGGTATTGGTTTGAATACACACACAGAAGACCTAAAAAAATTGCCTAACCAAACCGGAAGTAAACAAAGCGGACCACAGTTGTTGGATACAGTCGCCACGGTAACAGTAACAACAACTGTAACAGTTACAGATGGGGAAACGAGTCCAGCTCTCAACAGCCAAAAGTTAATGATTCCAGCCTTCAGTAACGCTTTTGATATCACAGTTAAAAGGAAAAATGGCATCTAGTTTACAGACGCAACATGAGACGCAAAGCGGAGTTTATACGTTCTCCAGTCGTCCGCGTGCGGTTCCCAACCGCCCCAAATACAGACAAGCCGCTCCGCTGCTGTGAGTCACACACCACATCTCACTTCAGCTGATAATTTTGCCAATTTGACAGTATAAACACGTTAAATATCATTGATAGGCTGATATATTTGAGATTTACCTAGATTTTTATCGTTATAACGTCCTTAGAAAAATCCATGTATTTTATCCATTATAGAGGTCCTGTAAACATCAGGTAAACATAAGGGTTCTGGTTTATTTTTTATTTGTTTATTTTCTCACAGTTCGTTTTTTGACAGCTCTCTTTTTACATAGGCTACAAAGTTATCTGAAACCAAGTTACTGCTGTTTTACAATCATTGTAATAATTACTAGAAAACTTAAGGTTATAGGTCTTTTTTTGTCTTGGGCTTATAATGCGATACCAAATTGATCAGGGTTGGGGACTTAATGTTAATATTATTAAAGTACATGATTTATTTACATATGATAAATTAAAAAGATAATTTTTTTTAATGGATAAAAATATGCAACACGCTGATTATTTTAATCCATTTATTGCACAATTTTTCTTCACTGTATGCAGAAATGAAGAACAGAGCAGTTATGGAAACATCATGTATGACCGACGTGTTGTCAGAGGAAATACATACGCTCAACATATCCTACCCATTGTGAGTATCAGTACAGATAGGTTAGATAACTCTCTTATAAACAGATGGAGTTGTGTGTATTTGTTTAGTCTGAAAAGCTCATTAATATTACAAACCATAACACAGTGTTTGCTCATGTGGTACTGTGATGAGAGCGCAGTTGATGCATGAATAGAATATAAATGAATATAAATATGTTTAATAGACATCTGAGCCAGATCCAATTGAGTTCCTGAGACAGCAGGAGGCCAGAAAAAGAGCTTTGTCCAGAAAACGACTGAAGGAGCAGTTTGGCCCAAAAACACCAGAACCACTAGAGGGCAGAATGAACATAGATGTGCAGACAGGTATAATGATTTTGGCAATAAAGTAGAGTGCTGCAAAGATGACATATTTTTGTTGGCCAAATTAGTTATTATTTTAGCACTTACATTTCCATAGTCCTGCAAGTCAATGGATTTTTGAATGAATTTTGGTTAAATGCCTTAAATACAAGATCAAGATATTGTAATGTTTTATTTAACGACATAAACTGTATCAGTTATACCCCCTTGTGATTTTTTTTTAAAAAGCTTTTGTCTTGAAAAGGTCGTTGCTGTCAAGTGGCTAAATGAGGTTTTCTGGGACATTAAACATCATCACACCAAACAGGAAATCCATCCACTCAATAGTCTGCTTTTACAGCTTAGTCGTGTTTATAATCATACTCTCGCAAACTATTCTAACTCAGACTTTCAGGGACATTTTTATTTTTATGTTGGAAGCTTTATAGTGGCAATGTTGAAGTCATGTGATCCTCATGTAGTTTGTTTATAGCTAGCATTCGAATTCTGGAAATTGTATATAGGCTTTAAAATTCTGAAGAATATGATGAACAATCATGTAAGCATCATATAATTTTGTTCGTCACAGAGCTTACTTTCTTCAAGAATACAAAAGCCAACAGAAAAGATCCTATTGGGTTTTTGTTAAAGGAACCAGGGTGATACTAACTTCCAGGTTGGCCTACAAAAATAAGTCATCACTACAGCACATATCAGAGCCAAATGTGTGTGTCAATAAAATGTGGCAAAAAGCTCCCCAAAAGAACCTTGGCCTACTTTCATTGTGTAACATTTTTTATAAGCGACCTTGTATAACAACTCAACCTAACCAACCTTTCCATGCGCATAAGTGTAAATCTCAGAATGGACTTGCATCTTTCCATCTGATAATACTGTGATAAATTCAGAAATCAAGTGCTGAAATCTCTCACTGATGTGTATGTTAGAGATGTATCTGGAAGAGCTGAGCGATCACATAGAGGATGTCAGCGTGGAATGCCAAACAGACATGTTCCTGGACAAACCAGCCACTCCCCTCTTCATCCCAGCCAAAAGTGGACGAGATGCAGCCACACAGATAGAAGAGGGAGAGGTGCAGTATGGATGCTCTCGATTGGCTGTTTTTACATGCATATTTTTCCTTCTATTATCTGTCTGTTCTCACACCCATATCTCTGCTTATCACACCTGTAGTCCTGTTGCATTTAGTAAAGTGAATCAATGCATTATACTGTATAATCAAATTAATCAAATCTGTAAATGAATCATGCAGATGACTAATTCTAAAAAATAAAAAAGGAGAGAAAAAAATGTTGCGTTTAAAGGGATAGTTCACCCAAAAATGTAAATTCTGTCATCATTTACTCACCCTCAAGTAGTTCCAAACCTGAATGAATTTCTTTGTTCTGCCGAACATAAATGAAGGTATTTTGAAGAAAGTTTGTAACCAGGCTGTTTTGGGGCACCATTATGGAAGCCCGTTTCCGCCACTGAATAAAAAAATTAAAAAAGGTTATTGCGACTTTTTATCTCACAATTCTGACTTTTTTCTCAGAATTACGTGATATAAACTCACAATTGCGAGTTATAAACTCGCAATTCTGACATTTTTTTCTCGCAATTCTGCCTTTTTTTCTCTGAATTGTGAGATATAAATTCAGAAAAAAAGGCAGAATTGCGAGATATAAGTTTTTCTCAGAATTGCAAGTTTATATCTCACAATTATGACTTTTTAACTCGCAGTTGCGAGTTTATATCACGTCAGAATTGTGAGATAAAAAGTCGCAATTAACTTTTTAATTTTTTATTCAGTGGCGGAAACGGGCCTCCATTTACTATTGACTTCCATAGTAGGAAAAAAAAAATATTATGGAAGTCAATGGTGCCCCAGAACTGCTCTGTTCCCCACGTTCTTCAGAATATCTTCTTTTGTGTTCAGCAGAACAAAGACATTCATACGGGTTTGGAACTACTTGAGGGTGAGTAAATGATGACAGAATTTTCATTTTTGGGTGAACTATCCCTTTAACATTTCTAAATCTGCCGATCGTTTCCCAGTGGTAAGACTTGCATGTGTCTTGTCCTGCAGCTGTTTGATTTTGACATGGAGGTCCAGCCCGTGCTGCAGGTGTTGGTGGGAAAGACAATTGAGCAGGCATTGCTGGAAGTGCTGGAGGAGGAGGAGCTGGCCAACCTGAGGGCCCAGCAGCAGGTGTTCAAGGAGATCCGTGATGCTGAGCTGGTGGAGGTGCAGAGGCTGGAGGAGAGGGAACGGCGCCTCCGTGTGGAGAAGGTGAGAATGACTAGAAACAATATCATGACACGGTGCTCAGCAAAATAAAAAACAGCAAGATTTTCAGGTGATGCTGCGGCTTTATTTAAGTCAAAGGTAAATACTATGGCAACAGGCCACAAAACCATTTTTTTTTTCTTCTGAAAATAAAAGCACAATTTAGTGGCCGGAGGTCAAACTGGTAAAAAGTTTATAGATATGTGTGTTGTAGTCTGAAATAGATTTAGTTTTTTAGGGTTTTAAGTTTACACTGGTGTTATACAATTAAGTAACTTGTAACTGTGTATCTGTATAACTGATTAGGACTTGTCATATAATGGTCATATATTAATCTAAAACTACCAAAATGTGTTTATTTACATATTTATCTTATAATTATTTACCATATTACCATAATATGTACTGATAACCACCATGACAATATAAACAGTAAATCAAAAAGCACAGTTCACAGGGTCAAAACACCATCAGAGTGACACAATCAAAATGATGAAATAAACATTAATATTACACAACACACCCTAATGTTACCAATAACAACAGTAAGAAGAAACAAAAACATTTATTTAAAATATAATTATATTTGATGTGTATGCAAAGACTTCTGGGAATGTCTTTTTTATGTAAATTATATGGTTTTATTTTTTAATATTTTCTGTAAACTCATAAACACTCATTTGAAATCTTCACCATTTTAATTACCTTTTTAACTTTTTTTTTTTAGTTCACTTAACTGGTCCTTTGGTGAGACAAATATATTTTCAAAAGTAAAAACATTCCATTGTCTCAATTTATATTCATAATTTAAAAGTTGACAAGCCATATTTGAGGTCGATGACTGATAGCGGAACACTTGGATTTTCTGCCCAAAATACTGTAATTACCTCTTTTTGTTGATTTATATTCAGAATCTGAAAAATCATTTGAAAGACTAAATTCCACTGAAAAATCCATTTTATTCAAATGCATTTCTTGATCTTATGTTTGAGCAGAGATCTAAGAGGTTTAAAGTATATTTTCAGAGTTTTAATGTTTCTTGTGTTTCAGTATAATTTTAATATTGTTTCCTTAATGCAGGAGAACCGGATAAAGCAGCAGAAGGCAGCGCTGGAAAAAGAGAAGGAGACAGCAGATAAAATTGCTGCGAGAGCATTTTCTCAGCAGTATTTGTCTGACTTGTTGCCCTCAGTCTATTCCAATCTAAATGATTGTGGCTACTTCTATGACCCTGTGCAGAGAGGCAAGTGTCCCAGCATGTCAATTAATCTCTGTATTAATTTGTTTTAAAAGGTCTTTAATGAATGAACACATGAATTATCAGTCTACTGTCTAGTGAATGAACGATCATTATCTCTGCTCCAGATATAGAGACCGAATTCCTCCCTTGGCTGATGGAAGAAGTCACCAGTACTTTAGAACGAGGATATGTAGCAAGAACAGTGCTTGACAGTGAGTTAACAATTTTCAGGGAATCATTCCAATTGTTTTCTCAGATAAAAACAAAAATTTATTTTAAAATATTTTCTGCTGTCTAATACATAACATGGGATTAATCTATCAAGTCTGTTGTTGTCTAGTGCTCATTCAAGACGTCACTAACCAAAGGCGTGAGGCCTTTCAGATGAAAGAATAAACTCCTTCATGCAATTTCCCATTAGAGGTAAACAGGATCAAACATTTAACACTTTCATTTGTAAAATAAAATACAATACAACACATTATCAGTATTGAATGATTTCCATTTAAATGTCAGAAAATCAATATAAGTTGTGCTGTTCAATTTGTTTAATTAATAGGTGAAGAGTTTACCTGTTTTCATTTCAGGTCATACCAGGAAACAAGTCAAATCTGAAGGAGTTCATGCATTCTTCATAAACATCTGAATAAATTTCTTCTTATTATAAATGTATTTTTCATATATTATTTGAATAAAATTTCGAAAAATATGCCCATTGTGTTTTTAACTGCACTTCCAGAAAAACACTGTAGTTGGCGCTGCGGAGTCTGAAAATACTGACCTTCACTCAAACTCTATTTCTAACCTGTAATGCAGCTGTACTGTATGGAAAACTTGTGACCGACTCTCGTTAATATTTAGAGTCTATTTAAAATTTGTAGAAGTGGCATTGTAGAATTATAGGAGTATTATGAATATATTAATTCTGATTACATGTCCTCATATGCTGTAGCACAGAGGAGCTGTCGTCCAAACTTTGGCCGTGATGCTGTAACGTTACTGTTTAACTATAAAGATATGCTGTTAATTTTTTACGACTGATTAACTTTCTAAACACCATTTTCAGTGGAATGACTGTTTCATTTTCCCGCCTATCTGTGTCGCCTGGTTCTTCGACTAAACACCGTGGCTTGAACTGTTTCACGACTCCGCTTCAGCTTTCATTCACCTCGCCTTTATACGGCTCTATTTTAGTCCCGCTTCTGGATTGGTCAACTCCCACATTTGACCACGCCCACTAGGTGCATCGGAGTTTCACTTCCGTCGGTGCAGCTCTGGCAACACAAACAGAAACAGGCGTGTTGATGTAAATACATCGTTAAGGAAAGACCTCTGAGTCACATCACATCACATCACAGTGTACTTACTTATTCAGACCTCGACCGACGTAAGTGTTTGAATGACCTAATTACTATTGGAGATCGTTCAAACATAAGAGGTTTCAGTACAAAATAAACACGACATAAAAGATGGATGTACTCAGAGACCTTGTATGGGCAAAAACTCCATCTCCATCTGACTGAACAATATAATATTCAGTAGAACTCTCTCTCTCTCTCTCTTAGGTGAAGTGATAACCTTTAATAATTCAACAGTTTGCAATAGTCATCTGAATGAAAGTGCTGACAGAGGTTTCTCTCATGTTAGCGAGCACAGGTAAGTTACTGACTGTGAAAGAATGCCCCATCCGTTTCATATTGAGATGTTTCTGTAGTCTGTAGTTATGACTAATGGGTCTCTTTAGTGAATCACTGATCAAATTACCTGTTTATCATTCTTGAGGTTGAAGCACACACACAAACGTTTATTTAAGTGAAGATATACGTTTTGAATGGCTGTAAAAGAATGCCTCATCATGCATATACACACACACACACACACAGTTTTTATTTTTATTTTTTTTGTGAGTTAGAAATAGAGCAGAATAGTCTTATTTAATGTAATAACATAGCCTATTATTATTTATTTTTCTCAAATTCCTAAAACGTTTATGTTTAGATTTTCAAATTCAAATTTTTGAACTTGCTCTCAGACAGCATTAGCCTATAACAAAGTTCCTAGCAGAAGTGAATATATATATATATATATATATATATATATATATGCTGTGTGATGTGTTGGTTCACTGGTCAAATGGATTAATGCCAAATGTGTTTTAAATCAGGAGTTTATTTAAACCATAGGCATATCAATATGTTAACTCAATGCTTTGTTATTAAACTTGTGATATCTTCACAATATATTTCATTTCCTGAAAAATAACTATTTTAGAGGAGGTGATGTCAATAATATCTCCAAATGTATTGCTCAGTTCCTCTGTCAGACTTTCACTTTACTAACAGATAAATCAATTTATTTATTTGATTATTTTTAGGCCTATTTATTTTGAATTACTATTTAATTTTTTAACAGAGTTGGAATTAAAGTTTGCATGGAAATAACTGCCTTCGATGCAGTGAAGAAAATATTACAACCAATCAAAAGTGACGCAAAAGAGTAGGCTATGCAGGGAAATCATATTTATTGACAGTTTGACACAAATGTGAGACCTATAACCAACTACTAGCACACCATCGTACTTGAACACTGCCAAACTGTTTTATTAAACACTTTATAATATTTCTGAATTTTGAAAACCGGCACCTATTTTACTTAAATGCTGTACAATTTTCTGTCTTTGCATTCGTTTCAAGTAAACTTTTCAAGTCAGTCAGCCTGCATGATGTGAAAGGCTTGAAGCCGCTTGAGCAGGGCGCGTTATTGTGGGCGTCGCGCCGCAGCGTGTCTGGAACAGGAACTGGAGCCGCTGTCATTCAGCTGAGCGCACAAAGGTGAGCGCACCGTCAGCCATATTCCCACCGCCGGACTCTGTGCTCATTTCCTCGGAGGGAGGGGAATTTTCGGCCGAAGCTGGACTGAATTGACTCACCGGCTCTGGTAAGATTTGCTCCGATCGATTATCGCCTGGGTCAAAGACCACAACACAGTTATTGCGTCTATCGTTCGTGCGTTTCTCTTTGTACTGACGCCGCCCAGTTCAAAGAGAAATCTCTACCAACAGGTGTTGCTCTGATTATCGCGGTGGGATAGCCTGTATCTTACTATACAGATGGGGCTTTTTACAAACATGAAAAGGAAAAAAAATGACAAGCTTCCCATTTTTATAGGTATGACTAACGTTACCAGGTGGACAAAAAAGCTCTATGCAAATTTATGTTTAGATAGTGACTAACTACGCATGGGAACTGAGAACGGTTTTCAGTTCCATTTAATACAAATATCTAAATCTGATCATTTAGCTAACGTTCCGTTCGGTTCCGTTCATGCTTGTCAGACGTGAATGAATCAACCTAAATACTCAGTCACAACGTGAATCTTCAGCGAAACGCGGCATTGTAGTTCGAATCCCGAACGAGTGACTCTTATGAGCCAGTTTAGTGAATCCAGAACACACCTACAGCCTGACAAAATGAAGCCTAAACCATCTTCCAAATGAGTGCTTCATATGAGCCGGTTCTTTTTTAAAGAATCAAATTTTTTTAAAAAGCGAATCCATAAATACAGCGCGAGCCGTGAAATGATTCCCGAATAATTGACTCTCATGAACCGGATCTTTTTAGTGCATCAAAACACGAATACTAATGTAATCTGACTCGCTTAATAAACTCTTTGCTATTAATTTTGTCATGTCCGACTCAAATACACCAGAGCTGTTAGTGTTATATTGTAGAATAGAGGCTCATACGATTGTTATAATTTGGCCCTATACTGTACATGTTCTTATAATAACGTGAAGATAACGTAGGCTATTACATGGTTAAATGAAATATCCTAAATAGCCTATTTTACCGCATTTATCAGGAGGCCTATTTGTATAATTAAAAGTCATTGTGTAAGCATAGCTACAATTTAAAATGTAATGCATTTATTTATTTTTTATTTGTCTGGTCTATTTAATGTAAAATGTAAATAAAACATCATTATAGATAAACAGCTGAGGGCAGCAAATGCGACAATTTTTACTTTCTTTCTTAATTGTTAGTGGGGGTGTTAAAGTTGTCCCCCACCTAAAGATGACCTAACTTAGTCTGACACATTTTCTCTCATAAACTGTAATGCAAACATATTTAAACTACCATAAATGTCCAAAACTGTGTTCTTCGGCATTGTCTCATATATATATATATATATATATATATATAGGCTAGGCTACACACCCACAGTGAGTTTTATTAGCTAGTTTTATATTTTATGGGAATATCTTGCATATCTCGCATGATTCAGTTACCGCTATATTTAATAATCGAATATTTGACTTCATTCCCTATCAAGGGTTGGTCTTTGGGAAACAGAGACTGGAGCAAATATTTGTAGAATGGGGTGGGGACTTTAAATTGAAAAGCGGTGTTACCTCTTTGGGGTGAGGCTGTCACAATCCTAAATTCCAGTTTTTAATCGTGATTCACATGGAGTGCGTCAGATTTTATTCTCAGCGATCTTTAAATGACAGGCAGACTGTTCTTGAGTCATTCTCACTAGCGCTGCTCAAACGCGTTTCTCCTCTTTCTGCTTCAGAGGGAGGCTCCGTGGAAATACTCAACATTCATTGACAGAAGAGATCTACAACAGGATTCAAAATGCCTAAACCTGTGAGTATTTACCGAGTCTTATTTTATTATTGTTAAAGTGTTTACCAAGCTCAGTATGAGAGTGTTTAGCATGTTTTCAACTTCTGTTCAGTGTTTTGAATTATTATGGAGGATTTCTGGTCTGATAAAACATTTTTGTATCGTGACTTTATATTTTATTTTGACATAGAATTAAAGTCTGATTCTTGTTTGCTCTATCTTCAAACAGTGGTTTGTAAATGTTGAAAATTACGTTTTGTTTTGCGAAATTCTGTCAGTTTTCATTAAGTTACTTCTTAGAGGCAAGTATGTTTGTTTTAAGGCAGAGTTTATTAGGTTTGGGTCTTGTTTACATCTGCTTTTGGCTTGTTTACCCACAACAAAATTGTAGTAGCCTATGTGTGGCTTATGTAGTTAAAATGTATTTGTTTTAAACAGACAGAGTATTGAATGTTATCTGTGTTTGCTTATAAACACTCTTAAAACAGCAAGTGCAGCATGTTGTCAGTTTGTTTAAGATGGTAACAGTGTTGTCAGGAAGAGTACAGAGGAAATGACATCATGATGCTTTCCACAGAGCTTCTCATTCATCCTTGGCCCTCAGCACTGCCTGCTGAAATGCTGAATACAGAGGCTTGTTCTTGCTTCCATGGTCGGTTTGGATGGAAGTGGTGGATTTGAGTTCAAAAGAGTCATTTTTTTCAAGATTTTTCAGTCATTTAGATGATTTTAAATCAAGCAGTAAAGTAAAAATGATCAGATTAAATGATATCATTTTGTAAATTATTATTATTATTTTTCTCTCAGTTTCTACATTGAACTCCCCTATGAAGATATTTTAAGAGTTTCTGTTTTCTGTCTTAATATGTCCCCTCCTGTTTCATAGCATGTTTCAGGTGTGTCTATAATCAGCACTTTCAGCAGCTGAGGGTGTTTCCTCTCAAATCTTTGTTATCGTTTGTTCTGCTGAATAATTGATAACTAGACAATGCCTGTTACGCCCTTTGGTGATGTAGCACAAAAGCTCATTGTGCTGTAATCAATCCTCATGTGCTCTCGGGCTTTAGCTCAAACCAGCTCAATGAAAGACTAACAGTACCATCCAAATAGGAACTTTAGGCAAAAGGCAGATCTGAGCAAAGAGAAGTTCATGTAACTCAAGACATGCAACAGAAGTGTCATTAAGTTTTTGCCACTACTTTTATCATAGTACCATTTCAACATGGGCTCCTTGTGCCTCTGCCTACTGTACGTGTTTTGCAAAAATCCCAAAAAATGCATAGAATTTGCATACAACTCACTGCAGTTGTCAGCTGAAATGAACACTAGTGGCATAAAACACCAACACCTTTTAATCCTTTTCACACAAATTATGATTACCAGGGGTAGATTATTGATTAATAAAAACAAATTTTCTCAAAGTTCCTTGTCTTTGTAAACTAAAACATTTTGGGATTTGCACCATACAACCAGCTCCATATGTATGGCTATATGTAGTAAACTTGCTTGTTACCTCACCCGGTACAGCATTGCACTTGCAGTGTGCTCGGGTGTGAGTCCTGATTTAAAAAAAGCTCAACGACTTGTAAAAGCAAGAAAAAGTGACATGGTTGCTTAGCAAATGCATTTTTCTGTCACATTTCCTTTTGTTACCGCTTTCCTTAGGTTTTGCGTTTTAGGTTTCAGCATAAGTCATTCATTATTCGCGCAATAGGGCATTAACTGTTTAGCGCCACTCACTAGACATTTAATTTCCAAACTGCTGCGATACACAACCAAACATTGCCAGATTCACTTTTCAGTAAGACACTGAAGACACCATATTGCCACTCGCTGGACATTTCACTTGGAAAGTGTTGTGAAATGTGCAAGAAGCAGCAAAATATAATTTTACAGAAATAACGAGGCGTGTTTGGTTTTTTTCCAATTTGCTGGGGTTGCAACATTTGCAGATGATAAATATAGGTTTTGAATAATTAGAATAATGGTTTCTTGGCTGTTGTTTTGGCCCAGCTACTATATAATTCAGGAGACATTTAAAATAAAGGAATGGTTAGTAGATTTAGCAAATAATCTTCCTTTAAAGAGCTGTAAAAATCTCCAATTTAGATTTGGTCAGTAGCTGACTGGGTATGTTGTCTGTAGATCAACAGTAAATGCATGTGATGTTATATTTTTATATAACCAAACAGTTTTTAGTAGTCAGTCAGAATTTTAACCGCCTTGTAATGTAGATTATTTGGTTTGGTGACGTCTCTTGCCCTATGATGCTAATCGGAACCTGAGCTTGGTGACTGTGCTCGATTTCACCATGCAGTGTATTGCAGCCGAAAAAGTTTGTCAGTCAGCTAAAACCTTTTGGAGAGCAATGCAGAGAAATGGTGAGACTCTATTAAAATGCAGCCTGATGCAGTAGGTGGACCACTGAGAGGATGTTTCTGAAAGAGACCCTTTGTTTTGCTGGGTAAATGGATACCCCTCCGTCTCCCCCTCTTTTGGCGAGTTGGATGCCAGTCTTTAAGCTGAACTCTTCACCACTAGATTTCAGATGTACACAGCAGGCCTATGATTCTTTTTTTATTGTCAGTGGAGGGTCTATATCAAGTTATTTATCAGTGTTGATTATTTGTAATTGTATAATTGCGTATTTATGAATTTCTGTGTGATTGTGAGTTTGCTATCACAGTGCTGTTTTCAGAAAAGGTCCCAGCAGTCCTCTTTAAGCCTGGTACAGGAAGTTCTTTCCATATAACAATGATTGTGGTGTTGATTGATTATTCACTGACTGCTCATAGTCATTCTTTATAAAGTTTTAAGTTGAGTAGGGCTATATATATATATATATATATATATATATATATATATATATATATATATATATATCGATTTCATTTAGCACATGCGCTAATCTAAAGCAAGAAAATGATAACAAAAAAAGCAATGAATCAAAGTTAGAACAGAAGTAATGCTTCCATAGCATATGTCCAGAAGTACCAGAGCAGTGGATTTTTCCTTGCTGTTCTGGTGACGGTTGGGAGTTTGTTTTTCCACTGAGGAGTATTGAGTGTCTGTGGAAGTTTTGGGAAAGTGAAAACACTGTGATGGCATTGTCAGGGATGTGATATTATCATCTCAGTATTTGTGTACAGCATTTGCTCTGAAGTGGCTTAAGATGTTTGTTTGTTTTTTCTTTTACACACGGAATCAGTCGTTCCAACCAAACCGTTATTGTTATATAATATCATATAATAACAAGAAGGAGTTATATGTTAGTATCATTGATGATTTATATATATTTTATGTTCATTTTAATTTTGGTTAAAGCTTTAGTAAATATTGTGTTTTCACCATTTTTATTGTTTATTTATATATTTATTTATTAGTTGTTGTTTTTCTATTTAGTTTTAATTTTGTAGAACTTTTTAAAGAAGAAACATTATTAATAAAAGTACCAGCCTCACATTTCAAATTTCATGTACAAAGGCAACTAACTGAAGTGAAATAATTTTACCCTTTTAAATTATTTTTCTATATTATGTACATTATTATAACAGCAATTACTGTATTTTGAATTGCGTTTTAATTTTTTTTCTTAATGGAAAAATGTATGTATTTTATTATTAAAATATTAATAAGCAAAGTTCACCGTATGACACTTTTCTCCTTTCATATTCCACAGAAGAAAGTAAATACTGGTGTTTTTCAATGGACTTTTTATTCAATGTGGACTGGTGCTTAGAAGCTTAAAAAATGACACAATCACCACTGAATTATCATAAAAGCAGTCTGTATGACTTTTATATTATATATTGGAAAACATGACAAGTAGCCTACATTCTGTAAAATTCCCCTTTTTGTGTTCCATGGAAATCAGAAAGTCATACAGCGTGAAACAAAGTGAGTGCGAGCAAATGATGACGTATTTGTCGTTTTGATATGAACTATTCCTTTATGTTTGTATTGCTGAAAAGGGTTATTTTTGTATTGCTTTGGTCTGAACACTTGTGTGAGTTTCTGTTTACATGGTTATGAAATTTCATAGTGGAGCAATTGTTTTAAAGCAGTTACATAATTAGAAATGGTTATTCTTTCTTACCAGACAACACACTCATTGCTCACACCCAGTATGGCGTGTCTGTGAAGTCTCTTCACTTATTTTTGTTCAGCCATCATCATTGCTAACAGTTCACATGGTAGTCACATGAATATGGATCATTGAATCAGATGTTCGTTTTATGATTGTACTTTACGATCTCAACAATGGTAATTCTTGTCCATTGGAAACTCCTCTTAGACTGCTGTCTTCTTTTCCTGGATGAGAACTAAAATTAATACTTTCATCTCGAAAAGTTTCATCTTTTTTTTTTTTTAAGTTGGCTCTCACAAATGATTCCTTGTTCCTTGGTTCTGTGGGTTTGTTGTCTGTGCATTGTGAGGAAACGCCTCTGTTTCGTATGTCTTGGGAAAGTGCTCTAAAATGACTCTTTGTTGTCCCATAAAATGGTACAAATTTGATTGTAGAGCTGTTTCAGCCTTTTTCTTGTTGACTTAGTCCTGTCAAACATTAACAGTAGAATAGATTGGCATTTCCCCTTTACAAATAGTGGCTGAGGCACATTGTTCTGTGAAGCCACTCCTGCTGTTTTCCCAGTTTCTTTCAAGCCACGTCTGCCTCAAGAACGATAGTCTGGGTCATCAGCTTGCTACACAATCAGACTAAAGTTATCAACATAGATTGTTACTGTCTTCAGTGTGGTGTTTTTTTTTTGCTAGGATGCTTTGTGATGTCTCATCATTGCAGATTTTTTTTTTATTACCTTTTGCCTCTGAAATTGCTTCTATAAAATGAAAACTGTAAAATCTGAAGTTGTAACCATCTTTTAATAGATGACCATTTTCTTCTCAACTGTTTTTGTATTTGACAACACAAATATAAACATTGGTTGCTAATGTAATTTTTCTCTCTCTTTTTAGGTAAATGTTCGCGTCACTACGGTGGATGCGGAGCTGGAGTTTGCCGTTCAGCCCAGCACAACTGGCAAGCAGCTATTTGACCAGGTCTGCAACTAAACATCTAGACAAAAAATAGATTAATTAACAAGCATTGGTTAGGATCATGTGCATGAATACTGGAACCTGCTTTCCAAACAGTCTTAGTTTAAACTCTGCTGTTTTCTGCCATTTCCCTTAAATTGTATTTATTATTGCATGCAAAAAAGACAAAACTAACTTAAAATATGAACATAAACCTTAACTTAAAGAGATTCAATAACAGGATCTTTTTTTTTTTTTTTTCAAAAGAGCACAGTTGATGCACCCCCATTCTGATGTGCAATGAGATGCATGCACAAAAATTCTATTCACATTTACTATTCACTTTACGTAAATAGGTTCCAGGGAATGGGTTCCATGAAAAAGAGACAACTGATTTGACTCATTTCTTAGCAGTTGTGGTTGTGTAACAGATGGTGTATACCTGACATCTGCAATCAATTATTTTAATCCCTCAATGACAGCTTCTCATTCTCTTCCGACAATTCCTTGATCTTAAATAAATCCATGTCCCTCAGCTGAAGCAGAGAGGACAAAGATTGTAAACAGTTATTCAGAGAAATGTTAAAAGGTAAATCAAGAAATTTACATTTGTTTTCTTAGTCAAATACTTGTTGCAAAAGCAGGAGTTCAAAGCGTATGTTTAGCACAAAAAAAAAAAGAGCAGGAGGACAAAATGTTTAAACCTAAATTTATATTGGATTATTTGAATATAAAATGTATCAAAAAAATTTAATAATTGTTAGTTTTTTAAATAAAAGTTGTATTTTAAATGATAATTTTATATATATATATATATATATATATATATATATATATATATATATATATATATATATATATGTATATAAATAATATTTATTTTAAATAATGGTAACAGTGAAGGATGTCACAGAACAAACTCAGACTTCACTGGTCATCCGTCAGTAGCTTATGACCTAATTTAATTACCGGCTTGGTAACATGGGATAATCCCCTGCAAATAGAAGGCCCAGAACACCACACAAACCTCACAGGAAGGGTTTTTCTTCTTTAAAAGAGCATATCCCTTGACGTATGACTCGCTGACCATTTCACTGATGTGCTCATTGACTGCCACGACTGTGGAAACTGTGAATAAGTGCCATCCCTCTATGATCCATGAACTCTAGTTTTCCCATTCATAACAGAACCAACAGCTGAAGCAGTCTCCACTTCAGAGTAAGTGCTATGAGCCAGTCATGAACTGTGGATGGCACACAGCATAGATAGTTCTTAGCAGGGTGTTTAATTTAAATAAAGCTTATGTTACCTAACTTCAGTCTTGGAAATTGGTGCTGTGACCCGGGTCTGGTTGACTCTTGTATTTCTTCTCTTTGGGTTGAAGCACACCTATTTATAAAGCCGGTTATTACTGTTTTTTGTTTACATTTGCATTTACATTTAAACTTTACATTTAAAGTTTAAATGAATTCTAAGTATTACTCTACTTAGGTTAAATCCACTTTTTCGAATGGCTTTGTCAGTAAGCTTAGAGATGCTTAGAACCTGTTGAGCTGGTTTACAGCATTTGTTACATCCTTTTTTTTTTGTTGTTTGTTTGTTTTTTTTCCTGGGATGTGGTATGATTGTAAATGGTTATAAAAGGCAGTCGAAGTTCAATAGAAGATCTGATTGGTTGAAGAAAAATGTTGATCTGTAAAACATTTGTCATGAGATAGTTTCTGTTTAGATTTTCTACCATAATTTTCCCTCTAACTGAAGTTTTCTTCAATACTGTTGTCAGTCCTGTTTGGAGTACTAAATACATTTTGGTTGGTTACTAGTGTGACAAGCTCATTTTATAACTGACAGGACTCCCGTAAATTTTCAGGACAACTAGGCCTATAATTTAAAAGCAAGTTTGTTTGTGTGCTTTATGAACGGAATCACGCTTTGAAACTAATTGTCTGTCATGTCATTGACACACATGCGTGCACATTCTTTGGGGTAATTCTTTGCTGCCAATGACAATCAAATTCCGGAAAACTGTATTTGCGTTGGTGGAAGAAATAAAAAAAAAAAAAAACCCAGGACATCTGAGAAAATGAAACCTATTAGTAAATTTGCACTTAACATTTCCTGCAGTGCAGTTTTTGTGTTTCGGAATGTTACAGGTGACACATGTCCTGTGTATTTATTTTATTTAGGTGGTTATGCATATTGAATATGTGACACTTACTAGGTCAGTACATGTTTTATTTTATACATTTTACATAGTATCACATAAAGAGGACAGGACCACCATAGCTCAGTATGTTAGCTAACTGTTAGCTTTACAAAAAATAAAAATTACTGACCCAAAACATTTGAACAGTGGTGCAAATGTTGAAAATTCAATAATTTTGCATTCTCTGGGGGTGTTGATCTAAAAGGTAACAGCCACTGCATGAGAGCTGCAACATTTACCAAAACAGTAATAAATACCATCTTGCACAAAGCATCTGGGAAATTGTGTACGTGCATGTATACCCATTGAAATCTAAAGTTTTCCCTTCAGGGCACCTGGTGCTCATCACTCTCCACTCCTGCGAAAACTAATGCGTGTGAATGAGCTAATGACTTGCAGTACTTTGTAATTGGAAGAAGGCCAATCAGAGTGTGTATATATATATATATATATATATATATATCAGTATATTCTTTAAATATGGCCTTTATTCTGTTTTCATGGAAATGTAACCCTGTGCTCTGTGGGATTTCAAAGCACTAAGTATACAACAGTTGCAAAGCAGTCAGCAACAGCTTAATAATTCTTAATAATAATCTGTTTATTGTGTGCTAAAAGGTGTCATTTTTTTTGCTGACAGGTGGTGAAGACCATCGGGTTACGTGAAATATGGTACTTCGGACTGCAGTATATGGACAGCAAAGGCTACTTTACATGGCTGAAACTTGATAAAAAGGTAATTGTTTATTTAGCACAACAATGATATTCAGATTTTCTCTGCAGAATGTGTTTTAATAGATTTTAGTCAGGGTTTTCGCTTTCTATCCTGACTGGTCAACTACTTTGAGTAAGTATTTGACATATTTGACATTTTTGATGACATTTAGATTCTCAAGCATACATGCTTTTTCACCCGTTGGACTGTGACACAATCAGTAGGTTGAACATTTCAATTATGTGTTTCCTCATTGTTGTCTTTGTACAGCTGATACAATATACTTCAGAGGAAAACGGATTTCCTCATACATGGAAATGAATTACTTTTTGTGAAATTGAATTACATTTTTTCCCCAATTGTGTCTGATTTTTGTAGTTTAGTTGTTTTATTAATTATTATCAGTGCATGCAGTGAGAAATCTTAGATCGGTACTACAAACATTTATGAATATAGAACTTGAATTGTACGTAATAAATTGATATGTGATTTAAGTTGCATTTAATGTGACTATGATTTTTACTGGCTAGCTATGGCCAGAACTAAATTGTATGTGTCGTAGAGGGACTGTTATTTTAAAAAGGTGTGAAATATTTAATGCAACTCATAACTGATATTTTTACCCACCATAAATCAGGAGCAGTCAAAGAAAAAAAAGGAGATTTTCAGGAAAAGAAACTTGTTTGGTTTCATTCCACTTGTAAACACTTCACAGATCAGAGCTTGAAATGAAGAGACTTGTTTAACCCTGAAACTCCCATATTTGACAAAACTGATTGGTTTGGTGTTTATGGCTGAATGCACAGTTAAACTTAAAAAAGTTTAACACTTAAAAAAACAAAAACAACTCTGCTCCAGCTCCACTCCATTCAGGCTGCACGATTAATCGAAATCATTTGGAATTGCAATATGGCTTAGTGTAAATAACAAATCGCAAAAACTGTTATGTAATTAAATTAATTTATGTGCTGCATGTTTCAGAGAGAAGCGCAGCACTGTGTTTGTTTACACGTGAGCAGATCTGATGTTTTCAGTGTCTCAGAAAGGTTCAGCTGGGAGAACGCAACATGCGCCAACCGTCTTCCCAAAATTGGAATAAGAAGCTCTTATGAACCAGACGTTGTCAACTATAGAGAAGCAGCGTGTCTATACTAGACACGACAATAGTTGCTGCGCCGCAACAGCTAAAGTGCGTCTACACTGGACACAACAAAGTCACTATTGAAAATCATTTGAACTTTGAGTCAGCATGTCTTAAATAGAACGCAGCAGCAGTTTACTATCGGGGATTTGTCGCACCGCACCGCATCCAGTGTAGACGGCGTCACTGATTATAATGGGTTCTATTGTATTTTGTCGCGCCACGCCGCTCGCGTCCGGTGTAGACGCAGAGAAAGGACTCTCTGTGGTTTTGCCCCAGAGTAAAAGTTGGCTGGTTTTAATGTTTGAAAAGAAATGAAGTCATAAATATTTGTATTTTAATTCCAGAGTTTTATTTTAATAAAGAAATTGTTTGTATTATTTTAAAGTGAATTATTGCAAAGTTGAATATCCGTTACCATTGGAGTTCAATGAAACTTGCGACCATTGTTAAATAACGATGGTTTTGGGAAATGCACCCCAGATTATTAGAAGACAAAAACTGACTGGTGAATAAATAAAAACATTTATTTATATAATGGTATATTCATTTGATAATGTTTTATATATATATATATATATATATATATATATATATATATATATGTATATGTATATATATGTCTCCTTCAAATATATCCTTGGCTGTGGCCTAAATGTGCTGAAACATATTCATGAATAGTCGGCAAAAGCTCCAAATGAAATCTTCACACACTTTTTTTTCTTTCTCTTTCTTTTTTTTTTTTTTTGCAGGTCTCCTCTCAAGATGTGAAGAAGGAGAACCCTCTCCAGTTTAAATTCCGTGCCAAGTTCTTCCCAGAAGATGTGGCGGATGAGTTGATCCAGGATATCACTCAGAAACTGTTCTTCATGCAAGTGAAAGACTCCATTCTGAGTGATGATATCTACTGTCCTCCAGAGACTGCGGTGCTTCTGGCCTCCTATTCAGTGCAGGCCAAATTTGGCGATTTCAGCAAGGAAGTGCACAGGCCTGGATACCTGACCTCCGATCGCCTCCTGCCCCAACGGTGAGTCACATGGGACTGGCTTAACTGGGCCATGTGCTCCTGGAAGTATAGGATTTGAATTCTGCCATCATTGCTCATCGGAATTTGGTTTTGAATAACAGTTAAAGGTTTAGAAACTTTGGAAATGAATCTTTGTCCCTCCTGTTGTTTGACTGCAGGGTTCTAGACCAGCACAAGTTGTCACGGGACCAGTGGGAGGAGAGGATTCAGGTGTGGCATGAGGAGCATCGTGGAATGCTCAAGTAGGTTGACGTTCTCTCAAAACTTGTTGTTGTTGTAGTATCTTTATAGTTATTGTTCTTGGTGTGAATGGGCCTCAATGCTAAATGTAGAATTGCTAAATGTTAAAATGTCAGTTGATTGTAGAAATAAGAAACTAACACTTGTCAGTTGGTCAGTCAAGCACATTTATTGATTGATGCCTAATAATTGACTTGCTTGATATATCAGTCTATAATAGGCCCTGGTGGTTTGACACATACAGTATACCATGCAATTATAAATGTCACTTGGCAAGTCCAATGTAAACTGTAGGTTGTTTATGGTTGCTAAAGTCTCAACTTTCCATATTAACATAGAATTAAACTGAAGTGCAGTCACAGGTGTGCCTATATCAGCTGTTTAATGTCTAATTTTATCTTTTGATTTCTATTCAAATTTCATATAAAAAGGAAATAATCATTTTGGGGTTATTTTAGTATGATTTATATACTTTTTCAGCATTCGTTAATATTTTGAAAGTGTATTTTTTTTTTTTTTTCAGTTTTCATTTTAGTTTAAGTTGTATTTATTATTGATTCATTTAATTATTTATTCATTTGTGTATGTATTTATTTAACTTTTATTATACTTTTAGTAATTTAAGTGCTTCAACTAAAATTTATTTCAATTAGTTTTACAACTAATTTATTTTGGACAACAGTTTTTATTAAGTTAAATCTAATATTTATATTTTATTTCATTTTTATTTAAATTTTCTAAAAAAAAATAAAAATAAATAATGTTAGTGTACACTAAATTATGTGAAATTAAGTGCCTTTAGTATTTAATTTACTGGATTGTCATTCTAATCTATACCATATGATTATGTTTATATGTATATATGTATGTATATATGTATATATATATGTGTAAAACCCTAGTTATGACTACATTGTGATATACTATTATTACCATAAAATAACATGTATACTATGCTAAAAGATTTTGGTCACATCATCCACCAGCCTATTAGAAACTGAAAGTGATCATTCTGTTTTATTCCCTGTTCTTAGAGAGGACGCAATGCTTGAGTACCTGAAGATCGCTCAGGATCTGGAAATGTATGGGGTGAACTATTTTGACATCAAGAACAAGAAGGGAACCGAGCTGAGGCTGGGTGTGGATGCCCTGGGCCTAAATATCTATGAGAAAGACGACAAGTGAGTTCAGCCTTTCCCTACATTCATTTGACATTATTCACATCTCAAGTGCTATTTTAACTCCAACATGTTTTTCTCTTCTTTTAAATACAATTTAAATTCTCTCCCTTTGCATTGTGCCAGTACTATGGCAAAATAATGGCATAAGATATGTACTGTATGATTGTGGTAATACTACTAATATGTACTGTATGATTACCATAATACCATGGTAATTTTGTGGTATGCCAAGCTAATTGGTAATACCTTTGGCCTGCCATCCATCATCCTCTCTTAATTTACTTTCTTAATTTTTGAAATTCAAGATATGTATTATTTTTATTTTTTCCAAATGACATGTTGTGATTTAGTTTGTGTTGAGCACATTGTTCATAGAACGGTGCTCGTCTTTCCACAAACAGAGATCTCTGTGTGTGTGTGTGTGTGTGTGTGTGTGTGTGTGTGTGTGTGTGTAAGTGCAGTGGCGACTAATGGCTTTTTCCCCACAATGCCCTCTATTTTAACCATAGCAACAAAGACTGGTTTTTCAAGCTATGCAGTCCTTGAAAACGTTGGGCAAGGATTGTGTATGTGACTGAGAGAAGGCTTCGCAAGTACACACATGTAAAGATAAGAAAACCATGTTGCACAACAACCCATGAAATAGTTCACATTCGTTGGATCTTTGTTTGTGGTGTTGCGTTAGCTGTGCTCTTTCAGCTTCACGGTATCTGCTGAGTGGCCCATATCCTTCACATTTGTTTCGGATGAACCGTCTTAACTGACAACATGCCAGTCTCCAAAAGCATGTAGTCATAGTTTAACCCTAACACTACGAGAAGTGATGGAAAATGTAATGTAGTCAATGCTAAAATTTCTTTTTCCATTATCCCCATCAAACCAGTGTTAGAACAGTAAATACTTGGAGGAACAAACAAGCTTCTATTAGAATTCCAATCTTTAGAATAAACATTACATTATTATTATTATTAGATAATTGGGTAACACTTTATTTTGCAGTGTCCTTGTTACACATTTTACATGTACTTTCTATAATAATAACAGTAAATTATGCATAATTACAAGCAACTAACTGCAAACCAGTCCTAATCCTATAGTAAGTACATGTTGTTAATTACTATTACTCAGTACTTATTTGTGTAATTGCAGTATAACAAGGACACCTTAAAATAAACCTATAATTGAACCTATAATTGTTTAATAATAGAAAATGTATTTTTATTTTAATACAATTTAGCTTTTTCCTTTAATCTATTAAAAATATTGTATGCCTTCTGTTCATGAGGAAAAACTAAGCAAGGACGTTTTAGCAGCTCTATTCCACCTAGACCAAGTCACACAACAATCTTTCTGGAGCTCTATTCCCATCAGAGCCAATCAAAGCCTAGCAAGAGACGTTTTATAGACCAAACGTACAATCATAGCACTATGAGGACAAAAACTATGGCCTAGGTAGGATAGGAAAAATGAAACCGTGAAGAGTTGTGTTGTATTCTATACAATGCAATACAATACATCTTTATTATCAACCATGATTGTCTTTGACCACACCAGCGATACCAAACACAGATGAAAACCATCATGCTAAATCACATAGCCTTTTGATTAATAAATCTTCTTTTGCTATACTGCCATACCCTGTAAATGTACCATAAATCCACCGAAAGGCCATGGTTGCAAATATAAAACATTAAAACGTGGACTCTCAATGGAAAAGGATTTTCTATTACTATTATTAATAGTAGTAGTGGACGTACATTAAACTACAATATTTGCTTCAATTGTTTAAATGGTATAACTTTACAAGAAGATCACATTAGTTAAACTAACAATGAAAAATACTTCTAAAGCATTTATTAATCTTATTTAATGTCAGTTTCAACATTTACTAATACATTAGTCAAATCAAAAGTATCTGTATCTGTGGACATTATTTAATGGAAATTAATGAATGAATGTTAACAAAGATTTTAACAAAGAAGCTAATTGTTAATGCAATAACTAATGTTATCTAATGTGACCTTATTGTAAAGTGTTACTGTTAAAATATGGTTACCATTATGAATGTTTTTGTTTTTTAAGATTATGTAATAAAAATAAAAAAGAACAATTGAATGAGTTACAAGTGCAGGATGTTACATACCATTTTTATTACCATCATTCATTATTTTAACCATTTATGTCATTGGTTTAGGGAACGTTTGCGGTGTGTCATGCGAGGTGGGCCGCGGTAGCTTTGTGTTCTCGTAGCTACGTATAGAGACGGTGTGACATGCACGCTAGAAGGTGTAGTTGTAACGCCACTCCCATGAGCTCCACAAAGAGATTACACGGCACACTCCTCACTGCGCTGATGTCACCCGCTCACGTTAATCACGGGCCCGTCCTTGTCTTCACATTCCTCGAGTGTCTCAGCGTTGCACCGTCATGCCTGTGCTGCAACATTCTCACTGCATTACAAACTTATCTCAGTGCTAATATTTAGATTTTTGCTCGATCAGCAATCAGAGGTCTGATTGTTGTCATCCGTGTTTTTAAAATAGGGATTTCATGTTTCATCCACCCTACAGTGTTTGTTTTGTATGACTGTATGTTTGGAATGAATATAGAACACCTCTCATGATTGCATCATTGTCTTTACAGACTTACTCCGAAAATTGGATTCCCCTGGAGCGAAATAAGAAACATTTCCTTCAACGATAAGAAGTTTGCCATCAAGCCTATAGATAAAAAAGCTCCAGTAAGTGAAACTATGATTGCAACACGAGCCGCCTTCATACCTCGCAGTCCCACCTGAAACTGAAAAACTGCCTCGACAAGAATAAAACTTGTTTTATTCCACTCTAATATGCACTCATTTAATGTCACACTAATGTTAGAACATCTAGGAATATATTTTGGACACAACATCTAGTTTAAACAGAGTTTTAGGATTAAACGTGTTATGGTGAAAAATGAGTAAGAAACATTTAATTTCATTTGTAAGTAAATTTTGGACACTGTGCAAACTTTTTACAAAAGGTTGTTGAAGCACAAGATGCTTTTTAAAAATGTAAGAAATGATGCTGGGTAACATAAATATCAGGTTTTACACAAAAGGGGCTCATACCAAGTATTTATTTATTCAACTCTAAAAAGGTTATTTTATGGTGATAATTTATAATAAATAAATAAATGAAAATTCTAAACAGCTTCTTAAACTGTTGGTCTCACACTTTTGGACCACACTGTTAATGTGCCAGTGTTGTTATTGGTAATTAAAACTAAAGTGAAAACTAAATTGTTAATTGAAGTAAACATAAAATAAAAAAGAGCTTTAACGAACATTAAAACTAAGAAAATATATAAATAAAAGCTGATTTGAAAATATTAACCCTCATGTTGTTTCCAGTCAAAAATGTCCGGCCTACAAAACAATTGCTTGTAAATTTCTTACTATGCAATATTATTACCAAATATTGGATTTAGTCTCTTTTTATTAACTTTTCTTTCAATTAGATTGTTTTGTATTTCTTTTTGGAACTGATGACAAAATATGTGCTAACTGAAAGAAAACAAATTGATGTTGAATCCAAGATTTGGTGATCATTTTTTAAAAGGCTGGCCAGGGAACCACAAATTAGATTAAGGATTTTCAGCATGATACTATTTTAAATATTTGAGTGTATAGTCTATTAGAGTGTATAAATAATACTGGAACAACACTGCAAGGTGACACTCAAAAAGACTCGGTGAGATGCTTTCTAGGGATGCTTCAGCTTTGTTTTGACACACAAAACACTAAATCACTGTAACGTCTGCTGTTTCACAATTAAGAGTCATTAGTTTTAGCAGGGCTGTTTTGGCTGATAAACACCAGCAGTCAGTCTCCTCTGACAGGCTGGCCTTCATAGAGCGTTATCTCTGAGCGTCAGAGCCAGCTGCTCAGAACAACAGCTTTCTGTAGGGTTTACGTTTACGTTATCATAGGATTTTATTAAATAAATTCACAGTTAGTAATCTGATCAAAGATCCATAAATTGACTGATTTATAACCCCTGCATTTACATCTTGTCTCTTCCTTCTTAACCCTGCAGGATTTTGTGTTCTATGCCCCACGGTTGCGCATTAATAAACGTATCCTACAGCTGTGCATGGGGAACCATGAGCTTTACATGCGCCGCAGGAAGCCGGACACCATCGAGGTGCAGCAGATGAAAGCACAGGCTCGAGAGGAGAAACAACACAAACAGATGGAGAGGTGAGGATGAATCTCCATGGTGATGTGAGGAGTGATGCTGTCTAATCAGCAGATGTTGCAGTATATAAAAGAGACCATATTCTGCTTTTGTGTTGCATCTTATTTCATAACTAGAAACTTTGGCTTGGCAAAGCCTGGTATAAATTTGTAAATTTGTTTTGTTTTGTTTTTTGTTGTGTTCTGTTTTGTTTGTTTGACCATATTCTACACTTAGCATCTTATTTCATAAAAAAATTAATTCATACCAGGCTTTGCCAAGCCAAAGTTTCTATGAAATAAGATGCTAAGTGTAGAATATGGTGTAGAATATGGTCAAACAAACAAAATAAAAAACAAAAAAATAAAATAAATTTAATTCATACCAGGCTTTGCCAAGCCAAAGTTATTTTATTTTTGTTTTTTTGTTTTGTTTTGTTTTTAGTGTTTTGTTTGTTTGTTTTTCACATATTCTACACTTATTTTGTTTTGTTTTGTTTTGTTTTGTTTTGTTGTTCTGTTTTGTTTGACCATATTTTACACTTGGCATCTTAAATCACAGAAACTTTGGCTTGGCAAAGCCTGGGGCCTGTTTCATAAAACAAGTTTACCAAATTAGCCAGGCTTATTTCAGTTTGTCTGACTGACTTTGATCCAAATAAACTGACAAAAAGTCAGACTAACTGAAATAAGCCTGACTTATTTGGTAAACTTGTTTTATGAAACAGGCCCCTGGTAAATAATCTTTGGCTTGGCAAAGCCTGGTATGAATTGAATTTATTTTATGTTATTTCTAATATTTATTTTATTTCATTTTATTTTGATCTTTTTATTTTTTGTTCATTTGTTTTGACTATATTTTACACTTTTTTTTATTGTATTTTATCTGTCTTTCTTTTCATTTATTTTTTTCTTTTAATTAAAATTTTTTTGTTCCGTTCTGTTTTGTTTGTTTGACCGTATTTTACACCATATTCTACACTTAGCATCTTATTTCACAGAAGCTTTAGCTTGGCAAATCCTTGTATACATTTATTTTAGTTTAGTCCATTTTTGTAACACTTTTTTTTTTTTTTTTTTTGCCTTTAGTCAACTCCATTTGCTTTGTTGCTGCAAATTACTTTCCAAATGTATATAAATGATCTCTGTTGCGATTGGCTGATCAAAGTTCATGTTGCTGCCAATCAAGGTGGGCCAAGATGCTGAATACCGTATAGACGTTGATATGTAAACGAGTGGTCGTATGTCAATCTACTCATGGTTGTAACATCATGAAACCATAAAGCTTTCTGAACAAGCTGTTTTTGCAGCTGGTCAATGAACTATGACCACCTTAGGAAAGACAGTATGAGAGATGAGTTTTGTGTGTGTGGGTATAGAGCGGCGTCCTGAGTACACGTCACTATACTTCTCTTTGGTTGTGTCTTATCTGCAGAGCTCAGCTGGAGAGTGAGAAGAAGAGACGAGAGGCTATAGAGAGAGAGAAAGAGCAGATGGAGAGGGAGAAACAGGAGCTGATGATGCGACTCTACCAGTTTGAGGAGAAGACCAAAAAAGCGGAAAAAGGTAAGACACCAGGATCCAGCGTGATCCATATCTTAAGATAATTTTATTTTTATTATTATTATTTAAAATATTTTCATGTCTAATGCAAGATGATTGTATTTATTGACTGCATTCACATAAGCAAATAAAACGATCAACATTTGATTTGTTTTGACTGAGGAAAATGTAAAGCTTTATCTGATTTTATTTCAGAAAAGACATGTAATTTTAACGGTCAGTATTTAGTTTTATTAAACAACACAATATGGATTATAGTTTTTAAAATCTAACAATCATTGTGACTGTTGTTTTGCTTGTTGTTGTGCTGTGAGTCCGTATGGAAAATTAGCTCATAATTAGAGACGTCAAGCCAAATACAGTCACTTTGGTCTTTTGAGTTTATGTAACCTTTTAGCTTGTTATTCTATAAAGCGGAGACATTATACTTTGATCATGACTGTGCTCCAGCTGACAATACCATTGACTGACAATACAAACACAAGATGGTGTCATACTGCACCTGTTACTCTGTTTCTGCTGTTTGCATGTCATATATTTCTTTTGTGTTTGCCACAAAGCTTGCCTTTCTGATATTCAGTATAAGACTACATTATTAGACAAGGAATTTTTCATTCAGAAATTAGTAATATGTAAAAACAGTAATCTGTGTTGTTATTCTGGATTAAATAATTTCACTGAATTTTGTGACCATGCATGCTAAAACCATCAGCCATCTCTGACTATACACAGTCCAACAAAGCTTTCTGAATGTTCGTTTATGAGCTCTGTCACATTATGACATTACTTCTGCCTTTTTCATCAGCTTCATCAATCATTGTGTGCTCATTCATATGTCTTTTGGCACGTATATGACTTTCTTTCACGGAATTATATGTAGCAGCAAGTCCAAGCTTCTCTTTTTACATAAAATGAAAGTGAATGGTGTCTACCGCTGTCAAACAAGAGTTCAGTGAATATCAACTGTTCTACACCGAAAGCTATTGTACAGCCTCACATATTTTGGAATATAGTGCATGAATCATAAGTACTTTTAATCATGCTTCAGTGGGTCTTTCTGGAGATTGACGGCCCTTGGTTCCCATCCACTTTCATTGTATGGGGGGGGGACACCATGAACATTTACTAAAATTTTCCCTTGGTGTTCCATGGAATAAGTCATACAGTGTTTGGAATAACGTGAGTAAATGCTGACAGATTTTACATTTTTGGGTTAACTATCCCTTCAAAGTAGAATAATTAGCCTACAGGGACTAAAACATCTTTGCTAAAGCATAACTTGGTCGCAACTGTCTTTGATTTAAAGGGGTCATGAACTGCATTTTTAATTATTTTGTACTGTTTTCTGAGGTCCCCTTGTAATGTTATCAAGATTTTTACACCAAAAAAACAAACAAAATTTAGAAGTAATAGGCTATTTTCTGTCCTGTTTTTAACCAGTTTTATATGTTTGACATGCTTCACAGATAGACGCTGCTGAGATTTAGGTCAAAAACGCATAAATAACTCAGTACATATCAAATGATATGTAATAATAGACAAAGCAATAGTGATCACGTAATAAAAACAGTTACTCACTTGTGTGGTGCGACATTGCTGTCAGATCCAATCTATTTGGCACAGCATCGTCTTTTAATTTCAATCTTTCTGAAAATCCCCTGTCAAATTGTGCCTTCAGAGCCATCTTTATCGTTTGGTTTCTGCGTAGACCTGCATTCAACTCTCTCGTTATTTACACTACATGCGGGAATCAGTGGGCGGGGCTAAACAGGCAGCGATGTAGAAGCAGGTGTTGATCTTCTGCGGAGGCGGAGTTAAGCCACACTATTACATCATATAATGGCACATTCCACAACCTGTTATTTTGGCAGACTGCCTTCAATATAAGCTGTTTTTAAACTAAAAAGTTTCTGTACTGTATGTTTCAGAACTCAAATCTTTCTTGTTATAGTAAAATGACCTCTTATATGTCAAAAGATCAAGGGAATTTTGGTTTCTTAGTTCATGACCTTTTAACATCCCAGATCTGTAACTGTTAGAGCATCACCATCCACAGTGAGGCCCAGACCCATACTTAAGTTAATTTAAAGTAAACCATCATTACATCTTAAATTTACTTTTTTACTTTAAATTAAATCTGGATGCGTGTTTTCAGACCTGCAGGAGCAAATGCAGAGGGCCATGCAGCTGGAGAGTGAACGGAGGCTGGCAGAAGAGGAGGCAGCCAGATTGGAGGCAGAGAGGCAGGCAGCACTGCTCGCAAAGGAGGAACTGGCCCGTCAAGCCCAGAGTCAGCTGAAGAGTCAAGAACAGCTGGTGAGAACCCAACACTCTTTCTATGAAAAATTACTTTGCCTTTATCATTTTTACCCCATTAACAATCATCCCCATTCATCTCTTTCAGGCTGCTGAGCTGGCAGAACATACTGCTCGTATAGCACTCCTGGAGGAAGCCAAAAAACGCAAGGAGGATGAAGCCATGACATGGCAGCACAGAGTAAGACTGTTAAGACATAGACCCTGTCACCTCAAGATCTTTGTCACCTTTTTCACCCCTGATGAGTTTGCATTCTTGCAAATTTGTCCAAAAGCTGGCTGTATATCCATAGCCGTAGTGCACTCTTAAATTCTTCAAGAACTGGATCGGTAGTCTGATATTTGTGATGTTGGATTGTGTTCTTCCAGGCACAAGAGGCCCAAGATGACCTGGTGAAGACCCGCGAGGAGCTTCACATGGTGATGACGGCGCCGCCTCTCCCTCCACCACCACCTGCATATGAACCTGATGAGAATGAGTATGAAGATGGGGAGAGCAACAGTAGCTACAGTGCAGACCTGCAGACAGGCGGTATCAATGACCACCGCTACGAAGAACAGCGAATCACTGAGGCCGAGAAGAATGAACGAGTTCAGAAACAGCTGTTGGTAAGTATAACATTGCAGGAGCAATTGGATGAACTTTTCTAGGCTCCAGGATTAGCCTAAAGCCCGAAACACACTGCACAATTTTAACAATCCTGTAAGATCTATGTGTGTAGACTACAATGATGACACCTATTGACTCGTACGCTACGACGCACATTCCTAAAGAAGAATAAAACATCATCAGCATGCGCTAGTGGTAAACAAAAAGAGCATGATAAATTACATTTTAGTAGTTGTGTATATATATTTTTTTGTGTTTGTGCTGAAAAAAAAGTGTAAGCAGCGAAAGAGGAAGGGATAAGTGCTTGAAGTAAGCAGTTTTATGTTTTAGCATGATGTTGCATTTTTATTGGCTGGTCAGTAAATGTGGATCGTAGCAGCAAACACACTGTGCGATGATCTTTCTGTATTGTAGGCTATATATCTTTGGTCGCAAGAGGCTATATATCTTTAAACCTTTCTCACTGTACTACACCAGACCACCGATTAGGAGCCACGATCACAGAAATCGGCACGACTGATTCACGATGCCAATCTTTTATCTGGGACAGCTGAAAATCGTGCAGTGTGTTTAGGGCTTTAGGCAGTGGTAGCCAACCCTGCTTCTGGAAAGCTACCTTTAGCTCCAACACACCTGCCTGTTATTTTCAAGTAATCCTGAACACTTTGATTGGCCAGTCCAGGTGTGTTTGATTAAGAGTTAGAGCTGAACTGTGTTGGATGGTAGCCCTCTGAGGGCAGGGCTGGATTTCATACTTCCATAAGTCTTAAGTTAAAATCTGACTCCAGCGTGTTCCTAACTGAAATCACCATGGCTATTGAACAAAAAAGATGGTATTCTAGAGAGTAAGGGTGTTTCTGTAATATAGCCCCTGTAAAGTTTGGTTCTTTTAGTGCACAATGCATGGGTCAAAATCCACTCCTAAAGGTCCAGTGTTCTGCAGAGTGTAGCTCCAACCAGATTCAAAATACTTGCCTGGAAGTTTCTAACAATCCTGAAGACCTTGATCAGCTGATTGGGTGTTTAATTGGGGTTGGAGCTAAACTCAGTGAGTTTGGCATCCCTGTTCTATAGTGCCTTAATGCACTGTAGTCCAACACCAGTGATCCAACTAATCAAGGTCTTTACCAGGTTTGTTTGCTTCAGAACTAAACTGTTCCTGCGCTCCTTACTGTAATGTCCTATAAGACCTTATTGGTCCTGGATCAGGGGTATTCAACTGGATCCAAATAATCTTGAACACCTTGGTTAGATTGTTCAGGTGTGTTTGATTAGGGTTCGACCTGAATTCAGAGGGACAGCGTGTCTCAAGGAGCAGGGTTGAATAACCCTGTCCTATACAACATTCCTATAACCTGTCATTGCTTTCTGAGTTTAGGTTTAGGATCTAGAACAGGGTTACTCATTCTGACTTATGGAGATCCACTTTCCCGTAGAATTTTGTTCTAACTGTACTCCCTGAACCAACTTGTCAAGATCTTTGGTTTTACTTAAAAATTAAATCTAGATGCATCGAAGCAGGTTTGGAACTAAACTAGGAATAGCCCCTCTCCCACTGAAGGAACTAATCAGGAAATACTTGCACATAAGTTGTCAGTTGGTAGTTGATTTGTCTCATTGCCTTTCCAACTCCCATGTAAATAACATAAAACCAACAAAAGTATCTAAAGTTATAAAAGTGCACCTCTGATCCTGCCATCCTTTATCATAGATGGGTTCCTACTGTAGGTGCAAATGCAAGAGAACAAAGTCTCTTCGTGTCCACTTCAGGGCTCTAGGCTTTCTCGGGGAGTACTGGAGCTACTGTGTGTCAGAAAGTGGCTAATATAGCTCTCTGTGAGTAGGAATGATTAACCCCTGCCCGAAAAAACAACAACAAAAAAAACATCTACTAGCAATTTGCCTTTCTTTTTAGGAGAACGTTGGGGTTAGGTTTAGGGTTGGTTAGACATAGAGCTAGTCTTGGTCGATAGGAATAGTCAAGTGTCTAGCACCAGGGATGCCAATAAACATGAAACATGTCCTACTTTGGTTCATCAGGTTGTCTCATGTGATTACTGTGGTACCGCTAACAGATCTTTGTTGGTCCTGGGCAACACTCTTATCAACCAAACAGATTTTGGAAATAGGATTAGGCTCTTAGGATTTAGGCTTGGGCTGGAGCTTGATTTACAAGCCCATAATTTCCCTCCGCTTGCAGGGTTAGTTAGCAGTTAAGGTTAGGAATGGTTAACGTGATTTTGCCAAGTAGGTCATGTTCCTGAAATAACATACTGTACTTTATCTGTCCTAAAACAACATTACTATCAAACAGTCCAAACACTATAATCCCAAAACAGTTCTAAAACTATCCCTCCCCCAAAACCCAACCGTAACACATCCCTAACCTAAATCGGAGGGAACTATAGATTAATAAGAATGTTATCAACTAGATATCCAGTAGTTCTGAAAGGGCTTACATTTGGTTAGGCCTGAACAACAATGTTGTTCTAGGTTGTTAATCCCAGCCCCGATCTCACAGCAATTCGTACATATTTTACGAGGTGGCTAATTCATACGAATTTGTATGACCTCATTCATACGATTTTTGCTAAATCGTACGTATTTTACGAGTTGCCAATTCGTATGAATTTGTACGAATGACCTACACCTAAATCTACCCGTCATTGGGGTTTAGACAAATCTTACAAAATCGTACGAATTGGTCGTGAGATAGCGTTGTTAATCCACATTTATCCTACATGAGGATGTAGGGTTAGGACTTTATTTGATTTAAGTCGTTTTCTGCAAAATCACATGGATTTAGCTCTTATTGCTCTCTTCAGTCATGGATCAAAGAAGCATCACTAAATCGCTGACATTATCTTCTTTACAGGCTCTGACCTCAGAGTTGTCCCAGGCTCGTGACGACACCAAGAAGACTCAGAACGACCTGTTGCACACAGAGAACGTGCGCGCCGGCCGAGACAAATACAAAACTCTCCGGCAGATCCGCCAGGGCAACACTAAACAGAGGATTGATGAGTTTGAGGCCTTATAAAATATCTGGACCAGGAAACTTTGGGAGGGAGGGAGGAAAGGAGTCTCAAAGCCCTTGTCCATTTTCTTTCTGTCCCTATGTCTGAGTGGTCAATGCAAGAGGCACATCCTGCGTACAAAAGCACATATGTGCGCACACGTACATGCACACAGTAATGCAACCGATTTGATTTGTTTGATATGAACACTGGTTCAACATGCACTAAACTAAATTATTAAAAAAATGCACACTTTGACACAATGTTTATCCCTTAGTGGTGTACATTGAATTTCAGGGTAATACTTTACAGTAAGAATCTGTACTGTAGCATTATTTAATATGCTTAATTATCATCATCATCAACAAACAATGAACGATTTCATTTACAATTTCAATGATCAACATCATTTATTAATGTTTGGTAATTTGTTCATTCTTTGTTTGCTGTGCTAATTAGTGATAACTTTTAATGTTTATTTATGCAGTATATGTAGCCATAAACATTAACAAAGATTAACAAATTGCTCAGTTAATTGTGTTAACTAATGTTAACATACACAGCCTTATTGTAAAACGTTACCAATTTCACAAACGCACACCAATTTCATAGAATGTACTGAAATAAATCTGCTTTTGCCATAAAAATATGAAGCTAAATGCTATTTAAACACACGTGCCAACAATGCATCCTCCTTTTGTTAAATATATGTTAGTAATTCAATAATCTGGCCAAAATATAATTTTAAATAGTTTTGGGTTGTAATAAGTGGTACTTTTTCTCCCCCTTTTTCTTATTAATGATCCACTCAGCACAGGGCTTGGCAGTATGATTAATTTGATGTATTGTCTGATATTAAAACGCTTTAATTCATGTTGAATATGGCTTTTGCCAGAATATTTGTTATAGTGTTTATTTATTCAGTCTTTTGGGTTATTTAAGGTTTATGGGTAAGATGTACTTTTCTTCCTTACTAATGACAGTACAGATTCATTTGTTTGTTTGAATTCTGTACTGACCCATCATGATTCCTTTTTGAAGATATTCATATGTAAGTTATACTTTTTTATATATATATATATATATATTGGATTATGTTCAAGTGCATGTTAAATCCTTAGATTGCCTACATTAGATACAAACTGATTTTTTTTATGACTTTGAACTAGTTACTGAATGTTTATTGCCATGACCGTGGGATGAAGGAAGATTTGTTTAATAGACTTTTGTAATCTCAGTAGGTATCTAAATGGATTTTGATATATGCTGTGTTGGTGGATCTGTGAGCAGAGTTTCTCACGGACTTGCTAGCAGCTCTTCATATTTGAATTAATACTATTAAAAATAGCACAAATCAGGTAGTGTTAAGACACCTTTACTCTGCTGGTGGGACCAAATGTAAAATTTATCCAACAGATGAATGGAGTTTTATGAGTAACATACAAATGGGCGAATATGACAATTTAGTAAATTGTTTCTGTGATGCCTGTAACCATGCGGTGCCACTTTCATAAAAAATAGAATAGTATTTTTGTTGCATTTTTTTTTTGGTTTTTGTACATAGGCTGAAGGTCTTAAATGTATTTGTTTTCTCCAATTGATCCTGACTGTTAATTCATTCTTGATTTTCCACCATCAAAATCAGCTGTTTTAATCACTCGCAGCACTTTGAGCGCTTGTGTTTAAAATATTACTTGATATCATCCATACACAGATAAGCTTTTCACACTACGCACTACCAACCAAAGGCAGATGAGGACTGTTTTTACAGGGCTTAACATTGTTTTGGTTTTTTTAACCCTGGGTTATGAAGCTAGTAACTAACCCAGGTTAAGAACTAGTTGACCCTGGGTTAACATTTTAAAGTGTGACTTATGTGTATAATAGAAATGAGTTGTTATCAGTAGTAATATAAACTCAATTATCAAGCTTCACAATTGGATTTATTTATTTTCCCCTAAAAGGTGTTTATTATAGTAGAAATAAAGATTTATGATGAACAGATTTGGGTGTTTATTTAAGAACAGAATACTGCACTGCATGCCATCTTTGTAGAAATATTTAGTTTATTAAATAAGTTATGAAATGATGAATATAAAATTAAATATACTGTATATAAAACAACAACAACACAGAAAACAGTTCATGTCTGAAGAAATGGGAATGAGGCACTTTGAAGACAATCTGGGCATTGGTTTGTCAGGATTGCGCTTGTAAGCACAACTGTCACTTGCCAGGATGTGTGGGTTGATGGAAAGGAGCCACGTTCTTCAGTTATGACTTCATGCTTGTGCTGACATTTGCATGAAATGGAAGAACGAAGTCATGCCACTCTCCTGGCATCTGCTGCAGACGTTGCCATGACGATTCTGCCAAAATAAGCAGACAGGATGACATACAAGCCCATATTTTTAATGTGTTTTTGAGTGTTCAGACAGTATTTTTAGAGAAGTCTGCTGATGCTCATTTATAGATGTAAAAAAAACAACTACTGACGTCAATAATTTATGAGTCTTGATCTCATGTGAGTGTACATCACTTTAAATCCATCACACGTGTTAAACTTTCAGTGGAAAATACCTAGGCCACCTTTAATGTCTGTTTTGTGTGTGGAGCTCACCTCCGGCCAGCCGTGCTGATCTCAGTAAACGGTCAGCGAGGCTGAAGGTGTTTTTCTCCCACAGGTTGAGCTGCAGCGTGGCCAGCTGGAGCTCCTGACGTGTCAGTCTGCTAAAGTTCATTTGGACAGAACCAGCAGTCTTCTTCAGCGCTGGACTTCTCTGCACCAGCTCTCGATCTCCAGGGAGGCAAAGGATTCTGGGAAGACATTAATACCCAATTAATGCACATAAAATCAAGTCATGTGCCATATATGCCTTCAGATTTTGGCACAACATTTAAATTTTTGTGGATAGTCTTTTTTAATTATTCAGTACTGTTCAAAAATCTGGGGTCAGTATATATATATGTGTGTGTGTGTGTATATATATATATATATATATATATATATATATATATATGTGTGTGTGTGTATATATATATATATATATATATATATATATATATATGTGTGTGTGTGTGTGTGTGTATATATATATATATATATGTGTGTGTGTGTGTGTGTGTATATATATATATATATATATATATATATGTGTGTGTGTGTGTGTGTATATATATATATATATATATATATGTATATGTGTGTGTGTGTGTGTGTGTGTATATATATATATATATATATATATGTGTGTGTGTGTGTATATATATATATATATATATATATATATGTGTGTGTGTGTGTGTGTGTGTGTGTGTGTGTGTATCTATTTATGTGTGTATATATATATATATATATATATATATATATATATATATATATATATGAATACTGTTATCCTGCAAGGATTCATTACGTTGATCAAAAGTGAGAGTAAAGAAATGTGTAATATTACAACATTTCGAATTTAAATAAATCCTGTTCAATAAAATGTTATTTTCATCAAAGAAACCTGAAAAAAAATGTATTATGGCTTTAACCATATGAAATGTTATCAAATCAGCATATTAGAATGATTTCAGAAGGCTACTCTTTTTAAAATGATAATATTTCACTATATTAGTACTGTAGTGTGCATATAAGAGAGTATATATATATATATATATATATATAATGTTACATAATTATAATTGCATTACAATGTTAAAATGTTAAAATTAAATTACAGCTTAGCAGAAAATTATGCATTAAAACGCCTTTATAATTTGTAGTCAAATCTAATATTGCATGCCTAGTTTTGCAACCATAGCATTGCTCTTTATATAAGTGTATTGGAACTACTTCAGACATAGGCTTCATACACACAGTTAATGTCACTCACCCTTCAATGTAAGCTGTTTTTGACAGAAAGTGCAGCTTCGATACATCAGTGATGATGACTTTGAGCTGTCCTGCTGCTCCAATCAAAAGGTCTGTATAGATAGAGTAATTACACTCAATATGTTTTTATTCTGAAATAGGCCTAATTTATGTTTCAATACATTTGAATTTGCATTTATAACGAGCTCATAAAGAATGGAACAAAGCCCAGAAAAGACAGTCTTTGACTCATTCACACACAGTCATTCATAGTCTTGTGTAATGGAATGCAAGTCCCATACCAGTTGTGTGTAGGTAAGTCTGTGGCAGGAACTGGAATTGAGCTTTAAGCAGCAGCTCGACATCGCCGCCTAGTGGATGACCCTGCTATGAAAGAACAAGCTTCAGTGTTCAGATCAGCAGATATACAGTATCTCAGAACATGAGCAAATGTGGGCAATTTTAGAAAATTTCTTATACAGCTTGCCCAGTAGAAATCACTTGAAGACTTAATTTAAGAGCAGACAATTTCATAAAGTTCTAATGAAGTCAGTCCAGTTTGACTGTTTTTACCTTTGGACCGAGTGCGTAGCAGACAGAGCGCTGAGTGTCTGTGCTCTCCAGACACAAGTCAGCCAGACGGATGAGCGTCTCGCCCAGAAAGAGCCTCCGCTTGAGTCCCCTGCAGTGCCACACTGACACCTGAACTGCACTGCTGCCCAGCTGCTCAGCAGCAACCACACACTGCAAACACACACCAAACAGTTCAGCACACAAAAACCTCAAAATACAGTCATACTTTCAATTTCTATCTGTGCAGATTTAAAAAAAAAAAAAAAAAAAATGTGTAAATAAATAAATAGTACTTTTAAATAAATACAGCTGAATTCAATTTAAAATGTCTTAATACACACTAAAAAAATTGTCACAATTAAAAAATAAATAATAATAATAAAGCTACTGCTTTTTCTTTAAAAAGTCAGCTGGGTTATAATGCCACAAAAAGACCATTTAGCAAAGGGACACTTAAAGCAAAACAAAACAAAATAAAAATAATAATAAAATAACATTAAATCAAATTAAATCAAATTAAATTTAATTAAATGGGATTAAATTAAAATCCCAGAAACTACAGTATTCTGGTGATTATTAAAAGTTAAACTGTTTTTTACACTTTGCTGTAAAGTCTGGTTTTGTTTCCAGTGTCTGGTTGTAAACATTCATTGTGTTATTGTGGAATTTCAAACAATTTTTATAGGTTGTGAGAGCAAAACAAATAATATTTTGCTCACTCAGTTTCTGTTTGTAAATTTGCTTTTCTTATTACAAAATTTACTAACTTTGCTAATTTATTCACTCTCACTAATAATGTTTGCTTATCTCACCACTTTAATGTACACTTTCATTGCAGGGTTATTATAGATAACTAAAACTACAACAAAAAAAATTAATAAATAATAATAATAATAATAATAATAATAAAAAAAATGAAATAACATAAAAACCTTAAACTTACTGCCAAAGTAACATGTCTTATTTTCATTTAGTTTAACTTGACTAAAACTAAAACCTGAAATAAATAATAAAAACTATATTGGCATTTTAATAAAAATAATGAAAATGACAAAACAATACACAACAAAATGGTTGACACTAACTAAAATTAAATTGGAAAAAAATTAAATAAAATAAGTCAAAACAATAACAACAATTATAATAGTAGGCCTAGTACCTCAGTGATACTAAAATAACAATTTATTTTTTATTTTTTATTAAACATTTAAACAAAAAAATAAATTTGTAAACAGTGTTTACCAGTAAATTCTGTTGTAAATACTCACAGTAAAGGCTTCATTGTAAACCGGGTTATTTCCCCTCTTGACTGCTGTCTTCATCTTATAATCGTGGTATTTCTTTGGAAGCAAACAGACCTTCACATACCTGTTTGTTCAGAAAGAAACAATTTCTTATTAGGCAAACTGTATATGAGCCAAATATGTTACAGCAACAATGTTCTGCTAACATTGTTCAATCTGTAATACACAGCAAGCATGCACTCCATCAAAACAACTTACGGATGACATTTCTTCTTCATATCTCCAAACATCAGATTTTTGCAGGCTTTGATAGTTATCTGCAAACAGGACGTCCTGTTGTTGTAACCGAAGGCAACCTCTACTTCTCCAGTCACACTAGTGTTTTCAAACATCCCACAATCCATTCCTGTGCTACTGTTGCTGTCCTGTACAAAACATGTTTTTGAATGAATTCATATTTATTAACATTACACTTTTTTATGTTGATGTTTAAAGTCGTGAGAGAGAATTAATACACAATACATCACTCATCCCCATGAGCCTGTAAGCGTTTTCTAATAAACAATTTTGCAGAAAGTTATCTTGCAGAATTTTGCAGACCTTAGGCAGTTTGCTTCCTGCACTCATCAGTTATCTGATCAAACAGAATTAAATATTGTGTGAATCCATACCCTCTGCTCATCGCTGTATGCAGATGTATATGAAGCGTCGTCATCTGTCAGGTAAAGTGTACTTGTTGAAGGGTACTGCTCTGTGCCTCTGCTGTTCTGGGATAGATTGGGAAGGCTTGGTGCTTTACACAGCTGTGGGGAGACCAAATCAATCAGGATGTCACACTAATGTCAAATGTTTAGTCAATCTCATTCTTCACCTTCACACTTACACAGTAAAACAGTGATTCTCACAAAGGTTCGATTATTAGGGGGTCACAACAAACTCCCAAAGGGTCTCAAGATGACTTGAAATGATTGAAATTAAAATAAATAAATAATAATACATTTTTGAAGAACCAGGATTTTCACAGTCTTTGAAAGTGTGATTTCTATACATGGAAAAGTCATGTAAAAACTTACAATTTAATGGGCATTTTTATATTAAATATACTTTTATTTTTTTCTACTTTTGAAATATTGGTAACACTTTACAGTAAGGTTTCATTTATTGACAATAGTTCAAATGAAATAACAAGCATGTATTAATCTTAGTTAATGTTTATTTAGAATTGTATTACTAGGTGTATCTATTAATGTTATTTAATGAACCTGAGCATGAACTAACAGTGTGTTAATTAACTAAGATTAATAAAGAAGAGTGCTGTCAAATGATTAATCACGATTAATCGCATCCAAAATAAAAGTTTTTGTTTGCATAACATATGTGTGTGCGCTTTGTATATTTATTATGTATATATAAAGGCACACACAAACAGCATATATTTTGAAAATATTTACATGTATTTTATATATTTACACATATGCGTATATAAATATATTTAATATATAAACGTAACATATTTTTCTTAAATATACATGCATGTGTGTGTATTTATATATACATAATAAATATATACAGCACACATACATTACGTAAACAAAAACTTTTATTTTGGATGCGATTAATCGTTTGACAGCACTAATAAAGAATAATATGGTAATAAATGTACTGATAATTTTTGGTTAATGTGAGCTAATGCATTATCTAATGTTAAAAAAATGTAAAATGTTAACTAAAAAAACTACATTAAAAAAAAAAGTATTTTACTGGTTACAAATTGTGAATAAATAAATAAAAAAACGTGTCTAGAATTGCTTTAAAAAATCAGAACCACTGGAGAGCTCAAACACATCTAAAGCATTAATTATTCTTAGTTAATATTCATTTCAAAATGTACATTATTAAAATCAACTGTTAATATCAACTGACCTGAGATAACATGAACTAACAAATGTTACTAACATTAACTACTAACATTAACAAAGATTAATGAATAATGTAACTATCAATGTGCAGCACATTTCTTAACGTTAGCTAAAACATACTTTTACAAAAAAAAAAAAAAAAATGTTGAGAACGACTGGAGATTTCAAACACAGCAGGCAATGGTTATTAATTGTCATCTGCCCATTTTTCAAGTGAAACCTGGTTGGCTGGAAAACCAAAGTGGATTTATCAAAAACAGTTTTGACAGATGAATCGCCCAGTCTCACATTTAGATCGCTCATTCATCAACAGCAATGAAGGACGACACCCTTTCTTCTTCATTTGAAGTGAATTGGTCACGTCCCTCATGGCATTGAATGGGAATTACAGGAAATGAACTGCAATACAAATGCTACCGCATAGACCTACATTGGTTTTGTTGATGGCACTCTCTGATCGGCTCTTGTGTCTTGAGTTCTGCAGCAGTCCGTGATCCACAGTCAGCTGACCCGCTTCCACACTCAGATCATTCTGAGATTTAGAGAACTCTAGCATCAGGACAAGACAAAACATCCCAGATCAGGCTGTTGTAGAGACTCTTGTGGCTATATGAGTTATTACAATGTTATTACAATCAACACAGAGTAGGCTCGTTTTGTTTTCTTACTTTTTATGTGAGCACTGACAGACATCATCAGGTTCTCCACGGATTTAGTAAATGGCTTTGATTTTTTGAGGTCCTAGTTTAATACAAAGACACACAAACACATTATTAGGTAATGAAGAAATGCAAAGAAAAAAGAAAAAGAAAAACACATTACTCTTCTCACCTGTTCTGTTAAATGAATCAATCTGTTATATGATGGGGCTTCATAAACAGGAGGAGGAGTTGGAGGCACGACTGCAATAAAGCTACAACACAAAATAATAACAATAAAAACACTTTGAAATCATTGATTAAAAGGAGTTTGAACCGTCAAAGTAAATGTGATTATTATATTGATTATTGTAACTATATTTGAGGGTTTCCAACCTGAGCCGATGATAAGATTGTAATAGTTTGTCTCCGATGGTTTCATGACTGTTTTCTAAAAGCAATACAGAAAGACAACATTCATAATTAATTCCAAGCTAAGATTAACACACAAACCATCAATTGTGTGTGTGTGTGTGTGTGTGTGTGTGTTATATGTATTATAAACTTTTTTTTTGAAAATACCTATAGAAAAAGTTTATATACTTCTATAATGACTGGTTTTAGGATGGATTTTCATATACATAAAATATATATATATATGTCCAAAATGTGTTAATTACACAGACATAAATATATAAATTTGTTTTGGCTAGGTATAGATGTTAATATATGAAACTGTTTTTATTTCTAATAGGATTCATATATGATTTTACTTTATATGACAATATATTTAATATATGAAATTTTGATATACGTATGTACATATATTACATATCAGTGGATAATAGACAGTGTAGACAATGGTCAATTATACAATTAACCATAATTATTGAAACATTTTGGCTGAGGAATGCAGTGATTGACCAATCAAACTCCAGTATTCCAGTGAGCCGTGTAATAATATTTAAAGTGGAAACTGAGTAAATTCAAAACAACGGTTGTGCACAGAAATGGTTCCTAACAATTAGCTAATGCAAACAGACAAACCTCTGACATTCGGAAATTTCTTTGCTTGCTGTTCCAGAAACCATTCACCAGATTTGATCTTAAATTCCCTGCAGAGAAGTTGTGAAAATGTATCTAATTTATGTCATTCATTCAAAGCTTTAAAGACTGTTAAATGATGTATTTCTCACAGATTTGAATGTTATAAATCCACGGGGTTTTGTCTTTACCTGTATGCATGACACATTGTGCACTTCCACTCCTGTGCAGACTGGACGACCCGACAGTGCTTACAGATGCGATGGCTGCACCCGCAGCACACCGATCCACAGTCCCAGAACTTTCCCAGAAGCCGCTGACAGCGTGCACATGATCTTTGACCATAGGGACACGTGATGGTCTTGGCACCCTGTCGACAGATACCCTGAAGTTCTACCTTTAGCCTCCTAAAACAAATTAGTTTGAAATGTTATTTTAGATTTCATAGTACAACGCAGTTGTATTTTTTCTGCACACTGACAAAATAAGGACACATATGCTCTAAAGGTATGTTTTCATACCTGATTCTGTCTGTTTCGATGGTTCGAAGTGCTTTGTCTCTCTGAAGAACCTCCAGGACTCTTTCTCTCTCCAAAGCCTGGAATAACCCGAGGTCCATAGGGCAGACGTGATCCCAGTTTTCCTGTTCGAGTTTCATTTCCTCCACAGCTCAGTTCAGGTCTAAAGATGCCACTTTGCTCAGATTCTGAAAAAATTGTTCCATGGTAAAGATGTAATGATGTTCTTATTAGGCTTTTCATCAAATAAAGTGTTCAATAAATATTAAATAATAGGTCAAATTCATTTTATATAAAACAAATGCTGATATGGCATGTTTTTGTCAGTTCGCAGTCAGCACTGCCCCAGCTGCTACCAAGCAAGCACCATTTTGTGACATTGGCAGGGTCATTTTGAAACATTATAATAGGCTGTAGATTAAATATAACATGCTGTAGGTCAAGGGGTGTCCAGTCCTGCTGCTGGAGAGCCGCTAATTAAGGTCTTAGCCATAGCCTACAATAGAAACTTCCAGACTGTGTGTTGAGGGAAGTTGGAGTTAAACTCTGCAGGACAGTGGCCCTCCAGGACCGAGTTTGGACGCCCTTGATTGTAGGTTATAATCTAAATCTAGAGATCAGGGAGCGGAATCAAGTATGGAGTGAATGGTTTAAACTCAACACTCAACTTTCACGGTAATGCTTCAGATGTAGTGTTGTGATACCATGTAAAAATAACCGAAAGTAATACTTTTCATCATTCTGAATGCATAGTTATTATATTGTTCACATTAAATTTCTTTTGTTTTGTTTAGACTACTTTCATATTATGTTTGCGACTTGAATGTGTGACTCGAATCTGAGGTAAGAGTTTCTCAGCAGCTTTACTTTCATACAAGGTTTTTTTTTTGTTTTTTTTTTATGCCAGTGTTGCCTTCACCTCTTCTAATAACTGAGAACATCTGACCACATGACCCACCAAACCACATCATGAGCAAGCAGTAGGCTACAGAGTAATGTCATAAATAGCTAGACAGAGTGAAACCGTATACGCATGACATCTTTTTTTAACAGTGAAGGTGTTTAATTTGTCACACGATTGAAAAATATTTGCACACACAATCCAACAATTCAAGAATAGCGCAGGTGGAACTCAAGAACGCATTCTGTGAGAAGGTTTACCTCGGGTGGATAAACTGAAACTCGACTCGACTATTCCGTTTCAAAAAACAAAAGGGTTATACTGAGTTCTGAAGCCACTTTTTGTAACATTATTCAATAATGTTACAATAACATTTTGTTAGGCTACTCAATGTTTTGTAGCACTATTCAATAATCTGCAACAATATGTCTTGGGGTTTTCTCATCAAACACTGATTGAGATATTAATCATTGTATGTGCTGTCGATAATGTTTGCATCCCTAGTTAAAATGCATCAGAAAATATTACCATGCATAGTGCAGTTAACAAAAGGAGGGGACCTATAGCCACGGCAAAGCTGAGTCAACAGATGGAATTCAGCGGAGTGTGAGAAATGTTTTCTGTCATTTCCCACGTTCTTCATGAGCTCATTTACGTGAAGTGTCTCGGTGGACTCATATCTGGTGAACTGCGCTTGTCATGCAATGATTGGGTTATGTGGGAGCCCACAACGTCTGGCCCTGACAGCTCTCTGCGAGGGGCTTTTGCTGCAAGAGCCACTTCCAGGAAAGGGTTATCTAAGAAATGGCCAGACGTATCTATTATACACTTAGCTGTGAGATGAAAATCAGCTTCCCATAGATCAGATGTTTTCAGTCAGATGGCCTGCTTGACATTCAGTTTTTTTTTTGTTTGTTTTTTTTTTTCTCATTAAGACATGTATATGTTTGAATTGCCAAGCACTAGACACTAAACTAAACTGATCTGCAGTGACTGCTTCAATTCTTTCAGCTGAGCTACATGCATCATGCACTTAAAACCTTTCTCTAGCAGGGATGTCACAACAATGTGTGATTCTATACCCTATAGAGGGATTTTTTGTAAATATGCTAAAAAAAAAAACTAAATCGGTTATGCTGAAGAAAAAAGAATACACCTTTTTGTACTGCAATATTAGAATCAACTGAATAATCTTTTGAAATAAGAATGACACTTTGGTCAAATTTTGGTTTTGAAGATATTTCATATTTCACAACTGTCTTTGCACACATTGACAGCCCTAAAAACATTTTAAGTCAGTGTTGGTTAACAGCATTGACAATGTTTCTGTTAATATGACTTTTAAATGTTAAGTAACACAATAACTAAAACAGCAACATTATGTACAACAGGTCTTGCAAATATAAAAGTTTACTGACACTGATGTTCTTCACTAAAACATGTTACACTTTGCTGTTAATAAACTTCACCTCATTTAAATTTGGCAGCTTTGATGATTGTATATTATAATAATCGCCACACTGATGTGTCGTCGAGATCAAATATTGCTTGCAGACTTACCTTCCAGCCTGTTCGATGTGATGATGTGAATTGACAGCTCAGAGATCTGCAATCTCAACTCTATATAAAGAGACAGAGTTGTTCGTCATTTTCCACATCCTTCCTGTTCACATGATGATGACACAGGGCTGTGAAACTGAAATAAACCAGAGCAACAGTATATTCAGTTGAAGAGTGCTATGTAAGGCCGCAGAAGCAGATTGATTCTCAAGCATCTTTAAACAGAAATTTTTCACAGTTATTTCATTTAGATTTTCTAACATGCTTTTTTTCTTTAGCTTATAATTAATGTAATGTGTGTATACATGTTAATCAGTATTTTACAAAAGGTTTTTAAACATATTTTACAATGCAAAAAGTTTTTTGTTTGATTTGTTTTTAAATCATGAACGTAAATGTAACAACCTGAACTAAACTTGTAATATTATAAGGAGGTAAAATGATCATATTTTGATCATATCTGCAGGGGTCCTGATTTTATTTATTTTTTTATTTTTTTTATTAAAGGTTCTTGTCATGTGACAGCAAAATTGTTTCCTGCTACTACCACAAATAGTTTTTAAATATTAATATTTTAAAACAAAACCGCTTCACTGCTCACCTTGCTTAAAACACAGTATACAAAACATACTTTCAAAAATACTTTCAGCCTTTTATAGATTTTCTTCATCATGATTTCAAAATATATGCATATTTATATTTTATTATTATAAATATTAATAAAATATACACTACTGTTTAAATTTTGGACTGTTTAAAGTCTCCTGTGCTCACCAAGGCTGCATTTTTCACAGACAGAGAGACAGATGAATGAATGAATTAATTAATTAATGAATTTAATAAAGTAATATTGCAAAATATATGGTCCTTCAGAAAGCAAAGCTGACTTGGTGAGTAGTTATATCCAATACTATGTGTCAGTTTGATGATTTATGTCCTGATTTATGCCCTGTCAGCGTTGACTGACAGGTTGTCATATTTTCAAAATGAAAGAGATATAAAATATAAGGATGTTTCAACTATTATCATCATTTCCTTTTGACCCTAATAAACTGGTAATGAATTTACTATGACAAGTGATACAATGTAGGCTACAGTTCTCAAGGTTGTTCAAGGTTGTTTTGATCCTACAGAGGTGTTAGCATACACACATTGAGATGATAAAGAAAAACATGCACCTTTTTCAGACACATATAGAAATATGGTGTTGGTGAATTCTTTAATTCTATGTTTCAGTACTCATACAATCAAAACAGTGATGTCTAAGCTATCAACATTTAGCCTATAGATCAAGCAGAACTAAACCGTTTAGGGGTTTGACAAAAACAAAGAACAACCCTCAGACACGACACCTTTCTTTTATCCCCAACCTGGAAAGGTAGACGTCCTGACAACCTTCCTTATTCAGAGGCGGATGTAGACGGGCCGGTAGGAACAAATTGGTGACTAGGCAATAACATATACCATACAGATCACACAAACATTGATCCTGTTAAGGTGTCACTCACTACATCACCCTTTGCTAAGCCATTTTTCCACAATCAGGAAGAACCCCTGTCTACACTGTAAAAAGTGATAAGTTGACTTAACTTAAAAAAATTGAGGAAACCCGTTTCACTTAACTTTTTATTATTATTATTATTATTATTATTATGTACTTAATAATTTAATAGCCATAAATCAGGTCATAAATCTGACCATGTACACATTTGACATATGACAACCTGTCAATCAACGCTGACAGGGGTCATAAATAATCAAACTGACACATAGCATTGGATATAACTACTTTGGTGCTCAAACTTTATTATTATTATTATCATTTATTAAAGTTGAAAACAGTTGTGTTGCTTTTTGTTTTTCTTCAGGATTCTTTAATTAATAGAAAATTCAAATGAACAGCATTTATTTGTCACTTTTGACTATTTCAAAAAAAAAAAAAAACTTACTGACTTCCTATTTTTGAATGGTAGTGTATTTTTTTTTTTTACATTTTTTGATAAATATATAGGTCCAGACCTATATATACAAAAAAAAAAAAAAAAAAAGAAAATCACATTATTGATCTAAACTAAAAATATAGTAACTTATTGAAGAGGATAATTTTGACAGTGATGCTTAATTGTATTGAACCACAACAAATTGCACAAACAAAATACATATAACACAAATATTAAATATTTAATCAATATTCAACAAATGAGACAATCTACAGTACAATCTCATCTCTGCTTACACGTTATGAACTTTGAATAACAAAAGTAACACAAATGTAATAAAGAATGTTGATGCAAATTCATTGGTATCAAAACTGACCTGAGAGAGTGAATCCATTTAATCTCCAGAAAAAGATGCACAGTGACATAAATTTTGCTTTTGTTGTCTGATGTAATTCTGCATTCTCGCCTGAAGGGGCAGTACAAACCCCTATTATACATGAGTAAATAAATTATGAATTGGCTGTATATGCTACAGACTGCTGGAAACAGCGTTTGTTTCATTTGTTGTAATAAAATATAACAAAACAATGTATAGCAAGTGACACTTTGAAAATGATTCCTGTGGAAAATGCAGCTTTCCTGTTGTTTGCACAAAAGCTCATGATACGGTTTCATTTGAGAATCCTCTTTCTTTTTGGAACGGGCTGAATGCAGGACCCACAGTCCAACCACAGTTAAATCACTAACATGTGTGCTGCAAAACAGCTTTTATTTATTTATTTTTTTGGAAAAGCAGAATTTTAGTTTCTCTAGGATTGCTGGACCAGTTTCTGGTACACTCGGTACTTCCCCAGATATAAATAGATTGCCTCTGAGAATAAAGATTTCATTAAAGCAATAAAACGTTTTATTTTCCCATTTTTGCAGTTCAAAGACTCTCATGATGATCTTGTGTCTTTGTTTCAGAGTCTGGTAAAGCTCAGCTGCGTTTCAATGATGAAAAGATCCATTCCATTCCAAAAATGTGCCGTTTGTGGCCTGCAGACGCAGTGAAACGAGGTCTAAGTTCAGAAAGTTTCTAGTAAGTTTTGAGTGTGGTTTTGAGTTGTAATGTTTCAGCAACAGATATCCGGTCATGGTAAAAACTCAAGCCTGTCAGAAGCTCAACGTCTCTGATTCGCGCCATGTGAAACTGAACCCAATCCTGGAGCCATGAGTAGTCTGAGCCATTCTGGAGAAATAAATGATAAAACAAAACAGGGTGTGTAAAAATAAACGCATAATCAGATATGAGAGAGAAACACAACAATTCCTTTGTTCAATAACTTATTCCATATTATGCTTGCCCTTGTGAAAAAGCAGCACACTTTAGCATACTTTTAAGAGTACTTAAGGAAATAATATAATTTAAGTGTGAACTGAATGTAATGTTTTCAGCAACTTTAAATCTACATTAAATTCAATTAGTTGAAATTTTTGACCCATTCAGATAGGACTTAAAGGGATAGTTCACCCAAAAATGAAAATTCTGCCATTAATTACCCTCATGTTGGTCCAAACCTGTAAGTCCTTCGTTCATCTTCGGAACACAAAATAAGATATTTTTGATGCATTCCGAGAGCTTTCTGACCCTCCCATAGACAGCAAGGATCCTTACACGATCAAGACGTAGCAAGGAGATCGTTAAAATAGTCCATGTGACATCAGTCATACGAAGCTATGAGAATACTTTTTGAGCGCAAAGAATCACATACGTAAACAACGTATGCAATGTATGTAGGCGGATACATTGTTTAGGTTGCGTACGTTTTGATCTGAACATAAACAATGTATCCACGTACATACGTTGTTTACGTATGTGATACTCTCCAAAATGGTGCTATAGGGTGACACAGAGGAGACAAATTGTTGAATAAAGTCGTTATTTTTGTTTTCTTTGTGCACAAAAAGTATTCTTGTAACTTCGTTAGGATCCTTGCTGTCTATTGGAGGGTCAGAGAGCTCTCGGAATTCATCAAAAATCTCTTAATTTGTGTTCCGAAGATGAACGAAGGTCTTATGGGTTTGGAAAGACATGAGGGTGAGTAATTAATGACAGAATTTTCATTTTTGGGTGAACTATCCCTTTAAGTACATCTTTATATGTAATTTCATATTTAGCTCTATCATCTTTGAAATATGGTTGAAGTGTACTGCAAAATGTTTGTTGTTTAACTAGTTTCATTTTGTTTTGTTTTTATTAACTTAAGTGGTTAACAAGTTACCTAACAAGCAAGTTACTCAGCTACTTCCTTAGTACAATCTTATGGTCACTGTGGTTTAGATCATGAATGGCTGATTATTACATACATGACATGTTTCCAGATGATCAGCTCGATGAGGCAGAACGAAAGACACAGCATCTAGAGGACCGTCACACTGTCGGATGGGAAGGGACGAGTTCTTACAACTTGTAAGAATCACAAAGAAATGTGTCGGGATGGGAGCCCTTTCCTGAAAGCAGAAGAGAATCATCTATATGAGGGAAGAATTCAGTCTAATGCATTGTTAAATACATTTTTGGCATTATTTGGCCACTAGTGGGCAGTATGTGAACTACCAATAGGTCTGGTCGTAAATGGGGCATTTGGCCTAATAAAATATTTTTATCATATGATGTTAGACTTGAGCATAAAGTCTGGTGCACTTTGTATCTTGTTCTTGTCATCTTAGACAGGAAAACACCATCTGACCAAACAACTTACGGGGTTCCCTTGTTCATAAAGTCATAGTTCCCATCAAAGTCATTGTCAAATATTGGTCCGCTCACAACATTGACTCCATTCAGCTTTTGTGAATACTTCACCAGCAGAACATCGTGAAAGCGATTCCAGATATCTGTCACAAAGACATTAAACATGAACAACAGTGACACTATGAACAAACATGAAAGACCTGAGAGCCACAGAACAGACACAGCAGTGTTATTATCAATATATTACTGATATAAACATTTACTAAAATAAAACAAAGTTTTATGTTAGCATTTTATGTGCGAAGACAGCACCTCATGTTTGTTTAGTTTAAGTTAACATTAAAATAACTAAAACTAAATAAACTAAATCTTAATTCAAACTATTTAGACATTTAAAAAAAAAGAGCATTAAAAATGCCAATAATTACTAACCAAAATTAAAATGAAAACAGATACTGGTACTAAAATAACACTGAGACACACAGTCCAGGAGAGGTTTATGTAACATGATAACACCAAATGATATGTAAAACAGTGATAACAATGTTCAAGACATAATCACAATGTTAGTGCAGAGTGCTGTCCATAATTCTGTTTATGCATAATTACTGTACTTAAAATGCTTAATTTGCACCTTGCTGTTTATTAAGTGTCTGAAACCAAACAAGTTGTTGCAAAGAACCACAAATTAAGGATCCTAATGAGCGATGCCGTCTTGGACAGGCCTATGATAAATGTATAAACAATATACTTGTGTAATCAGCCGATAACAGATACAAGTGTTATGAAATGCTGGTGCACCCAAAGTACAAACCACAAATTTTCATGTTATCACTGTGTAGACGCACTAAAACGCAAATGAATGATTTCTAATGGAATGCAGATACATAATGTTCTACATGCACGTCATGTTGGTGGAGTTAGTTTGAGAAATGAAATGAGTAATTTTCACTTTGATCTAAATACTTGCACAATACAGAGTGAAGAAAGGGTTTACCATACACAGGTGCTGCAATTAACACTGATGAGGCTCTGAGGTTAAAGCAAAACATCAGTTAATTTGGTTCACAGGCATAAATGACTTAATACTGCTTATTAATTCAGCAGGTCTGCCTTCATCATGATTTGTGAGGATCACCTGGTGTCAAGCTTTTTAATTGATTTCTGGAATTGTTGAGATGGATTTTCAGAGTATAACAATTTAACAGGAACATTTCCAAGGTGGGTCTGTGATAATGCCATAATGTGCATCCAAAATGATTAAAAATACAACGCTGCTCTATAATGCCATTAATATCTTTGTATTTGGGGGTGAAATAAAATATAAGAAACCTAATAAACATAAAAACTCATAAGAAACTTAAACTTACTTTTATTTCAGCTAGTTAAAAAACTACATAGACTTATTATACAAACACAGAAATAAATTACTAAAACTTCAATCAATATTTAAATGAAAACTGAAAATCTAAAAAATAAAATATAATTCAAAATATTAACAAAAACTATAATAGTATGTTAATGACACTAAAATAACACTGACCTAAAATAGCCTTAAAAAAAAAAAATGCACTCAAAAATAAAAATTCTGTCATCGTTTACTCACCCTCTCAGTTGTTCCAAACCTGTATGAGTTTCTTTCTTTCGTCAAACAAAACGTGGAATATTTAGAGGAACCAAACAGCTGTTGGTCAATGGCTACCACAAACTGTTTGGTTACCAGCATTATTCAAAATATATTTTGTCTTTAATAGAGGAAATAAACTCATACAAGTTTGGAACAGTAACTGATGACAATTAAAATTGTTGGGTGAATTAACCCTTTAAAGACACACATACAATATAAGATCCTATATGAAATATCACTGAGATGCCAATTTTATGTTTGTCAACAGGCTCGTATAAACACAAAACAGCATCTCTGTCTCTCTCATCAAGCCCATTTTTGTCTCACTCGGATAACAGAGCCATGAAATTACGCTGAGAAACCTGTAGTTCTTTGGGTGATCTGTTGAGCATTCGTAGGTGTTTTTTGGCAGGTCAAGCCTTCCTGCAGGACTCTTTCTTTGATTTTGGTATAAATGCTTGCTGGCCTCAATTCAGCTGTGATCAACTGATTCTAATTATAGGGCAGCTTTAACTGGAGAACATTTACCTTTTCAGGGAGTGTTGCACGTCTTTATTAAATTAGAGCACAGCTTTCTCATATATAGTCTCATTTATTTTGAATGTGGTTTAGTAGTTTAGTAGGACAACGCTCACTCTGTAGATCTGTAGAGTGACACAGCACTGTAGATCAAGGTTCACACCCATGTCTATGCAAATACTTGCAAAACAGTTTTAATTCTAATGCAATGTAGGAACTTTAACATTCTACTTGCTTAAAATCAGGCATGTCCAAACTTGGTCCTGGAGGGCCTCAGCACACCTGCCTGGAAGTTTCTATGTCTAGTAAGACCTTGATTAGCTGGTTCAGGTGTGTTTGATTAGGATTGGAGCTGAACTTTGCTGGACAGTGGCCCTCCACAGGTTTGGACACCCCTTTAAAGTGAATGTTTATCATCAGTATACATATTCATGGATGCCATTATGTTGGGCAAAGTCTTTTGTTATGTTAAGGATTTCTGCATTACTTTTTTTCTGACTTCTAGTGTCAGCATATTACACTTTTCCAAACAGAAAGTTGTAAATTCTGACTTCATGAGCTGGAATGCAGAATTACAGCCTTTAAATAAAAACAGGCAACATGTTTACTGGCATGTGGAACCCATTCTGAATACAAAGTTCAGTATTTCATGTTGATGATTACTGACAATGGCACTCCAGACCCATGTATGTTTTTTTGTTTTGCTATTGTTGACTTCAAAGGTTGGGCGTGTAAACAGTTTTTTGCACAAATATAACAAATAATTCATAATGACCATAATGTTTCCTAGCACTTCATTCTTGAATCCCTAATAAAATCTACATTTTAACTAACCTCAGAGCTAATTAAGCGTAGAATCTGGATTTAGTGATTCATTCCAGCATGCCATTAACTTTCCAAGTATACAAGTAAACAGCAAATCTTTTGAAAATATTCAAATTGGCAGTCAGAAGAAAGACATCATGCAGTTCTTGCCAGAACAAACATGCAAATTGCAAGCGTACATGACATAACACAATAAATCACAAAAAGTGCAAATAAGAAAGAGATCCCAGTTGTCAGGTTTTGTCTCCCTGCAGTCTGTGTAATGTTATAAGCTGAATGTAAAATACGGCTTACCTTTGAAAGCAGGAAACATGGGCACCATGTTGCTTGTAATTAAGGAGTCTGGCTCAGTTCCTGTAGGACTGAAGTCTGAGGGAGAAAGAAAGCATTTAGAGTCCTGTCATACAAAACACAACAGATATAGCAGAGTAAACACAACTCTTTTATTAGACAGATCTCTGGATGCACTGATTGGCCAAATTGCAGAATTGAGTGTTTAAACATTTTGAGCACTTAACTGTACGATCATGTTAAAAAATTTGGGGCCAGTAGGATTTTTGTTTTGAAATAAATTATTATTTTATTCAGCAAGGATGCATTAAACTGATCAAAAAAGACAGTAAAGTATGGAAGCCCGTTTCCGCCACTGAATAAAAAAAATAAAAAGGTTATTGCGAGATACTCGCAATTCTGACTTTTTTTCTCGCAATTGCGAGTTTATATCTCAGAATTATGAATTTTTAATTCGCAATTGCAGTTTTGAGGGGGAAAAAAGACTGATATGTTCTCAGAATTGCGAGATATAAACTCGTAATTCTGAGAAAAAAATCAGAATTTATGTCTTTATGTCTCGCAATTGCGAGTTTATATCACGCAATTCTGACTTTATTTCTCAGAATTGCGAGTTTATATCTCAGAATTATGAATTTTTATTCGCAATAACCTTTTTTATTTTTTATTCAGTGGCAGAAACGGGCTTCCATAGTAAAGACTTTTATATTGTTACAAAATATTTATATACAAATAGTGTTGTTCAGTTGAAAAAAAACGTTCAACATTTTTCAAGAGTCTTGAAAAAAAAACGTATTACAATTTCCACAAAAATATGAAGCAGCAGCACAACTGTTTTCAACATAGATAATAAGAAATTTTTAAAAATATATTAAGATATAAAGTAGTTATTTCAAATTGTAATAACATTTCACAATATTTCAGTACTGCGTTTTCGATCAAATAATTGCAGCCTCGGTGAACATAAGAGACTTGTTTCAAAAACATGAAAAAATTTGACCAACCTCAAACTTGTATATCTCCCAGTTGTTAATGGCAACATACCATATTTGCTTACTATATAACAAACAACTGTGGGCTTGTTTTTCAATTAAATAGGGTATATGTCGAACGTCACCTGACCAAACCCGGAAACAGGTCTCATCGCTTCCGCTTGTCGGAGAACGTATTAATAGCAGTATTAAATAATGGCAATATCAATGGACTTTTAAGGTAATCAGTTAAATTAACTAGATGTTTTTATTGTTGACGTTTTATTCGACTTTTATATATAAATATTACTGAAAATAATAAGAAAATAAAAAACTTTTATATATCAATCCACATATGTGATGGACATTGGTAATGATTATCTTTAGTGTCTACTTTGAAGGCATCTCGAGTAAAACAGCTTCATATTTAACGGGGCATTTGCAAAACGCGTGAACCGGAAGCAAGGAGACCTGGTTAGCAGAATACGGAAGTGTGTTGCGCATAACCCCTATCGCTTATAAATATTTGTATTTATGGGTTTATTTCCAGAATGTATCATATCATGTACTTCATTCAAACTAAATAGAAAAAAAAATTATAATTATTAGCTAATATCACTCATAGCTCTAATCGAACTCTATGACCTTTTCCCATAAGTGAAAGAGGTCAGAAAGTGAAATGAATAGTGAGTTTTGTGTAAAGGTCTTAAAGTAAATACAGATATCCCGTTGCACTCACTGGGCGGATGCAGGAGGCCAAAGGTCAGAGTGGAATTGTTCTTATAGAATGAGCAGGACTGTCTCGCACTGGCCTGCACACGCACATCTGCACGCACACATGTGTCTGCCGAGGGCTGGACGCTCACCTTTGTTTGACAAAGAGAAGAAAGAAAATCAAAGATCAGAGGAAACAGTGCTTAGTGTTTAAAACACTCATTAAGTGCATGATAGAATTCCTGTTAGACACATCGCAAGCAAAATATCCTCAGTGTTTGCCACTTAACAGAGATTTCCTACAGTAAATTTACGTCTTTCAAGCTTTGCTTAAGAAACACTCTCTCTAATCTTGACTTAATAGTACTTAAAATACATGTTTCACAATCTGAGTTTTAAACACTCTGTATGGGATGGTGAAGTCATGATGTTAAGTTCTTGAAGTTACTTCCATGCAAAACAAAAAACAAGATCAGGCCTGAAGCCTGAAAAACTCCAGCTGTGGTCACATTCGTCATTTCACAGCCTCAGGTTGTGGCTTGTAGTTGTTTTATGTATAAAGAAAATTAGAGAATACAGATGATTTCATTTACTTCACATAAAAAAAAAGATTCTGTCATCATCTACTGACCCTGACAACATGTTTTTCCAAAAAAATACTACATATGTGCTGACACCATTAAGTTGAAAAAAAAAATGTAATGAAAAAAATCTAAATGGCCATAAAAATCTATTAAAACCAATTAATGGATTTGTTTAAGAAATAGGCTAAAATTGTAACCATTTTTCACTGATAGTAGGCTATTCATTAAACAAATTCAAGTTCAGGTTGTTCCCCACAAAAGGGCGTCAGAAAACTGTAGTGCACAACTTTAATGCTGCTTAAAGCCCAGAGTATGCTTCTGTTTTTATGTATTTACATTCACAAAGAAACTGATAAGACTAAGGATGAAAGCGCTTATGTGTGAACCAACAGTGTTCACACAAGCTATCAAACGGGGAAATACTTTAAACGGCTAAAGAGACGGTCGTATTTCCTTTTCGTTCCAATGACATAAGCATTCTGAACGCAGGAAACAGAAAACTCAAGTTGATGAGAATTTCACTGCATTCCAGAGTTCAAGTTTGGTGAACTCTGCCCTGCGAATTTATCACGTGAAAACATGTGACCAATAGAAGATTGACATGACCTCTTAGCTGAATTAAAAGTATACCAACTTTGAACCTGCAGGATTGCAGCGTTGCAGGAAAGTCAAGTACAGTACTAGTTCTAGTGCAAATGTGTTGACTAGCTATGTTTGCAAACAATATCAAATGAAGTATACAAAGATTGTGTATTTGATTGTGGGGAAAAAAAAAAAAAAAACATACAGTATACTTTGGGATTAAGAGTTTGGGACAAAACTGAAGTATGCTTTCACGTCCATCATATGGAAAGAGTGACTAGTATATACTTCAAAAACTCATTTTTTGTATTGCATGGGAGGAAGCGAGAAGATTTGTATACATATGGCAGAGTAAATAATCAGAACTATCTCTTTAAGCTAACTGACAAAAAATGACAGTAACAACAGTAACACACACTGCATGAAGCCAAGAAAACACTTGATGAGTGATTGCAGTTTGTCACTGTCGAGTGTTAGCGAGTGTGAAGACCGTGATTTACTCTGCGGTCGGCCCACAAAATGAGCAGCACATGCTGAAGGATGGAGAGTGAGGCCGTCTGTCATATTTCCTGACCTCACTGAGCATCGCCATTAAACCCTCTGGCACATGTACACCTTCCTGTTTGAACGGTCATTACAAATTTAGTTTGTGAAAAAGAAGTGCATTTAATTGCACTTAATCTCATCTCATTTCACCAGCGGTTACTCACCCTTGTGAAAAAGAAGTGCACTTTGATTATGCACTTGTAGTGTATGTCAAAGTGTATTTTTTTAAACTGTACTTTTAAAACTGTAAAGGCCACTTAAGTATACTTACTGTGTAGAGAGAACACTTTTATGACTATGTTTCTTAACACACTTTTAAAAAGTTAAATGTTTTACTTTAAAGGTGCACTAAGCGATTTTTGAAAAATGCTTTAGACCGCATTGTAGCCAATCAGCAGTAAGGGGGCGTGTCTTGTACTGATAGAGAGAAGAGAGCGCTCAATTTGAGTGCACAGGACGGCTATTAGCAGATCGACTATAGGTAGAGAGAGATGGCAGATAAAAAAAAGAGGAAAATATCAGAGAAACAAAACATTAAAAAGAAGAGTTACGATCAGGCAAGAGGTAGGACCCGTGTAAATATCGGAGCAGCTTTCCAGCGGTGGAGAGAAGGGCTCGAATCGTACGCCGAGGTTGCATTGTTTCTTCTTGAAAGGCGAGTAACGTTGATTTTGCTTCGTTTCACACAATTTATCCATGTTGGCTTTTGTTTGAATATGCTTGTGTGTCATCTTCACTTGTTTCCGCGAACTTCGTTGCCATGGTTGTGTGCGCACATGTGGGCCAGAGATTTCAAAATAGTGGCGAGGTCCTGTTGGGGTATGGGCGTGTTTGTTTTGGTGCTTTCAAATATCAACAACATTTGGCAAAAACCGCTTAGTGCACCTTTAAAGTACATTTTAAATCATTATGTTTTAATAATCGTACTCACTAAAATACTAAAGTACATGTAAGGTACTTGATTAAAATTTAAACTGTAGTGTGTTATTCAATCAGAGTTAATATATTTGAAATGTACTAAACTGCAAATTCATCATTACAGACGTATACAAAAGTATTTAAATGTATTGCATACAAATTTCAACAGAAATTACATTCAAGCATATTTTAGTTTACCATAAATGCTTGTCAGTACATTTGGCAACATGTTAACTATGAAACAGTATTCAAATTATGAAAAAAAGATGAAGGCTACTCAAAAATTTGTTCTAAACTTCAGTTAATTGATTTGATATAAATTTAAACTATATTACATTTTCAGGTACCAGTTAAAAGCAATTAAGTACGTGAAAACATTACATTCATTTGCACTTAAGCATATTATTTATATAATATACAGTAGCATTACTTTTTAGAAGTATGCTGAAGTGTACATCTTTTTCACAAGTGATTTTTAAAGTTCCAGTCCTGTAATAATTAAAAAGGGGTGTAGCTCATTTAAACCCCACAGGACATCTTCAGAAAATAATCACAGGAAAATATAAAATGAAAACCCCTGCAGTGCAACATTGTAACAGCTTAAAATGAGCTATTGTTTTAGAGGTCTCGTCTACAATAAACTCCACTTTAAAGACCCCATGATATCACAGTGAGTCATAACTGTTAGTATTTTGATCATAATTATGTTAGTGTACTTCTAATAAAAATAATGATAAAATAAAATTTTAGCAGATGTATCTGTTTGGGGGATGCTCTACATGACTCCCCTCGTCCGACTCGTCTACGTGACTCATCTTGACTCGAATTAAAAAAATGCTATCTAGAAAAAGAATGTTACTCCCTAATTATACATTCGACTTTTAACTAGCAATACGAGTAGAAATATGCCCACAAAGAAAAAATAGAGGTCCTTATCAAGTAATTTCATGGGGTTTTAAAGGGATACTCCACACCAAAATGAAAATTTTGTCATTAATCACTTACCCCCATGTCGTTCCAAACCCGCAAAAGCTTCATTCGTCTTCGGAACACAATTTAAAATATTTTGGATAAAAACTGGGAGGTTTGTGGCTGTCCCATTGACTGCCAAGTAAATTACACTGTCAAGGCACAGAAAAGTAAAAAAAAACCATCACCAAAATAGTCCATCTGCCATCAGTGGTTCAATCTGAATTTTATGAAGCGACGAGAATACTTTTTGTATGCAAAGAAAATAAAAATAACGACATTTATTTCAGATTGAACCACTGATGGCAGATGGACTATTTTGGCAATGTTTTTAATACTTTTCTGTGCCTTGACAGTGTAATTTACTTGGCAGTCAATGGGACAGCCACAAACCTCCCGGTTTTCATCCAAAATATCTTAAATTGTGTTCCGAAGACGAATGAAGCTTTTACGGGTTTGGAACGACATGGGGGTAAGTGATTAATGACAAAATTTTCATTTTGGGGTGGAGTATCCCTTTAAGATTAGTCTTACCGTTGCATTCAAAGAGTATGAGACCCAAAGGGGCATCAGGATGTTTCTGCTGTATCCGCTGACGTACGCACTGTGGTGAAGTATACAGTAATCTGACTGCTCCTGAAGAACACGCGGGATTCCATAAGGCAGATGAACATGCTTCATGTTAGAGTCTAGAAAAAGATTAATAAAGAAAGATCGACCTGAAATGTTTCAAACACAGTGTTTTCTAACACAATGTCAAAGTGAACTATTCCTGACAAACAGTTTACTCACTTGAGTTTGAGTCGATGAGATGCTGGTTCAGACGGTTCACCTGAAAAAGTTTGGGAAATTTATTTATTATATTTATATTAAAATTAGCAACACAACATTAAATAAGAATTGCATCAAAAATGTTACAATTTTTAATACATTTAAAATATATATATATAATTGTAATATATAAAAAATAAGTTTGGGGTCTGTAAGATTCTTTAATGTTTTTGAAAAATGTATCTTATGTATTTGTCTCATGTATTATGCATTTATTTGAACAAAAATACTGTAAAAATAGTACTATTCTGAAATACTATTATAATTTTTGTATTTATTTTAATATATTTAAAATTGTAATTTATTCCTGTGATGCAAAGCTGAATTTTCAGCAGTCATTACTCCAGTAAAATAGTTTTTTCAGGATTCTTTGATGAATCTAAAGTTCAAAAGAAAAGGAAAGCAAATGCAAAAGTTTTTATATATATAAAAAAAGTGTAATATATATATATATATATATATATATATATATATTACACTTTCATGTTTGATCAATTACAATTTAATGCATCCTTGCAGAATAAAAATACTGCTTTCTTAAAAACAATTCACTGATTTAGAGTATGTACAGTGTGTTTATATTTATACTAGAGACACTAAATCATTTGTAACTGTTAAATACAAGTGGCTTGACTCACTACTCTTTCAAAAACTAAAAAATTATGTGATTGTAACAAACCACAGGAAAAAATAAAGAAATCCAGACACCACCACAAAGCCAAAAATGAATATGTGATGTGGATCATCATAGAGACACACAAACAACAAACATAACTCAAAGAAATTCCTTGGAGCTACAGACTGTAATCCATTCTGCAACATTAACTGCATGATCAATGCTAAAGGGCAAAAAAATAAAATAAATGAATCATGTTTGAATGACATTCTGAAACTCTATCAACTTATTTTTCAGAATTGTAATATGGTAAGAGTAATATAATTGGCTTTCCAAGCCTTTCAAACATGCAGTTCTGGTTGCACTGTAACTGAATATCATTTGTATAGTGACAGGCTTCACCACATTTTAGGTTTAAATCCCCTGTTACAAACACAAAGCAACAATAGCAAGGAAAAACTCCTCAAGAGTAAGGAGGAAACCTTGGGTGGAACCACGAGGAAATTCATCCTGTTCTCAAGAGTGATTCATCTAATAGCCAGTTCAAAAACACGCAGGATTACACCATAAAACACAGCAGACATCTGATTTAAAACTTTAGCTTGGCCTTTGAAGGGAACTAGTCTTGGCTCATAACAAGTCAAATAAAGCATGCTCAAAAATGTTCTTAAAATCGGGCAGAGCAATCTATTTGTAATATCATGACCTGCATTAATCCATCAACATGCAAAATTATATACATAACATACACCCTCATAAGAAAAGGTACAAAACTGTGACTGGGGCAGTACCTTACTGTACATTTGTACCTTATTTACCCTTGAATATTAGTATGTTAAATGTACATTTAGTACTTTAGAAGTACATATTAGAACCTTTCGAAACTATAGGTGAAAGGGGAAAATAAAATTGCATAAACAATAGAATTTTGTTGGTTTCGTGATCTCATGCTGTTCAGTGTAGTATGGATTTCTATTTTCTTCTACCTCGTGTAGTATTGTTCATGGTTTTTGAGAACAAGGGCATGTGATGTAATCTGTCCCTGTTGGCATCTGTGCTAATTTGACTCAATCTTAAGCGACAGATAGATTTGTATCAAACTACAATTCATTGGTCACTTTTTAAAGCACCGAGTACCACTTTAACCTTTTTCATTTTCAATTAATAATACTGTCATGATGACATATGTTGGGGTATGGTTTTCAATTTAAACAGCACCAATAATTTTATTTACTATTTAGACATTTATAAGTACCTAACCTGACCCCTACCCTAAACCTAAGCGTTTCTCAATATAAAACAAAGCCAACTAGTCACAATTCTCAATATAAAACAAAACCAACTAATCACAATTGGTTAAAAAATACAAATATCCAAGTTTTCTAGGCCAAACAATTGATTTTTTGGTTTATAAGAAACACACCCAAAAACAATCACGTCTTCATCCAACATAACCCTCAAATCACATCAGCCTTGATTGTGAAATCTGATTGGCTCTTGTGTGTCTCATGACCAATTACATCATGATAAAGTTTGGATTTATCTTTTGAGTCAGATGTGACTGTGTTAAGTTTCACTCTGTTCTCCTCACTTCATAAAAGATGTTACATGGCTTCAGAAGACTTGGAAAACAACAATACTTGTAATACTTTTATACTGTTTTATGGCCATTTTTTGCTATAAACGCCTGTGATTGCACATTTATCTGCCTGTTACATGTTTTATATTTTTGAGAAGTGGTTAGGATTAGGGGTTAGGTGCTCAAAAATATGGTCACATTTTATTTTAAGATCCAGTGCTCGCTATTAACAAACCATTAACTACCACTTTTGCCTCAATAAACTCCTAATTTGCTGCTTATTAATAGTTAGTAAGTTGTTAAGCTTAGGTGTTGGGTAGGATTAGGAACGTAGAATATGGTCATGCAGAACATGTGCTTTATAAGTACTAATAAACAGCCAATATGTTAATAACAGGCACACTAATAAGCAACTAGAGAATTGTGAAAATTCTTCACTAAACTAAAGTGCAACATAGGCTCATTGGAAATACGTGCCTCTACCTACATTTCTGCGAAACTCAAAAAAATTGACCTATACACACGAATCGCTGCAGTTTCCAGTTGAAATGAACACTAGAGGCAGTAAAACTCCGATAACTTTTATTCCTTTTCACACAAAATATGATTTGCAGGTCCACAGTTTCGATTAATAAAACCTAATTTTAGTATATAGGGAATATTTTCAACAAGATAGAGCATTAACTTTTAGCGACACCCCCCGAATATTTGAATTATGAACCACCGCAATACATACCTGAAGCAACCTAATACAAGCACTATATCAACGTAAAAAAAACGTGCCAGGGTCACGCATTGAACCTGCATTTTAGCGCCACTCACTGGATGTTTCACTTTGAAACTGCCGCAAAACGTGCAGTAAGGTACGTTATAACAGTGTTGCAGAAATGTATTTAGAGGCACGTATTTCGAATGAGCCTGGGTTGCAAAAGTGTTACCAAAGTCATTTCTACTTTTACTCTTTTTAAAGTGCTGACCTCAGCCTCAGTGAGGGAGTCACAGGTGCAGCCGCCAGGGTCCCGTAAGGAGCCGCTAACAGGGGTGCATGTCGATGGTGCCGAGCGCTCTGCGGGGTACACCGGCTGGTGGTGTGGGTTCTTCAGCAGATGGTTTAAACTGCCATGGGTGCCGTTATTGGGGGCAGGAGGAACACCCAGCAAATCTAAAGAGTTATACACAGAAGAATACACTGTTCTTAGAAGATGCTTTTCACCAAAACTTACTTACAATACAATGCAAAAATCATGCTATTGTCAAATACTGGTAAGAACAGTCTTTATGTTAAAGGGATAGTTCACCCAAAAATTTAAATTTGATGTTTATCTGCTTAACCCAAGGGCATCCAAGATGTAGGTGACTTTGTTTCTTCGGTATAACACAAAGATTGTTAACTCAAACCGTTGCGGTCACAACAGTCGACGTGTGACGCGTCTTCTTCTTCTTCTTGCTTTACGGCGGATCGCAGACTTATAAGTGCATTACCGCCACCTATCTCTCAAATGGACCATTGACGCTCCTAATTGAGATTGTAGATGTCTGTGTATGTTTTTTTTTTTTTTTATCAAAGCCGTGAGTCCCATTGACTGTCATTATATGACTGACAGACTGCAACGGTTTGAGTTAAAAATCTCCGTTTGTGTTCCACTGAAGAAACAAAGTCACCTACATTTTGGATGCCCTGGGGGTAAGCAAATAAAAATCTAACTTTCATTTTTGGGTGAACTATCCCTTTTAGATAGGCTTTAAAGGGATAGTCCACCCAAAAATGACAACTCTGTAAGCATATACTAATCAAACAGTTACAGATTCCATTGATTTTCATTGTATGGACAAAAATTATACAAATGAAGTCAATGGGCACCAAAACTGTTTGGTTATCAACATTCTTCAATTTTTTTTTTTTTTTTTTGTGTGTGTCTGTTTAACAGAAAAAAGAAAGTCAGAAATAAATGGCATGAGGGTGAGAAAATGACAGACTTTTCATTTTTGGGTGGAGCATCACACTAACATCAGGGTTGCCTGGCTATAGTGAGATTTTGATGACATCGGCCTAAAAGAGTAGGAAATCCTGTTAAACATCCCGGTGACAGGTACTATTTGTAGTCTTAAATACCCAGTCGGGATACTTACATATAACTAGAGTGAAGAGAAAAGAAGAGTGGGTGAGAAAACCAGACATTATGTAACAATGTTGGGGAAGCTTTAAAACTGCAGCCTGTCAAGTTAATTTAAAGTTCATCAAGTTCATCTAGTCAATCTACACTTTAGAAATTAGTTAGCTACATTTTTTTTTTTTTACTTGACCTTGCCATTTTTAATCAGAATGTCATAACTCAACCATTTGAACTGTCCCCATCCTGAATTTTTTTCTTGTCACAATACAAAAGAAAAGATCTGTTGCTATTTCAGTTACATTAATAGCTTTTCAACAGATCAGTTTCCACTAAACACAACTGGAAAACAATATTTTAACCCAACATTTTAAACATGGTTCGATAGCAGCATTAATCACAGCATTCTATTAATTGTAAAGTTATTGAAATAAATATTAAATTATAAAACAGTTCCAGTTTCCTTTCAGCAAGTTATATTTTAATGCCAGTTGGTGACGAGTGAGTCACTGAATCGTTCACTTAACCAATTCATTCAAAATCAGTGATTCATTCAGCATTGAAAGATTAATACAGCATGTTACTTAGACAAAAGCAAGTTAATTATGCTTTGCCTTTGTTTATGAAATTATAGAGGTTTTAAAGATATACAGTGAGGAAAATAAGTATTTGAACACCCTGCTATTTTGCAAGTTCTCCCACTTAGAAATCATGGAGGGTCTGAAATTGTCATCGAGGTGCATGTCCACTGTGAGAGACATAATCTAAAAAAAATCCAGAAATCACAATGTATGATTTTTAACTATTTATTTGTATGATACAGCTGCAAATAAGTATTTGAACACCTGTCTATCAGCTAGAATTCTGACCCTCAAAGACCTGTTAGTCTGCCTTTAAAATGTCCACCTCCACTCCATTTATTATCCTAAATTAGATGCACCTGTTTGAGGTCGTTAGCTGCATAAAGACACCTGTCCACCCCATACAATCAGTAAGAATCCAACTACTAACATGGCCAAGACCAAAGAGCTGTCCAAAGACACTAGAGACAAAATTGAACACCTCCACAAGGCTGGAAAGGGCTACGGGAAATTGCCAAGCAGCTTGGTGAAAAAGGTCCACTGTTGGAGCAATCATTAGAAAATGGAAGAAGCTAAACATGACTGTCAATCTCCCTCGGACTGGGGCTCCATGCAAGATCTCACCTCGTGGGGTCTCAATGATCCTAAGAAAGGTGAGAAATCAGCCCAGAACTACACGGGAGGAGCTGGTCAATGACCTGAAAAGAGCTGGGACCACCGCTTCCAAGGTTACTGTTGGTAATACACTAAGACGTCATGGTTTGAAATCATGCATGGCACGGAAGGTTCCCCTGCTTAAACCAGCACATGTCCAGGCCGACTTAAGTTTGCCAATGACCATTTGGATGATCCAGAGGAGTCATGGGAGAAAGTCATGTGGTCAGATGAGACCAAAATAGAACTTTTGGTCATAATTCCACTAAACGTGTTTGGAGGAAGAAGAATGATGAGTACCATCCCAAGAACACCATCCCTACTGTGAAGCATGGGGTGGTAGCATCATGCTTTGGGGTGTTTTTCTGCACATGGGACAGGGCGACTGCACTGTATTAAGGAGAGGATGACCGGGGCCATGTATTGCGAGATTTTGGGGAACAACCTCCTTCCCTCAGTTAGAGCATTGAAGATGGGTCGAGGCTGGGTCTTCCAACATGACAATGACCAAGCACACAGCCAGGATAACCAAGGAGTGGCTCTGTAAGAAGCATATCAAGGTTCTGGCGTGGCCTAGCCAGTCTCCAGACCTAAACCCAATAGAGAATCTTTGAGGGAGCTCAAACTCCGTGTTTCTCAGCGACAGGCCAGAAACCTGACTGATCTAGAGAAGATCTGTGTGGAGGAGTGGGCCACAATCCCTCCTGCAGTGTGTGCAAACCTGGTGAAAAACTACAGGAAACGTTTGACCTCTGTAATTGCAAACAAAGGCTACTGTACCAAATATTAACATTGATTTTCTCAGGTGTTCAAATACTTATTTGCAGCTGTATCATACAAATAAATAGTTAAAAATCATACATTGTGATTTCTGGATTTTTTTTAGATTATGTCTCTCACAGTGGACATGCACCTACGGTGACAATTTCAGACCCCTCCATGATTTCTAAGTGGGAGAACTTGCAAAATAGCAGGGTGTTCAAATACTTATTTTCCTCACTGTATTTCCATCACCTTAGGGGCTCCACAGGAAACAGACAGTAAGTAAAGTAACTAAAATATCTTGTTTATTGAACTGTCATACAAAAGCAAGTTCACACTTGCAATCATGCTGCAGCTGGATTGCTACCAAAACAATGATGTAAAATCATTGAATGGGTTCATTTAACAAAGTGATTCACTGAAATGAAAATGACTTGCTTCTCTAACAAGAATGGATTATTATACAAAGGTGCTTGATTATGACCTCATTTTTTTGGCTGTAAAGCTAAGGATTTTTTTTAGATAAGTTAGTGGCGTCACTAACTGTAACTTCCCAACAGTGGTGTAAGACAATAAGCTGCCAATGATGGCCACTTTGTTTCGAAGTGGGTCATTAAGCCCTTGGCAGTGATTGTGAATGACGGAGATGGTGACGGGAAAAAAAAGACTCTCATAGTCCTGCACAATTTCCCACGAGACTCCTCTTGGATTTAAACCAATATGAGCTCAAGACCTCGCATTCCATTAGTATACTGTATGTTACTACACTGTAAAAAGTGAAAGTTGACTTAACTTAAAAAAATTCAGGAAACCCCTTTCCTTAAAATTATTAAGTACATAATAAAAAAAAAAAAAAGTTAAGTGAACTTAACAATTCAATTAACTTATTTTTTAATTATCGTTTACTTAAAAATTTTAAGGCAACAGGTTTCCTCAATTTTTTTAAGTTAAGTCAACTTATCACTTTTTACAGTGTAGATTTAGAAACTTTTTATGAGTGATAAAGAATGTGAGAACAAAATCATCATAATTTAAATAACACTTTATACACTTTGTCAAAGATGAAGATGAATCAGACACAGTACACAGACACAGTCAAAGATGAATCAGACACAGTACATGGCTGCAATCATCAGCACATTTTGGATGAATTTCCCATTTACCTCAACAGTAGTTACTCAACCTTATTAAAATAAATACGCTTTGTATTGAATGTGCACTTGTAGTGTACTTCAAATCTTAAAAGTACATTTTAAACAACTGTACTTGCACAAAATATAATATTAATAAAATATTATATTAAAGATTATATGGTAATTTTAATGGCAGTGTCTTATTTTATATTACATGTAAAGTTAATTGTTATAATATATTATTCAATTTTAAATTGAATAATATTTGCAACTTCATCTTTACATGTGTATAAAAGAGGTATTTTTTTTACATACGTATTCACATACATGATATACACGTTGCAATAGAAGTTACATTATATTTTAGTTTACTATAAATACTTGTCAGTACATTCAGCTATACACTTTAACAAAAGATAATAAAAGCAAATATGAATTTATATGTAAAGATTACTTAAGATCTACTTAAGTGGTTTAAAAAATCAGCTAATTGCATTTAATATAAATTTAAACTCTATTATATTTTTATTTGCAATTAACATGTAATTAATATCGCTTAAGTATGCTTAAGTGTTATTTTTCACAAGGGCATTTAGCACACAAGAATATGCACAGTACCAAAAATGTCAATAGCGGAGAAGGGGTGTCAATGAAATATGATTAAAGGAACTCTTTCAAACTTTCATGATACTTCACAGAAAAATAAACTTACCACATAGGAGGTTGTAGACTTCAATGTTCTCGAAAGGAAGCACATTTGCCTTAGAATGGATACCTGGTCCATATCCAATAAAAATGGCCTGCAAACAGTTACATTTCATTCATTAAATTCAATTGTTTCACTTTTTTCAATTGTTGAAATCTGTGTTTGTCGAATATTTTGCCTAATATTTAATTAAAAAAAGAGAAGATGGTTCTGAGAAAAGGTTATTTGTTTGCAGATGCCACTTAACATTTTGTCATCTAATGTGATGAAAATTAGATATCTTTAAGTGCGGTTTTAGTGTCCAAGTACTATTTGGGGCCCCTGGATATGACAACAAAACACCCACGACAGCTCCAAAAACAGACAACCGTTAAAAATAACTAAAAGCACTTATTTTGATTTGCAGTCACAGAGAGACACACATTCCACTCGCCTCTGGCTGAAACATTTGAGTACTAGAAACTAGACTGATCTCATTTCCTTGGCACAGAGTCACAAAGATGAAATGATCTTAATTCCTCCTAACAAGAGATTTCACTTTATTAAGATGGCCTAAAGTAAAGCTCTTGCCATAATAACCATCCCTGTGGTTGTGACTAGCTTGTGCAATTTACCTCTACCAGTTAGACCGTTGCCTCATAAGGGTTCCTGTAAGAGGTTTTTGTAAAGCCTACCAGATGCATTAGACATTCTTAGACAACCACACAGACCAGGGGGCGCAGATGGCTGGAAACTCACACGTCACAGACATAAACAAGACTCTGTCAAAGGTCCAACGTGTGGGTTCAGCGTGTGTTTAAAACTGCAATCTGAACACCTTCCAGTTTGAAGGAACTACTAAGTGTGAATCTGGCACAGAGAAGCTACATTCAATAGCCGAGAGTTCATTTAAAGGGTATGTCTGGGTTTTTCTCAGTTTTTGTAGAAAGACCCTAGGGATCATAATCCCCTTCATGGGAATTTACTCAGATCCTTTAATAAGAATTTAGTATAATCCACATCAAAATGCTTGGTCTACTAAACATCATTACACTGCAGCACAGAAGCCTTTGAACAGAGCCTCAAGCAGAAACTGAAGATAAAAATGTTTACTGGTGTCTATGACAGATTTAAGAAATATTTTCTCTGGATTTAAGGGATAATGCTTAATTTTGTGGTTGAGGGTTATGTTGATGGTGTGGAAGCGAAGCTGAAAGAGAACAAAACGCTATGAGAAGTACAAGTATAAGACCAAACAAGTATAATTTGAGCACACTGTCATGAGTATGTTTCTTAAAAATGCACTTTGTAATAATATCAAATCAAAAGTCTTACTTGAAAATGTATTTTAAATCATTGATTTAGTAAGGTATTTGAACTGCACATTTTGACACAATGATAAGAAAACTTGTGCTACAGCATCACTGTCAAGATGAGTGTGCAATTTGTTTTATTTCTTTACTTTTATTACGCAAGACATGTGCCTTGAATATGAAACTGTTTTAAATACCAACCTGCATGTTCTTGAAGACATTATCTGAACCATGGAAGCCACCCCTGCAGTATTTAATTTCATTTGGTTTGCTGTAGATAAAGTTGGGAGACAAATAGTGTGAAAATGCCAGTTTGAGTGCTGATTAAAAAAATATTCAAATGCCTTCAATCAAATTCTTACCAGTTACCATTTAAGAAAACAAAAGTTTGCAGAATGATCAACAACTACTAGAGGTTAAACTCATCTGGATTTATAAACGCATTAACACTCTTTTTAGGGCTATTACATCCTTTCATTACACTCAAAAATATTTTAAGATTATTTATTAGATTTACAATTTATGCATTTGAATTGCAAATCAAATATTTGGATTACACAGTTTTAGCATAAACTAAATTTAATGTGATGCATTTCTTATTTTTTTTAATTCTAATATATTATCATCTATTAGCATCAATGTGATTATATATATATACTGTATATATGTGTGTGTGTGTGTGTGTGTGTGCATTTGTTTTTCTCAAATTGCATTTATTCTAATTAGAATCAGCATACATCTAAATTATTTTTTCAGTAAAAATTAAAAACATGGTTAAAATATGGCTAGCAATAAAACAAGAAATATTCAGTTAGTTAAAATGTATGAGATTGAAAGAAATTGATGATAAATATATAAACTTGGTTATTGTGTATTTAAAACACATTTAGTTTTTTATGGCAGCGGCTATTTGCTCTGAGTGTAAATAGTGATCGATGCTATTTACACTAAATAGCACAAATAGCATATTTTCTTAGCGATGGATGCTATTTACACTAAGTGAAAATAGCAGTATTTTTTAACGATATGCTATTTACACTAATTGCAAATAGCTATAGATTCTATTTACACTATGTTAAAATAGCAAGATTATTCTGCTATTTATACTACTTATTGCAAATAGTGGCAATTATCTGCACCTCAGTATTGTAGTACATTATAAAACAGTACGCAATAATAATGTATTGAGTGTAAATTATAGTTTTAATTCAAATTATTAAATGGATGCCACCTTATTGGGACAATAAAGCCCTCCCTACACCTACCGTAACCCTACCCGATACTGTATTTTCAACTTTTTGATTATTTCCTTCATTTTTATTGAAAATAAATGCCTCTTTCTGAGATTTGAAAAGGGAGAAAAAAAGTTTGGCAAAAGGCGGGTTCGAACTCGGGTCGATCGCGTCAAAAAGCACTTTACCGTCACTTTCACTTTTACCGTCAACGCCACTGAAACTGATATTAAACAAGCATCTTTTTTCAGTGTTGACTATCACAATCACACGTTGATGGGCGGAGTTAGTGTAAATAGCCTCTGCCAACAAGGTTAGTGTAAATAGACACTCCATTTTTTTATTTATATGCATGACTGACAAATAAGAATTACATTAAGTTTATTATACATTGGAATTTTGCAGTTTCAACATAAAAAAAAACCCTGCATAATTTAAATGGATGGACATTTTATATGCAATTCAAATACGTGAATCTTAAATTTAGACCAATTTTATTTTTTGAGCACTCATTTTAACAGGACAAGCATCCCAAAGCTCAAACTCACAGTGCTGCTTGCCAGCCGGGTTGCATGTAGAGATGTGCTCTCTCTATACGGATGTTACTGGCAAAGTGAAGCCGTTTGGGCAGATGCTCCTTCAGATACGGCCTCATCGGCTGATCAGGTTCTCTGCACTTCAAACACAGAATGAAAAAAGGACAGAATAAAGATTTCAACATGATTAAGTGGAAGATATAGTCTGTAATTGAGGTGTGGGGATGTTGTGACAGGGTCGTACCGAAAGATTCTTCACCAGACCTTCATAATCAACTGCCAGATGAATGCAGGAAAAGAGAAGAGATGGATTGTTTGGCTTACATTTAATGGACAAAACACTTTTTATAAATGGGTGTTTCTTTAACTAATGTATATATATATATATATATATATATATATTTAATATGTATTTAAATGTAATTTAATTCCTGTGATGCAAAGCTGCATTTTCAGCTTCATTACTCCAGTCTTGTGTGTCACATGATCCTTCAGAAATCATTCTAATATGCTGATTTACTGCTCAAAAACATATTATTATTATTTTATCAATGCTGAAAACAATTCTGCAGCTTAAATAGAACAGCATTTGCAGCAGAATTATAGTCTATAGTTGAAGAAACCCTCAAACACAAAGGCATGTGGTGAGTCAAATCTGTTCGCTTACAGGAGAAGAATTTATCAGGCAAATGTTTGGGACGGACTCTCGCTGCAGGACCCTGGATGACAGTGATGTCATCGATGTTTTCCAGATAGTTGGAGACATACGCAGCTCTCTTGCATGACGCTTCTTCCATCCCTGCAAATCAAACATTCAAAATGAACTATATTTCACAGATTGCTCATTCAGCTTAAAGGAATAGTTCACCCAAACAATTCTATCATGATTTACTCACCCAAACCAGAATGAATTCTTTCTTTCTAAGTAAAATAAATTATTACATTTTTGGGTAAACTACTGAATTAAAAACATTAAGTCCAAGTCATGTTCTCACTGTAGTAATTCACAGCATATTGTAACATTCAACTTTTTTTCCTCTCACTGAAGAGCCAAAAAAGCATATAATTTACTGACAGTAAGGCTTATAGCCAAACCTCCACGTCTTTCATTATATTCTTAGGCGAGTACTAATTAAACATCAGTGATGCAACAGAAGTTCAGCACATAAAAAACATACAAGCTCAATATGTATTCACAATCACTCCAGCCACAAAGGCAGAGCGGCACAGACAATTAAAAACCCAAGAGTCAAAATTAGCATGCTAGCAGGCCTCATGGCGTACTCCAAGGTCAGGAGACACATGTGCAATCCCACACTCCTTTAATTTGCCCAAATCACAAATGAAGACACACGTCAAGCAGATGTCACTGCTGAATAACTTCTGTACCCACCCAGAAAGGTGGGAACCAGTGTTATTTTCGTATCATTGAGATACTATTATCGTTTTTAATTAGTTATTATTTTTATATTTTCTGTTTTTATTTTCATTTTTAAGTTTTAGTATTTTTGTTGTGTGTATGCCATTTTTATTAATATTTAAAATGTCTATTTTTTTTTTTATTTTTTTTTTCAGTTTGTTATTTTACTACAGCAAGTTAAACTAAATGAAATAAAATAAGGCAACTGGCTGCAATACAATTTGTTTTTTTGTTTTGGAACACTGTCTAATCCAAATTGTCCAACAAAAAATGTATCTTCTAATATTACAGTGGCATAAACATGGCCAGATTTAATACTTCTGTTATTGGACTGCAGACTGCAATTGTTTTCATAAAAACTGTAAAGTCCAATAAATATTTACTAATGCCTGACTGTCTAAAAGTTCATATCAGATTAAAAAAAATAAAAATACTTTTGTTATTTTATATTTTTAGATTCTATGTAAAGTTGAATATATATTATATCCAACTTTATCTGCATATACAGTACACTATCAGGTATGCAATCAGCAGCAATGCAATACATTTCATAAAGCAAATCTCAACTGCCTGATTTTATATTTTTACATAGGGAAATATGAACTATACAGCAAATCTCAACTTGTATCATTGCAAAATGTAAACTATGTTATATAAAGCATGAAGATATTGTCAACATCAACATTCATTACTTTTCTGTGGAGCTGCTTTACAAACAATGGGTCTCATTCACTAAGCATGCGTACGCGCAAATGTGTACGAACGTGTGTACGAATTTTAAGAGCGAATCACGATTCAACAAAAATTACATAATAAAATTTATTCTAAATTTACAGAAAAAATATAGGAACAACTGAAACCACATATTTGCAAAAACCACTTACTCTGTAAGCCTTAGAACAGTGTTAAGAAGTTATATTTCATCCTAACACGACAATTATACTGAAGTATTTTGCATTAATTGTATTATATAATCCATATATAAATTATATAATAAAATGATTAAAAAATACAATTTAATTTCATCTTAAATACTTTTTATCATATACAGTGAAAGAGTAAGAAAAGCTGCATTATAGCTTCAGCTGTGAGGTTTCTCTGAATAACGTAGATATACGCATATGGACAACTGGCTAATGAGAGGTCTGTAATCTGGGTCTGTATAAAAGGTGCATGTCTATTGTGAGAACTTGTGAGAATGACACACTTGACATTGCTCGAGGATTGGGCGAGTATGGAAGCTTGTTTCTGCCATTTTAAAAGATAATTGCGACTTTGTATGTCACAATTTCGAGTTTACATCTTACAAGTCAGAATTATTTTTTTCAAATGTTTTATTCTGTGTCAGAAACAAGCTTCTATATGCGGAAGCCCTTACATGGAGATGGTTTAGGCGTGTTTTATGCAAATGACTAACTTCGTGCATGCAACCACTCATTTAGAATATTCCAAATACAAACATATTAGTGAATGAGACCCACTGTGTATTGTGAAAAGTGCTATACAAATAAATTTGTCTTAATTTGAAATACAACTATACTGTAGCTGTTGCCAATACACGTTTAAACTCAGATTTGGTCTCATGTTCAAATTAAAGTGTATAGGGAAGACACACAGTACACACCGTGGTCAGAGAGCAGAACCAGGTTGACACATCTGTGCAACTGTCTTTCCTTGAGACCATCCATCAACATCCCTAGAAGCCTGTCGACATTCAGTAAAGCCTCAATTACCTGCAATGCAAAAATCCGACATGATTTGAAACGCAAACATTTCATCAGTAGAATCCAAAGCAGGGGAATTCATACTGATTATGAAAAAGAAAAAAAAAACCTCATCAACAAAAAATAACAATGCTTGTGTTCATTTAATGTGTCATATCCTAAATCAGATATTTGCCCCAAAACTAAACTGACATTGAAGTTTGTCAATTATTTCCACATGTGGTTTGTCTTCAGTTTACCTGGCTGCTCATTGGTCCATGTCGATGACCTGCAGAATCAGGCTCTTCGAAGTATAAGGTGTAAAAGTCTGGCCTAAATCAGAGTGAATATACTGTAAATTAAAAAATAACCTAAAAATAACATCTAAATCTAAGTCAAAAATATTATTTAACGTCAGTGAATCAACCTGAATACATTAATTTACACATTTTTATGAGCTAAATAAGGTAGAAATAGCTCTTTACAGTAACAATTGCACATTACTGTTTTAATCAAACCAAAACAGTAATTTAAAAATAAATATACATTAAAAAAAAAAAAGCATTACCTTTCTCCTTCAGGTAAATGCAACCATTCAAAGATTTTTGCCACTCTCTTTTCAAAGGGGATGTTCCTAAAAAAAGAAAACAATTTCTTGATGGCTGTTTCTAAAATCCCTAATGTCTTCTATTGAATTCAGCAGAAGCCCATATTCAGAGTCATTACCTATGTAACCTGCTTCAAACTTTGAGGCAAACTTTTGTATTTAGTGTAATATGTAGTTCACATCTAGTTTTAGATGTGAATTATAGTCAGTCCTCACAACCCTTAAATCAACCCTAAAATCCAGTTAATAACAGTTTAAAAAATCAGGTAATGTAAATATCCACCTGTCATACTTCACCCAGTAATCTGGGAAATGTCCATTGACTTTCACATCGGATCCAGGCCAGAAGAAAGTAGCCGTTTTTAGTTTGTTTTTCATGGCTGTGAGCCAAACCTAAAGACAATCACAGGAAGAACTGAATGAAAGTGCTGACAAAAGATGCATCGCACAAAAGATAAAACACCACTAACAATTACAAAAGCAAACAAACATCTGCAAAAAAAAAGCGAGATAAGAGAGAGAGCCTCAGTACAAAGACAGTGATATATATATTTTTTATTATTATGTATTTTATTTCAAGTAATGAAGATATTATGTTTTGAGTTTTTGTTAACTACCATCACCCTGGGTTGAGGAACTGGCAATCCTGTTTCATTCAATCACAGTTCATTTGTAAGGACAAAATTAGAAACTAAAATGGTCGCTACTATAGCAAAGTACATATGGTCATGAAGAAGCTCTAAAAAATCGAGTATGCACGCCTACAGTCAGAAACCACAAAGCCTGTCTCTGTAATTAGTGTAAAAGCCAATAGGATGGATACTAACCCAGTCTTCAATGTAACACAGGCTACCACTGAATGTGAATGCCTCACAGATTTAAATGACCATTAGTTTGAGTCTCAAATGCCAACAGCTGCCTCTTTTCAAAAGCAAATCCCAGTATCTCCTACTAGAAGGTTTTACGCTGCATCATTTCAGCACCATGGACGGGGCAAAGCAAAAGCGCATGGCTGAAAGTCGAGCATGGAAACAAACCAGAAGGAACTGTGTTCCCAGTGAGGAGTTTGAGGAACTTCAGAAAACCTGTCCATCACCAACTAGGATATAGGAAAGTTAATCAGGAAAACCAAAATTTTGCTATAGATCTCGGATTTTCACGATTTCAGCTGCCCACCACAGAAACACTTTGTGCGCTGGCATTTTTTGACCATTTGATGCCGAGAGGTTGCAGAGTGTTAAACATCTGTGCACCACACCCTGTTTCCCCCAAATGGGAAACTAAACTCTAAACTTGCTAAACTCTGAAGAGAATGACACGGGTGGTACCAGAAGTTCTTCTTGTGCCGTCCTGATACAGAAAAACATTTGGAAGAATTCCATTGCAAGAACTTGAAGAAAGTTCCACTCATAATGACAACAAAAGACCAAATGTAAGTCTATGCAATTCCATCAGGCTCCACGGGATTCCCTTGTCCAGAAGAGAGTGATCCAAAAGAACATCAGTCCTCTTCAAGCAGTGCTTTACTGAGGCTCAAGGATGGGTCATCAAACAGTTTGAAGGGATCAATTTGAAGGGATGTGTTATTAAAGAATTATGACAGTAACAATCTAAGCCCAACTGCATTGGCTTTCCATTGATTCCTGGAAGCATTCATGAATTCCCAGGTTGAACTAGGTTGGCTGGTCGGACTGCTAGAAATGATGGTCAATCAGCACGGTCTTTCTGATGAAGCTGGTTGATCAAGGAAACCTTGCTTGTTCAAGCTAGTTAATAAGCCTGCTGGAGAAACCAGCATCTAATATTGGGGTGGGGACAACAACATCTGTTTACATGCGCAGAAGTTTCCAAGTCTGAAATAGATGGTAAGGTCACCGACATATGTTGCGTTTTGCACAAGTCATTTGAAAGGTCCTTCTTAAATTAGGACTTGAAGTTCACACTAGGGGCTTAGTAATCACTTGTAAGTTTGAATCCACATATGCTCTTTAATTTGGTTGCACCATTTGAGTTAAACATCTGCATCAACCCCAAACAGATATCTTGGCAAACTGTAAAGAGAAAGATGATAAAGGTGCTGCCAGAAGATGGGTGTGACTTTCCTTTCATTCCACCCTGATACAGCAAGAAATCTGGAAGAATTTTACCACATGAACTTGAAGAACGTTCCACTCCATCACTCTTAATCTTAGCAGTTCAGATGAGTATATGAAGAAACATCAACAGCAGCAGGAGCTGCTCGATCAGGGACCAGATATTTCTGACCCTTGGCCAGAAGAGTGTGATCCAAAATAACATCAGGACTCAAACAGTGCCTATGTGAGTCTCATCAACTAGGAATCTTAAAGGGTGTGTTATTGAAGAACTATGATGGTCACAGTCCAAGTCCAACTGTGACGTTTCATGAATTTCCAAGTTGGTTTAGGTTGGCCAATGCTGGTCTGACTGCTAGAAATGATAGTCAACAAGCATGGTCTTTCTGATTGATCAAGGAAAACTTGCTAGTAAGTAAGAAGCCTTCTGAAAACACCAGCATGCCATGCTCTGGACCAATATCTGTTTGCATGAACATAATGAGCTGAATACTCCAAGTTTACGTTGGGTCAACAAACTCTTGAAATACATAAGGTCACCAGCATATGTGTTGTGGATGTTGGTGCCTATCAGTGACATTGATTAAATATGGTCTTTATAATAAATAAGCTTTGCATGAATGTTTTGTTTTTGGGAAAATAAATATTTTAGATTGATATTACAATACAACATTTAAGGTTTGAACCAAACCATAAATATAATTTAAAAAAACAAATAAACCTGACTATATCAAGTTTCTTTTTTTACTGTAATGTTCACACCAGGGTTCTGGGTAACTAGTTCATTTTTATCCAAGTCTGCTCTTAATTTGGCTGCACTATTTGCTCTTAAGAAAAAAAAAAAAACATGAGAAAGCAAAACAAACCAAAAGGACAGGACAGAATAGGACATGACCGCAAACACTGTGCCAGAAGAATCTGGTGGAAACAACCAGAAAACAGTGCTCACCTACAGATCCCATCCAAAACCAACAAGCACAGTACAGAGTACACATAGGAAATAAAATGGGAAGAAAATCACATCTGACAAGTGAGGCAAATGAACTAGTAACAGCAAATGAGAGAGCGGGGTGAGAGGAGCACATGGTGAACAGACACAAACTGAGGCCAAGTGGGTTTTGTTTCTGGAGTGTACAGTAGGTGCCAGGATCCCACACCAGGATTATAAACAGAAATTACACGCTCCTGACATTATACTCCAGAAATATAACCCACAAGAACCAAAAACAGGAAGAGTTACACTGGATCCCAACACTAACAGTAGAATAAAAAGAGTGTCGGGATCCTGTTTTTATCTTGTTGTGTCTTATTTTAATGTCATGTACAGTAGCTGTTAATGGTAATGACTACATTTCCATTAGAGTATGATAATTAAGCATAGTTAATTGTCTTAACATTTACCCTCTAAATACAGTTATCAGTTAAATTACTTATCCAGACCTTTCAAAATAAATAAATAAATACAAATTGAGGGGATGTAAATTGAGAAAATTCTCTAATCTTTATTGAACAGATCATCACAAATCTATATTATTGCAAATGAGTTAAATCTGTGCATATTGATTTTTAAGTTTCATGTGAGGGCTTATACTCACTGGTTCACCCTGGTACCATGCAGGGTTGAATTTCTCATCAACTTTCAAACTGAAAGAGGCATTGCGAGTGACATCATACATCTTATTGTCCACAATTCCATGTGATTCTGGATACAGACCCTGCAAACGAAAAACATTTTACAAAAGAATTATTTCACTCATTAGAAAACAGGAGCAAAGCAAACTAACTTGAATGGTCTGTAAAGCAATCATTGGATCTAACAGTAATTGATAATTTTTAATAGGAATTGTAAAAAAAGGGGTGGCAAGACTAACAACTACTGAGGTTCAAATAATAAACTGGAAGGTTAGTCCAAAATGAACACTTATCAAAACTGATGTAAACAGTAAGTGATTCAAATCAAGCACATAAAACTGTCAACTAAAGAAAGCAAAAATGATAACTGCCATTACATTTTGACATGTATACTGTATGTAGTTCTTCAAGAGCAATTGTGGCTTAATTTCTACCTGTCACTTACTGTCACTATGGTGTAATGATTTGGGAAGGTCTTGGTGGGATAAGCAGGTCGCATATATGGTGTGGAGGTCCCACATTTCCCTGAAGAAACAATGTTTTTTTTGTTTTTTTTTATAAGACAAAACAACCAAAAAACACAGTCTTGGAAAATCTGGATATATTAAGTAGCCTAATTATAAAAACATGACCTCTAGACCTGGAAAAAGTCATGCAAGTTTAAAAGTCATGCAAACCTTAAAATGCAGCAGATGTACCAGAAGAAAGCAATTAGTCTACATGGGGGGGGGGGATATTGGAATATGGTTGTGGACAATGGGGGGCCTTGAAATGAAAAAGAGTTGAGAGCCACTGGTTTAGACAAACTACAGTACAGAGCAGTGTTGGGTGTAATGCGTTAAGTAACGCGTTACTGTAATTAAATTACTTATCCACTGAAAAAGTAAAGTAAGGGATCACTGTTCATTTTTAGGTAATTTAATTACAGTTACTTATAAAGTACTTGCGTTACATACACTAAATAATTTCAACAGTTCTAAAATCAATATTGAATTTGAAATCTAAATTTACCATCTAAAGATAAAATTTAATGCAGCGGCATTAACCCTCCGCGCGCCGGTTCGTTCACTTTCAGATTTCCCTGATTCACAGAGAAACCTTAAATATTCAGATACATATAAGTAGGGTTGCCAACCGTCCCGTATTAGCCGAGACCGTGCTGCCGCGACTGAGAGCGGCTCGACGGTGCTTAGTGTCCCGCAGCAGCAGCGAGAGCAAGTGACTTCAGCGCAGCTGAAGAGTTCTGAGTTCAAATGCACGCAATGGGCTGAAGCTTGCCGCAAAGCCCCAGAAAACATGACCATGAATGTGTCCGCGGGAAATAGTAAGGACATATTTGAATGATTTAATAAACTATGTTTTCTGAGTCCGTGTCGCAAGGATGAAGTTGCTGATCCTGACTCATTAGACGCGCCTTTAGAGAGAAATGTATCTTTATTGATTATGATTAAGATTATAATAAAACTTTTTTTCGTTACGTGATAATTTAAAGCTTTCTATAGATATATTTATCATGTCTGTGAGGCATGTATTCGCTCAGCTTCGGTTCGTTTTTGTGAAGCGCTCCTGTTCAAGACGAGACGGCAGAAAGCGCATCATGTTTGTTTTCTTTGTTTAATAAAAGCACAACCTTTTGTTGATATTTTGAGTACACACAAATAAAAGTAGACCCTTTTATTTGTGATTTACAGTTCCGAATGATGTATTGCTCTTACCTTTATCAGAAAAAAAAAAAAAAAAAAGACGGCGTAGGCTATTTTAAGTTGTTTCCACTGAAAAAATGCAAGTGATTTCCCTGGTGCCTCCATGTCCTGCAGAGCGCGCTTTAGCTTCCACTCTCCGCACAAACTTGGATATAGGCTAGCACACATTTTTATTATAGTGCAGGTTTAACGTTTAAACGTTATTATATGCTTGAACTGTTTTGGTATATCTATAGATTTTATTTTTGGCAAGTCGAGATGATTTGAGAAGGCTAAATTGATCAAACATAGGCTATGATCAGCTCACTGTATGCTGCTGGCCGCTTGGTCGTTATACATTATATAAAACTTATATTTAACGAACAAAAATACTCCAAACGTTTTTCTAAATTAACTTAATGAAAAAAAAAAGAATATAATTTCTGTAATTTATTCTTACCTACATTAGTTAACGTGTTATTTTTACATAAACCTGTATGGATTTTACTAGTTGGGCTTTTCATGAACATCTTACCAAACTGAAATGTATTGTTTAACTTTTAAGCTTTTTTGTTATTCAGATATTTTGCAGAGTATTTATATTTGTTAACCAAAGAAGGTTAACATTTTTTATAAAAATGTTTAAGTATTAAAGTTCTGTTAAATCTAAAAGGCTAAACTATTCTATGTTTGACTCAAATTGAAAGAATAAACAGTTTAATTTCTATTAAGGTTTATAGGGATTTTAAGATGTAGCCTAATTAGCGATTTGAATAATTAAGTTACTTATTGAGTAACTAAGTAATCAGAGTAATCAGTAAAGTAATTTAAATACAATATTGATGATGTAATTAGTAACTGTAATTAATTACTTTTTGAAAGTAACTTACACAACACTGGTAAAGAGAGTATTATACTTCATCCCACTTCACTTTATGAAGAGATTCCAGTTGGTTTTAATTAGGGGTGTCAACGTTAACGCGTTAACGCATGCGATTAATCAAAAAAATGTAACGCGTTAATATTTTTTTAACGCAGATTAATCGTTTGATAAGGTTTGACCCCAACTTCCTCCCGTCATTTGACTCATTAATTTATCAGACTGACAAATGTTAAGACATTTTAAATAAAAGTCTATTAAAAAATGTTCATTAGATGCCCCTAACAGATATGACAGACATTATTCTACAGCCAGGGTCAGACTCTGAGTGAATGTGACATACTGAGTTTGTTGATGACAGGAAGCAGGCTGCTGTAGGCCTCCATGTATCCTGCCCTGAATCCATCCAGAGACACCAGAAGCAGCGGCGGTTTAGAGAATCTACAGAAAAAGACGACGTTTTTAGAAATGCTTGTCATGCCATGGAATAAAGTAGCTTCCTTTTTCAGTTGAAGTACCCATGGGTAAAAATAGCAATAGGAAACTAGAGCAGGGTTTCACCCAGAGAACAGCAGATGTTGATGTATGTCTACAGGCAAAGCCCAAAACAACCTGTCACACCCAAAACGCCAAATTCAACAACCAGAATAATAGGGAAGAACATGCTTTATTTCAGAGACTTGAATAACTGCAAAAACTTTTGATGTTCTAAAATATATTTGTATTTTGCATTTTGATCATATAGGTTTTAACTGGTTAGCAGACTTTAAGTGCCAAAATATTACAAAAGGTGCAATATCCCTAATATAATTTGTCTTAATGAAGATATCTGACTCTATAATGACAACACTGTGAAGTTATATTAGCATCTTCTAAAAGACCCACCAAACATCCTTAACCACTTCCTTCAAAACTGTCAGATATAGATATAAGAGTCATTATTAGGACATTACCTCACTGTAAGACAATTCAATTTCAAACTATAATAAAAAAAAGTTATAAAATAAAAATGTGTGTTGAATGTACAATTTTCCTGAATATTACTTTTATATTTTCCAAATTATTTTCAGTATAGGTGAATGGCTCCCCATAATGTTTTAGTTTTCTTTTCTTTTTTCTGATGAGATGCAATGGCAGCAAAAATGCTTTTAAAGTTAAAGCACATGGCCCATTAAGTTGTCTATTTGTGTTTACGTCAGTGACTACCATTATGGCCAAAGCTGAATGTACTTCAGAGTACGTTTATTATAGCTAATGGAAAAACAACACTGACCACAGTCCATTTACCCAGAGTCAGACATAAACACACACACGCCTAAACATCTCTCTGTGCATCTAAATAGATTCATTTTTATACAGTGACATTTAAAAGTCTAAGTCCACATGTGATTTCAAAGCTCTTTTAAACCCTGAAAGACACAGAACGTTTTAGGATGCTGACAATTTACAACAAAGAAATGTTATGATATGATATGAACACTATTTCTAGGCCACTATTAGTAAATTGGTAATACTGACCAGGGGTGTTGTGTTGTTTCCCACAAACAACTATGGTCGCAAGTTCCGTCGTTACCAATAGAGCTTTGGGAAACTCACGCCAGGTGAACTCCTTTGTGCAAAGAGTCTTTGTCAGAGCTCCTTCCAATGAACAACAAGATCCTCTTTGGATCATTCTCATATCATGCTGGATAACATGACCATTAGGTTTATGAATTTATTCAAGAGCATTAGACATAACAGAAGTCTGTCTGAAACCAGTTTCCCTCATACAAAATCACTGTGAAGTCTATGGCTAACTTTTGCACTATGGGACTTCGGGACGCAAACATTGGGATCGTTTTCAAAGGAAACAAATATAGTTTTATCCCAAAAGTTGGTAATATACTGTCAACACACACACACACACAATGTGCCTATAAAGCCTCATTAACTATAGATGGAGATGCTAATTTCTAAGCTTTGAGTTAATGATATTAACCTGATTGAGATCTTGATACAGAGCCATCTCATTTATAAACATAAGTCTGTTACCCAGCAGGACACTGAGGAGTCCTGATGTCCTCACAGTCCTCTTCCAGCCAAGGTTTTTCACCTGTGACGAAAAGACGGAAGAGAAAGTAAATATTAGTAGTAACCTGAAACTCTGGCCAGGTGTATTTGTTCTTTCAGTGTTCAGTTTTCTAAAGTTTCCATTGATTTCGCAGTGAGAAAGAGAAATGAAATGGTGATGAGGAACAGTTCAGTTTTCGAATGCAGGGGAGGGTGAAAATCTTAGCCTTGATAAGAAACCACACTTTCATTCAAACATAATCAATCTGGAATAAAGGCCAAGTACTGGAAAAATAAATAAAAATACTGGAACTACATCACAGTCTTCTAATGATACAAACAACTGACATAGTCCAGGCTGCTTTTTTTCAAGTGATAATAATTAGCTGTCAGCGGCTAATGCAACAGCAGGAACAAACATGGCTGTGATTGTGTACATAAGAGTTACTGAAGAGGAATTATGAGTTAACACAGCCAACATGTGGAATCTTAAATCCCTGTTGTGTTTAACTCACATCATATGTGAACAATTTGTGTTTTGCAGATGCAGTGCTTTCAACTACAGCCAAATTGTTTTTCTTTCTTTTTTTTTTCTTTTACTCTCACACAAATATCGTGCTTAGGAAAATGTGGAAATCAGAGCTAGTTGTCACACATAAAGCTGTCACAAGAACTGTATTTCATTAACCGAAGGTTTTAAGTCAAGAGTCAAATTTTACAAATGCTTATTTTCTATAGTAGCATTTTTAAGTTGGTTTATGTAATGTAATGTTATATAATTGGTTTAAGTACAACACTTAAATGCAAATTAAATGCAATTAATAGTGTTTGTTGTTATTTTTGACCCACTTGAATATGACTTAAAGGCATAGTTCACCCAAAAATGAAAATTCAGTCATCATTTACTCATCCTCAAGTTGTTCCAAACCTGTGTGATTTTTTTATTACTCTGATGAACACAAAAGAAGATGTTTTGAAGAATGCTGGTAACCAAACAGCTTTTGGTAGCCATTGACTTCTATAGATGACAGAATTTTCATTTTTGGGTGAACTATCCCTTTAAAGGGGTCATATGATGCGATTTCTTGTTTTCCTTTTCTTTAGTGTATTATGTAGCTGTTTGTGCATGTATAAGATCTGCAGAGTTACAAAGCTCAAAGACTCCCACAAAAGGATTTATTCTATCTAATCACAATGCACTGGGTCAGTTGGCCAATCAGAGCAGACTGTGCTTGTCAGAAGGAGGGGCTTTGTAAAAAATTACGCGTTTGAGAGAGGCGGGGCATAGAGGAACTACAATAATGTACAGTATTTGAAAAATAATGTGTTTTTTGAACATTAAAGTATGTCAACATATTCTGTTACACCAAATACACAAAATAATGATCTTTAAAATAGCATCATATGACCCCTTTAAGTACATCTTTATATGTAATTTCATAATGACTTTTATAGTATTTGAAATATGGTTATTTAATGGCAGGTTCCCAATTTGACAACTTACTATATATATTGTATATTGTGACAATATAAATGCATTACATAAACTGTATCTTTTTTACAGCACAATAAAACTGAAAATCGCAATGCTTATAGTGCAAGACTTTAAAATCCAATACAGAAACATATTTATTGGAATAAACATGTGATGACTAGTATAACACAATAGTGATACTATACTATTTGGACTAGGGGTGTGCAGCGGAGCCATTATTGTATCTGTATCTGTATCTGTGACCATCTCAAAATGATTTGTATCTATATCTGTATTCGGATAGATCCGGAAATGGGCATGGCTTAAACCGGAAGTTCGCCAAATTACATGAAAATACCATTTTAAATGCAAATTTGTTCGATTCGCAGTTTTCATTTAACAAATATGCCTTGTATAACTAAAGAATGTATTCTTTTTTATTAAAATTATAACTTTGTAAATATCTTCTATTTAAAACTTTATCAAAAAAGTAAAATAACTTTATTCTTATTATTTTCCAGTGAAACTTTGTGTACAAATTTGACAAGAGACAAGCATCCACAATCTTAAATAAGAGCACTAGTAGAAAAAAAGAAGCTGAAAAAAATAGAAATGGAAAGAAAGTGTTCAGTAGCTTTCTCATAGCAGAATGACAATAAAGCTCGATTGAACTTTAAGTAACTTAGATCATGTGTTGCGGGAGTCTGTGATCCTTTACCAGTTTTTTATTTTAAGAGCGCAACAAATCATTTGGATCCTCCAAAAGCCTTGATCAAACATGCTTTTCTTCGTCTTGTATAATTAAATGTAATGCCATTCTCGAAAAGTGCTAATGTAATGCATTTTTTACAGTTGGATTTCGAAAAGGTTTGAAGTTAGGACCGTTTTTAGGATATTTTTGTCGAGTTAGTTGACATAACTCCAGACAAAGCTCTGCTTTCTGAAAGACGCGCATAGACCCTATTGATTTGCGCTCATTTCATTCATATAGGCTAGTTTACACTCATTCACTTTACACATCCAGGCCCATAGCAGCTATGAGGTCCAGACCTCCGTAAATGTTTCATGTTCAAAAATAAAATTTGAAAACATATGAAAAATTATTTCAAATCATGTCGCTGAATAAATTCATGTGGCACTTGCAGCAGCTGCGAAACACAGGAGTGAAGTGGCTTGGCGCAAGTGCAGCCTCCACTCCGCTCCGCCATGTTGCCAGATCTAGTTAGCGTTGCTGGACTTGTTTTAATACTTAAGTAATGGCTTCTTCTCCTGCTATTGTTGTTTGCACTGTTTGCCACATGTATAGTTTATCTGTCTCTGTCAGCAGCAAGGGATTCACATGTGATAAATGCAGGGAAATAGTTAGGCTGACAGAGAAGGTTTTGGAACTAGAGACACGCATCCAAACTTTAGTTGAGGATAGTAAGAATGTGAGGGCTGTAGATACTGCTTTGGATGCGACTAGCTCAGGGAGTCCTGTACATTGTTCGGTTTTGGTTGAGCCCCTGCAGCAGGGCAACTGGGTGACAGTGAGGCGGCCTAGTCGCGGATCAAAACACCACTCTTCCGTTCCGATCAAAACATCAAACAGGTTCTCCCCACTCAGTGACGCATCCACTGAGAAACCTGATGAAAGTTCTCTAGTTATTGGCGATTCTATTGTACAGAACGTGAAAATAGAGACACCAGCCACCATAGTCCATTGTTTACCAGGAGCCAGAACGCCTGACATCTTGGAAAATTTAAAAGTGCTGACTAAACATAAATTCAGTAAGATTGTTATCCACGTCGGCGCTAATGATGTTCGACTTCGCCAGTCAGAGATCACTAAAAATAATGTTAAAGAGGTGTGTGAACTTGCAAGTACGATGTCAGACACTGTAATATGCTCTGGTCCGCTCCCTGCTTACCGTGGTGATGAGATTCATAGCAGACTGTCGTCACTTAGTGGCTGGATGTCTAAGTGGTGCCCGCAAAATAACATAGGCTTTATAGACAATTGGAAGAATTTTTGGGGCAGACCTGACCTGTTGAAAAGAGATGGTGTTCATCCCTCCTGGGGTGGTGCCGCTCTTCTCTCTAGAAATATGGCACATAGTTTTAGAGTTCGTACTTGACTAACTGGAGCCCAGGTCAGGAAGCAGACAGACTGGCTTAACCGACCGTCTGCTAGCCGCCTCACGTCACAGAAGTCAGTTAACTCTCAGCACATAGAAACCTTTTCACCTAGATATCACTCTATAGAGACTGTGTCTGTTCCCCGAACTAGAAAATACAGAAAACATCCAAACCAAAGTAATAGTAACAATTTAATTGATGTTCAACAAATAAAAAACCAATATAATACAGATAAACACATGATAAAGCTTGGCTTACTGAATATTAGATCCCTTTCTTCAAAAGCACTTTTTGTAAATGATATGTTCACTGACCATAAACTAGATGTGCTTTGTCTGACAGAAACCTGGCTAAAACCAGATGATTACATTACTTTAAACGAGTCTACACCCCAAGATTACTGTTACAAACATGAACCGTGTCCAAAAGGTAAAGGGGGAGGTGTTGCTACAATTTATAGCAATATTTTCAGTATCTCTCAGAGGTCGGGTTTCAAGTATAATTCGTTCGAAGTAATGGTTCTTCATATAACTTTATCCAAAGAAACAAGTGTTAATGATAAATCCCCTGTGATGTTTGTACTGGCTACTGTATACAGGCCACCAGGGCACCATACAGACTTTATTAAAGAATTTTCTGATCTTCTATTGGAGTTAGTGCTGACTGCAGATAAAGTCCTAATCGTTGGTGATTTTAATATCCATGCTGATAATGAAAGAGATTCGTTGGGATCAGCATTTATAGACATTCTAAACTCTATTGGTGTTAAACAACACGTGTCAGGACCTACTCATTGTCGAAATCATATTCTAGATTTAATACTGTCACATGGAATTGATGTCAGTGGCATTGAAATTTGGCAGCAGAGTGATATCATCTCAGATCATTATCTAGTCTCCTGTATATTCCATATAGCTAAAGCTGTAAAGCCAACTCCTTGTTACAAATATGGTAGAACCATTACCTCTACCACAAAAGACTGCTTTATAAATAATCTTCCTGACTTATCTCAGTTCCTCAGCATATCCAATAGCTCAGAACAACTTGATGATGTAACTGAAACTATGGACTCTCTCTTTTCTAGCACTTTAGATGCGGTTGCTCCTTTACGCTTAAGGAAGATTAAGGATAAGAGTCCAACACAGTGGTATAATGAGCACACTCGCGGAAAATGCCCGGAAAATGGAGCGCAGCTGGAGGAAAACTAAACTAGAGGTATTTCGTATAGCTTGGCGGGAAAGTACCCTATCCTACAGAAAAGCATTAAAAACTGCTAGATCTGATTACTTTTCATCTCTTCTAGAAGAAAACAAACATAACCCTCGGTATTTATTCAATACAGTAACTAAATTAACGAAAAATCAAGCATCAACAGGTGTTGGCATTTCCCAAGAGCATAGCAGTAATGACTTTATGAACTACTTCACTTCCAAGATCGATACTATCAGAGATAAAATTGTATCCTTGCAGCCGTCAGCTACAGTATCGCATCAGATAGCACACTATAGATCCCCTGAGGAACAATTCCATTCATTCTCTACTGTGGGAGAGGAAGAATTGTATAAACTTGTTAAATCATCTAAACCAACAACATGTATGTTAGACCCGATTCCATCTAAACTACTAAAAGAGCTGCTTCCAAAAGTCATAGATCCTCTTTTGGCTATTATTAATTAATCATTGTCATTAGGATATGTACCCAAAACCTTCAAATTGGCTGTTATTAAGCCTCTCATTAAAAAAACACAACTTGACCCCAAAGATCTAGTTAATTACAGACCGATCTCAAATCTCCCTTTTCTGTATCCTCACAATTATATTCCTTCCTAGAGAAAAATGATATCTGTGAAAAATTCCAGTCAGGATTTAGATCGTATCATAGTACTGAGACTGCTCTCATTAGAGTTACAAATGACCTGCTTCTATCATCTGATCGTGGTTGTATCTCTTTATTAGTTCTACTGGATCTTAGCGCTGCGTTCGACACTATCGACCACAACATTCTTTTGAATAGACTAGAAAACTTTGTTGGCATTAGTGGAAGCGCCTTAGCATGGTTCAAATCGTACTTATCTGACCGCCATCAGTTCGTAGCAGTGAATGAAGAGGTATCATATCGATCACAAGTGCAGTATGGAGTACCTCAAGGCTCAGTACTAGGGCCGTTACTTTTCACGCTTTACATGTTACCCTTGGGAGATATTATCAGGCGACATGGTGTTAGCTTTCACTGTTATGCTGATGATACTCAGCTCTATATTTCTTCGCGGCCTGGAGAAACACACCAAATTGAGAAACTAACAGAACGCATAGTCGATATAAAAAACTGGATGGCGAGTAATTTTTTACTGCTAAATTCTGAAAAAATAGAGGTGTTAATTATCGGACCTAAAAACACCACATGTAATAACTTAGAACATTATCTAACACTTGACGGCTGCTCTGTCAATTCTTCTTCATCAGTCAGGAACCTAGGTGTGCTGTTTGATAGAAATCTTTCATTTGAAAGCCATGTTTCTAGCATCTGTAAAACTGATCATCATTTTCATATCAAAAGCATATCTAAATTGCGACCAATGCTCTCAACGTCAAATGCAGAAATGTTAATTCATGCGTTTATGACCTCAAGGTTAGACTATTGTAATGCTTTATTGGGTGGTTGTTCTGCACGCTTGATCAACAAACTACAGTTGGTCCAAAATGCAGCAGCTAGAGTCCTTACTAGAACCAGGAAATATGACCATATTAGCCCGGTTCTGTCAACACTGCACTGGCTCCCTATCAAACATCGGATAGATTTTAAAATCTTGTTAATTACTTATAAAGCCCTGAATGGTTTAGCTCCTCAGTACTTGAGCGAGCTCTTATCACATTATAGTCCTCCACGTCCAATGCATTCTCAAAACTCTGGCCGTTTGATAATACCTAGAATATCAAAATCGACTGCGGGCGGCAGATCCTATTCCTATTTAGCACCTAAACTCTGGAACAATCTACCTAACACTGTTCGGGAGGCAGACACACCCTGTCAGTTTAAATCTAGATTAAAGACCCATCTCTTTAGCCTGGCTTACACATAACACACTAATACGCTTCTATTATTCAAATCTGTTAAAGGATTGTTAGGCTGCATTAATTAGATCAACCGAACCGAACACTCCCCATAACACACGATGTACTCGTTACATCGTAAGTAGAATGGCATCTACGCTAATATTTGTCTGTTTCTTTCCTATTCTGTTTCTCAGTCTGTATCCGGTCAGATGGTGGATCAGCACCAAGAGATGATGTCTACAGCCCTGATCGTCAGCGGAGACCAGGACACCCAGATGACCCCCAGAGACATATCCCCAGTGAAAACCTCGATTGAATACAATAAAACTAAAAAAAATATAACAAAATAACTAAAATGTAATAAAATACCTGACTACATAATACTACTATTGTTAGAAATTGCAACAAAATTAAAAATGGAAATATAAATTTTGAACTGCGGGTTTCGTCTGGCCAGAGGAGAACTGGCCCCCCGACTGAGCCTGGTTTCTCCCAAGGTTTTTTTCTCCATTCTGTCACAGAGGGAGTTTTGGTTCCTTGCCGCTGTCGCCTCTGGCTTGCTCAGTTGGGGACACTTAATTTCCAGCGATTATCGCCGATTTGATTGCACAGATAATATTTAAACTAAACTGAGCTAGACAATGACATCTCTGAATTCAATAATGAAATGCCTTTAACTGAAAATTGAAAATTGAGTGTTTAATCTTATCATTATACATTACTGACACTCTATCCTCTAATTTGATACTGTTAAGTGCTTTGACACAATCTGTATTGTTAAAAGCGCTATATAAATAAAGGTGACTTGACTTGACAATGTAACAGCGTTAATAAAGTAATTAGGGCATTAATAAAGTGGGAAGATGAAGGTTTAAGTTAGAGATTCTGTATCCTATTTACAAAATACAAGATTTAAACTTATTTTGGTGTTTTCTTTTTGTGGCAATATCTGGCAACACTGCTTCGCCAGCACTGACAGGCAGCAATCAAAAAAGGAGCGCGTGGATAGTTTATTGCTGAGGAGACCACATTCATTAGACAAACGCTATGATCACCATGATATTATCTGTACGAAACTGTGTCAAGCGCTATCAAAGCAGTACTAGCCATTATTATTGCACAAATCTTATCAACCGCAGACCTCACTAATGCAGTGCTGTTCCAGCAAACATGTGATTGTGTGTGCCGAATATTTTTTCTGTTATTCGGATAAATCCGTTATTCGTTTTGAAGTCATTATCCGTGCCTTTCCGAATAAGGTATTCGGCTTCGGGCACATCCCTAATTTGGACATTATACTATCCAAACACACCCGAAAAGTGACCTAAAATAATCAGAAGAATATTTGTGAAAATAAAAAAAGGAAAACAACCAGCTATGAAAACACCATGTAGGGAAGCTTCACTGCTCTCTGTCCTGCTGAGGAGAGATGAAATCCAGGCCCAAATAACTTCAAAGACAAATCCTTCAGAACCATCACAACTTCACAGACGCTTAGGAGCCTTTCAGTGAAATAGATACACGTCTGTTCAAAGCTAAAACAAAAACCTAATCGGCTTGAGGATATTATACAACCCTAATGAGATGGTATCAACCCAAAATGTCTTTTGTATTTATATTTATACAACATAAATGACAACTAGCATGTTGTGTAGCTACTCGATGAGAATGGAATGCAGAGCAAAGCATGTCTTGTACCTTCACATATGCTCTTGTAGTTTGAGCAGCAGTCACCCACTTTCACACAGTCTTCAGAACAGGAGCAGAGGCTGTTCAGCAGACGCTCCTCTCTGCAGCGGAATTTAGAACACGTCCAGAACTGACCTGGAACACAGCGAGTGACGTGATAAACAGCAGGACAGAGATGATGAGGGAAAATTTGAGAGGATCGAGATTGTTGATATGAACCGCTGAAATTGTGTTATCATGAAAGCACTTCAGAGCTGTATAGAGGAGTGCTTACACATACAGTGTATTTTACATGCAGACCTTTGATTTAAAAGTACTTTTGTATTTACAACTGAAATTCAAATGAAAAAATAAAGTAAAATAATAAAATTACTTGAAGTCAATGCAAGGGAAAAACTGGTTTCTGATTCTAAAGGGACGGTTTATACCATTTACTCAGCCAGCGTTTTAATTCAACAAATCATTTTGGGCAGACACAGACAATTATTAATATTCAGGAGCTCGACAGATTGTCAGGCTTTAGTACCACCGATAAGCAGTGGACAGTATTAAATATAGTGGAAACAAAATGTGAGCAAACATTTAATTGTTGACTAGTTAAGGATGTTAAACCAATTGAAATATTTTACATTTTGGTAACATTTAGCAAGTGTTTTTTTTTTTTTTTTTTTTATCTCTCTTTATTGTCTTTTTCACAGAAACACTGAGTGACCTGTAATATCTCACACACAACCATTAAATTATATGATAATTCTTCAGTTTATTATGAAAATATTCATCCATTCATGGACCAGTGTCATTTTAGGATCATTGAGATACACTATTATAACTTTAAATTAGTTTTTATTTTGATATTTTCTTGATATTTTGATTTATTTTCTGTTTTAATTTCAGTTAAAGTTTTAGGAATTTTGTTGCTTTGTCATTTTTTATGTATCGTTTTTATTAATATTTATTTCAGTTTTAGTTTAGTTTAGAGCTTTGTTAATCCCCTTGGGGCAATTAATTCCGTATTGCTAATTTTCGTAGTGCTTCACATATACAACACTTAACACACAAATACACATACTCAAAATACACCGAGTACATAAAAACGGGGAAAGAAAGAAAAAAAACCTATTAAGTCAGAAATCAACTAAATTTATTACATAAACGTATTGCTTCAGGCGCAAATGTAAATTCGTACCGGTTTGTGGAACATCTAATTGATCTTAAACTTCTCCCAAGGGGCATCCACTTAAAATAATCATTCAAAGTGGATGCCCCTTGGGAGACATTTAAGGTCAATTAGATGTTCCACAAACCGATACAAACCGGTTTTAGTTATTTTAACAAAATAAGACTTGTTGTATTGGCCACAAGTTAAAATAAGTTTAAGTTTTATTTTTCTATTTTATTTTAGTTAAACTTTATTTTAAGTAACAGTTTTTAGTTTTTAGTTAACTATAATAACATTAGGGCTGCCACTAACGACTATTTTTATTTCAATTAATCTATCGACTAATTTATCGATTAATCGACTAATCTAAACGATTAATTTCCCACAAAAAATCTACAATTTTACTTAAGAATATTTCATTAAACCAAATTAAATCCAAATTTATAAATTTATAAAGTAAAGTGCAACAGAGTGCAAGAAGCAAGTGTCTATCTCAGTCCAAATCACTGAAATCAAAGTACAGTATTATAGTCTACTTATAATAAAATAAAAAAATAAAAAAAATAAAAAAACACCTTTTAAAGGAGTATTTACCAGAAATATTATTTACCAGAATTTATTTAGGTGAAACAAAGTAAATGTGCAGTATTTCTGAAAAATAAATAAATAAATAAATAATAATTGGACATGCTTTTGATTATTAAAAGAAAGAGTAGGCCTATAGAAAAATGAAAATGGAAAAAAAAAAAAACTTAATTTGGAAATAAAACGGATTTCATAGGGCCCTATAATTATATATATATATATATATATATATATATATATATATATATTATTATTATTATTATTATTTTGTGATAATAAAAATAGATTTAAGTGAACAATAACTTTTAAAATGACTTAAAATACATATATAATAGCAATGATGCAATAATAATTAGTTCTAATAAAGTATCAAAAGCAAGAAATCATATGGTTTTATTGAACAAAACTGTTAAAATACATAAAGTATTATAAACAATAGAGCTAATGTCCATTACGCATAACAACAAAGGCCTGCAGGGGGCGCCGACCGGCTGATGATTATTTTTACACATTATTGTGTTTAATATTGTTTAATATTGACCAAGAACCATGTAATTTAAATGTCCACTTAATCTTTAATATTTGGCCATTTCTTTAGGACAGAAATACAATAGCCACTGTAATTAAATGAATATGTGGACATCAAAGCCTGTAAACTCAGAGTGAGGGTTTGAGCTTTTATTTTGAAACCGCGATGTATTCTCCTGTGTTTGTGTGGATTTATAAATGATTTACCTTATAAATCTGATGAAATGGCATTCCCAGATGAACGTTATAATAAACCCAAACTCACAACAACATGCAGAGATGGAGTTTAAGACGCTACACACATGTAAATGATAACAGTTTCCGTGAAATGCGCCACTTCCGATATTTTGCAGTTTAGTCGATGCGAGCAAAATTAAGTCGATGATTTTTAAAAATCGACTAGTCGACTAAAATAGACAGCCCTAAATAACATTGATATAGATTATGCATTTTAGTTGTAATATTTTATATTACATTATAGTCAGTAGAAGGGCTCATCTTGACACATATCAACATTCTAGGACAAAAATGTTAGATAAAGCAACAAAACACATTCTGAATAGGTCTGTGGGTTTTGTGTGTATGATACAAACAGCTACAGCTGGTTTACCGGCAGTTAAGTTCTAAAGTATTATACATGTGAAAAAACGAGACAGGTGGAGAGGGTGAGACAGGAAAAGAGTCTGTCTCAGCAGACCCAAAGTCACTGATCCTTTACATGCAATTCACCAAAGCAATAACCACCCATCCCACACATGCAGCGCACAGGGCAGGCGCCACAGAGAGAAACATTCGGCTACTGTGTTGGAAAATGGAGCTGATTCAAAACATCAGGGAAAAAAACTACAGGGAGGGACTTTAAACCCAAACTCGGAGAAACCCACAGAGCTCTAACACTTCACTGAGGGGATTTCAACAGGTGGGTGTTGATGGTTTAAACAGACATTCCTGTTTCCAGTGTTTGCAGGCCTTTTTTGGACTGTTACACCCCTGAATAAATGGTCAGTGTCTGTTCACATACTATGAATATAACTTCATTTTCCTTTTCTGTTTCTATCTCAGACACATTCACAAACACAGCTGGTTTGCCAGGCTACCAAAACACAAAACAGCGTGACATTACCATGACCCAAAGGAGACTTCACACCTAGTATTAAAGGGATAGTTCACCCAAACATCAAAATTCTGTTATTAATTACCCTTGTGTCGTTACAAACCTGTAAAACCTTTGTTCATCTTTGGGGGAAAAAAAATTAAGTGATTTTTGATGATCTGAGAGCTTTCTGACCCTGCATGGACAACAATGCAACTGACACGTTCAAGGCCTAGAAAGTTAGTAAGGACATTATTAAAATAGTACCACACACATGAACGTGCGGTGAAGGCTGACACAGAAGAGAAGAAACTGTTAAATAAAGTTGTTGTTTTTGTTTTTTTGCGCACAAAAATTATTATCGTAGCTTCATAAAATTATGGATAAACCACTGATGTCACATGGACTATTTTAATGATGTCCTTACTAACTTTCTGGGCCTTGAGCGTGTCAGTTGCGTTGCTGTCTATGCAGGGTCAGAAAGCTCTCATTCAGATTTCATCAGAAATATCGTAATTTGTGTTCCAAAGATGAATGAAGGTCTCACAGGTTTGGAAAGACATGAGTTGTGAGTTTCATTCTTTTGTGGAACATAAAAAGGGGAAGTTTAGATGTGGGTTGCCAAGCTCCAAAAATGACAAACAAATAAATAAATAAATCACAAAAGTTATCCTTGTCACTTATTGACTATATTTAAAGTCTTCTGAAGCCAAGTGATAGTTGTGTATGAGGAATAGACTACAATTTCACATGGTCACTATTCACTTTCATATTATTGAAGCATCCAAGGAAGACAGAAAATCATGAGGATTTTGAAAGACATGAGCGTGAATACATGACTTTTTTTTTTTTTCTGCTTTATCAGCATTCAGTAACACATTGACGTCAAAAGTGATGCACTGTATGCAGTTATGAAACTAGAGACTTCACATTTAATCTGAACAGATATGGTCACACAGGATGCATGAAATGTAACTTACTTGGTTCCACACACACTTCCTTATAGTCCAGACAGCAGGTGCCTTCATTCACACACGCAGCGTCACAGTGGCACGCCACGTTAGAGTCACGACTTTTGGACAAGCAGCGGTTTCTACAGCTATTAGTAACTAGAAAACACAAAATAAAGAGCATGTAAACAGAATGATATGTGGATATAATGACACAGGGCTTAATTCCCATGCAAGCTCATGACACCAAAAATCATTGCACAGTGGATTAAAGGGTGATAATAGATACTGTATATGTAATATGTGCACCGTTATATGAGAAAGATTATATAACGTGAGCTTTAAAAACATGACCAGAAAAAAAAGAGTAGAAAACTGAGATACCTTTATCACTGCAATGGAGTTTGAGTATAAATATGACTGTGAGAATTAAAGCCAGCAAGCCAAGTAGAAGGATCTATAGAGAGAGAACAAGATTCAGTAAAGAATATATCATTTGCATTAATATAATTTACTTGAACTTTAGGAAATACTGTAATATTACATTACATAATTAGTTGACATAAATGTTGCTATATACATCTTGCTTAGAAGAATTCTAAGCAGAAAGTAGCCTCGTAGGTCTATACTGGCATTTCACTATTAACAGCAAGATCAAAACATATACTGTACACAAAAGTTTGAAATCTCTTATGCTCACCAATACACCAAGTGTTTATTTGACCAAAAATACAGTTAAAATTGTGAATTATTATTGCAATTTAAAACAACCTTTTTTTATTTGAATATATTTTAAAATGTAATTTATTCCTGTGATGGAAAAGCTGAGTTTTCAACATCATTACTCCAGTCTTCAGTGTCACACGATCCTTCAGAAATCATAAGCTGATTTGCTGCTCAAGAAATATTTCTTATTATTAATGTTGCAAACAGTTGTGCTGCTTAATATTTTTGTTGGAAACCATGAAATTGCTTATTTTCTATAGTAGCATTTTTAAGTTGGTTTATGTAATGTAATGTTATATAATTGGTTTAAATAAAACACTTTAATGCAAATTAAATGCAATTAATAGTGTTTGTTGTTGTTATTTTTGACCCACTTGAATATGACTTAAAGGCATAGTTCATAGTTTTATTACTCTAATGAACACAAAAGAAGATGTTTTGAAGAATGCTGGTAACCAAACAGCTTTTGGTAGCCATTGACTTCTATAGATGACAGAATTTTCATTTTTGGGTGAACTATCCCTTTAAAGGGGTCATATGATGCGATTTCTTGTTTTCCTTTTCTTTAGTGTGGTATGTAGCTGTTTGTGCATGTATAAGATCTGCAGAGTTACAAAGCTCAAAGACTCCCACAAAAGGATTTATTCTATCTAAAAGAGAAGGCTAAAACGCCTCATTAAAACATGCCCCCACATGTCTACGTCACGATGTGGAAATATTTGCGTAATGCCGCCCAAATGTTCACGCAAAGAAAGGTGGTGTGGTTTCAGCAACCGCAGTAGTGCTGATGCAGCCATGTCGGGGAGACACTGTGTGTTTCTGTGCGAAAGCCAAACCACTTCCGAAAGTAGATGCAATTAGAAATCATTGATTAAGATTCGTTTACAACAGAACAGCACAACCCAAATGTTCGAATTTGTGCAATGCATTTTATGGACGACAGTTTTGTGAACCTAGGAGAGTACAAGGCTGGCTGTGCACGAATTTAAAAAAAAAAGGGTCATTTGATGAATAGAAACTTCATCAAAACAGCAGCATTTATTTGAAATTGAAATCTTCTGTAACATTTTAAGTCTTTACTGTCACTTTTGGTCGATTTAATATGTCCTGGCTGAATAAAGGTTTTATTATTTAAATAAATAAATAAATGAATAAACTTTTGATTGTTGGTTTATTTTTTAAAAACACTGACTATTGAACCAGCGGGAATGGTACACACACTTTTAATCCCCTCTAAGCTTTAAAGTGAATTGTTCAGTTTAAAGAAAGGGTTGCTGTAATATGAGATCAGACGCTAGGGAAGACATTAGACAATATGCAGCTTTGTTGAATTTAACGGTGTTTTCTTTTCAGCATTTTGAAAACAGTTTTCCTCCAAGAATATTCTTCTAAATAATGATTAATACAGAAATGCAATAAGCCATCGGCCTGCTGCTGACTGCAGCTATTTGCTTAAAGTGATAGTTCACCCAAAAATAAAAGGTCTGTCATCAATTACTCACCTGCTGAACTGCTGATCACAATTGTAGGCCTAAATATTTTGAAGAATGTGGGTAACCAAACAGTTTCTGTTCCCTATTGACTTTTTTGTGTTCAGCAGAAGAAAGAAACTCACACAGGTTCACAAGAAGTAAATGATGGCAGAATTGTCATCGTTGGATGAACTATTCCTTTAAATGGGTGGAGCACTAACATTGTTTAGAAAAAATAAATAACCTAAAGGTATCAAGATTAAATATTACACACGCTAGCCACAAATTTGCATTTGTTTATGAAATATCAAAACAATGGATTAGTGTTCTCCACTAGCTCAATTTCAAAGAGACACTGTAATGCTACATTACACAATGAAATACTGTATGCTGGCTTCTGGAAGTATTGACCAGCATTTCCTCTGAAGCTCCAGTGCAGCCAGTTGCTACTTGTTTTCACAGCTTTTCTTTCTGGCATTCTCAGGCTTTACAAACAGTGCAGTAGTGTTTTATTTAAAAACACGGTTCCAACATTGTTTGATAAATTAATTTCCACGACTTTTCCAATTGTTCATAAGTAGCCTACAATGGAAACTGCCATGACCTTTAAAGATTCATTTCCATGATTTTTCCTGGCCTGCATATCACATTTGTTTCCAGGTTTTCATTGGTCGTGGGAATCCTGATGATTAATGATGCAAGTAGCTAAATCTCAGCTAAAACAGCCTACTTCTAACAGCAGAAATGCTCAAATAGAACTTGCAAAAACAAAGAACAAAGAAACAGGGAAAAAACAGACATAAAACTTTACATAATATGTAAACCTGGAACACAAAACCAGTCTTAAGTATCACAGGTATATTTGTAGCAATAGTCAACAATACATATTATGGGTCAAAATTATCGATTTTTCTTTTCTGCCAAAAACCATTAGGATATTAATGTTCCATAATATATCAAGTAAATATATCAAAACTTAATTGATTATTAATATGCATTGCTAAGGACTTGAACAACTTTAAATGCGATTTTCTCAATATTTAGATTTTTTTTTTTTTTTGCACCCTCAGATCCCAGATTTTCAAATAGTTGTATCTCGGTCAAATATTGTCCGAACCTAACAAACCATACATCAATGGAAAGCGTATTCAGATGATGTATAAATCTTTTTTTTTTTTTTTAATGAACCTAATGACTGGTTTTGTTGTCCAGGGTCACATATATAATTCTCCTTAAAGTATACACATACATTTTAGAAAACATGTCTTTTTTTCTTGTTTTGATGAAGTGTCACTTAAGCCTCAATATCTAACTTAATTATCCATGTGTACAGTATATGCAGGCTATACACTATACTATGCTGTATTATACACATGGTCTATATGGAAATATACTGTATGTCAACTTACTTATCAATTATTTATCCTTACACAAACAATTAAGATTAAAGGTTAAAATGAGTAACACTCATGGGTTGCTTGTTAACCTAGTTTCAGAAACCTGCTGTTATTTCCCCTGTAGTGTCCCACGAGTCTTCGCTTACCGCACAGAGGATTTTCAAGTATCTTGACTTTGTTTTGGTGGCGCTTTGTGTCCGGTTGGACTGCTGTCCTGTCCCCAGTAGGTTGGCGGCGTGCTCGCTCATGTGTTCATCCCGCTTGGCTGAATCCATTATTGATCGCTCGCTCAGTGTGCGTTGCACAGGTTTGTTTTGCAGGGACTCATTTCAAACTTTGTTCTCTAGTGACTTTGTAGCTCGTGCAGTAAAGGACCGCCCAGCTGCACACTACTAGTCAAGCAAAGGTAACATGAGCGCCAGCACATGCCCTGCTTCTGTGTAATTATATTTCAACCCGAAAAAGCCAGTCGACTGGGGTGAAGACTGGTTGCACTGTAATCACCTTTGCAATCTTGTCTATATATGTATGTCATACGTGTCCGTGTTTGGAATAACGTCGAGTCAAGTCACCTTTATTTATATAGCGCTTTTAACAATACAGATTCTGTCAAAGCAACTTTCCTGCTTCCCAAACGTCTTTGACTGATTTATTTACTCTTCTCTTATTTCACTAACGTTTGCGACATTGTGGGTACAGTGTCAGGAAAAAAAAAAAAGTGCAAAAATTGTACAACAGCTTGTCACTGGGGCAGTACCCTCAAAGAGACATCTTTGTGCCCTCTTTACCTCTAAAAGGCGCATATTAGTAACTTAGGGTGGTAACATGTACCCTTAAGGTAGCAATATATCTTATGGTACTATTGTGAACCCTTTAAGGGTTAAAAATGTTCAAAGGTGTCCCTTTGTGGGTACTGCCCTAGTGATAAGCTGTTGTGTCCCTGAAGGTAAAATGTTTCACTTTTTTTTCTTTACTGACAGTCTATGTAGAGGAGCGCATGTGGTAAATTAGGCCAACCGTATTTTGAACTGATTTGGGGAGGAAAACTTTGGTTTGGATATGTCAAATAGATATTGCAGTTAAAGTAGATTCACTCTAAGGTGAATGCTAATACTGGTTTGGAAATGTGTCGGCTGTAATTTGCATGGCAAAACAACTACAGAAATGTGCAGCCACTGTGTAACATGCAAAATATGCTGCAGCATCAAGGTTCAAGCCTTTATTTATTATTGAATGCATTCTGTCAGATTCCACATGAAATGGTGCATTACGTTATGATGGCCTCAATATGCATAAAAGAGGCTTTCATCTGCTAGTTATTGATGTATTGCACAACTACGCCCTCTCATGGTCAGTCGACGCATGTACACTTCATCTGACATTCAGCAATTATATGAGCAAGATCTGAAGGGAAGAGTGGAAGTCGTTTTAATCCATTCAGCTGTAAAATCAACTTCACAACCTGCATTTAATTTTATGTTATTATTATATATGACATCACTATAAGATACACTATAAGAAATGGCTTATGAAATTGCCATATCAACATAAATCATAAAATGATAAATAAAACATGTTTTTACCTTTTACCAGTTTTATTAGCCTGTTACCAGCTGTATTTTCATCCTGGTGAAGATGGCTGTATTTTGGAGTTGATTATGGTGGAACATCTGTGATATCTTTTGTCTGAATCTGGGCAGAGCCAGCGAGGCTGATTATCTGAGCTGACAGTATCACGTTCCTAATTCATTTAGTCTCACTTACCGCATCCTTCAGGAAACGGAGGGAATCTAATTAGAATGAACAATTCAAAGAGAGGTCATTACATTAAGCTCAATTATTGATCAACAACAGTGGAATTTTTGTAAAGCGATATAATTTTTTTTTAATGATAGGGTGAGGTGTGCAAAAGTAGGACAGTTTTTGTAGATTTTACAAAATTTAATGTGATATGGACATTTGAGCATAGTTAGGCACTTCCTTTTTTAATGTTTTATTGGACAGATCATAAGCTAAGTGAGTTTTAAAAGTGTGTGAAATACTACAAAACTGTCTTTAGAACAATTTTGTTTTATAAAAAAAAATTGAATAATTAAGTTTGGTGTTAAGTCTGTAGAGATGTGTATTTCATTTTGCTAATGTGTGTTTTTTAGCATAGTGACAGGTAGGCTATGCTACTGGTGAAAGGTGGACTAACTGCTTTAACCAGCTCAATTATGGTCTACCAGCTTGATTTCAGCCTCACAGCCTGGTATTCCAGCTAATCCATTATCTAGATTAACTTGGACCAGTTCATGACCAGCAAGCTGTAACTAGAAACCACGTAAAACCACTTTCCGTCATGCGCTATAGAACAGCTGAATATCACCAAATATCCAGACTCTAGGTCCAGAATCTGTATAACTTTCTTTCTTGAGTTCAACATAAAAATATATTTTGAAGATGTTGGTAAACAAACAGTTGAGGGCAAGTGGTCATCCACATTCTTCAAAATATCTTCCTTTGTGTTTAGCAGAAGGACAAAATTCATACAGGTTTGGAACAACTTGAATATTTGAATTTCGGATGAACTGTTCCTTTTAGGGCTGCAAAACGATTAATTGCGATTAATCGATTAAAAATAAAAGATTATGTTACTATATTTGTGCATATTGTGTATATGTATATGCACACACTTATATGAATATAGTATTTAAAAATATGTATTTGAAGAGTTCAGATGCAAAAGCCTCTAAATGCCATCTGAAATTTTCTTCTAAAATAAGCATTTTTATCAGGCTCCTATATTTATGTTTAGTTATTTTACTTTAATTGCATAGAAAAGGACCTATACATTGCTATTAGAGTAAAATTACTCAACCTAAACATAGGAGTCTGATAAAAATGCTAATTTTAGAAGGAAATTTCAGATGGCACTTAGAGGCTTTTGCATCTGAACTCTTCATTTGTATGTAAACACTTGTTTATAATTTATATTATATATACATATTTTATACATAAATCTAACATATGTTCCTTAATTATACATGTATGTGTGTGTATTTATATATGCATAATAAATATACACAGTACACACACATATAGGCTATCATGTAAACATAAACTTTTATTTTGAATCGATTAATCGTGTTTAATCGTTTTGCAGCCCTAAAAAAATAATCTAAAATGGTAACTTTATTCAAGTCCATTCTTTAAAAAGGCGTATGTTTTCCAATAAAGTTTTCATGCGCGGTGGTGTATTTTTAGCTGTTGAAGCTTGATCATCTCCACTATGATGATGTCATGCAAATGTATTTATGAGCCATTGTTATGTTTTATTAATCTTATTTGTCCCCCTTTTCCAGATGTTTGCTGAACCCAGCCTATATTTAAAACGTTCGGGTTATTGTAGCTCCATCTTCAGAGTCTGTCTGTAAATGAACTGTCTGTTTTGTACCAATGGGAGGTTATAAAGATGAAACACGGCTGAGATGTGTTGACTCAACAGGCACATGTGCACCCGTGGTGCTGAAGGAACAGCTCAGTTAGCCCCGACGCAATGAAACAGTCCTCAGTCCTCAAAGTTTGCGGCTCGCTTCATTCGCTCTGACCATGAAGAGACAAAACATCAGGACCCTCGTGTTAATCATCTGCACTTTCACTTATTTGCTCGTCGGAGCGGCTGTTTTTGACGCTTTAGAGTCCAAGATGGAGATCACCCAAAAGAAGATCCTGGACGATCGGAAGCGAGAGCTAATGGACAAGTACAACTTGAGCAGAGTGAATTTTGACGAGCTGGAGCGGGTCGTGCTGCAGCTGAAGCCGCATAAAGCTGGGGTCCAGTGGAGGTTCGCTGGCTCCTTCTACTTCGCCATCACGGTCATTACCACCATAGGTATGTCAGACATTCACATCTCGTGTCCGCCAACTTGTTTTTCATAAAACTTTTTAATTGCTGTATTCTGTTCAAGTTCCTCATACAAGACTGTCCAAATATGATTAGTCATAAATGAGTTCTTGGTCGACCGTATGTTGCAATCTGCGTGTGCGTACTTATGTCAATTTGATTAGTTAAGTACGCGAATTTTAGACTTTTAATGCAGGCATATTATAATAAAATACATCGCGTGTTGGCCTGTTTTGTTATTTCTTAACGCTGAATGAATCCAAATGTAAATGAGCAGCCTTGTAAATCGCTGGTTGAGTGTTTAAATAACACCCTGGTTGAAAACCCAGTTTAAGATGGTAGCTTTGTTTGGAACATGCTAACTGATTTGTAGCTGGTCATTAGCTGGGTCAAACTGCCTGTTAGTTGCTCTAAATTGGTCATTAGCTGGTCTAGAGTGGCAGTTAGCTCGTCCAGTCAAGCCATTAGTTGGTCCAGGCTGGTTGACCAGCAATAAATCATCTACTATCTGCTCATACTAGCTTAAGGGGGCTGCAGTGATTTTAAGGTTGCTGGTCAAGCAAATGAGCATCTTAAAGACCAGCCAGAACACGTCCTCGTACTTTATCCAAAACACTGTGGCCAGCTCAAACTGGATTGTCCAGCAGGGACACGGATAGCTTATGTGTACTTGCACAACCTTCAGGAAAAGTCAGACTTCCTAGAGATGCTGAGACATCTGTGGGCTTTGGTTTAGCTTGGCAGTGCACTACATGCGTGACACTGGACGGCTCTTGAAGAATCAGACACTTAGCCGACAGAACAGGGTTGTATGAGGTCTTTTAATTCATCCAAAGACCAACAGACCATGTTCAATGTCCGTTTCTCTCTGCTTCAGTGTCTCTGCAATAGGATATATGGAGTTGATATGACATGTCGAGCAGTGACAGCACTGTCCTGCAGTGTGACCTGCTGTACTTAATCTAAAATGACATTAAACATTTATTTATTATTCTTGTATAATTTTATAGTTGCTTATTTATGGCCTCATATTAATTGAGAGACTGCATTACATTTTGTACATTTTATACTATATGCTTTTTATATTGAACAAAAGAAAAGGTGAAAGGTAATTATAAGTACAGAAACAGGGACCAGTTAGAGCTCCTACAATGTATACTTCCTTTTATGCGTTTATGATACATATTTTGTAATATATATAATACATACATCATTTTTAACTCTTAAAATCATTTTCAACTATACTCAAATAGAACATTTTTCGTTAAATGTAATAGTGCCTTAAATAATAACAATACCCCTTGCAACTAACTGTATTGAATGTGTACTTGTAGTATACTTCAAATCTTGAAAGTATATTTAAAAAACTACTTGCTAATATAATATTAACAAAATGAAAGGCTACTTAAGTGCTTTAACAGAAAAAAAGAACAAAAAAACTTTCATAATGTTTCTTAAAACACTTAAGTACACTTTTAAAATGTGCACTTTGTAACAATGTGAAATGAACAGTTTTATTTGTTATACGGTTTTAATGTTTTGTTTTGCTTTAGGAGTACACTTATTTTGATGTGTTGACAGACATACTAAAGCACGTGTAAGGTACATGGTTGCAATTTTTAACTGTTAAAACTGTTGTCAGCACATTCAGTAATAAACTTTAACCATATCAGAGACAATAGAAATAATTATGAAAATTGCATGGATGTACTTAAATCCTATTTAAGTGGGTTAAAATAACTCTTAAGTTAAACTAACTGCATTTACATTTAAACTAGAATACATATTCATTAAATTGCAATTATCATGTTTCCTGAACACATTACATAAAGTTTGCACTTAAATCTATTCTATTAAAGTATATTATTTTCATAAAAAGTACTCTTTTTTTTAAGTATGCTTAAGTATACTTCTTTTTCACATGGGTTCTATAGATTCAATTTGGATCGACTGTAATGGACTGTAAATCATATTAAAATCTCAACCCCATTTTAGGATTCACAAAAACTCAACTTAATTAATTTTTCCATTGTCATGTATGCTGTGTTTCCTCTTATCAGACACATCCATGGTCAGGTCTGTTTCATGTGTCTGCTATAGATCAAGTTACTGTGTACACTTGCCATGAGTAATCTAATCATCAGTTAAGCAACCTGCCTGCCAGCACCTTATTGTCAATTCAGGACTCTCTGTAAACAAGGAACTGTTTACTATCTGCGGTCTGTGGTATCAGCTTAGTACACTCAGCTAACCTGATCCATTAGTCTAGTGGAAGTTTCTTCTGTAATTATCAGCCCACAGTTCTGTATTACCAAACAGGACCGTAACCAGCTTAGATATTGAGGAAGATGTGTTTCCATGAATATCCAGATGAGGGTTCAATCAATACTATATCGGAAATTTGGTTACATCCTTCTTGTCACCAGGCAGGTTTAGTTAGCATGGTGACCAGATCGATTGTTTTAAAGATGGGAAGATTTTATGGCAAGTGATTCACCAACATACTCTATATAGCTAAAAAGATCATTTGAAAGTTTTTAAAGCTTTTTTAAATGCGTCTTCATTTAAATATTATGAAAAAAAAAATGCTTAAAAAGCTTCAGCCCACTTCAGTCAATGACTCTTAAAAAATGTACCATGTTTAGTAACTAACTTAAAGTAGAAATGGAGGGAGATTATTATTATTATCATTATTATTGATATTGAACTGTCCAGTTAAGGCTTTCCACTCGTGCAGCATTGCGTTTTGAAATGTGCCAGCTAAACAGGCATAGGCTACTATATAGTAGCAGAATGCTAAGCTATTAGCAGTTAGCTTCAGTTTATAGCTTTGGTTATGTGCTAATAGCCAATGTGTAACACAATTTCTACAATGCAGGCGAACTGAAAAAATACGCCTGTGGCGACATTTCTGCTAAATGATATTATGTTGCTTCCTTGCATGTTTCGTGGCAATTTCAAAGTGAATTGTCCAGTGAGTGGTGCTAAAAGTGTGTTAAATTTTCTCCAAAAGAGATGAATGTGAATTTTGGCAATGTTTAACAATATAATGTTTATATTGTTGTACACGAATGAAATGGCACAATCGAAAATACTACCTACAGATGTAATCTTTGAGGTCTTTTATCATAATTCGTGTTTTGCTGGACTCAAGCTTTCTCAAGTTCAGTGCTGTACCAGGTGAGCCACCGAGCAAGTTTACTAAGCCATACATATGGAGCCGGTTATGTCATGCAAACATCAAAATCAGTATCAGTTTACAAATCATACACTATAGTTTTGTGCAAGAAACCATATGAAAATGAGTGTTTATTAATTAATAATCTGCCCCTATAATAATAATTTGTAGAAAAAGGAAAACTGCCACTAGTGTTGATTTCAGCTGGAAACTGCAGTGAATTGTATGTATAGGTAAGTTTTTATTTTTGGAAAAAATTTAGGTAGAGGCATGTTTATCCAATGAGCCTATTATTAGATTGTATTATTGTATTGTATTATTATATGTAACACAAATTATATCATAAGCCCATTTTGTAGGACTTGGTATGGATTAAAACTTATTTCAGTCAATTGGATTGCTTCAATTGAACAAGTAGATCCATCTGCATTCTTCCATGTTGAGCACCACTGTTTCTGAGCACAAGAGTGCATGTTTTGTAAAGACATTTCCGATATAATTTTTGGTGAACCCAAAATCAGCCTAATTATACAGGGCTTTCATTAATGCAACCCACCAACTAGTCAATTTTGAAAAATGCAGTTGATTGATTTCAAAATACTGTTTTACACTTAACTAATATCAATAGCAGAAAATTTGAAAATATAAATTGTTCAGCACAGATTTTGAGGGGATTTGAATTCCAAAACATTAGAATAATGTGGTCCCTAGAATTTATGCTCAGAATGTTGATGTGAAAGATGTGGGATCAATACAGTTCCAGGGTCCGGCGACAGTACAGCGGGACACGAGCACCTCTTCTGCCCTCCTCTGCGGGGAAGGAGTGTTTTGAATGGAAAGAATGTGAACTGAAAAAACAAATACCCTCCTGGCCAGCAGAGCCGCAGTCCCAGCTGATGTTCCAAAAGGACAATGAAGGTGCTATCAAGGCCTTGTATTTGCAGCATTTGATTTTTTTTTTATATGCCACTTTACCCAAAGCATATTTACAGTCCACCAGCCAGCTGGATAGACCGTTTTATGACACCCATGGTGCAAAGATACACTTATAAAGGAAGTTATACAGAGATTACAACATGCAATGCACTGCATATCCTGCCCTAAAACTAACAGAAAAATCATTATTTCCTGATATTATGTACAAAATCTGGTGTGTCTAAACGGCAAGATAAACATTTTACACATTTAGTTTTACCTACAGTCAAATCCATCAATATTTCATCCAAATTATGCCGTTGTCCCACAGATGTTCCTACAGAGCTCACATAATGCACAATATTTGAATACTGTAATATGAAAATAAATAAATAATAATGCTAATTGATATCCATTGCGATTTTGAATGGGATGCTTGATATCTGAGAAACATTTGTTTAAGCACATGGCCTTGGGATGTTGTTGGCATGACTTTCTGCAGTGCAATTATGCTTACGTATACTGTATATGTGGATACATTTTCATCCAGTGTGATGCATGGCAGGTTGCCCAGTAGTGACAGCATCACTGGTGCTTTGCAAGGACAGTCACCATCAGTCATCATGAAAGACCGCTGTGATCTTATATCGCCCCATAGCCATAAATATAGTTATATTACACTCTGTAAAGCTCACTGTTAAGCTATAACATGCTATATAAATAAACCTGACTTGACTTGATTTTCTCCGAAAAAATAAAGATAAAAAAAATATGTCACTGGGGTGGTACCTATATGAAAGGTACAAATAAGTATCATTGAGGTACTAATATCTAAACTTTGGGTACTAAAATATACCTTTAAGGTACTTCTATGCACCCTTTAGGGGTCAATAAGGTGCAAATGCGTACCTTTTTAAATGGTACTGCCCTAGTGTGTTAGCTGTGTACCTTTTTTTCCCCTGAGAGTATTATATTATATTATATTATTCATGTCAACATGTTTCAGTCAGAATAAAATAAAGCATACATTATAAAAATGATTGCTCAAAGTTAATATAAAAATAAACACACAAAGGTTTATTGGAGTGTGCCTGCCATTTCTTTGTAATTGTTTGTGGAATTTAGCCATTTCTGAGTGTTTTTTTTTTTTTTTCTATACAATTTTTATTTTATTTTTTTAAGTGTAGGACATTTGGAAAATGACATGCATCGAACAAGGTGGAAGACATGAAGTATGAAGCAAAATACATTTACACTATACCTTTTAAGATTTTTTTATTATTATTTAGCATTAACCTGATCAAAGATGACAGTAGACTTTTACATTGTTACAAATTTCTATAACAAATTTCTCAAGTAAATGCCATTATTGTGAACTTTCAATTCATGAAATAATCCTGAAAAAAAAGTTTAAAAAGTAAAAATTTAAGTCCATCAAAACATCAGTCCATCAAAAACTGTTTTCAACATCGATAATATGTTTCTCGATCAGCAAATCAGCATATTATAATGATTTCTGAAGGATCATGTGACACTGAAGACTGGAGTACTGATGCTGAAAATTCAGCTTTGCATCACAGGAACAAATTACATTACAAAATATATTAAAACAGAAAACATTTTAAATAGTAATAATATTTCACAACATTACTGTTTTTTGTTATAAATAAAAAATAAATAAATGCAGCCTTGGTTAACATAAGAGACCTATATTTATGTAAATGTATCTAAAAATAATAACAATTATTAAAAAAGAATGAAAATGTAGTAATACTACAGTATTACAGCTGATTTTGTACGTTTGCCCACTGACCAAGAAATGGTCAGTCTATAATTTTAATGGTAAGTTTATTTGAACAGTGAGAGACAGAATAACAACAAAAAAATCCAGAAAAACGGATTTTAAAAAAGTTATAAATCGATTTGCATTTTAATGAGTATTTGACCCCTTCGCAAAACATGACTTAGTACTTGGTGGCAAAACCCTTGTTGGCAATCACAGAGGTCAGACGTTTCTTGTAGTTGGCCACCAGGTTTGCACACATCTCAGGAGGGATTTTGTCCCACTCCTCTTTGCAGATCCTCTCCAAGTCATTAAGGTTTCGAGGCTGACGTTTGGCAACTCGAACCTTCAGCTCCCTCCACAGATTTTCTATGGGATCAAGGTCTGGAGACTGGCAGCCACTGCAGGACCTTAATGTGCTTCTTGTTGAGCTACTCCTTTGTTGCCTTGGCCGTGTGTTTTGGGTCATTGTCATGCTGGAATACCCATCCACGACCCATTTTCAATGCCCTGGCTGGCTTCAATGCCCTGGCCCTGACGGTACATGAACCCATCCATCGTCCCTTTGATGCAGGGACTGAAGAGTACTGAAAATTTGTACTTAAGTACAAGTACTGTTACATTGCTGAAATAATACTCAATTACAAGTAAAAGTACTAGTGTAAAAACAGTACTTAAGTAAAAGTACAAATTACTCTTCTCAATAACTACTCAGAGTACTAGTTACTAGTTACTTTTTGGCCAGCGATATTAATGATTTTCGTATTCAAAGATCTATGTGGATAATAGCTACTTTGAACAAAACCCACTTTTAACTTATTAGCAAAGTATGTGAATTAGTGGTCATGATACAGTTATTTCTAACTTTAATACCTTGAAAAATATCAATATTAAGGTCCCCATGAACCGGAAGTTGCAACTGACTTCAGTGTTGTGATGTATTTTCAGATGAAACAGAATATTGAATAAAGGGCGGGGTTTTATTGTGGCGCACCTCCTCTCCACCTCTTGCTCAGAGCAGATTCATGGTTGGATAGGAGTGGTTAAGAATATCTGCTTGTTACATCTGACAACACGCTTCACTGCTTCTGGGTCTTAACGCTAACCCCAAGAAAACGACAAACTGTGCTAATATACACCCACGATATCATGCAGGGGCGGACTTAGTGATTTGGGGGGCCCTAAGCAAATTTCAGGTACGGGGCCCCAACAAAATAACTATAATGCTCTTTTACGCATAACCCTTATTTTGCTCGCTAGCGCTCTCTCATTATAGCTATAGCTATTATTTATTATAACTATTACCCCTTCACAACTTAAGTAGCCTAAATAATTAGTCAACCTGATGCTGTTCTAAAGCCATATTAAGCTACCTTATTTTTTTCGGATAACAAAAGAAAAAGAAAAAAAAAAGCTTGCACTTTGAATTGTAAACTACTTCAATCTTTTTCCAAAAAGGATTCAAATGTCATAAAAATTATCCCATGCAACTCGTTCCATATTCCAAGCGTTCTTAGGGCATATGATCGGGTTTGCCGAGAAACAAATCGAAAATGTAATCTGTTAAGTGCATATCTCCAGTCATTGCATTCGTGCATTTATACAAGTTTTTAGTTTATAGTTCATATGCATTTATTGTTCACGCTGGCGCGCCTAGGAAAAGCACACGAGAGAGTCATTTTGAAACATCAAGACAAATAAAATTATGACTTGAAACACAATAATTTCTTTACTGAGGTGAATATAACTGTTCTGAGACAGTCATAACAGCGTAGATTGCGTGCAAAGAGCGCTCCGTCTATAATCACTAAAAGCTGTCACTCACTTCAGTTCATCACAATCTCACGACGTTCCGTTAATAAGCTCTCTGCACAATTAATCTCTTATTTACATTTTATCTACACGTTGTTATAATGAGAGGATTCACAAACTTGCAGAACTCCACACCTGACAAAAACTCGCCGTTTTGAGTGGTGAGTGAACATTTGACGCTCTCCATAACACAAATACATACTGGTGCATTTGCCAAATATGTTTCGCGAATATCAGACGGGGCCCCCTGATTGCCCGGGGCCCTAAGCGGCCGCTTACATCGCCTATTGGTTAAATCCGCCCCTGATATCATGTAATACTGAAAAATTATAACCCTAACCTTTATCTCCATGCTGAAATCCCAGATGGCCAGACAGTGTTTCAACTAAAATATTAGTGTCTGAGACACTGTGAACACAGAGACTGTAGTGTGCACTGCACATTTTGTATATGCTTAGCTTAAATATGTAGTATTAAATAGTGCTCATAAATGGCTGTTGAGATAGCATTCTCAAATGAAATTAATAGAGTCTCGGACCCGGAAACAGCATTCCTTACGTCATAGTTAACGAGGATTATCCCCAAGCTGTCAAACTGACGTCATCAGAGCGAGAACGCCATTCCCAAGCAGAAGCAAATTTTCAGTTTTTGATTAAAGATTACGACAGCAGACTTTTTTTTTTTTCGGTGTATTGACTTGCACAGTTTAATTGTTCACCACAAGACTAGTAATGTGCACTAAAAAAGTAAGTAGGGTCATTTTTTGATTTCATGACGACTTTAATAATTTTCAATACCATTGGCAAAACTATACTGTATACTGCCATAGGTATTTTAACACCTCAATTTTTTTTGTTCATCCATTTTTTTAAAGGCAATCATTATGTCAAGCTTTGAGTGGTTTAATCCGAGTCTTCTAAAAAGACACGTTCGCTTTGATGAAAATTTTCAAATAGATACACATATAAACAGTGATCAATTACCATTACAAAAATCTCAATCTTAAACATTTGCTCATTCTGTGTATTTGTGTCTTTAAAATAGGGTAACTTTGTTAAAATTTTAGTCAAATTTGATTTCAAACTGAATTGAATTTACAGAAAAAAAGACAAATACACAGTCAGTAATAAAATTATAAAACAAATGACTGCAATTCAGTTGAGGTATTCAAAATATGACAAGACTACATTTTTATAGGCAGTGTTTTAAGAGCCATTATTTAGATAAAAGGAACATCAGATGGCTTTGACCTGTAATGTCTGTACAATGATGCAGTTACACAGACTAGGATATTTATATGTACAAATCATACAAATATCCCCTTCCAAAACATTTCTAGCATAAACTTACATTGTAAAGAAATTAAAGATCCATCTTTGATTGTTGAAAGACTTTCTGGTGCATTTCACGTACAGCCAATAAAAATTCCAGCAGCATTTCCATCGGTCAGGTGTGGATCTATTCTGAATGATAACCTTTCACAAAGTTTAATACAGGAGCAAAGAGAAATAATTTCTACTTTAAAAGCATGGTGAGATCGCGATTGCACACAGTCTGCGCACAAACAATAGTTGAGAGGACAAGCAGTTCATGTGTGTAAGTTAGGCCTATTTGAGAGCTTGCATCCAGTTTTCTGAGATTACATGACTGTGTTCTCATGTTACAATAAAGCGCTCGCCACATTTGCGTGGAAATGATTAAAATTATCCGGAATACCTGCACGCGGGCATTCAGACTCTGTATTGACAGGAGACGGATGCGTGTCAAACTCACTGTCGGAGAGAGCAATGCAGACGCTGTCTGAGAGGATGTGTATCGGTGTATATACGGTAGATACTGTGGAGAATGAGTAATGGAACCGTGTCAGATATTTCAGTATCGGTATCAAAATATAGATATTTAGGATAACACTACCATGTCGTTTGTTTCTCCAAACTTTGACTCCATAGTCACGCTGAGCTCTCTCACTGTCTGATCAGCTACTGCAGCGTCTGCTTTTCCCGCGGTTCAGATATCAGGGCTTTTATTGGTCCGTTTACGATCGGATATTTTTATTGGCTACTGAAATGCCGTCAAAAGGTTTGAATATCAATTCAAATTGTGGGCGTACTCAGTAACGAATTATGATTTAAAAGTAATGAAGTAGATTATTTTGCTAAATTTGTACTTAAGTACAAGTAAAAGTACAGCTTTAAAAATATACTCAAAAATGTACAAGTACCCGAAAAAAACACTTAATTACAGTAACCTGAGAAGTTGTAATTCGTTACCTCCACCACTGGATGCAGTGCAGTTGTGCTGTCACCTTAGCAGAAAAACACCCCCAAAGCATAATGTTTCTACCTCCATGTTTGACGGTGGGGATGGTGTTCTTGGGGTCATAGGCAGCATTCCTCCTCTTCCAAACACGGTGAGTTGAGTTGATGCCAAAGAGCTGGATTTTGGTCTCCTCTGACCACAACACTTTCACCCAGTTCTCCTCTGAATCATTCAGATGTTCATTGGCAAACTTCAGACGGGCTGTACATGTGCTTTCTTGAGCAGGGGGACCTTGCGGGCGCTGCAGGATTTCAGTCCTTCATGGCGTAGTGTGTTAGCAATTGTTTTCTTGGTGACTATGGTCCCAGCTGCCTTGAGATCATTGACAAGATCCTCCCGTGTAGTTCTGGGCTGATTCCTCACCTTTCTCATGATCATTGAAGCTCCACGAGGTGAGATCTTGCATGGAGCCCCAGACCGAGGGAGATTCACAGTTATTTTGTGTTTCTTCCATTTGCGAATAATCGCACCAACTGTTGTCACCTTCTCACCGAGCTGCTTGGCGATGGTCTTGTAGCCCATTCCAGCCTTGTGTAGGTCTACAATCTTGTCCCTGACATCCTTGGACAGCTCTTTGGTCTTGGCCATGGTGGAGAGTTTGGAATCTGATTGATTGATTGCTTCTGTGGACAGGTGTCTTTTATACAGGTAACAAATTCTTTAAGAGAGTGCTCCTAATCTCAGCTCCTTACCTGTATAAAAGACACCTGGGAGCCATAAATCTTGCTGACTGATAGGGGATCAAATACTTATTTCATACATTAAAATGCAAATCAATTTATAACTTTTTTGAAATGAGTTTTTCTGGATTTTTGTTGTTGTTGTTGTTATTCTGTCTCTCACTGTTCAAATAAACCTACCATTAAAATTAAAAACCTTCTCATTTCTTTGTCAGTGGGTAAACGTACAAAATCAGCAGGGGATCAAATAATTTTTTCCCTCACTGTATATCAAAGAAGGGAATCTGACATTTATTATCAAGTAACCAAATGCTGTCTTACGTAAAAGAGAAAACCAAATAGCATTATATAATCACACGACTCTGCAGCACTGGTTTGCCATCTCGATTTTCAAGAAGATGTGAAAGATTAAAAGTGACAGCAGTAGGACATCTGACCGGAGTCTTTCAACCCCCAAAACACAGCTACAGTTACATATAGCCTACTAAATATAACTGCTCAGCACGTGTACACACACAAATATAAATAATCATGTATATAAATAAACATATGGGCTTTTATTTCTTCATATATTCTAAAACATCTTTGGAGGGTCCTATAAAGCAGTTTTATATGTGCCATAGGATAATCTGATTATTAATAATTTCATTAATCCTCGATGTAGGACTGGTGAGCTGACAGTGATGTAATTCTAATAAAGGTGGATGTGTCCCAGATCAACCTTTGATCTGCATTTAACAAACACATGCAAACACCACACACACTTAGGTACATATATATTACATTTTGTCCCTTATATTTATTATTATCACTCCTTATGCTTGTCCCTTAATATAGTTTATATTGTAATATAACCAATGGTAAACATCTTTAATCCTTAATTTCTTACCAACCCTTCCCCCAACACTCTCACACCTTCTCTAAGTATTTAATCCCCAACCCCTTTATAATATGTGTTCAACTACTGAATGGATTTGCAGTGACTGCAGCACATTTGATGATAATAATTCAGAAAAAAGGAGTTATTTTAGGAGATGTAAGCTGAATGGATGGAGAGAAGCAGAGACACGAGAATGAGCTCTAAACAGTACGTACAGATGGCTCGACTGAGCCGCTTTCAAAGAAATAATTCATGCTGCTTCTATAATAAGAGCAACTGGACTCCATCAAAAGTGCAATGCAAAAACAATTACAGATGATCAAGCACGATGAATCTCAATTAAAGATTTTTTACAGGTGCAGGTAGGGATATCGTTGTTCTTACAGTGCCCTTTCATCCCAAATGTTAATATTTTAGCAAACAAGATTTTGAATTTGAACACTGGATTCCTATGGAGAAGTTCACGCACATCCTTTAAAGAAATAGTTCACACAAAAATGAAGATTTGCCAAAAACGCACTCGCCCTCAGATCATCCAAGATGTAGATGAGTTTGTTTCTTCATCTGAACAGATTTGGAAAAATGTAGCATTACATCACTTCCTCACCATTAGAGTGAATGGGTGCCGTCAGAATGAGAGTCCGAACAGCTGATAAAAACATCACAATAATCCACACCACTCCAGTCCATCAAATAATGTCAAAAGCAGTGTGTTTGTAATAAACAAATAAATCAATAAGACGTTTTTAACTTTGCTTGAGTCATTTTATTCATAATATTGCTTTTTCCAGTGAAAATTCATCTTGTCTAAATCAGGAGCGATATATGCACAGATCAAACACTGTTTACCAGTGAAAACAGTTTTTTTTTTTTTTTTTTTTTTTGAGAGGACAACAGGGGATGGACTTTTTCACTGGAGGAAGTGTTATTATGAATTATGGGCCCGTATTTTGGCCATAAACAACAGTTGAAAACCCTTAATGATGGATTTGTTTCTTACAAACATGCAGATTTTCACTTCACAAGACATTTTTTTGGGTAAACTATTCCTTTAAAAAACAAAACAAAAAAAACACAAGATTTTTGTTTCTGTTAAATATTTCAAATTGCATTATTTGTGTAGCTTCTGCAATTTTTCCGATAGATGTAAAGCTGCCGTCCAAGCATGTGCTAAATAAAAAGTATGGTGTTCATGAACATCTTTAACAACAGGCATAACCTGTGATGAGCAAGTTATTTGCATAATATATTCATTTTTTGGCCTGTTTATATATTTGAAACATTAACTAATTTAATAATTTTTATAATTGCAGTTAACACATATAGCTCCCTTTAAATGTAAAATATAAAGTGCGTACAGTATACCGTACACCGAATCTGACAGATTTCTTTCTCGCATTAAAAACACAGACTCTTCTCAAAATACATCTACAGTAAACACATTGAACATTGAACTCTATGAAAAACCTCTATATAAACATTGTTAATACAAATACACTTTATGGCTTTAATCTCACTTTATTTATTGATTTTGCCACTAACATTCAATTGTTCCATCAGCAAATTACTTTAGTTATGCTTCAGTGTTGTTTATAATATATATAATAAAAGTTGTTACTTAATATTAACAATATGTAATTCCATTTATCCCTCAATTTTAGAATACAGTTGTATCAATCACACTGAAAACAATAATATGTCAAGTATGTTTGAGTTTATGTAACAATTCTATATTAATAAAATGTATTTTAGAATACACTACAAAACAATATACATGGACAACCACGCTTTCTATCCTATTGTACCTTTTATTGCTTGTATGAGTGATTAAGCAAATTTTGTCAGTTATCGTATACTTAAAATAAGCTTGTCACGCTGGTAATTCCTTAAAGAAGCATTTCAGGCCTGACAAGGTTTATTCTTGGACTAGAACATGTTCCTAGATCAACATCCATTGATGTTTGATTTATATGTCACATGGTGTGCATCTTCAGTTAAAGTATAATATTTGTAGTAGCAGCTTTAATATGCATATTGTTGTGAAAATGGGATGGTGAAGCTTGTGTATTAAAGTTTTAAACCTGTAGATTCACCATTGTCTTCATGAGCAACACACTAAATTTAAGGCTACATTCCACTAAAAATGAAACCTCTGTTTAGCACTGTAAAGCAGCTCTACAGAAGAGATGCTTTACAGTGGAATTGAATTTGTTTCATAACTGATGGACTTTACAACATCGACACTGTTACGGAAATGAGTTGAATCAACATTGAACTGACTAGAGCTGAATTATGACACTGTTGTCGTCTGTAGAGCTGCTTTACAGTTAAATTGAATTTGTTTTGATGAACTTTGCAACACTGACACATTACTGAACTAAATCAATATTAAATTAAGCTAAATAATGGCACTATGATCTTCGTTAGTGCTGCTTTACAACTAAAATTGATGGATTCTGCAACATTAATACTTACTTAAAGTTATTTTCTATTACTCTGAAGCTGCTTTGAAACAATCTGTATTGTATAAATTCCTCCAAAGGACATTGTACTGACTGTAAGTGACTTTGCAAGTACTTGTCAACTTATTCTACTAATCCCAACCTAGCAATCTACGAATACTCTACTAATAATTAAGTTAATGTGAAGTTGCAAAGTTACTTAGTCAACAGAATGTCTAAAGGGACCAACATTAGCCATTAAAGGTGCAGTAAGTGATTTCTGAGAAAGGCTGTTGATATTTGAAATCACCAAAACAAACACGCCCTTACCTAAAAGGATCAACCCCCTATCTTGATAGCTCTGCCCCCAAATTCACAAACATGCTATGCAATACAGGCATCTCCCCCATCATGTGAGGACATGCCCCTTACTGGTGATTAGCTACAAGTGTGTTTTGGTACTTGGTCTGGTACACTATAGTCTCGTGTAGACTGATGGCTGAAGGTCTGGGAACTTTGGCCGCTTTGAATGGCCAAGGCCTGCCCAAAAGGTCATATGACTGACAGGTAAAGCAACCAATCACGTTTCGCTTTGTTCCGCGTCATGTTTAGGGGCGTGGAAATGTCGCCACAATAACAGACCGGTGTGTAAAACTCTCTGACATATTTGAAAGATTCTATGCCACAAACTTTACATTTTTCACATACTTTTGAAAATTCAGTGTTTAGTCGATCCTGACAAGCGCTTGTCGTCAGTTGTAAACAAGACGGCTTTCTTCTTTCGTGAGGGGGTTTTGCACCACGGCATTTTTGTTTCCAGGCGGAACGTTAAAGAACACAACACACACGTCTCCCGGAAATCCTGTATAATTCAACCAATCCGATGATGACTTCGAAACTCCTGAAGTGTTTCCAGACAAGTGTGCCATATGCATCAGACGTTTAGCCAGCGGTCCGTGGGCATGACGTCTGAGGCTGAGACTAGGTCCACTATCAACAGCGTTTCTCTGAAATCGCTTACTGCAGCTTTAACTAAAACAAATCATTAGTGATGCACAAATCATGATTTTGTATTACCAATTAAATTTTTTTTACAATCAAATTGGTTGATTCTGATACCGGATGCCGATATTTTTTTATTTTTCTTTAAGCAAATTTATTTATTGTTTGTTTGCTCTAAGCAAATATCTAGCCATTTAAAATTAGCAGCAACCACCGCATTTTAATCACGATCCAAACAAAGATGCTAAGTGATGTTTTATTAACAAATTTCGGGAGGAGCACGCACAGATAATTAACACAGCCAATTCATCATCAGCAATCACACCATCTATCCAGTCAGCTCGAGAGAGAACCCCTATAAATAATCAAAGCAGTCTTACCTCCATCAGTTCTAGTCTTTCAACATCCCTCCACCACCCCGACTCCTCACCTTCAGCCTGTTCCTACCCCAGCACGGGGGGGGGACGCTCTGGGTCCGGGCTAAATGCAGAGCTCGGACCCCTCTCCCCGTACAGGGGGAGTACCCTGGGCTCGGGGGTAAGTACCGAGCTCGGAGCCCTCTCCCTGGACAGCACGCTAAATACGAATAACCTTTACTCAGTTTATTATATGTAAGTGTGAACTCGTGAAACATGTAGCATGAGCAGCTGTTTTTTAATTTTCTTTTCTTTTTTTTTTTTTTATTAAATTGTATAATATCAAGACTTAAAGAAAACCGAAATGGTCTGCCTCTAGATTTGTGAAATTATGCTACAAAAGACACTAGGGCTGTGTATTGGCAAGAATCTGGTGATACGATACGCATCACGATACAGGGGTTGCGATACGATATGTTGCGATACTGTAAGCAAGGCGATATATTGGGATATTTCTTATTTTAGGAATAGGATATATTTTTAGGAAAGCTGTCATTAAGAACACACCACCATATGCAAACCTTAGCAAAAAATACAGTAATGGAGTATTACAGTAAAATAAATAAATCAATAAATAAATACAAATTATTTAACTAGAACACAGTGGGATCTGCATTTGCAATAATCAGACCCTACCGCCCGATCGCGCCTTTGAAGGCTCTTCACACAGGACGCGGCAAACGGCTGAACCGCGGTGGCGCCTGCGCCGCGGTCCCGGGGCGGACGTTACCAAAAGCTCAAATGATGCCACACTTCAGCTTTGTACACTGAAATGGGAACTGGAACAATTCTTTCATCTTCCATTACTGGCAGTGAACTATATTAATGTTAACATTAGTGGCGTGCCCTAATGCTAGTATTTCCTGTCACTATTTAAGTTCAAAGATGAAGACTGCCATCTAGTGGTCAGGATATGAACTCAAAATGAAACAACTGCTATGAATCCTGTATGATTTTTTTTTTTATATTCCGTTTTTGAGAATTGATACAGTATCGCCAAACAAAATATGGCGATACTCGCGTCTATCGATATTTTTTACACCTCTAAAAGACACCTGCACAAAACAAAAACAGTACACAGATTAAATGAAAATGTAAATTCACTCTCTGACAGTAGGTGACGCTTATGGAAAAGCAGTGATATAGCGTTTCCTACAGTGTTTCCACTGTAAACAAAGCAGCTATGCTTATGAACACTATTTTATATTTATGTTTCCCATATTTTGTGCATCGTGAACAGTGAGCTTGCTCTGCCTGTACAGTATTTTCTCCTCTTTGTGACCGTCTTCAGCGCCTCTGGCTTCTGTTAACGTCCTGTGTACAAACTTTGTAATATTTCCACACAAATGACATTTTTGCAAAAAATTGCAATGCAGTTTGTGTGCATTTCCAGAATAGAGATTGGGCAAATTAAAAATAAATAATGGCTGGTCACCGATTGTACATTGGACCAAAAACCATCTGGTTCCAATTTGTGACCGGTGCATCTCACAACACTAAAAATAACGAGTTACGTCCATTATATTTTCTAGGATATGGTCATGCGGCCCCCAGCACGGATGGTGGGAAGGTGTTCTGCATGTTCTACGCTCTCCTGGGGATCCCCCTCACCCTGGTGATGTTCCAGAGTCTGGGTGAACGCATCAACACCTTTGTCAAGTACCTGTTGCACCGTCTCAAAAAGTGTCTTGGCCTTCGTAAAACCGAGGTCTCGATGGCCAACATGGTGTGCATTGGCTTAATATCCTGCATGAGCACCTTGTGCGTGGGAGCAGCGGCTTTCTCCCGCTATGAGGACTGGAGCTTCTTCCACGCTTACTATTACTGCTTCATAACCCTCACCACCATTGGTTTTGGGGACTATGTAGCCTTGCAGAAGGACAATGCGTTACAAACCAACCCCCAGTACGTCGCGTTCAGCTTCATGTACATCCTCACGGGACTCACGGTCATCGGCGCCTTCCTGAACCTGGTGGTTCTGCGTTTCATGACCATGAACGCCGAGGATGAACGGCGCGACGCCGAACAGCGTACGTTGCTGTCCCGAAACAGACAGACCGGCGGCGCCAGAACCAACCACTGCATGTCCGACCCGCCGTCTTCATCCGCTGCAGGCCACGGAGGAGGCTCCGGGAAAGGGTTGTGTAACGTCTACGCCGAAGTGCTGCATTTCCAGTCCATGTGCTCTTGTCTCTGGTACAAAAGCCAGGAGAAGATGCGCTACTCGATTCCCATGATAATCTCCCACGATCTGTCCACTTCAGACACCTACATGGAGCACAGCGAGACCTCCGACGCCCTCCACTCTAACGGCTGCGTGTGCAGTGCCTTGCAGGAGCACTCGGCCACCAGTTCGGTGTACACAGGCCTACTCAGCCCAGCACATTACCAAAGACTCTCCAAACGCCGCAGCTCCATCTAGAGGGCTGGAGGATGTATTGCATGTGAATCTCTTTCGCCTTACGGAACCAACCACTGTTATACTTGAGGTTGAAAAACGCTGCTTCTAAGCTGCTCAGATCCTCTGTCAGTCGAATATATGTAATGTAGTGATAGACGGGGCAGGGCGGCCTGTCAGCAGGTGCTGCTTGAGGACCGGAGACGTAGCAGCGTGCAATAAAAACAGGGTAAAGCCTGTATTATTTGATGTACACTTTGAGGATTTCGAGAAAAGACAAAACTCAAACTGCTTGCTCTTCACTGAGCTCAAGGGTAAATAGAAACAAATGCAGGTCTTTCAAAACCAACAAGTCCCAAAGTGTCAGGCTCTTCTGGTTTTGATTTAAATAGATAGTTATTGTGATGCAACCGTTTCTACAGTGAATACTTTATTATCTTTGCAGGAGTTATCATAGTAATTAAACAAATAATATATATATATATATATATATATATATATATATATATATATATATATATATATATATATATATTTATTATATATGAGAACTTTGCTAATGATTAGTATAGACCTTAGTCAGGGAAGAGCCATATATAATTTCTGATAGGAATAGAGTGCTGCAGTGATGACGTATTGTGATGATAACCTGAAGTGATGATAACCTGAAGCTTAGCTGGTTCCCTCGACATTTTGTTCACCATGATAATCTTCACAAATGAATACAACTTTTATGAATTTTACGGCCTAAATACCATCACCAGAAGTAAAAAGCTAAACGTAGGCTACAAATGAACTAAATACTTAACGTCACCACCAATAAGTGTCCAATTTCTTTATTTAAAAAATATTTTCCTTGAAATTTTGAATCGAAATAGTTTGCAAGAGTGCGATTATAAACACAACATGGCTGTGAATCAGTAACTTCTGCAGTACCATTTACCACTTGCTAGCAAGCAGCTTTTTAAGGCAAGAAAAAAAAAATCAGTATTACTGATGTAGTTTATGTCTTAGAATAAAATGTGAAAATATCTTGAGTTTGCGTTAACCACAGACCATATTTCAGACATTTAAAGGGTTACTCCACCCCAAAATGAAAATTTTGTCATTAATCACTTACCCCCATGTCGTTACAAACCCTTAAAGCTTTGTTCATCTTCTGAACACAATTTAAGATATTTTGGATGAAAACTGGGACGTTTGTGACTGTCCCATTGACTGCCAAACAATTAACGCTGTAAAGGCACAGTATCAAGTATGAAAGACATCGTAAAAATAGTCCATCTGCCATCAGTGGTTCTACCGTAACGTTATGAAGCTACGAGAACACTTTTTGTACGCAAAGAAAGCAGTGTACGCTGTTCTGTGTCAGCCGCGCAACAAGTATCCTTGTGGCGCGGCTGACACAGAACAGCGTACGCTGCTTGCGTTCAGCGGATATTCTCCAAAATGGCGAATACACAAATGAGTGTACATAAATGAGTGCTACGCTGACACAAATGAGACGAATTGTTGAATAAAGTCGTTATTGTTATTTTTTTCCTTTGCATACAAAAAGTATTCTCGTAGCTTCATAACGTTACGGTTGAACCACTGATGGACTATTTTTACGATGTCTTTCATACTTTTCTGTGCCTTGACAGTGTTAATTGTTTGGCAGTCAATGGGACAGTCCAAAATATCCAAAATATCTTAAATTGTATTCCGAAGACGAACAAAGCTTTAAGGGTTTGTAACGACATTGGGGTAAGTGATTAATGACTAAATTTTCATTTTGGGGTGGAGTAACCCTTTAACCAAAAACCTGTAGTAAAAAAAGAAAAAAAAAAGAAAAAAGTATTGTCTTCAGAACCATGGAACAGGAAGTGCTAAAAACTTTGTTTACAGGTTTTGGCCTACAAAAATATGTCATCCCTTCAGCAATCTATGAAAACAAGGCTGTGAGGGATAGAAGTACAGTGTGCCCAGTGGATTGTAATGCTGTTGAACAACATGCATGGTCGCTGATGAAAAGTCTTTTTGGAAAAAACTTTCAGCAAACAGAAACTCAAAACAGAGTTTTAAAAGTTGTGAGTTGTGAAAAGGTGCACATATCGAGGACCTTTATAAAGTTTGTGCTGTAAGTATATTCCTGTACATCCTTGTTTCCATGTAAAATTCAGTATGGTGTCTCACCTGATTAAGGTCTATTCACTTTTCGTTTTCTTCAACACTCAAACTCATATTCACAATGAACTGTATTGTTCATCTATCCGTGTTCCCCTTTTCTGTATTTATATCCACTATTATTTTAATCCATCACCATGTTTGTCTGAATAATTATTTGTTTGCATTATAGCTATTGTAACATCTCATTTTTTAAATTTTCCTGGATTATATAATTATATAGGATTATATTGTATTTGCAGTTGCACTTTAGATGAAAAATATTAGCTTCAGGGCACAGATTATCTCTTAAGGTCCTCTTTACTTTCTTAAAATACATTCCTGGTCTTATAGTGCACAATTCTTCATGTTATTCCAAAGGAAGAAAATGTTTGTTTTTGTAATCTTTGATGAAAATGTATATAAATAAAAACTTTTAAAATAAATTTAAAAAACCAAGCCAAGCCAATTTTTAAAAATGAAACCAACAACTATTCAAATATTGACTTGACAGGGCTCAAATATATTGCCAATTTTGTTCGTAATGTCTTTATAAAATCTTTGAAATAGTTAATGAGGTAATTTAATTGTAATTAATACATGTTACAGCATTAACAGCAAATAATAATCTGAACATGATATCTTAATAGTTCTCCCAAAAATTTAAATTTGCTGAAAATTTACTCACCCTGAGGCCATCCAAGATGAGTTTGTTTCTGAACAGATTTAAAGAAATGTAGCATTACATCACTTGCTCATCAATGGATCCTCTGCAGTGAATGGGTGCCGTCAGAACAAGAGTCCAAACAGCTGATAAAAACATCACAATAATCCACACCACTGCGGACCATCAATTAACGTCTTGACAAGTGAAAAGCTGTGTTTCTAAAACAAATCCATCATTAAGACACCTTGATAGGTTTTTTTGGTTGTTTTTGTTTTGTTTTTTTTTACCTAAAGACAGAGCTTTTCAATTCACAAGACATTATCTGATGGACTGGAGTCGTGTGGATTACTTGTGGATTATTGTGATGTTTTTATCAGCTGTTTGGACTCTCATTCTGACGGCACCCATTCAATGCAGAGGACCTATTGGTGAGCAAGTGATATAATGATTTTGTAATAATCTACATCTTGGATGGCCTGAGGGTCAATACATTTTCAGCTAATTTTCATTTTAAGCTTGAACATGACCTTCGGCCTCTACATCTCAAGCATTCTCCATTTGGCTACGGAACGTCACCATCCAAGCAATTTTCAATAGATAAAAACCCATCCAGCATATGTTCTCATTACATATGCTTTTAACTTGGAAATACACCACATTACAGAAGTAATGGATTTCAAAGTGTAACTGAACAGCAATAGTGTTTTACTACATATATTTTTTTTTGTCACTACACAAAATTTGTAACCTTGTATAACTGCATTAGATCTAAAGGTGTTGATATTTGAAGATTGACTAAAATGGACATTTTTTTAGCATCAAGTTTGAAGGCAAATTTTGTATATTTACATACATAAAGCTGAATATTAAAGGGCACAATGGGCTCCCATAAAACTGCACTTTTAAAATCCAAAATACTAAATATAACACCACAATTTTTTGGAAAGTGGATATTTAACTTGTAAACATCAATGCTTGTACTATTCTAACATTGTATGCATTTGCAATTTTAGAGCAACTAATCAAAAGTCACTGCTTTCCCTTTAATGGCCTTGAACTGTCATCACAACTGTTTTCTAATCTAAACTCATGTCCTAATCAAGATTTGGCAATCCAAAATGGAATAAAATGTGCGTATAGATCATGTGGGCCTGTCATTTCTCAATTTAACTTACCTAGAAATGTCAAATGTGCTTGTTGTTGCTACTTTTAGCACATAGGAAATATAATCTAAGCAATATGTCAGGAGATCATGTATAAATGTTTATTGTATTAACGTCCTAGTTTCACATATTACAATATCAGTAACCCAACATTTGGTGCTTGTCACGTCATGTTTATGAAAACAAGTTTGATATTGTTTGCTGGGTGCCTTAGATTGCTAAAACTCTTTGATCCAAAATGTACAACTTGCACACCGCATGATAGAACTGGGGGTAATACCCCAAAAATGGAAAATTCTGCCTTGATCCTGTTTGTTCTTTCTTACACTGTAAATCAAAGAGCCTCCCTGTTAATGTTACTCTACCTCAGAGGGTTGAGTCAGTGTGGGTTTTTCCCGTCTCCTTCATCTCCCTTCTCCCTTTCTCCTGCAAAAAAAAAAAAAAAAAAAAGTTGCCCCTTCTCAGCAAAGTTGTCAGTTCGGATCATCTTCATCCAAGCCTCTCTTTCTATTTGGGAATGAAGCTGCATAATGTGTCCACCTAGGGGCAAAGAAAGTATTTGACAAGTGGTTGGGCTGAGGGCACACATTGAAGCTGAGTACTGTGTTTGTGTGCATGTTCGGGTATAGAAATTTCAGTTAAATAATCATTATTTTTGCCACTTTATCCACTGCTGTGCTTCTGCAGTTGTAGGGAGGGAGTTGGAATTCCTCTAGGAATTTATATTATAGAATATAGAAAGAAATTCATGTTTCTAAATTCTACTTCATTGTAAAGAGCCTTGATGTTATTGCCCTTCTATTCTCAAACATTTCTTGCTGAACTGATTGTGTTTAAACATTCATTTGAAAGGGGCCTGTTAAATGCCATTCTTAAGGGATGTATTTTTAAATGACCATAATTATTGTATTTTGCGATCATAAACTAATGTCCCAGCTGTTTGTTCAATAAATATATGATGTTAAATATGTATTCAAATCTTTATTTTGTTGATAAGCCACAGAAGTTTTTTTGATAATCAGTCAAGTTCTGATTTGTAACGATAACAAATCGTTTAACTATTTAAAAAAGCTATAAAAATCACTGATCTGTTATTTGTGATGTCTCACTGTGTACTGAGTATATATATATATATATATATATATATATATATATATATATATATATATATTTTTTTTTTTTTACTCTCTTAAAGAAACAGTTGACCCAAAATGTACTCACGCTCAGCTCATCCAATATGTAAATGAGTTTGTTTCTTCATCTGAACAGATTTGGAGAAATTTACCAATGGACCCTCTGCAGTGAATGGGTGCCGTCAGAATGAGAGTCCAAACAGAGAATAAAACATCATAATAATAATCCACAAGTAATCCACATGACTCCAGTCCATCAGTTAATGTCTTATGAACTGAAAAGCTGCGTAAACATTATGTAAACATGCTAGATGGACGTATTTTCACATCTTTTGCAGTTTATTGCACATGACACAGCACTCTAAATCAAAAGTTCAATTTCAAGTAATTTCAGCTTTTAAAAAAAACTCATCTCAAAACCTTTTTTTTTTTTTCACTGCCCAGCTTTTCACATTTTTAAACGCAATGACGTTCTGTGTGAACAGCCCCAAAAGGTGTAACAGTGTGAGTTTGGCTGACTTGTTTACAATGCAAGATGGTTGACACATAACAAATAAGTGATGAATAATGTAACGTCATGGAAAATCTAATTGTGAAAGTATGGCATTAATATAACATTAAATAATCTAATATTCAGCTTGTAGGTGCTGTATGATTTAAACTTGTTTTTAAAACGTTTTAGAACTCATGCCAAATCTCAAGCCCTTTTTCGCAAAGAGAGAGGAACTGAAAAGAGCGGGAGCTTGAGGATTTGTGGGCTGATTAAATAACACAAACAGGGCTCACACAGCTGTGACATTCCTCTGTCACGTGAGGGACTCTCAGAGCCTCTTATGTGTCTCCAGCTTCAGCTTCTATCAGCGTCAAAACCTCCAGTCTCTTCCCACGTCAGCTGAGATCAGATGCCCTCACGTTTCTGACGAGGACAAACCTAGAGTCTGAAATTAAGCAGGCATTAAAAAATAACAAGACTGTGAGCGAGATTATGATTTATTGAAGAGGCTGAAAGAATGTTAAATAAATGATAAATTATGAATTCAATGAGCATTTTATAACCTTTTCTTACATCAGTGCACCTCATTAATTATCTGCTGACTTCTTCCTGGCTTTTACCGTAGTTTTTGTGGTATTTTTAAAGGCAAGGTGTAAATGTTATTTAGTGAAGCTAATTAAATATATAACATGCCTATTATAAAACACAAACAAAACTCATACGAAATAAAAATATAGACACATAAACAATGACTAAATCGGAATAAAATGTCATAGTTTCAAAATTAAATGTCATAGTTTCCTCATTTTTTTGTTCAGCGCCCTAGACATCCTTTATTTATTCATATTTAGCTTAATTATACATTTGTTGAGCATTTGACTGTGTAAGGGCTTCTTCTGATGTATCTGACAGAGCCCTCGGGCCACAGGAGTCCTTAACTGAGTGTGTTACGTAACGCTGCCGACTGCACTTTCACTGATGTTTCAGCATGTGCTTCAGGATCCCTCTGCACTAGCCTGTTACTGCTTTCTACCTCACTTCCTGTGCAAATATGCAAATACAAAAATACAGCTCTACTCAGCTTAAGCGTAAAATTAATTTAAACATCCTCAGTGACCGCAAAAAGCTCAATACTACTACTACTAATAATAATAATGATGATATTTTTAAATTATTTAATATTTAATTATTTAATTTAATAATAATATTATTATTATTATTATTATTATTAAATTAAATAATTAAATATTAAATAATAAAAAATCAACATTATATTTCAATGTTTAAATATTATCAATATTCACTAAAATAAATTAATTTTAAATTTTATTTAGCTCATTAATCATCCATTTAAATTTTATTTAGGACATTCCTTTTTATTTATTTATTATTTTGTCTATTTGTTCTTAGTAGTCAAATATTTATTGTCAATAATAATAATAATAATAATAATAATTTATTTAGATAATTAATTACATTTCTTTTAATTAGATTCTTGTTATGATTGTTGTTATTATTATTATTATTTTTATTCTTTTGATAATTATGAATGACAATTTTTTTTTGTTTACCAGTTTGTTGTTTGTTCTTAGTGGTGCAACATTGAATGTCAACAATAATAATAATAATAATAATAATAATAATAATAGTACTAATAATAATAATGATAATAATAATAATAATAATTGTTGTTGCTGTTGTTGTTGTTGTTGCTGTTATTATTATTAATATTATTAAGAAATGAATTTATTTATTTAGAAATTTAGTTATTTATTACAATAGTTATTTTCATTCATTTTTTTTTTTTTCTTAGTGGTCAAATGTTCAATGATGCTCCACAGCTACAATATTAAAGTTTACAATTGAAATTGGGATCTGTGACCATTCAACAAAATTAATATTTCTTTAAATGATCTATGCCCCTTCAATTTCTCATTTATGGACATTTGATGCCACTGGATATTTTTTTAACGTGTTTTTTTTTTACCAAAACCAGCTCCCGTTTTAATAAAATGAACAGAAATACAGTGGGGAAAAAATTATCAGTCTATAATTTTAATGGTAGGTTTATTTGAACAGTGAGAGACAGAATAACAACAACAACAACAAAAATACAGAAAAATGCATTTCAAAAAAGTAAATTGATTTGCATTTTAATGAGTGAAATAAGTATTTGATCCCCTATCAATCAGCAAGATTTCTGGCTCCCAGGTGTCTTTATACAGGTAAGGAGCTGAGATTAAGAGCACTCTCTTAAAGGGAGTGCTCCTAATCTCAGTTTGTTACCTGTATAAAAGACACCTGTCCACAGAAGCAATCAATCAATCAGATTCCAAACTCTCCACCATGGCCAAGACCAAAGAGCTGTCCAAGGATGTCAGGGACAAGATTGTAGACCTACACAAGGCTGGAATGGGCTACAAGACCATCGCCAAGCAGTTGGTACGATTATTCGCAAATGGAAGAAACACAAAATAACTGTCAATCTCCCTCGGACTGGGGCTCCATGCAAGATCTCACCTCGTGGAGCTTCAATGATCATGAGAACGGTGAGGAATCAGCCCAGAACTACACGGGAGGATCTTGTCAATGATCTCAAGGCAGCTGGGACCATAGTCACCAAGAAAACAATTGGTAACACACTACGCCACGGCCAAGGCAACAAAGGAGTGGCTCAAGAAGAAGCACATTAAGGTCCTGGAGTGGCTGCCAGTCTCCAGACCTTAATCCCATAGAAAATCTGTGGAGGGAGCTGAAGGTTCGAGTTGCCAAACGTCAGCCTCGAAACCTTAATGACTTGGAGAGGATCTGCAAAGAGGAGTGGGACAAAATCCCTCCTGAGATGTGTGCAAACCTGGTGGCCAACTACAAGAAACGTCTGACCTCTGTGATTGCCAGCAAGGGTTTTGTCACCAAGTACTAAGTCAAATCAATTTATAACTTTTTTTAAATGCGTTTTTCTGGATTTTTGTTGTTGTTGTTATTCTGTCTCTCACTTTTCAATTAAACCTACCATTAAAATGATAGACGGATCATTTCTTTGTCAGTGGTCAAACGTACAAAATCAGCAGGGGATCAAAAAAATTTTTTCCCACACTGTAAATATTACTGATAGATCAGGTGTCATGGTCAAATACACATTAATTAAGAAAGGCCTTGTGCTCCAGTATGAATGAGGTTCATCATGCGGCTCAGCAGCAGAACATGTTCTTGAATCAACATCCTTTGTTATTCCTGGAACGCTCTGATCAACCAATCACTGCCATGAGATTTAGAGTTATAGTAATGAAATCAGCAGAAGCTGCAGCAGGTGTGCGGCTATAAATCAAGTGACCATCTGGGAATAAATTTCCAAAAGGATATTTTAGTCTCACTTGAAGATAGTAGAAGGAAATCTTCAAGTGACAGTCTCTCCTTTCAATTGCTGCTTTTTGGTCACTGCAGCTTCAGGACGGTCTGTACAAACACAATTTATGGCACTATTAAAAGACCAAGAACAAAAGAGGCAAGCTGTGCAAATACATAAATAGACTTCAGTGAGAACGAGACAAATAGAGAGAAAATAACATAGTTAGTCCTAAAAGTAGCTCGAAATAACTACCTACGTGTATCGCCTACCAAACTGAGACCACAAATAGAGACTTGTTTAATTGTGTTATTTCCAAAACATGTCAAATTTGACTTTTCCATAGGACTTAGTGGTTAATCAGCATTACAGTTGGATTTCATTGCTTTTTATTACAAACAAACCTTGATGAGACATTCAAATCTCCTCTCATCATGTCTGCATTTGCGTCAGTGGTCTGGTTAAAGGTTAATTGAAAGCAATGGGGTTCCTGAGCGCATCAATATAGCGACTCTGAGGGGAACGGCTGACGTCTGCTGACTCACAGGGGTCCTGACTGTCCTTCACTAGCTATACTTGACATGCAGGGAATGAGAAACAGATCCCTGCTAATTAAAATATACTATAAATGGCAATATAATATAGAATAAAATATAGCTACTTATATAATACAATCAAATGGGCAGAATTTTACTGTCCAAAAAGAAAAGTGACAGTTTTTTTCTCTTATAGTTTTGCCATTTGGATTAATCAATTTAATGAAAATTAGATTTATTAATGTATGTATGTATTTACCATTTCAAATAAAATATGGAAATGACATTGAAATTAATTACAGAAATGACAATCTCTTGAGGGTCATTGAACATTTTGCTTCTCAGGAACCCAAAACTGGTAAAAATAAAACACATTTAAAGCAGAGTTAACTAACTAACTGATTAACTAACGAATGAGTAAGTATAGTAAGTAAGTAAATATCAAGTTATCTGAAATAAAATATATGTTAACTGAAATATAATAAAATATATATTTAAAAAAAAAACTTCAGCTAGTGTCCAAAGCAACATTTGGTAAGTTTATTTTAAGGTGTCCTTGTTACACATGTTACTTAGAATTAATAACAGTAAATTATGCATAATTACATGCAAGTAACCCTAAAACAAACCCTAATCCTGACCCTAACCATATAGTAAGTAGGCTACACTGCAAAAAATGCTTTTCTTACTTAGATTTTTTTGTCTTGTTTCTAGCCAAAATATCCAAAAATTCTTAAATCAAGAAGGATTTTCTAGACAAGTAAAAAAATATTGTCTTGTTTTCAGCAAAAACAAGGCAAAATTAAGTGAGTTTTTGCTTGAAACAAGCACAAAATAATCTGCCAATGGGGTAAACAAAATAATCTTATTTCAAACAGAAAACAAGAGCATGTTTTGCAGTGTACATGTAGTTAATTAATATTACTCAGTACAAGGACACCTTAAAATAAAGTGTAAACCAACATTTCTTAAGAAACACCACGAATTATCAACATTAATGCATGTATTATGTATAATTAAAAACTTTGCTTGACAAAGTGTCAGAATAGCTTGATACCTTGTCCTGCAGTGTAACATGACCAAAAAAAAAAAAAAAAAAAAAGATTGTGCAGAATTTTACTAATTGTAGCTATATAATAATTCATAATTTCAAACAAATTTAATTTATTACATCACAACACTATTGAACTAGTGATATCAAAATGTTGATTAAATGGGGTGAAAAAAAAAACTTAAAAGAAATGGTAACATGTTATAGCATCTAAAATATGTTGGTGTTAAAGAGTTTACTATATCTTGTGTATATAAGAGCATATTAGCTTAATTTATTGAACTGAACGACGCTAGAGATTGTGGAGAACTGTCCACGTGACCGGCTGCCGCGGTGTGACCAATCAAGCTTTTAATTGTTTTTTCAGCCAGAAGGTGGCGTCCTCTGATATTCATTCTGAACTGGGAGCGGGTATCATTATTCTGTACTGTAACTAACTATTACTGTACTTTCCTGAAACGCCATCATGTGGACACACAAGCAGGTAAGAGACGCCACCTTCTGGACGACCTAGATGACACAAATCTGTCCTTTAGAGACTACACCGGGCAAGGCATGGAGGAATGAGATCAACCTTTCGTCAGTCCACTCAAAATTATAATAATCTTTTAGATGACGATTATGATGAACACATGCACTCTTACAAATAAACAAAGGTAGGCTACAAAAGCTGTCACTGTGGTGGCACCCTGTAAAGTTACACATTTGCATTCTTATTTACTCCTAAAGGGTATATTAGTAGAAAGGGTGTCGCTCCAGGTGCCTTTTTTGAGAGTGTGCCCTCATTTAAAACAAAACCACAGGCTAAATCACCATTAACACAACAGAACACAAACTCGCTGTTCCTGGATTTTTTCTTATAAATACATCAGCGTTGACTAATTATCCGTAATTATTCACTGATATTTATGTTATTGTTTTTTTTTTTTTTTAACATTCAAACTTATTGAGTGTTTGGTTCATAATGAAATTATAATGACATACTTCTCATGCCTTGAAAAATGTCAAATAGTCAAGAAACTCCATGTAATAACAGCATAATATTGCTTTTCACTGGAGAAAGCAATGTTATGGATTATGGACTCATATTTTAGCTGAAAGCAATGGTTTGAAGTTAAAAATGTCTTCGTAATGGATTATTATTTTTTTTTTTTTACAAACTTGCAGCTTTTTACTTCACTCGATCGGTTAACATTTTGTGGAGTGGTGTGGATTACTGGTGGATTATTGTAATGTTTTAATCAGCTGTTTGGACTCTCATTCTGACGGCACCCATTCACTGCAGAGGATCCATTGGTGGGCAAGTGATGTGATGCTACATTTCTCCAAAGCTGTTCTGATGAAGAAACAAACTCATCTACATCTTGGATGACCTGAGGGTGAGTACACTTTCAGCAAATTTTCATTTTGGGTGAACTATTCTTAAATATAAACAAAAATGTAGACATCAGACACTTTAAATGTTCATTTGCAATTTTTGTAATAGTTACGAGTCCCTCAGTTGTTCTGTGAAAGGATAGATCTTAACATCATATAGCCACAAATGTGGAGAAGATACTGGAATGGATGGAAACTTCTGAAGTTGCTAAATTGTGTAACTTCAGTTATTTTTATTTTGTGTGTGTGTGTGTGTGATAACGTATAAAGGATGGCTGGCAGCCATATTAACACTGTTATTAACTATTTTAATAAATAAACTGCTCATCACAGGATGACATTTATCGTGTTATATTTGTGATAAATTAATCTCACGCTGCCAACTGACCTTTATTTCAAAGTCTGACTGCATGATTAAAGCAGCTCACCGCTTCCATCATCCGTCATGACAATAACTTACCCCAGATCATTACCAGAGCCAGTCGCTTCCAGTTCAAGCATAAACACCTTTCAGACCTTACACTTCTGCATGCAGAGAACTGAACAAAACAGAAAGCCTTTAACAAGTTATTTGCTGCAGGAAAACAAATATAAATGCTATCTGTCGTTAACACCGAATCAGAAATAAGTTAAGACAAGCTTTTGGTTTTAATAAATGAAACCTAAAAGATATTCTATCTGATAAAAACACTTTAAAACTCACATTTAGTTTAGAAATCGGTTCACTTTTAATTAACAAAGAGCATTTTATTTTAATATCATGAATTGAATTAATATTTATTTAAATCTGAAAATAATAAAAATAGAAACTGTATGTGCAGTGGGTATTTCAACCGTGTAACATTTGTGTTTAAATCAAGCATGTGACCCATCAGTTTACTGCACCATGTAACATTGTTTTAAAGGGATAGTTCACCCACAAATTAAGGTATTTTTGATGCATTCCGAGAGCTCTCTGACCCTCCATAGACAGCAGGGATCCTAACATGATCAAGGTCCAGAAACATAGCAAGGAGATCGTTAAAATAATCCATGTGACATCAGTGGTTCAACCGTAATTTTACGAAGCTACGAGAATCCTCCGCGTCACCCTATAGCGCCATTTTATGTTCCAATCAAAATAATCTCCAAAATGGCACTACAGGGTGACGCGGAGGAGACGAATTGTTGAATAAAGTCGTTATTTTTGTTTTCTTTGCACACAAAAAGTATTCTCGTAGCTTTGTAAAATTACGGTTGAACCACTGATGTCACATGGATTATTTTAACGATCTCCTTGCTATGTTTCTGGACCTTGATCGTGGTAGTATCCCTGCTGTCTATGGAGGGTTAGAGAGCTCTCGGAATTCATCAAAAATACCTTAATTTGTGTTCTGAAGATGAACGAAGGTCTTACAGGTTTGGAACGACATGAGGATGAGTAATTAATGACAGAATTTTCATTTTGTTTTATGTTTGGTGTCTGCATTCTGTAATGACTATATGGCAACAGTAAAAGAGAGTGACTGTTATTCTACGCATACAGACCACTAATATGACATGGAAAAAAAATAAACATCAGCCTGGCATTTTAATGCAGGAAAGCACATTACAACAAGGTTATTTTACACATCCTCACAGAAAATCTCATGAAAACATAACTGCATAGCGATGAGACCATTTTTGGTTGAAGCAAAACAATAGAATGTTGAATGGAATGTCAGTGAGTCTCATTTAGAATATCTATTGCTTCTTTAAACATATTACAATTTTTTTTTTCTATTTTTGAGAAAATAAGCAACAACAAAAACCTTGGTCACCGTTCCATAACATGTGGGGAGCACTAGTTATCCCTGAGTTAAGTTATGTCTAAGAATTATCTATTTGTTTTAATCCCAACCTGCAAAATGCATAGTCAGTGTCAGAATGATACAGAAAGCAATGAGTTTTTAATAAAATATAGTATTTAAAGATGTTGCATTTATAATGCAAGGCTGGTATTATGATAAAAAAAAAAGTTTTAAACCAGGTTCACTATTTGTGCTTCACTTTTTGCATTTCTAAGGCAAATTTTTGACACTTCCATGGAATATAACTTGCGTATCATGTGAACTATAGGCATCAAACGTTAATATTCAGCTCAGGTCACATTTATGGTAAAATACATTTCAAACTCATGGTAGTGTTTGCTTTTTTAAAACAGATCATGCTCATGTGTCTTAATATAGCCAAAAATATTTTCTTTTGTCAGTATTTTTGTCTTGTTTTCTAGAAAAAACTAGAAGCCAAATTGAATAATAGTTAAAAATAAATTCATTTAATATATATATATACCCTTATTTAAAACAAAAGTACTATTTTAAACTATTATTAATTATATTGTACATGTATTTTGTTGAAAAATATTTAAATTTCAGTTGAAAAAAAAGACAAAAACTCTGATAATGTAACTGCAGTCACATTAGTGAAATTTAGGAGAAACGGTCCATCGTCTGTTGGCAGTAGTAGTGTATCGATGTATGGAGCACATCTCACACAATAGACTTTTTTTTTTTTAAATAAGCAGCTTTCTATTGGTCAGCATGGTGTATCCACGTGACCAACCTGAACCCACTGCGAAATCTGCAAGGAAAACTTTTATCCTTATCCAAAATTCCAGATCACTTGGATTTCTATTGAATTTTCTCAGTTTCACTAAGAGCAGTAAATGTGATCGCACTTTCATTACTAACAATAACCACACTTTACATCCAAAATAGATTTACATACAGAAAATATATTATCCTTTAGCAGGAGAAAATAGCATTTTGATTTAGTTTTACATAGGCTTTTGGAATTTTTTTGTTTTTTAATCTTTAAAAATGATTATTGCAGAAGGTCCATATCCTTACCGCTCTCTACAGTGGTTTACATCTGTAAACCAGCAAAATACTGAGGAAAGAAGAAAGAGGGCAGTGTCATTTGACCCAGGAGTCGCTCTCAATTCTGTCAGTAATGGCTGCTGCTGGGTTTTCATCTTTCTCGTGAAGGTTGTTGTTGTTATTGTTGTTGCTGTAAGTGAACTGGAGCTCATGCCTGTTATTCTGGATGGCTGATGTCTCCTGAAGTTTGAGTTCATCCAGCTTCCTCCACAGTTCCTCACGTTCCTGCTCTTTCTTCTTCTCTCTGAGGACAGAAGTGATGGCAATCATGAGCGGTGTGATTTTGAGCTAAATGAGAAGAGTAAAGACGTGATCTTACCGCTGTCTGTCAGATTTGTAAGAGGCTGTCAGTTCATCAAACAGCTTGCTGTTCATCTCCATCAGTGTTTTTAATACATTGTACACCAGGGCCACGATCGTCCTGAGACAATTAAAAGAGAGTTACTGCGTGCCATTTCTTTAATGGGCTTAATCATTTTTTAATTGTTTGAACCATTCACCAAACTGCATTTAAGGAGCAATTAGCAATTCGATCAAATTTCTATGTTTCTTTTAGACAGAAAAAGTCAGTCAGTTTGGGTTTGGAATGAAGGTAATTAATGAGTCCTTTAATAAAATGTGGCAATGATCAAATGAAAAATCCACAACATACGGGTTCCAGTGTTCTTTGGAGATCCGGTACAAGTTTCCAAACATGATGGGAAGGATTTTGGCATTATTCTCCTCGATTAGACTCAAAATGTATTCATTGTTCCAGTAGTACAGTGCTCGTTCTGCTACCTGCAAATATCAGAGATAATGAAACGTACACTACCATCCAAAGTTTGGCATCAGCTTAAGAAATTAATACTTTTATTCAGCAAAGACACATTTAATTGATGTAAAAGTAACATTTATAATGTTACAAAAGATTTCTGATTCAAATAAATGCTGTACTTTTGAACTTTCCTTTCAGTGAATCCTGTAAATATTAAGAAGCACAATTGTTTTCAACATTTTATTTAAAAAAATGGATAATGGATGAAATCAAATCCATGCCACACACATTTGCAAAACAATAACCCTTTGCGAAAGAAAATAAAGTATTGGGCATAAAGAACTGCAGAATAAAGATATTGTGGCATAAAGTGAACCGGGCACAAAAGTGACCTGCAAAGGTAAAATCGTATCACACGCTCACACTTGACTGAAACAGATTTAAGTGCTGCAGATTTATTGATAGGTATCGCCAAGGAAAATATGTGTTGCGCAATCATTGGTGCTAAAAAATCTGTTGAAAAAAAAAAAATAATAATTGTTTGTAATTAATTATCTTTATTTTTTATTTTATTTATTTTATTTTATCATTTTATATTTTGCAATCATTTATTTTTGTTTGCAAAACTTTTCCTCAATGTTTTTTTTTTTTTTGCAAATATTTATTTATGAAATATACTGTATGTGGCATGGATTTGATTCCATAGTAAAGTAATTGAAAAGCACATTTATAATCAGCTGTTATTTCCCTACAAGCTGTGATTAAACCGGACAGACTCTGATCACATACTAACACCACACTCTACCTGAAAATGAGGGCTGGCTACACATTTAGAGATTTGCTTAAATAAAGGCTCCTGAATCTTCTTGAACTGCGTAGGTTCGATAACATCCAGGATCTCTTCAATTTCCCCTAGAAACATGACCTAACAGAGCAGAGACAGAACAGAGAAACTCACTTCAGTCTGCAAATATAACAGAACAAAGTAGGAAAAATAGAACAGCCATTATACTGCCACTCATAATGCATTCATTACTTTTTGTTATGACTGGCCCATAAATTATCAGATAGTTTACCTCTTTCTGACTACACGTCTTAGGCCAAAATTTAAGAAGGCCACGAACCACCTAAGAGGAAACAGAAAAGATACATTTTGGATAAATTATGCAATTCTGATTAACTTGAATTATATCATAGAAATACATCATGAAATAAAGGAAAGTTTATTTATATATATATATATATATATATATATGTGTGTGTGTGTGTGTGTGTGTGTGTATTACAAATAAATTATAAAGTATATATTAAAGTATAGTATATAAAGTATACATTAAATTAAAAACATCTAAATATGTATTATATATTAAAATAAATGATAAAACTTTACCTTTGATGTAAAAAAAGTGCCCTCATTTCATTAAAAATCTTAAGAATCAACAAAAAAGTAAAGAGTAAAGAGAAAATAATAATAATTATTATTATTATTATTATTGATAATAATAATAATAATTTCTATTTTATGACAATATCATATAAATTACTATTTTATGATAAATTATTAACAATCATCATATGTTTTTTTTTCTTCTGCTTATTTTATGAGTGACATTGCTTCAATTACAAGGTGGAATATGCTTATTTTCTTGTCTAATTTGTTAGCTTGTTTTGTTAATGAATAAAGTTTTATTTCAATGTATCACAAGAAATGTATTATGCAAATTGTGACATTCAGTTGTTGTGTTGACAAGAAAGCACTGTATAAATGGCTACTAGCTTTTCACAATATAAAAGTACATTTGGCACCTTCCTGTCTTCTGACTGCCATAATCCATTTCTAATTCTTCCTTTTTATAAAAATCACGCAAACTAGGGATGGACATTTTGGCTATGTTGTCTACTTTGAGTACTTGACAGATAAATCACGCTGGCGTGGGTGCTGTGCTATTTTTATTGCATCAGATGGACGTCTCATTAAGTCCAGCTGTGCCCTTTCCTCTGCTGTTTACTTTCACTCTCCAAACCCAGAAATACGAAATATCATTCATCGTACCATATCATTTATAGCTCAACACCGTCGCCCTCTAACTGGGGGATTCATGCCTGTGTGAAGCCATGAGTTAATTCCTGCTCACAGGCTAACAGCAGTGGTAATGAGCTCACGATGAACTCTGGGCTTCCCTGCGGTTGGCAGCACGTCCTCAGAATGAAGTCAGTGTTCACACATGACTGTTCAACCAAACCCAGCAGCCGCTGTATTATCACACTGGCTGAGAAATACACAGATGGCCAGCGACAGCGGCTTGAAAACCCAACACGAGCCAAACCTCCAGAAGCCCCGCAGCATCTTCACACTCTGATGTCTGAGGAAGTGTGGCATGAGTACCTGCTGTCACGGTGCCTCAGCCTAGTGCTTTAACATCTGGTATAGTTTATAAGCTCATAAATTGCTGCTGGAGGGGTTTAACATTCTCCATTGTGGCCTTGATAAAGGCACTTAACTTGAAGTTACTCCAGAGGGATTTTATCTGTAATAAGTGCACTGGAAGTCAAATTAGTACACGTACTGTATACATAGCCGCAGGAACATATTTTATCTGGGGGGTGCTGGGCCACGCCCTTTTTAGACAAATTCCTAATATTAAACAGCCCAAACTCTTATAGATTAACATACAAATGAATGAAGAGTTATATGCGAACTAATATATATTTGCGCTTTTGTGATTTTAGTTATATAATTTCTTTAATAACTTAAATATTTCTATTATTTAAGGGGATTTTACTAAATATTAACATCGTTGATATGCCAAAGTTGGTCAGTGCACTTTTGGCGAATTCTCTCATCAGAAACAACAAAGTGCAGATATACATGCAATGTAAATAAGAGATTAATTAATCATACACTGCAGACAGCTTCACTTAGGTATTATAGCATAACTGGAGCTTTTTTTTTTTTTTAAGAGTGCTCTAAAAAGGACTCATGCTAGACTGAATTCAGTGATATTCTTTGATAATGTAAATGTTCTTGGCTCGCTGTATAATTTGATCGTTGTTTGAATAATCGTGGACATGCGGCTTATAATTAAACTTAAAATGTATTTTTATTAAACGTGATCAGGTGAAATACAAATTCAGTCTCATTCAAATATTTTATGACATAACATGGTAGGCTACTTGCCTAAAACGTTATGATTTGTGTGGTTAATAGATTACATTAGGCTACAGTGGTTTGAGCGCGGTTGATCAGAGACTAGAGCGCAATTAAAGAGCTGTGCTTATGTGATTGTTGGTGGCCGTCTTGAGAAGCGAGAAAGCTTAAGACGACGGCTCATAAAAAGGAAAAAGATGTAATAGTTTTTACAAGTTGGAATATAAAATTAATCGCGTGAACATTTCACATGAAATTGTGAAATTCTGTGAGAGGCAGATGTAGGGACGCGGGACTGAAAAATACAGCCGCATATTTCTGTTCAGTTTAATATAATCACAAAACTATCACAAAAATCAAGTATACTGGGGATGATCGAGGGGCACAAGGAAAATCTCAGGCCTGGCCCTGCCCCTAGTTCCCGCGGCCATATGGTTTGTGACATGGATGTATGGTTTGTTAAAATAGGACAATATTTGGCCGAGATACAACTATTTGAAAATTTGGAATCTGCAAAAAAAATATTCATTTAAAGTTGTCCAAATTAAGTAATAATAAGCAATGCATATTCCTAATCAAAAATTTACAATTTACAAAATATATTCATTGAACTTGATCTTTACTTAAAATCCTAATGATTTTTGGCATAAAAGAAAAATTGATCATTTTGACCCATATGATGTATTGTTGACTATTGCTACAAATATACCTGTGCTACTTATGACTGGTTTTGTGTTCCAGGGTCAGTGGGTCACACACATATACATACAGTACACATGTGCCTGTCTAGTAATATTTGAACTTTCCTGTCAGCTTTCAATTCGCACAGACTGCACTCTCAAAAATAGGTACAAAAGTGTACCTTTTGAAAATTTACCGCCCCAGTGACAGCTTTTGTACCTCTATTAAGTTCTAATACATACACTTTATGTACTAATATGTACCTTTAAGGTACCAAAATTGACTCACGGACAAACATGTACCTTTTGAAAAGGTACAGTCCCAGTGACAGATTTTGTACCTTTATTTTTGAGAGTGTGACTGTTAAACTGACTGATAAAGAGTACGCACATTTTTATGCAGTCTACAAATGCACACTTCACAGGATCTCAAAGTTTACTTTTTGTAGTTATGTGAGCTGGACCAGGTAAACCTTGACCTTCTGGGTAAAAACCCACCAGCCATCAAGACCATTAACAACTATTTTGGACAAGCTTATATATTTGTTCTACCAAAATCATGTGGTGGAACTTTTAATAAGGCATTATTTTTGCAATTCTGTTAAAGGCACTAGTGTGCAGGAAGTACACATTTCAACTACTACTACTACTACTAACAGAAATTAATGTAATTATAATTCAAATAATTCCATTTCCCAAAACAAATTCTAACTTTCAGAGTGAAGCTGTTTAAAAAAAAAGTGTGTTGGTTGCTCAAATAAATTTAAATTAATTCAATAAATTGCAATTCTATTTAGGGACACTAGTTTGCAGAAATTACACATTTCATCTTTTATAATAATAATAATAATAAAGTATCCAATTAGAATTTAATTTTCCATAATAAATTCTAACTTTCAGAGTGTAGCTGTACAACAACAAAAAAGTGGTTTGATGGCTCAAATAAATCTAAATAGGATTAATTTTTAATATATTTTTTGCAATTCTATTTAGGGACAGAAATTACACAATCACAACTACTACTACTAACATAATACATTAATCAAAATAATTTAATTATATCTAAAATAATTATATTTCTCAAAATAAATTCCAACTTCCGGAGTACAGCTGTAAAGCAAAGTGTGTTGGTGGCTTAAAGAAACTGAAATGGGATTGTGTGAGGGTGAGAGTGAGGTGAGCAGTACCACTTCAGTGAGGGTCGGGTCCTTTTCTATGAACTGAACCACACAGTAGGCCAGCTGAAACACAACAAGGTAAAGAGTGGATGTGAACAGTAGATACTACTGTTGTGTACCTAATGTGTACCAAAATGTTTACTGTTGTGTACCATGTGCTCCATCCTAGCACATCCCTGCATCTCATTCTATTCTATTCCATTCTATCATCTATAGCACAACTGTACATACAATTTATTTATTTTTCAAATTTTGTTTATTTATATTTACATATGTGTATTTTTATTCTCATCCTATTTTTATTGTCTGTGTGTTGTTGTCTCTGTGTACTGGAAGCTTATGTCAAAACAAATTCCTTGTATGTGCAAGCATACTTGGCAACAAAGCTCTTTCTGATTCTGATACTAAAGAAGAGATGGTTTGTGCAAACATAATCAACCTGCCAAAGATTTTCTTATCAGCATGCTTATGAATAGGAAAAAAATATTAATTTTAAACGGCTACAGGCCGAATAATCACCAGATGAATTTCTCTGCAAATAACATTTTTCATGACTGTAAAATTGTAAAATGTGCAAAAAACTAAATACAGTTGCAGGGGTAAAATGTTATGTGGATTTTACCTTGAATGTACTTCAAAAAAGAAGAAGAAAAAAAAAAGTAAACAAGAGTATGCAATTTCTCCTGGCCATTGCATGAAACGTTTAGTAGGTGACTGCTGCCAAAGGAGGGTCAATCCAAAGGATTCACAAACTTTTGTCAAACCTAGTGCCACTAGTGCAAACCAAAATATTCCCGCCTGAGATTATGAATTATTATTTCAACAATGTAAAGCAACTGTCTACAAAATGTTTACCTTGAAAAAAAAAAGTAAGTTTTAGTAAGTGTTTTAATTAATTATTAGCTTTGGATCAACTCACAAACCCTGACACAGTATGTTTAATAAAGACATTAAATCCATCACTGCTTGAGTTTTATTTGTTTCAGCAAAAGCATAGCCAGGCTGCAGATTCTACTGAAAGTTGTCAGATTTTTTTAGCTTTACACTATGATTCTACTGAGTCAGATATTTTGAGCCGACATTGTTTTAATTTGTCAAGCGTGAGTTTGTTGTGTTCAGTGTGCAATGCCTAAAGTTTATAAAATCTGTTCAGATTTTAAGTCATGTAGTGTATTCCAGATCAAATTTTATGAACAATTTATGCAGAAATTCAGGTAAATTCAAAGGTTTCACATACATTTTTCCTGCAACTGTATCGGGAAGAATACATATGATAAATGGAAAGTTAACATATGTGTTTTTGTTAAGTATAATATTTGACACATCTGTCATTTATGGCTCATAAGATGATATTGAGCTCATATTTGGATTTAAAAAAAATAAATAAAATAAAATCAAAGGCACAAAATAAAAATATGAAATTTGGTGCAGTTGCTGATATTCATTCAGCCAAAAAAAATAAAATAAAAATGAAAGTTTGATAACTAATTTTTTAATAACTGCATGGCACACTACTTACATAAAATGAATACACATGTCTATATCTCCCAATAATAGCCTTCCTCAAAAGCCTGATGTATCATATTTAATACTATATATTTTTACCTTTTTAAATGATGTATGGATACATCGTCATATTTCAGAAAGTTTTAGATCTTAAAATATTACTAACAATACAGAAGTTATTCTTGGGTTTACTTTTTAAAAATGAGTAGGGATTTCACAGCAAAAAGACACATGAAGGTTGACAGTTTTACTATTATACTAAAGGCCTTAACTTACTAAAAAAGTATAAACTATCATTCAGATGACAGAAGACACTTGGTTATAGCAGATTGTTTTAGTAGATTGTACAATAGTTTTTCAGTGTTGATCATTTAAAAACGTGCATATCAAATATGATAGAGCAGGCTTTAGGGGTTACCTGTGCGTGGAACAGCGCAAGTCCTTTAACAGTGTGCAGGGGAATGAGGATCTTCATGAGGAACTGCTTGTGTTCAGCCTTCAGCGGCAGAGCAAAGCCATTGATGATACTGCGATTACAAAGACAGCGACAGTTTTAACATTAGGTGACTACAGCCAGCCAACACCAACACCAGCTGCCAAATAACCTTTTACCCAGCATGCATTCCGACGCTATGCGCTTTCAAATGCACTAACTCCATTAAATGATCTCTGTGGACAGAACATAAAAGAAAATGAAGCAAAGACTCACCTGCCCAGAATCTCAAGGAGTTCAGCAACTCCATTAAAGTGCTCAGTTTCATAGATGTACCTGGGAAAATTATATGAATGATTTACATTCCAAATAAAATATAATGATATAATATAAACATAATATAATAACAATATATAAACTGATTTTTTTTTTTTTACTAAATGCACAATCCACAATCCAAAGGTTCTCTGTACATTATTCGAAAATTCATAAGCCAGTCAGAAATATATATATATATATATATATATATATATATATATATATATATATATATATATATATATATATATATATATATATATATATATATATATATATATATATATAATTAAATATATATATTTTTCCACATTCTGTAATAGAATGTTTGTAATAATTCTTCCTGGATTTGGAAAGCTTACTGGTAGTCGAGCAATTGACAATATTTACCCAAAAGCATTTCACACACTTTACACAGCTATCATTTATGGAAATAGTATTTAATATTGCATAGATAATCATTTACATGGCTTATACTAGCAGTTCACGAACTTTTGCCTTGCTTTGACATGCAAAAACCATTTTTACATAAAGATTACAAAAAATACAAATATCATAGTTTGTGTTTGGTAAGATTGTATTCAAATGTTTTTGAAAGAAGTCTCTTTGCTCACAAGAGTCTTTATTTGACCAAAAATACAGTAAAACAGTAATACTGTGAAATAATATTACATTTTAAAATAACTTTTCTATTTGAATATATTTTCAAATGTAATTTATTCCTGTGATGCAAAGATGAATTTTCAGCATCATTACTCCAGTCTTCAGTGTCTTTAAGAAATCATTCTAATATGCATTTGTTATTAGCAGTGTTGAAAACAGCTGTGCTGCTTAATATTTTTTAGTGGAATATGAAGTTTAAAGGACCATATTTTGAAATAGAAATCTTTTCTAACGGTATAAATGTTACTGTCACTTTTGATAAATGTATTTATTCATTTTTTGCATCCTTTCTGAATCTAAGTATTTATTTCTTTTAAAGAACTTTTGAATAGCAGTGTATGCATACGAGTGTGAAAATAAGTGTTTTCTTACCTCAGAAAAATGTTGTTGATCTGTTTCCGAATAAAGGCACGCAAACCCAGAAACTTCCCATAGATGCGATGCAGAATCGTTTTTAAAAACTCCCTCTCTCGAGGATCTTCACTGTCAAACAGTTCTAAGAGCTGGAGAAAAAAGCAAGGAGTTCATTTTCTCACATAATCATTTCTTATTACAGTATGAGGTTACAACCCTGAGCTAATGTAATAATCTTGGTTTTTTTAAGCTTTTTAATTTTTGAAATACTGAAAATAAGTATAAATTAAGAAAAAGAAAAACAACAAAAAAAAAGTCTTTAATGCCATGAAATATACAATTTGTACCCAGTTGAGACTCTTAATGGAAGGTTGTATGGAATGGTTTGATCTGGCTGCGTCAACTGTTATGTCACATTAGACTGTCTGCACAGGACTGCGTTATGTAATGCTACCTTTAGCCTCCAGACAATGAATCCCTGCCATGAGTGATGTATTTGACAACAGCCTTTATGCAACATGACATTATTAGTAAATGAGTCCAACCTCAATCACATTCATGAGGTCATTTATGATGTCTAAAACATTAGTAACTCTAAATCAAAATTTAAACAGGATTGAAATTGCTCATCCTCCACATGCGGGGCTTATTTCAATGGATGACTTTGAATAAGATGGGACAAAAGACCAGCTGACCATAGCTTTATCACCCTAAAATAAAGCACTTTCAAATGGGAATTTAATTCATTCAAGCAGTCACCTATCATTAAGACAAAATATATTATATATTTTTATAGATAGATAGTAGTGCTGACAAACAATTAATCGTGATTAATCGCATCCAAAATGAAAGTTTTTGTTTACATAATATACATGTGTGTACTGATATATATATATATATATATATATATATATATATATATACACACACACATATATACACATACACGTGCTGGTCATATAATTAGAATATCATCAAAAAGTTGATTTCACTAATTCCATTCAAATAACTTTATAACTTGTATATTATATTCATTCATTACACACAGACTGATATATTTCATGTGTTTATTTCTTTTAATTTTGATGATTATAACTAGGAACTAAGGAAAATCCCAAATTTAGTATCTTAGAAAATTAGAATATTATGAAAAGGTTCAATATTGAAGACACCTGGTGCCACACTCTAATCAGCTAATTAACTCAAAACACCTGCAAAGGCCTTTAAATGGTCTCTCAGTCTAGTTCTGTAGGCTACACAATCATGGGGAAGACTGCTGACTTGACAGTTGTCGAAAAGATGACCATTGACCTGATGCACAAGGAGGGCAAGACACAAAAGGTCATTGCAAAAGAGGCTAGCTGTTCACAGAGCTCTGTGTCCAAGCACATTAATAGAGAGGCGAAGGGAAGGAAAATATGTGGTAGAAAAAAAGTGTACAAGCAATAGGGATAACCGCACCCTGGAGAGGATTGTGAAACAAAACCCATTCAAAAATGTGGGGGAGATTCACAAAGAGTGCACTGCAGCTGGAGTCAGTGCTTCAAGAACCACTAAGCACAGACGTATGCAAGACATGGGTTTCAGCTGTCGCATTCATTGTGTCAAGCCACTCTTGAACAACAGACAGTGTCAGAAGCGTCTCGCCTGGGCTAAAGACAAAAAGGACTGGACTGCTGCTGAGTGGTCCAAAGTTATGTTCTCTGATGTAAGTAAATTTTGCATTTCCTTTGGAAATCGGGGTCCCAGAGTCTGGAGGAAGAGAGGAGAGGCACACAATCCACGTTGCTTGAGGTCCAGTGTAAAGTTTCCACAGTCAGTGATGGTTTGGTGTGCCATGTCATCTGCTGGTGTTGGTCCACTGTGTTTTCTGAGGTCCAAGGTCAACGCAGCCGTATACCAGGAAGTTTTAGAGCACTTCATGCTTCCTGCTGCTGACCAACTTTATGGAGATGCAGATTTTATTTTCCAACAGGACTTGGCACCTGCACACAGTGCCAAAGCAACCAGTATCTGGTTTAAGGACCATGGTATCTCTGTTCTTAACTGGCCAGCAAACTCGCCTGACCTTAACCCCATAGAAAATCTATGGGGTATTGTGAAGAGGAAGATGCAATATGCCAGACCCAACAATGCAGAAGAGCTGAAGGCCACTATCAGAGCAACCTGGGCTCTCATAACACCTGAGCAGTGCCACAGACTGATCGACTCCATGCCACGCCGCATTGCTGCAGTAATTCAGGCAAAAGGAGCCCCAACTAAGTATTGAGTGCTGTACATGCTCATACTTTTCATGTTCATACTTTTCAGTTGGCCAAGATTTCTAAAAATCCTTTCTTTGTATTGGTCTTAAGTAATATTCTAATTTTCTGAGATACTGAATTTGGGATTTTCCTTAGTTGTCAGTTATAATCATCAAAATTAAAAGAAATAAACATTTGAAATATATCAGTCTGTGTGTAATGAATGAATATAATATACAAGTTTCACTTTTTGAATGGAATTAGTGAAATAAATCAACTTTTTGATGATATTCTAATTATATGACCAGCACCTGTGTATGTATATATATATAAATAAATGCAAACACATGCATGTGTATATATTTAAGACAAATGTTATATTTGTATATTAAATATAATATAAATATATACGTCTAAATACATGAAAATATTTTAAAATATATACTGTATGAGTGTGTATTTATATATACATAATTATACACAGTTATATTATGTAAACAAACTTTGATTTTAGATGCGATTATTTGCGATTAATCGTTTGACAGCACTAATAAATATAAATTTAATAAAAATAAATAAATATAAACCGTTTTCAACATTAATTATAATAATAAATGTTTCTTGAACAGTAAATCAGCATTTTAGAATGATTTCTGAAGGATCATGTGACACTGAAGACTGGAGTAATGATGCTAAAAATTCAGCTTTGTCATCAAAGGAATAAATTACATTTGAATATATATTAAACAAAACTTTTACATTATAAATTTTAATTTTAAATTGTAATAATATTTCACAATATTTTAGTGTATTTTTAATTAAATAAATGCATCCTTGTTGAGCATAATATATATACACACACATATACATATATATATATATATATATATATATATATATATATATATATATATATATATATATATATATATATATATATTACATTTTCTAAATCTTAAAGCTAAAATTGATAATTTCTGTACAATAGCATCTCCAAATGGAAAAATAATGCAAAAACCAACAGGCATGCAGTAACACTCTCTACCACATCTCTACTAGAATGACTCTTTTTTGATTGTGTCTGCTGTCTGTCATTATGTTCTCCTCCATCCCAGCCTGGACTATAGTGCTGCCTCTTTCCTTCCTGTGGCGTAAACAACAGGGCGCTATTTAAAGCAGCCCAGGAAACGCTCGCATCATGGAAACTCGCTTTTACCAGCTTCTATACTGACTCTACATTCCAGAGCATTCAGTGTGCTCAGGGAGAATGACCGGGTCGATACGGACAGCTGATGACCCACTGCTTCACGCAGGAACAGACACTGATTGAGGCAGATCCAAAAGAGGAAGAGACCAGGCCTACCAAGCGTATAATTTCATATTTCTAAATATTTACCACTTCAGCTGTAAAAGTCAAGGAAGCTATTTTGCTATTAAGTAGTCTCCTAAAAATGCATTTTCTTAATCTGTATTTTTGATTTAACATTTCTAAAAATCCTTAAAACTGGACAAATTAACTTCAGAACCAAAACTGTGTAAGATAAGAACTTGTTTTTCTTTTCTTTTAGTCCCCATTTAAGCCAGAGGATACCAAATTGGTGTGTTTTAGGAATAAATATCACTAAACAGTTCAAATGTATGATTAAAACAACAACAAAAAAAAAACTAAAAAATTAAGCCATTTTTAATATATATTTTAATATTTTATGCAATAGGATTATGCTGCTTTAAAGTAAAGTGGAAAATGGCAAGAAAAATAGTAAGAACAAAATAACAATAATAATTACTAATATTTACAAAGTATAATTTTCTGAAAAATAATAAGAATTATTATTATTTTTAAATATTTATTATATTCATTATATTTATAGAATTAAAATTCATTAATACAAAGTTCATATACCTGTAACACAAACTTCTGGTCAATATAACGTTTGGCAGTACTTGGCTGGAAGTCTGGATTTTCTAGGAATCGAAGGAAAAACTCATACGCCAACTGAAAAACGAAACAAAAGACAATATTTAATATTTATCTAATGCTTTACGCACATAGAAACAATATTAGAACATATAGCTTGCTTGCTTGCTTAAATAAATAAATACACAATATTTACATTGTCAACAATTGTACTCTCTATAACCTTAACACAATTTTTGTTTGTTTTGTTTTTTTGTAAGACTGGTTTAATTTATTCACACACTGTGCTGTGCATAAAGTTAATTACATATAATAGTACATTAAAAAATACACTGTAAATAAGCAAACAATGTGCTATAAAATGTGAGAGCTGACCTGCATGTGTGGCCAGGAGGCTTCTAGAGTGGGTTCATCTTCTTCTGGGTCAAAGTCAGGGTTATCACTGGGTGGAAGCGTTCTGAAAATATTTGTGGTAACCTGTAAACAGAAAGGATTTGGAGTTTACTTTGACAATAAGGAAGAGATTTCTATTTGTGCTAAAAACAAATAAATGATTTTTAAAGTTTGGTGGACATCACATGGATGCTGACCATGGTGGTGATTTCAGGATAGACAGGCTCAACCAGAACTCCTCTGTTAGTGGACACGTAATCCACAAGTTCACTGAGAGTGGCCCGTTTGGTCTCTTTGCTCTTTAGGTCAGTCACTGTGTCATAAAAGTCGAACATTACGCAGCACTGCTGTAGTTTCTGCATGAACAGCTCATGCTGCTCTGTAGAAGATGCATCTGAAACGATGAAAAAAAAAATCTTTATTCTCCTGTACTTTCAATTCACTAATAAATATTTCTATAAACAAATAATGAGACACTTAGACTTGGCAATTTAAGTCAAACAAAATAAGACATGACAGAACAGAAACAAAAACAAAGCAAAAGAGCAAAACAAAACCAAGAAAATAAACAAATAAATAAAACAAAAAACATGACAGAACAAAAACAAAATAATGCAAAGCAAAAACAAAACATGACATAACTAAACAAAAAACATGACAGAACAGAAACAAAATAATGCAAAGCAAAAACAAAACATGACATAACTAAACAAAAAACATGACAGAACAGAACAAAAACAAAATAATGCAAAGAAAAAAGAAAGCAAAAAATAAATAAATAAATAAAAATCATGACAACTAAAGAAAACATGACAGAACAAAAACAAATGATCCCAGAAAACACCTAGGTTCTTGATACAGGAAGAAGTAAAAGGAGCAAGGTAGTCCAGATCGATATTTCTGCTCCCTGAATTTTCACTAGGGCCTATTTTCACTATAATTTCACTATAACCTCAGTTTTTGAATCATTCAGAAATAAAAAATAAAATAAAAAAATTGAGAGAACCACGTTTTCACTTCATCAAGGCATGCAAAAAGAGATTTCAGTGCATGTTTATTTCATTTCAGAGGTAGATAAATTTGGGTATCATCTGCATAGCAGTGAAATGATACACCATGCTTTCTGAAAATAGAACCCAAAGGAAGTAAATACAAAGAAAAAATAATGGGTGCGAGAATAGAACCCTGTGGCACTCCACAGGAAAGTTTAGCAGGCAACGAAGAAAAATTACCCAATCTGACAGATAAACTTCTATTTGTTAAATATGATTTGAACCAGCTAAGAACAGTTCCCTCGATGCCCACAAAATATTCTAGCCGCGATAAAAGAATTTTATGATCAACTGTATCAAAAGCCGAGGTTAAGTCTAACAGAATTAGGATAACAGAGTCACTAGAATCAGTCGCCAACAAAGTATCATTAAGGACCCATAATAAAGCACACTCTGTGCTATGCAGAGGCTTAAAACCAGACTGGAAAGTTTCAAAAATATGATTTGCAGTGCAAATTTTGCACTAAGGAAAGACTGTAGCTCAATAAACACATTATTAAAATGACTAGCATCAAAATCATCAGAGATATGCATTTAGACAATACTACATGATCAAATGTATCTAGACACTTCCTTCTAATTAACATTTTGCTTTTAATTTCAATAAAGGCTGATGTTCTTACTGGAACATGACAACATGACATTTAAATATTTAGATTTTTTCAACTGGAACACAATTTAGTTGATAAAATTACAATTAAAACACTTACACTTGACATTTAAATCAACATTAAATCACATCTACATTTAAACATGGACAGTGTTGCTATAGAGAAATCACATGCATGCATGCAGTGTTCAACGACATCTGCATCTAATTTCATCAAAACTAATATCTTTGATACCTAGTCTAGTACAATTATGTTTGAGTGTGTATGCATGCACTGAGCTAGCTGAATGCTTGAGTGGACAGGAATGTTGTAATATACACTTGGGAGTGTGTCTAATGCCAGTAATCAGGATGAACTCCCCTGGAGTAAGAAGGGAGGCCATACCACAGCTGGGAAGCTCAAAAACAAATTGCTCTTCCAACATCAGATGTTTTTGCATCATTTTTTTTACTTTATAAATGCACCTACCTAGTTTCACTGAACAATTAATTGGTAGACTTTATTGTATAGAGAAATGAATATGTTTATCTTTTTAACATTGATCAAATGTTATTATTCTTCCTCTGAAGTGACTTCCTTATTATGTCGATTTGAGGCATAATGACGTTTAACTTTGTAAGCCGCACATGAAACTAGCTTTAGCAAACACAGAGATGGTGTGCATGTTTCCTTCTCAAAACTCTATTGCAGGCCAAATGGAATAAAATTTTCACTTGGCTGTGGAAATTATGCAATTACTGTGTTCTATATACGCACACACACAGATCAGCTAAAACATTAAAACCACTGACAGGTGAAGTAAACAACATTGTAACATATCGTTACAATGGCACCTGTCAAGAGGCAGGATATATTAAGCAGCAAGTGAACAGTCCATTATTGAAATTCATGTGGTGGAAGCAGGAAAAATGGTTAAGCGAAAAGATCTGAGTGACTTTGACTGGGGTCAAATAATGATGGCTAGACGACTGGGTTAGATCATCTCCAAACGGCAAGTCTTGGTGTTTCTGGCAATGCAGTGGTTAGTACCTAAAAAAGTGGTGCAAGGAAGACCAACCAGTGAACCAGTGTCACAGGCGCCCAAAAAGCACCTTTGCGCCAATGCAGCAATGGAAGAAGGTTGCCTGGTCTGATGAATCACGTTTTCTTTTAGATCAAGTGGATAGCCAGCCGGGGTGCATGTGTGTTGTTTACCTGGCAGCGGGATGCACTATGGGAAAAATGCAGGCCAGCGGATTTAGTGTTATACTCTAGTCAATGTTCTGCTGGGAAACCTTGGGTCCTGGCATTCATGAGGATGTTACTTTGACACCCACCACTTAAGGATGGTTGCAGACCACATATGCTCCTTAATGGCAGTGGTGCTCCCTGAGAGCAGTGGCTTCTTACAACAGGATAATATACCCTGCCACGCTGCAAATATTGTTCAGGAATTGTTTGAGGAACATGACAAAGAGTTTAAGGTGTTACCTTGGCCTCCAAATTCCCCAGATTGAGTATCTATGGCAGGGATGTCCAATCCTGCTACTGTAGGGCCACTGTCCTGCAAAGGGTAGCTTAAACTCAGTTAAACACCTGAACCAGCTAATCAAGATCTTACTAGGCATACTAGAAACTTTCAGGCAGGTGTGTTGAGGCAAGATGGAGCTAAACTGTGCAGGACAGTGGCCCTCCAGGACTGAGTTTGGACACCCCTGAACTATGGGATGTGCATCAGTGCATCAGAGCTGTTTTGGCAGCATAGATATAACTTGAGTAGTCTCCAGTTGTGGGTCATCTATCAGAACATCTGGTTTTAAGTGCCTCACTGTCATGATACCATGAAGCGTTGCTCAGTGACCGACCTCAGGCTTCTGGAGGGGATGAAGACTCCTAAAAGTGAGTGGAAGTAGGAAGGCCTGTGGCTGTTATATACGCAAGCATCAATGTCTTGAACTTGAGCCGAGCCGCAACTGGTGGCCAGTGCAGGGAGATAAAGAGAGGTGTGACGTGGGCCTTTATGAGCTCACTGAAGACCAGTCGTGCTGCTGCATTCTGAACCATTTGTAGAGGTTTGATTGTGCATGATGAAAGTCCAGCCAGAAGAGCATTGCAGTAGTCAAGCCTAGAAACAACAAGGGCCTGAGGATAAGTTGTGCAGTGTACTCTGATAGGAAGGGCCTCTTTCTGATGTTGTGCAATGCAGCCCTGCTTGACAGAGCAGTTTTTGCAGTGTCGTCCTTTAAGGTCAGCTGGTCATCAAAAATTACTCGGAGAGTATTATAAATTATTTACACATACACACATTTTGCTGCCATGTCAAACTATTGGCGCTTTTCCACTGCGTAGTACGACTCGGCTCGGCACGGTTCAGATTTAAATCCAGCGGGTCTGTTGTGTCTTGTGTCACAAGTTCAATGGCAGGCAGTGATGATTTTCTCCGGTCAATCAGTGATCAGCAGAGTTTACATGTCACGTTTTGTTAATGGTACGGTTTGCTTGGAACCTTGGCCGAGGTGGTACTAAAAAAAGTACCAGGTACCAGGTACTGTACCCAGTGGAAAACCCCCCAAAAGTGAACCGTACTGAACCGTACCGTGCAGTGGAAAAGCGCCATAAGTACCACTTCCCAGCAGAACTGACAGTTATACCTGTCTTAGGGCAGAAATTTCCAGCATGGGATACTACTAAATCCACCACTGTTACTGATACTCCTAACATCTACTCTACTGTCAAACATACTTAAGTTTAATTTATAAAAAAGATAAATAAAATGTTTAGCCGAGCAAAAACTCCTGAACTTCTGACCTCTAGCACTTTGTGCTCCACTGAGCCACATTAGCTCATGTTCAGGCATACGGCTGAATCCCTCTTAGACTGAAATCCAATAATCTCCCCAATGTAGGCGATTCCTATTTGCAATTCACTTGGCACAGCTCCTTCCACATCCTTAAATGCATCCTACAAATCCATCAAATGCTAAGTCAGGGAGAACTCTAGTGATTTGGAGAACATTTTCCAAGAGCTGATAGGGAAATTTCAGATTTTCCAAAAGTCGGTATTACAAATAACCTAAAGTTATGCCAACACAGAGAACCAATGTAATAAATCAAGAACAGAGAAAAAGTTTCACATGCATGCCATGTGTGCAGCAAAGACAAAGAGAAATTCTCTCAGCCATCCTACATGACTCGATTAAAATGATTAAACACTACATGTACAATTTTATCATGATTTTTCCATATAGCTTTAGAACTTTTCAAATATATTGTATGAGTCGTTTCATATGGACTATATTTATCATGTCTTTTTGGTCCTCAATCCACATCCATTCCTCATATGTTTCTCTATACTAATGCCTGGAGCCTTTGGGCTGCTGAAGTTCCAAGAAGTACTTCGTAGGATCTTATCTTACATAAGACACTATAATACCAGTGACCTCAGCTGGGTTAGTGACACTTGAACAGGTCACTCATAAAACTGGCTGCACTGCAGCATTTATTAAGGGTTAAAGCGTAGTAGAATTTTCAAATGAAATGTAATATAGGTTACATACTCAATTCTAACAGAAACGTAATGGTCTTTCACACGGGATATGGAATCTTGACAGGCCATACACTTGACTGTAATATAGATGGTAATATAATAAACACAAGGAAGTATCTCCACTCAGTTACCCATATCATAGACACTGTGTACACTAATAATAAATCAACAGCACTCTATAAATAACAGTGGGATCGTAACTGACATTTAGTTGACCTGAACTTTGGCCATGAATGGCATAAATAATCCTGACATTTTGGCACTTAGAATATTGATTAGAATTGATTAGAATATTAGGCTCAAAATTATTTCACGAAGAATCATTGCACATTGTAAAAAAATCCGTAATATCGAGGAGGTTTCGCAAAACACCTCTAAAAAAAACTATGGTGTCATTTTTGGTCATTGTTCAAAACTTTGCAAATTTTAAAGAAATTAATACTTTTATTCAGTGAAGATGCATTGTATTAACCAAAAGTGACAGTAAAGATTTTGACATTCGTGTAAAAAAAATAAAAAATAGATAAAAATAAATAAAAAATTTTTTTTAAAAACTACAAATAAAATGTTTTTCATTTGAATTTTCATCAAAGAATCTTGGAAAAATGTATCACGGTTTCCGTAAACATTAAGCAGCACAACTTTCTAACATGACACTGAAGACTGGAGTAAAGGCTGCTGAAATTCAGCTTTGCAAGACAGAAAAATTATAAAATAAAATATATTAAAATAGAAATCATTTATTTAAAATGTAATAATACTTCACAATATTTTTGAACGGTAAAAAAAAAAAAAAAAAAAAAATGGTTTCAAACTTTTGAACGGTAGTGCACCGTAGTAATACAATGGTATTCTTGAAAGTACAATTGAAATTAATTTCTATACCATGTTAAATATCAAATACCGAGCCATGGTACCGATACAGTATTCCAATGGAGATAAAATACAGTGCAGACCTATGTAACACACACCACACAAGAATGCACTCTAGAAAAAGTCATTTTATTAATGTCATCTAAAAGTTTTTTTCTTTCAATTATTTGTGGCTCTTTTTGTACTCTGGCTCTTACAGCCGCTGTCTATCTGTTCCAGGCTTCTGTAAACTTCAATTCATGATGTTTTTTCCACTCGCAGAGGATTTAACAGTGAGAGAACAGCGGTGGAAGAGCTGGAGGGGTGCTAACACAACCCCTCTGCTCTATTAATACACCTTATGTAACCCATCTGAATGCCAGTGTCCCTGTGTCTTTCCCAGACAACTTCTGCTTTGAGTCACTGCATTCACCACAAAAAGCAGCCAAGTGACCGCAGAAATGAGTGAACATCAGAAACATGTTCATTGACTGCCTCACTTTTATTTGTCCTCACACACACAGGATGAGTCATTGAATTTGCTGAGGTTCCCATCAACACCCCGGGCATGTGGTTGCCATGGATACATGGCCCATCCCTGGGGAGTCATAATGTCAGAATAACACAACTGTAAATGCATTTCCCAGCTATATTGAGCACATGGAACAAGTAAATGAGTTCTGAGTTTTATATATATATATATATATTTATTTATTATTTATGGATATTTTGTCTTTATGGAATAGCAAAATGCAGAATAACAGGAGGTGAGTATTTAGTGAAAGAGAAAGAGATAGGAATTTGATCAGCCATCCCATAAGAAAGAAAGAAAGAAAGAAAGAAAGAAAGAGATTTTTGATATGGTTATAGTGAAATTAAATGTAGTGGCATGCTTCCTGAGTCACTATAAGTAATAAGTAATGCATATAATAAGAAATACAGTAAGTAGTATATATAATGAATGAATGAATGATTTTAATTTCTGTAACTAAAATGCAGTTATGCAAAACACTCAATACATACATGCAATATAAACTCATTCAGCAAAGCTGCATTCTATTTTTTAATTTTTATTTTTAGGAGTTTTAACTCTACTTTTTAACTTTCACAAATTATAAACACTGACTGAATGTCTTGTTTGTTCTTCTTTATAACTTTGGAATACCAACAAAAACAAAAACACATCTGTCTGTTACTGACAATTCTAGGCAGAAAACTTGAGTCAAGTGGGGCTACCAGTATGCTTAGGAAACATCTTTCCATTTGATGACACAAGTGATGCAGCAAAGGCTTACAAACAGCTGCCTCTCTATAGAAGGGATGGAAAGTTTGACTCGTTTACACTTAGCGTTTGCTTTAAGGAATGTGTTATTTTTTTTTTTTTAATGATTCAGGGCATGAAAATGAACAATAAAAGCGGAAAGGTTTTTCCTTTGTGTTCTTGAGTTTTGTGTACAGACAACAACATTGTCAAAACGATCCCTGTTCACATGGATTGATGAAAGCGCCTAACATTTGAAAGCCCCAAAAATGTAGTTGTCTTCTACATGAACAGCCAAAACACAAAACACAAAATAAAGACATTTGAAAATGGCGTCATGTAAACATAAACTCAATAATTCTTTCATACCATGGCGTAATTAATTACGTAATCACATGGTCACTAAAGTCCCAGCGTGGCATATGCAATAAAATGTTTCAATGAACCAATATGTAGGCACATATTACTATTTTTTTTTTTTAATTAATATTTTATTGATAAATAAATGTGTTTGTTGTCCTAATTCAATTTGCAGTCATGATTGCACAAGTGATCACTCATTATTTTCTCAACTCATTAGGAATTAGATTCCCTCTAAAGAGCCAGTTTTCGGTTGAGTGAGTCAGTCAGCTGCTTGCGACTGGAGATTTTGTGAACCAGTTCAACCAACTGATTGAAAAGATCTGACTCATATTGTAAGAATTTTGTGCCCTTCGCATTAAAGTGAAATATGCATGTTCTTTGTTTTAAATGACTAACCTGTAGAACCCTAAGGGTGTCCAAAGTCGGTTCTGGAGGGCAACTTTCCTGCAGAGTTTAGCTCCAACTTTCCTCAACACACCTGCCTGGAAGTTTCTAGTATGCCAAGTAAGATCTTGGTTAGCTGGTTCAGGTGTGTTTAATTGAGGCTGGAGCTAAACTTTGCAGGACAGGATTGGACACCCCTGGTACAGAGCCAAAGACGATGGTATTTCCTAATAATAGGACCACCTTGGTTCCATTTGACATCCGCTGTATGGACAAGACATGGAAGGCAATGGGAACCGAAACAGTTTGGCGATGAGCATTCTTTAAAAGAAAGAAATTCATAACAGTTGTTGGTTCGGTTCATGACTTATAACTCTTTAACGAAGACATTTTTAAAATCCCTATGGGAAAGACACTTCAGGAAACAAGGCCACTGAAAAAGTGGGTGGGCACTGTAGCACTCTATTGACAGATTTACAGAATTGACAACCACGTGACTTCCAAAAACTCAACAAGAGGGCAGGAAATGTGGGAAAACACAGGTTGGACCATGAAATAGAGATGCTTCCCTTGATAAAGTCCTGAGACATAATGTTGACACAATCAGTGTTTACAGTCTACAACCAAACACACCATGAGTTTTCCAGCAGACAGTTAAGGGCCTGCTGTAAATAATTCACTCGTGGCTTATCAAAGATGCGAATATATAACTCCAGAGCCAGATTACACTCATAAAACAATTGAGGTGCCATTTATTTGAGTGTATTTGTTTTATTTATTACTTTACAGCATTCTGGGAACTCAGGCGCCCGAGCTACCACAATGTTGTCTTGATAGGCAGCGCACTAGGTTTTGAGACGCAGCCTGCGAGTCTATTTCCAGCGCTTTATCCTCTTACCTCTGAGCTGCGGGAGCGCAGAGATCTCCGGAGCCGCAGGCCTGCTGCCGCTCGCCGCGAACTGAGACGAGCCCTGACAAACCCTCTGCCTTTGAGCCTTCCTCACCGATTTCCGCGTGAATCCATCCACTTTCTCGGACGCAGATATCGCCGACATTTCCAAAGCAGGTCTATCCAACGAGCTGCGTTTACAGTGACTGAACGTACCCTATATGTTTTCTAGTCTGACTGACGTCCCATTGACTGCGCTGTTTATTAAACTCACGAGACCCCATCTAATGACACGCACTGTGAAGCCACTCATGAAGGCTGCATGTTCAACAATCCACAGGTATCCTGCGATGACAATTTGGTCGCGTATGACTGTAAAAACGTAGTTAATAGTAGGTTTTTATCATGCTGAAATGTTTCAACAAGCGCGCCTTATTAAAACCTGTTACTCCACGTAACAATTCAAAGTCAGCCGACACACAGCCAAAACCAGCGAGTCACGGTGATCCAGCCGCTTGGAACCGGCTCCATGTATTGGCGACGCGAAGAAAGAGTTTAACGTGAATCCGGCGTGAAATTCCTCGGATCCGCTGAACTTCATTCAGCTGCTGTTGAGACTCACTGGGGTCTAAAAATAAAACCCCGTGGCGCGCCGGAGTGACAGAACGCTCATCCAATGAGCGTCCGCGCAGACAGTAAGCACCGCCCCTTGACCAATCAGATTCTTGCTTTAATGGTATTTCGGGAAATATACAAAGCCAAAGAGGTTGTGTATCCTTGAACTCAAATGAACACAGGCAACAAATGTTCACAAACGTTGAACCACTCAAAAGAGCAAATATACAAAACGTGCACATAGAAGAACAAAACATCAACGAGAAATTACAAAATAACAGAGCGCTTAAACACAGGAAGAGTTTGCGAGACTTGTAGCCAGTCACATGAGTCGGGTTCATCCCAGAAAAATGCGAAATAAAACCAACTGCTCGATGCTCAGCCCGTTCCAAACCTATATGACTTAATTTTTTTCTTTGGAAGACAAAAATAGATGAATGATAGTGATTGCCATCGTCAGTTCATGCATCGTTTTTCCCCATGCAAATAAATGACTGGTAAATTTTACATAACTCCATCACAAAGAAAAAAAGTCATATGGGTTTGAAGTTACAATTTAACCTAGAAATGAGCATGGTTAAATTTTCATTTCTAGATTAAACAAACCACTTAAGTACACAGAATTGCATATTTTCATTTAAAATGGGTTATGGTTGAAACTGAGCTTCTCGAATCTAGAAGTAAAATAGTTTTGATCAACCATGCTGAACACCTGAGGCAAAACACACAAGCAAGACAAGAACAAGCAGGATCAAAACATGGAAGGCCAGACTATCAGGTCAAGTCACATTCCAGACAAACTTAAGAAACATTGTCATGGAGAATGTAAAAAGTGTTTAAATCATTTTGAAACTCACTGCATTATAGATATTCAATAACTAAAAAGCACTGAGGCTAATTGAAAATGGATTTATGTAAAGTGCTGCTTTACAATCAATAAAGAACTCTGAAAATGTGACCCACGTTCAGGATCAGACAAGCTGAAAGGGCATCACATTTTTTGAAGGTCAAAACAAAAATATTAAAGTACTGATGCTCTTAAAATTTACCTAGAATCTGATAGAAATGCAGTTACTTTAAAATGCGTGTTGAATCATGTACTAAGCTCAAAACTATTTTCAAATGCATCACAGATAAACGTGGAGGCTTCAGAAAACTTGTAGAGTTTAATTGCGGTGTCGAATGACTTCATCTAGTTTTATAACGTTTACCAAAACCTTTTTGAAAACTTATACATATTTAAAAACAATTAGATAAAAAAAATATATATACACATCACATACATAAATACATAAGCTTGGTCTCAAAAAAAACTGGACCTGAACTTAAACCATAGATGTGTCATATGAAACAGACTCTTGATTTCTTGCCACACAATGATCAGTCTTGGGTTCTTTTCACGAAGTAGCTAGAGATTTTTTTCATGAGTTTGGATGGAGATGCTTTCTTGGTTGACGGTGGAGAGACAACTCTTGTTGGACATGGTGAGACTGCTGCCTAAAAAGACAAAAATACATACAAATTTTTAGAGAACTACTAAACGAATAACAACAAAGGAGTCCCTAGTAGAAAAACAAACAAAAAAACATTTGAAACATTTATTCTGCATCAAGTATACTACAAATACATTTACATATTTATGTGCTTAATAAAAATAACCTGCAATTGTAATGTTAAACTGGTATATTTAAAGACTGCTAAATTGTGCCAAAAGTTCAACTACAGATATACTTCAGTATATTTGATTGTGCTAAAGTGAAACTATTGCATGTATACTTCAGGTACAATTTAAATATCTTGCACTTAAAGACTGATATTATTCAAAGAACATACAATCCTTATTAATAGTGATATTAAAACATTTTAGAAATACAATTAGGAAATGTACATTTGTGCAATAAAGAAATACTCCACTTACTGATATAAAATAATTCAGCTTTATTTTATGTCAATAAATATGTTAATGGATTTTAAGTATACTTTGTATGAAATGTATTTTAATTAAATTATGCCTTTTTTTTTTTTTTTTTTACTAGAGAATGTTAGTGTAACAGGTTTCGATAGTACAAACAGAAACACTGCAAAATATTACAAATTAAAAAAAAAAAAAACATTCATTACTCAAGTCTTCAGTGTCACATGATCCTTCAGAAATCATTCTAATATGCTGATTTGGTGGAAATATTTCTTATTAACAATCAGGGATGTGACGAGATCCGACTGGTCTCGCGAGAACATGACGATATCCTCGCAAAATATTTTGCAATGTTACATTAGAGCTGCACCATTAATCGTTAAAAATTGCGCTTGCGATCGTGATTCAAACACCCACGCGATCTTATTCCTGCATGACAACGATTCAGCTGTCTATTAAGACTGTTTCACATCGCGAGTGTCAGTGGAGCGTGAGATGTTGATGAATCAGAGGGTCGACCATCATCACGCTTCCGATGTGAACGCTGTCAGAGTAAACATGCGCTGCTCACGCTCCACTGACGCTTACGATGTGAAAAGGTGTTAAAGACATTCAAATCTGCATTCATGCTGCTGCTGCTGATCCAGAAAGAGCAACACAAACAGTCTTTTCAACCACACATCATTATTTCTGTGTTACAGACATTTAAATAACAGAACTACTGGTATAAAAGTTTATAGTTTGGGTATAAACACTTATTGTCTACAGTAGCTATCAGAACGAAAGTGTCTTAACACTTGTATTGTAACGCTTATCTTCCGCCAGGAGGTGGCGACAACCCGTTTAAAAAATGTATTTGACATTGAATCATTCATTCAGGAGATTCCAGTAGTGAAAAAAGTCTTTATGAAGTGAGACACAGGCTCCTTCATTGAATTTTAAAAAAATATATGTATATTTAAAAGACTTGAGCAATGAACATTTTGTTAGAACAACTAGTAAATTACGTTATTTTGTGAGAGAATCGTGATCTCCAATTTATATATTAAAAAAAAAAAAAAAAAAAGGGACTCTCAATTTATCCAGAATCATGCAGCTCTAGTTTACATGTTTATTACTGCATATAATTCATTAAAATAGAAGTTTAATTTCATAAAGTATAAATTGATTTGAAAATGCACCAAAATTTTTTGCATCTTGTGTTTTTCAGTTAAATAAAAGACTATTTTCCCTATATATTCCCCATCATTGAGGATTAAAAAAAAAAAAAAAAAAAAAGTGTCTAAAAATCTCATCTCGTGTCTCGTCTTGTCTCGTGGGATAAGTGTCTCGTCACACCCCTATTAACAATGTTAAACAACTGTGCTGCTTAATATTATTGTGGAAAATGTGACCGCAGGATTCTTTGATTTATAGAAAGTTTCAATTAGGAGCATTTATTTTAATTTTCGAACATTATAAATGTCTTCACTGTCAATTTTGATCTATGTTATGCCTCCTTGCTGAATAAAATTATTAATTTAAATAGACCTTACTGACCCCAAACTTTTGAACAGTAGTGCATTTTTGTATTTTACATTTATCAAATAAAATAAACCTTAAACAATTTTTGTGTTTTATATCATCTCAGAGTTGGTTTGGTCAATGGCTTTGAACTCTATTGATTTTTTTTTTTTTTAATTAAATCTATATAGATTTCCATGCATCTACTCACTGGAGAGCTGTGTGTTCTTGCATCGTGCCGTTTGCTGCTGCCGTTGGGGCTTTTTGGTTGAGCTGAGCCTTTAAATCTCTGGCTGATCGCAGAAAGCCAATCAGACCTCCTCGGAGAGCTGTTCTCTTTGCCAGTGCCAACTTGTCCAGCCGAGCTGAGCCTCTCCTCTGTTTGCAAACTGAACAGATCACCTTTCTCGTTCTGTGTGCTTACTGAACTCCTGCTCCTCTTTACATCGGGATGCAGGTCAGACAGCCCGTCACTCTCCTCTCCCAAACCAGACCCATCACCTGTTTCCAGTCGGCGCTTTGCACGGCGTTCAGAGGAAGGGCCCTGGAGGACAGGTGTGAGCACCTTACGAAGAGGAGATGTATCGCGGTGACCGGGGGAACTACCACGGCTGATCCACTGCTGGATGGATGAGGACATTTTGGGGCTGGTGACCTTGGCCAAAGGAGCAGATGTGTTTGATGGCTGGGGTAAATCAGCACCCGTAGGAGCGCAAGCAGCAGGCTGGGGTGAAGCCAGAGAGACGGCCCTCTCTGATCCAGGACTTTTGGCTGGAGTGACTTCAACAGGGATGTAAGGGCCTGAGGGGACAAATGGTAATCATAAATAATAAAAAAAAAAAAAAAAGTTTGAAATTATGAATTTATAAAAACAGTACAAACGTAATCCTGTGAAATATTATTTAAAAAAAAAAAAAAAAAAAAACACCTTTGTATTCTGTATATTTTTTTCCTGTGATGGTAAAGCTGAATTTTCAGCATCATTATTCCAGTCTTTAGTGTCACATGATCCTTCAGAAATCATTCTAACATAGCGATTTTTAATTAATGTAAAAAATGTTTTTTTTTGCTGCTTAATATTTTCATGGAAACAGTGATACACTGCCATTTAAATATCTGGGTTAAGTAAGATTTTAAGAAATGAATAATTTATTTGCATTAAAATGTATAATATTGCAATAAAATAATTTTGAATTTGTTCAAAGAATCCTTAAAAAAAAAAAAAAAAAAAAGGCATAATTCCCCAAAAATATTAAGCAGCAAAAACTCCCCAACATAGACGATAAGAAACATATTAATATAAATAATAAATAACTGAGCATTAGAATGATTTCTGATACTGAAGACTGGATTAATGATGCTGAAAATTCAGCTTTACACCATCACAGGAAGAAATTACATTTTTAAATATATTAAAACAATTATTTTAAATTGTAATATTTCACAATGTTACTATGTTTGCTGTATTTTTAAATCAAACAAATGCAGTCTTGGTGAGAAACACCTTTCAAAAGCTTAAAAAAAACCCAACTTAATTATTCCAAACTTTTGACCAGTAGCTCTGAATCTGAAATAAAATGTTTTACACACACACACACACACGTTTACTCAGCTATCTAAATGGGGACATTCCATAGGCGTAATGGTTTTTATAGTGTACTTACTGTATGTGCTATTGTCCTACACCAACCCTACACCTAAACCTACCCCTTACAGGAAACTTTCTGCATTTTTACAATTTCAAAAAACCTTTGTTTACTTTATTTTTAAACTGGTTTTACAAATGAGGACGTCCCCAAAGGGAGGTTTTTGGAGATTTTGTCAGGTTTAGCTCACTTTTGGGTACAAATTTGTCCCCAAAATATGGTTAAGTAGGTACACACACACACACACACACACACACAAAATGTAGAAAAATTCACAAAAAGAGACCTACCAGGTGCTCTGGGTGGTGATTGGATTTTACGAAGTGTCCAGCCTACGAGGTTTGGATCTCGGTTCGATGAGTTTTCTCCGTCTGGTCTGCGATTTAAGCGCCAGATCCTAACAGTGTTGTCATCAGAGCAGGAAGCAATCTGAAGAAAGCGTGATGGGTGTGACAATATAAAAAACTTTTAATAACTGTCCATACATCTATGAGATATTTAGTGTTTTATTTGTTTGTTTTTTTAAAAGTAGCAACCTTTGTGAAATTGGTGGGGCACCAGGCCACTGATGTGACTTCCTGGCTATGGCCTTGAAGCATCATGGGAGCCTGTTTCGGGTCTGAAATCTGGAACAAAAACAAAATGTCATATGCAGACAGTGACCAGAGATGTTCTCAGACAGACTGAGGCTGGTTAGCTCTCTAGTCTTCTAGGTTAGTCCTTACCTTCCATATGTAAGCATGATGGTCACTTGAACCACTGGCCAGGAACTGGTCATCTGGGCTGACACTGGACTTCACATAAAATGAGGAGTTACTGTGACCGCTGAACACAGCAACTGTGAGGAGGAAAAAAGTTCAATCAAACTACATTTTTTTACATGCCTGACAAAACGGGAAGGGAAAATTAAAGGAAAAAAGTAAAAAGTAAATGCATTTAAATTCTACTCAGGAAATAAGTCTCAAATTATATTATACACTACATTAATGCATTAACACAAAAATAAAAATAAACACATTTACAATTTACCTGGAGTTGTTTTCAAACCGCTGACGTTGAACATGTAGAGATTGTCATCTGTGCAGTTGGAGAACAGTCTGGAGCCAGTGGAGTCCAGTGACAGACCAGAATAACCTACAGAGGAAAACATAACAGTGAAAATTAATACTAATTATTAATGCACAATACTATTGGCAGAGCGGGCATGAGATGTGTACCTAGTTTGCGTGTGCAGGAGCCTGGGTAAGGATAGGCCTGTAGAGGGAGGGGGTTGTGGTAGTATGCAGTGTAGTTCTTCCGCAAATCCCACATTTTAATGATCCTATGAGGAGATCAGAATGTTATGGGAAATCATCAGCATTTAAACAGAATTATACTAAGAAACGAGGCTGAAAACCATAACAGAATGTGGTCCATTAGGCACTCACCCATCTACTGCTCCTGAGGAGATGAGTTTGTTTTCGTCGCAGAACAAAACCACCGTCACACCCTGCTGGGAGTCCTAAAGAGGCAAAATCTCTGAATTTGTAAAATAGAACTTCCGTTGTTTATATAATTTAAACAAATTTAAAAAATTAACTAAAAAAATCTCAATCAAAGAGCATCCTATGATATATCAAGGCTGTATTACACTGCAGTATATTTCCAACACACAGCTGGCAAATGGTCTCCTCACTGTGGACTGTGTGACTCACCACAGGGGGCGCCATCCCACGCCTTTTCTTTGTTTGAGGTGTGTATTTTTCAGGTTTCATATGGGCACCACTGATCTGTTTTACCTGCCTGTAGAAACCATCTGTGATGGATTGAAATATTTTTGTGAGCTTTAGAAATCATTTTGATGGCCATAAGATTAAGATTTGGTGGTCAGAATAATAAAGTACCTTTTTTACTGCATCTTGTGTCCCAAATCATTATGTTCCCATCTCTGCCTCCAGTGCTAAAAACAGCTGTTTTAAAAGAACAAGCAGTTTAAAAAAAGCCACCAATAAATATAAATTGAGGAAAACACACACACACTTTTTATATACTACTACAGTATTTATTAATATTTTGAATTATCTTATTTGTTTTAATTTTAGATGTAGTCATTTTGTTATGACTTTTTAAATATTTCCATTTAGCTTTACATTTATTTTCATTTCAGTATTTATTTTCATTTCAGTAACTTAAACACATTATAATTTTTGTTCCATCTAATATTTATATTTCATTTAAATTGCTGAAAAACAATTATTAATATTTTTAATTAGCTATAACAACACTGCTGTTTTTGATTAATAAATTGCTACATCTTATTAAAGTGTGCAGCTTTAATTCAGTTCTCTTTCAAAAAAATAAAAATAAAATAATAATAATAATTTTAATCCAAGTGTGTAATTGTCTTTATTGCCGGAAACAAACAAAACCTGCATCAAGAAAGATGTTATAATGGTTGATGATATCTGAAGGTGCATTACGGGATGCATTATCAGTATATAGCACATAACAAAAAGTGTTATTGACATATTTCATGCATACATAATTTACATTATGCATACAGCATACATAGTTGTAGACTTTTATAATAGTAGACTTACCTCTCTCTCGCTTGGAAAAAGCCACTGATTTAAGACTGCACTGATGTCCTTTAAATGTTCCCAGCAGGTCACCAGTAATAACATCCCACAGACGGGCCGTTTGGTCACCAGACGCTGTTACCTGTGAATTAATATTTCCATTTAAAACAATACAGCCTATATAGACAGATAAACAGATACATAGATAGATAGGTGTATACATAATAAACTAAAGCACAGAAGAATCACACAAAACTCACCAAGCTGTTTGCACCAGGAACCCAGGCAATGTCAAAAACTGCATTATCGTGTGCCTGCCACTCTGTAAAACAAAAGTTCAACATATATGAATCAGTTTAACAAAAATAAGCCTTTAATAGGCATCCTACAAAACCAGTCTTGAATCTAGGTAAATGTAAACCAACCTTTCAGCACAGAGCTCTGTTTTTCTCCAGTATTGAAGATGGTCACAAACCCTTCCTCATTTGCAACAGCAAGGCTGTTCTGTTGACCAGGAGCTGAACAACAAACAAACCAGCACAAAGTGTTAGGCTTTACACAGTCGTAGGGTTTTCACTTATTGTGAACGTTTAATTAAAAGTGTACCAGAGGAAAATGTGCATCCAAACGGCGGCACCGCAGCAGCTGAGGCTCCGTATGAAATGTGCTCGTCCTGTCGCGCGCACTGGTATCCGTCCAGCAGAGAGGACAGCGGATAATCCCGACGCTGACCTGATTATTAAAGGGGTTTTGAGTGAAAAAGCGTAAACACGTAGATTTCCATTGGCATATCTAAATTATACTCACCATTACATCTTCTTTTAATAACGCCTCGATCAACAACATGGTGAAAAAGAGTCATAGCTCCTGCTGGATAGCTGTTTCATTCAGAAATGCTCAGTTTCCCGCGAACTATTAAAAAGCGACGAAGACGAATTCCGCGCGAGATCGACGTTCGATGTTCTGATTGGTCAATATGTCAGAATACCGGAAGTGTCGAGCAGCAGAGAGTGGAATGGCTGCTGGTTTATAACTGCTTCTATGGAAACTATGCAGACACTAGAGGCACTCTGTGGCCCCGAAAGTCAACTTTAACATTATATATCTATTGGACTTTATTCATTTATTTATTTAGATGCCTTAGGACTCTGCATCCGAAACATCTGTTGTTTTTGAAAAATGAAATAAATTCGACAATTCACAATTTTATGGAAGCACATTTCCGCCACATAAGAAAGAAAAATATAAATGCGTTGGTAAATCAGAATTATGACATAAAATGTCATAATTATGAGACAAACGTTCAAATTACGACACAGAAATTCAGAAATACAAGATAGTAAATCATTATGAGATAATAAGTCGAAATTATGAGATACAAATTTATAATTTTGAGTTAAAGAAGTAAAGTGATTAAAAAAAAAAAGTCTAATTATGTTATGTATAATGTATTTGTAAGAATGAAAATTATTTCTGATGTGAATCACAAAACAATGATTAATATTGCGGCTTTTTATTCATTAATTTAAAAAAAAATCCTTATCTATGAATATTAAATAAAAATGATTTTATTTTATTTTATTTTAAATAAATGAAATATATATTTTATTAGATTTTATAGATAGATAGATAGATAGATAGATAGATAGATAGATAGATAGATTAGACTAGATTCAACTTTATTGTCATTATGCAAGTACAGAGCTAATGAAATGCAGTTCGCATCTAACCAGAAGTGCAAGAATAGTGTTTTATATACAGATAAGCGCACTTACCATATGTACAGTGGAGCTGCTATATACAATATTAATGGGGGTACAAATAGATAGATAGATAGATAGATAGATAGATAGATAGATAGATAGATAGATAGATAAATACTGTATTTAAAAAACAATTCATGAAAGCCAAGCAGAGTAGAAAACTTTTTTATTATTAGCAGAGAAAGAGACCAATCGGAGTTGACGCCAACGCATAGGCCACGCCCTCTTTGTGACTCAGCCATTGATCGTTTTCGCTTCTAGAGTTCTTTGTGGTTCAACGGAAACCCGACGTAAGATCCTGGCTTTGTCTGTCACGTGACCTGCACTGCAGCCGGATCATCCTCTTCAAACTTCATGCACCGAGTCTATCTGATCTAAAGTCTTAAAACAGTCCGTCGTTCCACATTTTTAGCGCAGGCTAATAATAAATGATGTCGCTCTCCGCAGCGCGCTCGTTTCTGTCGGAGGCTGCTTATGGAGAGCAGGAGCTGGACGCCAACTCTGCGCTGATGGAGCTCGATAAAGGTGCCTCCTCTCACACACGCGTGTGTCTGTTTACTGCATGGTTGTGTGTTATGATTAAGCTATACATACCTTTATCATCTGTTCATCTGATAACGCGGTATTGTGTTTATTTATAATCAGACGGAATGAAATCTGTAGATATAATTCCATTGTAATGAAAACAACCCGTTGCACATTAACTTACCCAGTCGTTCTTATTTTCGCACAATTAAAGGTTTAAGGTCTTGTAAGCTGGGCGAGCAATGTGAAGCTGTGGTCCTTTTCCCCAAACTCTTTCAGAAGTATCCCTTTCCCATCCTCATCAACTCTGCCTTCCTGAAACTGGCAGACATCTTCAGACTTGGGTAATTATGCGCATTAAATAAAGACGATTCATTTCTGTTAGCTTTGAGGCTGTGTATATGCTGTTATTACATGGCTCTCTGGAATGCTTGCGTCTGATTGGTCAATTGCAATGGTCAAATATTTCTGAATAATAATATTTGTCTCTAGGACAATGCTTTGTTGTGCTTCTGTTATGTCGCTGTTATGAAATGTACATGCCATTGCATAAAATTAATCTGGAACTGAAATGTATTTAGAGCTTTGTACTGAGTGAAGTTATGAATCTATAATTTCACCCCTGTCAAATTAGGAACAACTTTCTGCGACTCTGTGTGCTGAAGGTCACACAGTTGAGCGAGAAACACCTGGAGAAGATTCTGAACGTGGACGAGTTTGTCAAAAGAGTGTTTTCCGTCATTCATAGCAACGATCCTGTTGCCAGAGCAATAACTCTCAGGTACTTTCACTTGGGGGTGTTTTTCTGCGTGCACTTCCTCAAAATGTTTTATTTTATTTTACAAATGTCATAATAATAATAATGTGATTCTATACATTTTCAATACATATGTTTTTGTGTCTTGTGCATTTTGACAGGATGTTGGGAAGCTTAGCCTCCATTATTCCAGAAAGAAAAAATGCCCATCACAGCATCCGGCAAAGCCTGGACTCTCATGATAATGTTGAAGTAGAGGCAGCCATTTTTGCAGCTGCTAGTTTCTCATCGCACTCTAAGTAAGTGTACACTATGACAGCCAGTCTAATGATAGACAGAATATGAATTGGTGTGGATTTTAATATAGTTACTGTTGTATTTGTGTGTGTGTGTGTGTGTGTGTATATATATATATATATATATATATATATATATATATATATATATATATGTATATGTGTGTGTGTGTGTATACGTATATGTGTGTATATATATTAAACAGCATAAAATTTAAAGACCCAAATAAATGAAAATAAAAAGATAAACAACTGAACTAAAGGCATAAAACCCATTTAATCAGACTTTATTAGTACTATATTATTTGCAGTTAATACAAAACATTTAGAAAATGTAAAAATTAACTGAGATGCCATAGATATCTGGTAACAATTTCGTAACCATATTCAAATTTAATTTTATTGTAGAAATAATCACTGTTATTTTAGTATCATTGAAGTAATATAGTTTTTAAATATATATATATATATATATATATATATATATATATATATATATATATATATATATATATATATATATATATATATATATATATATATATATATATATATATATATATATATATATATATATATATATATATATATATTATTTTTTTTTCTTCTGTTTTATTTAAAATTTTAGTACTTAGTGTTCAGTCATTTAATTTATAATTTTTTTATTATTTATTAGTTTTACATGTTTTTTTTTATTTTAGTGTCAATTTATTTTATTTCAAGTAACAACAAGGTTTTATTTTTCTAGTTAACTATAATAACCCTGGAAATAATGCCTGTCATGTTTATTGTATCCCCCCCCCAGAGATTTTGCTGCAGGAATTTGCAACAAGATTAGTGAAATGATTCAAGGTATGTGCTATTGTTATGTGAGGGGTCTTCATGGTTTGTGTTAGTGGTCTCCAGTCTGACTGAACTGGGGCTGGATTGTGTGTGTTGGACTGAAGGACTGGACACTCCAGTGGAGCTGAAGCTGAAGTTGATCCCGATGCTGCAGCACATGCACCACGATGCCAGTCAGGCCTCGTGCAGCAGGGAGTTACTGCAGGAGCTGGTGTCCTCCTACCCCTCCACACCCATGCTCATCGTCACGCTGCACACCTTCACCCAGCTGGCCACCTCCTCACTCGTCGATATCCCTGAGCAGGTGAGAACATGTCTACTGATGACTTATATTGTCTTAAAGCCAGTATTTGTTTTAATAGTGTTAATGCTACAAAATCAATCCATTTTTTTGTTTTGTTTTGTTTGTTTGTTAATGTACAAAATATTTAGAGCAGCAGGACTGATTCTCGGAATCAGAAATATTTTATTAGTTACTGCAGTGTATCCATAGTAACATTTTAAAATCTGCTACCAAGTAGAACATTTCAGTGTACTCTACAAACTGGGTCACAGACGGGAACATCCAGTGTAGACAGCTTCATTGATTATAATGGTAACTATTTAGATTTGACATGGCACAGCATAATGCATTTCTGTTATGAGTCTGTTGATTTGAATTCATTTTACATCATTTGAAGCCATATTTGCACTGGTGCTAGATTTATATTTTTTCCCACCCCAAACGATCAATTGAAAAAAAAGAAAAATAATTTAATAAATGTAAGTATCTCTCATGTGGTAGTAGTATTTGTTCATGGTAGTATAAAAATTGTCACACTACCAATCAAAAGTTTGGGGTGAGTAAGGTATTTATTTATTTAAAATGTATACTCGGCAAATATACATTATACAATTATATTGTGTATATAATCTATTTCAAGGAATTCCGTTATTCTGAACTTTCTGTTCATGAAATAATTCAGAAAACTGTTTTTATTTCCACAAAATTCTAAGCAGCACAACTTTTTTCAACACTGACAATAAAAAATAAATAAATAAATTCTTGAGCAGCAAATCAGTATATTAGAATGATTTCTGAAGGATCATGTGACACTGAAGACTGAAGAAATTATGCTGAAAATTCAACTTTACCATAACAGGAATGAATTACCTTTTAAAATGTATTATAATCCAAAACAGTTATTTTAAATTTTATTAATATTTCACAGTTAATATTTCTAATTTTAACTAGGTTCACTATTTTTAAAATATATTAGTATTTTGATAAAATAAATGCATTGATGAAAATAAGAGCCTTCTAAAAAAAATCTACATTAAAAAAGTCCTACCGACCCCAGACGTTTAAATGATAGTGTATGTAATATATATCCAGCAAAAAACAAAAAAACATGTTACTATGAAATAAAATGGTGATATGATGCCCTTGGCTGTGATGTTCAGTTCAGTTCCTCCTCATATAATTGCTCACAATTTATTTTATTTTTTTACAGTATTTCTTTCTGTTTTCCTTTTTGTCTTGTAGATTCGTCTGCTTCTCCAGTACTTGAAGGAGGACCCCAGAAAAGCAGTGAAAAGACTCGCCATTCAGGATCTCAAACTCTTAGCTAAAAAAGCTCCTCACTTGTGGACCAGGAAGAACATACAGGTCAGAGAGTTGTTTATATATGTGGGACAGCTGGTGCACTTACAAACCCGATTCCAAAAAAGTTGGGACACTGTACAAATTGTGAATAAAAAGGAATGCAATAATTTACAAATCTCATAAACTTATATTTTATTCACAATAGAATATAGATAACATATCAAATGTTGAAAGTGAGACATTTTGAAATGTCATGCCAAATATTGGCTCATTTTGGATTTCATGAGAGCTACACATTCCAAAAAAGTTGGGACAGGTAGCAATAAGAGGCCGGAAAAGTTAAATGTACATATAAGGAACAGCTGGAGGACCAATTTGCAACTTATTAGGTCAATTGGCAACATGATTGGGTATAAAAAGAGCCTCTCAGAGTGGCAGTGTCTCTCAGAAGTCAAGATGGGAAGAGGATCACCAATTCCCCCAATGCTACGGCGAAAAATAGTGGAGCAATATCAGAAAGGAGTTTCTCAGAGAAAAATTGCAAAGAGTTTGAAGTTATCATCATCATCTACAGTGCATAATATCATCCAAAGATTCAGAGAATCTGGAACAATCTCTGTGCGTAAGGGTCAAGGCCGGAAAACCATACTGGATGCCCGTGATCTTCGGGCCCTTAGACGGCACTGCATCACATACAGGAATGCTACTGTAATGGAAATCACAACATGGGCTCAGGAATACTTCCAGAAAACATTGTCGGTGAACACAATCCACCATGTCATTCGCCGTGGCCGGCTAAAACTCTATAGGTCAAAAAGAAGCCATATCTAAACATGATCCAGAAGCGCAGGCGTTTTCTCTGGGCCAAGGCTCATTTAAAATGGACTGTGGCAAAGTGGAAAACTGTTCTGTGGTCAGACGAATCAAAATTTGAAGTTCTTTTTGGAAAACTGGGACGCCATGTCATCCAGACTAAAGAGGACAAGGACAACCCAAGTTATTATCAGCGCTCAGTTCAGAAGCCTGCATCTCTGATGGTATGGCGTTGCATGAGTGCGTGTGGCATGGGCGGCTTACACATCTGGACAGGCACCATCAATGCTGAAAGGTATATCCAAGTTCTAGAACAACATATGCTCCCATTCAGACGTCGTCTCTTTCAGGGAAGACCTTGCATTTTCCAACATGACAATGCCAGACCACATACTGCATCAATTACAACATCATGGCTGCGTAGAAGAAGGATCCGGGTACTGAAATGGCCAGCCTGCAGTCCAGATCTTTCACCCATAGAAAACATTTGGCGCATCATAAAGAGGAAGATGCGACAAAGAAGACCTAAGACAGTTGAGCAACTAGAAGCCTGTATTAGACAAGAATGGGACAACATTCCTATTCCTAAACTTGAGCAACTTGTCTCCTCAGTCCCCAGACATTTGCAGACTGTTATAAAAAGAAGAGGGAATGCCACACAGTGGTAAACATGGCCTTGTCCCAACTTTTTTCCCTTAAAATGATACATTTTCTCAGTTTAATCATTTGATATGTCATCTATGTTGTATTCTGAATAAAATATTGAAATTTGAAACTTCCACATCATTGCATTCTGTTTTTATTCACAATTTGTACAGTGTCCCAACTTTTTTGGAATCGGGTTTGTACTACAGTAAAGGTAATGTACAATTTGTGTGTTTGTAGGTGCTATGTGAATGTGCTCTCAGCACCCCATACAACAGTCTGAAGCTGGGAATGCTGTCTGTCCTCTCCACACTATCTGGTACCATCGCTATTAAACAGTACGTCAGCCCTAATACAGGTACAAAGTCATGAAGTCATGTTGACTTTATTAAAAATGCATTTATGCAAGTGTATACAGATGATATCATGTGGTCTCGTTACATTTCTCACGTGAGTTTAACCACCTGATCTCTCTGGATGACGCAGGTGAGGCATCTCCAACGCCCCGTCACACTGACCTGGTGAAGCTGGCGCAGGAGTGCTGTTACCATAGTAACCTGGCAGTGGCAGCCCATGGAATCACAGTGTTGACCAGTATCACTGTTTCCTGTCCAGAGAAAGGTTGGTTTCCCCTCACCAAAAGTTTGTAGGCTTATTTAATTTGGATTGTATAAACCCAAAGGAGGTCAAAAATAGAGTATATTTAAATAATAAATAACTTAAAGGTATAGTTCACCCAAAAATGAAAATTCTGTAATTAATTACTCATCCTCATGTCGTTCCAAACCCATAAGAAATCTGTTCATCTTCAGAACACAAATTAAAATATTTTTGATGAATTCCGAGAGCTTTCTGACCCTCCCATAGACAGCAGGGATATTACCACGATCAACGCACAGAAACATAGCAAGGACATCATTAAAATAATCCATGTGACATCAGTGGTTCAACCGTAATTTTACGAAGCTACGAGAATACTTTTTGTGCGCAAAGAAAACAAAAATAACGACTTTATTTAACAAATCGTCTCCTCCGCATCACCCTGTAGTGCCATTTTGGAGAGTATCCACTGAACGTAAACCACTGCGCCACGCAGCTACGTTGATTACGCTTTGATCTGAACAAAAAAACAACGTTTCTGCACGGTGCTGCTGACACAGAACAGCATACGCTGTTTACGTTCAAATGGCGCTACAGTGTGACGCGGAGGAGACGATTTGTTAAATAAAGTCGTTATTTTTGTTTTCTTTGCGCACAAAAAGTATTCTCGTAGCTTCGTAAAATTACGGTTGAACCACTGATGTCACATGGATTATTTTAACGATGTCCTAGCTACGTTTCTGGACCTTGATCGTGGTAATATCCCTGCTGTCTATGGAGCGTCAGAGAGCTCTCAGAATTCATCAAAAATATCTTAATTTGTGCTCCGAAGATAAGCTCTTACAGGTTTGGAACGACATGAGGGTGAGTAATTAAAGACAGAATTTTCATTTTTGGGTGAACTGTCCCTTTAATTTAAATATTTTGTCAGAGGTCATCCAGCTGGAACAAGAAACAGTGATGGGGATGGAGTCTCTCATTCTGCTCTGCAGTCAAGATGACAGTAAGACTGCGCAGACCACACTCAAAGTAAGTGTTATTCAGGGTTTACAGAGCTTCGAATATATGACTTGACCCAGCTGTCTCCTGAGTCCATGTTTCAGTAGTCTCACAGAGCCAGGCTTATTCTGGCCAAGAACTGGATACTTAAGGTTCCTTTTGTGATATTTCGCTGACAAATAAGAGCCAAGTTACATTGTCTGTAGGGTAGTGATGCACAAGGCACCCCTCACAGAAGTCACTTTCAAACAAAGCAATATTCTGTTGGTCAACATGCCAAATCTGCATGGAAAATGTTTTCCTCTCATGCAAAATTCCCAATAGCACAAATTCCTCTTTAAATGACTGTATTTTGCCTGTCAGATTTTGCTGAGCAGTGGTAAATGTGATTGGGCCTGTTTGCATCAACGCAAATATTCTAATGAAGTCCACATGCGATTTATCTGTTCAGATTAATGTGCAAAAAAATGTCAGACGAACTGAACGAAAATAGAGTGGTGGAAATATGACGCCAGTTTGTAGGCCGATCGGCTGTTAGCATCACACTGGCTCCTTCAACAAAAAGCCAATAGGATTTTATCGCAAAAAATAACCTCTGTGTTCAACCAAAGTTCATGAAACTTACACGTTTTGTCCATCAAGATAATCTTCACCAAATGTCAATAAATCCTTGATTAATATGAATATTTAAATTAAAAATGTGTCTCCACTTAATAGCCTCTTTCTGTTTCTGACACCCACTCATCATAGATAAGAAAGGAAGTCAAACAGTATTTAGCCTACATGTTTTAAAACAGCCAATCAGATTTTTGTATTCAGTATGGTGTTTATCAAATAACACCAAATAAAAAAAAAGAGTGCAGAGACGAGAGATGGTTCAGGGTTCTTTCTCTGCTGTTCACTGTTGGCTACGCTGCACTGACCAACAGAAAGCTGTTTGATTTGAAAGTGACCTCTATGTGAGACATGCTTCATACTAGTGGTTGACCGATATTGTTCTTTTTGACAGCCGATGGCGATGCTGATATCTTGGAAAGCAGGGTGGCCGTCTGATGGCCGATATAATTTTATTTATTTTAATTAATATTTAAGAAATTTGAAAAGTCCCGCCTCGAATGCATCGGCCAAACAGAAAAACTTACCGACCGATGCCGATATTTGAAAAATGTAAAATATGGGCCTATATATCGGTCGACCACTACTTCATACTAGAAGAAAATGGAACTTTATTTGTCTGAATAGAATATATTTAATTAAGCAAAACCGAATTTTGCTAATATAAACACATCTTTAGATTGTAGACTGCTGTGAAGTCCAGACCAGTGAATGGAACATAGGGTCTGCTTGTGAGCACACTTACCTTAAAATGACAAATGAGACACCCTACGTTCCTGTGCATGTGTGTAAACAAAGGCCACTAGACTGCAAGTCCACATCAAGTCCACCATGTTTCTTCACTTCAGTTTATGATGAGCATTTTTAGTGATAGTTCACCCAAAAATGAAAATATTGTCATCATTTGCTCCCCCTCAGGTTGTTGATCACAAAATATTTTGAAGAGTGTGTGTAACCGAACAGTTAAATGGATAGTTCACCCAAAAATGAAAATTCTGTCATTAATTACTCATCCTCATGTCGTTCTAAACCTTCGTTCATCTTCGGAACACAAATGAAGGTATTTTTGATCAAATCCGAGAGCTCTCAGACCCTGCACACCGCTGCAGACGGGATGAGGAGGGAGAAGAATTGTTGAATAAAGTCGTTATTATTTGTTTTCTTAAACATAAAAAGTATTCTCGTAGCTTCATAAAATTACAGTTGAACCCCTGATGTCACATGGACTATTTTACCGATGCTCTTGCTACGTTTTTGGACCTTGATCGTGGTAGTACCTTTGCTGTCTATGCAGGGTCTGAGAGCTCTTGGATTTTTTCAAAAATATCTTAATTTGTGCTCCGAAGATGAATGAAGGTCTTACGGGTTTGGAACAACATTAATTGTTCCAATTGTAATTAATTGTAATTGTTTGAGTAAATAATGACAGAAGTTTAGTTTTTTTGGGTGAACTAACCATTTATTGGTCCCCATTTACTTTCGTATTATTATTATTATTATTTTTTTTTTTTTTGAGACTTGAAAGTGAGTAAATGGTGATGGCGTTTCATTTTTGGGGTGGGCTATCACTTTAAATGTTGAAATGTTTTTTTTTTTTTGTAACGCAGACGGTGCTCACCTCTTTGGTGAAGATGTTGAAGAGCTGTCCTCATCTCAGTCAGAGCTCTGTGGAGCTCCTGCTGGCGCAGCTGCACTGTGCGTGTGATTCTGCGTGTGTGCTCATTTGTCAGGCTCTGGCTGCTATTGCCACGCAGCAGCCGGTGCTGGCAGAGGGAATGCTGGGAGACCTGCTAGACCTCTTCAGGGTGGCAAGTCACAGAACCTCAGAGAAACAGCAGGAGCTTCTGGTAAGCAAATACACAAATGATGTCAAACCATAGCTGTTTAAATCTCATTTTCCCAAAACAGTCAAAATTTGTCTTGTTGTGTTTCTTAGGTTTCTTTGGCAACAGTATTATTTGTGGCCAGTCAGGCTTCACTCTCGGCCGAAGTAAAGACGGTGATCAGGCAGCAGTTGGAGAATGTGGCCAATGGTTGGACTGTGTACCGCATTGCCAGACAGGCCTCTCGCATGGTGAGCTGGGCTATGAGGGAGAAGGAAGCCCTTTCTGACTCCATTGCCTGATGTCCCCTAAAAATCTTTCTTTTTGTTTCATTTTATTTTTTTATTTTATTTCATTTTTTGTTTTTTTTATTTCATTTCATTTTTTTCCATTTGATTTATTCATATTATTTTATTTCATTTTTCATTTAATTGTATTCATTTAATGTAATTTCATTTTATTTTATTTTTGTTTTTTCTCATTTCAATTTTTCATTTGAACTACTTTCATTTTATTTCATTTCTTTTTTCTTTTCTGTTTTATTTCACTTGGTTTTATTTTATTACATTTTAATTTATTTTATATTTTTTCTTTTTCTTTTTTCATTTAATTTAATTTAATATTAATGTAATATAATTAAATTTAAAGGGCACCTATTATACAAAATCCACTTTTACATGGTGTTTGGACATAAATGTGTGTTGGCAGTGTGTGAACACAACCCCCCTACAATAATAAAAATCCACCCACTCCTAATTTTTTTTAACCTTTTAACCCTTTAAACGACGTCAGTCTCACTAGGCCTGCCGTTTTAATTTGTAACGCCGTGCTTGTGACATTAGTTCATGCCGTTCGTAGCGCGAGATTCGTTAGGTAGTGCGGCTCGGTCCATTGATCCGCACGAGCTCTGTAACATGCGCTGTTTCGTCCCACTTTCAGTGCATTTGGCTTCCCATATGTACGGCTGAACACCGGTTTGCTCGCTCTGTTACATTGCTTCTACCGGCTGTGTTTATTGCTGCAGATATGCAATGCAGAGAGAGACATGTATATGCGACGCCCTCTTCTGGAGAAGGTGTGGGAATATGCAGCTCATTTGCATTAAAGCCATAAGCTATCAGCTCGTTTTTAGACACACCCCAAAAATGACATTTTCCAGCAATACATGCAATAAATTTGCAATAAATCATCTGTGGGGGAATTTTGGGCTGAAACAATATTACATCTTGTAAAAAGGGGCATAATGGGTGCCCTTTAATTTCATTTAATTTCATTTTTTCCCCTATTTATTTATTTATTTATTCATATTATTTTATTTCATTTTTCATTTAATTTTATTTCATTTAATGTAATTTCATTTCATTTTTGCATTTCACTTTATTTAATTTTTGTTTTATTTTATTTCTTTTCAATTTTTCGTTTGAATTTTTCTTTTTTTCTTTTTATTTCACTTTATTACATTTTAATTAATTATTTTTTTTATTTTAATGTAATTTCATTTAATTTTTCTTTTCATTTTATTTATTTAGTTTTATTTGATTTCATTTCTCTTTTTTTTTTCCATTTCTTTTTTTTTTCTTCTTTTCATTTCATTTTAGGGCGAAATGTGACCTGGATAGTTCTTGATAGTTTTTGTGGGACTCCCCCAGACACTTTTGTCCATGTATTTGTGCTTGTAGCTGAATACAGTGTAAAGTGACCCCTTTCCAACTCTCTCCAATCTATAATTTGTCCACAGGGCTGCCATGATTTTTCTCGGGAGTTGTACCAGAGTCTTCGTACCCGCGTGGCCTCAGAGCACTTCTACTTCTGGCTGAACAGTCTGATGGAGTTCTCTCAGGCGGAGCAGTGCCTCAGCGGCCTTTCAGATGGAGACTACAGCGCAGCCATGAGCGCCATCTCTGAAGCACTCAAATCCTACCAGAAGGGAATTGCATCGCTCACGGTCAGGATTTGCCAGTCATGCTCTTTCTGCTTTTTTTGTATGCTGTCTATTACCGGCTGCTTTCCTTCATTCCTCTGCTGGGTTATATTCATATTGAAGCAGCACAGAAGAGATTTCTTGCGACTGACTGTAATCCTGTTTCGTCTTCAGGCCGCCAGTACGCCGCTGAGTCCTTTGACGTTCCAGTGTGAGTTTGTGAAGCTGAGGATAGACACTCTTCAGGCCCTGTCCCAGCTCATCTGCACCTGCAACAGTCTGAAGACCAGCCCCCCTCCTGCCATCGCCACCACCATCGCTCTGTCCTCAGGCAGCGACCTGCAGCGCTGCGGACGCATTTCCACACAGGTGCTCAAAAACATACTGCATACTGTTTGTGTTCCTGCAGTTGCCTCATTATGTTGTCTGTAGTTATTTCTAGGAGTTCTTTTATGAGGATGGCATATTTATTGTGTGTTTTTTTTGGATGTACTCAGATGAAATTAGCCATGGATGAATTTAGAAGTCTGGCAGCTCGCTATGCCGACCTGTATCAGTCTTCGTTTGATGCCGACTACGCCACCCTCCGTAATGTTGAACTGTATCCTTTTTGTGCCTTGGAGGACGATCTGTGTGTTATTTATTTATATAGAGGTCTTATTGCTAATTATGGAATTTAACTAGGAGTTTCACTTGTGAAATGGTTCTATTTTAATTTATTATTCATTTATTATAAATTTGTATTAATAGCATACATTAATTTGTGTTAATTTAACAAACGTTTCCATATATATATATATATATATATATATATATATATATATATATATATATATATATAATATATATAATATATTTTTTTTTATAATATACACTAGTGGTTAAAGAGCTGCTGTAATTTTTTTAACTGCATTTTTTTCAGGATTCTTTGGTGAATAGTTTAAAGAATTTGTTTAAAATAGAAATCTTTTCTAATATTATACATGTCTTTTATAAATGTCACTTTTCGATCAATTTAATATATCCTTGCTGAGTAAATGTATTAACTTTTTTTGTGTAAAAAAAAAAATATATACTTAGCCCAAATGTTTTAATGGTGGTGTATCACCGTTTCCTCATAAATATTAAAGCAGAAAAGTTTTCAATATTGATAGTAATGAGAAATGTTTCTTGAGCAGCGAATCAGCATTTTAGAATGATTTCTGAAGGATCATGTGACACTGAAGACTGGAGTAATGATGCTGAAAATTCAGTTCTGCGTCACAGAAATAAATTATATATGAAAATAAAAAACAGTTTACAATATTACTGTTTTTGCTGTACTTTTTAATCAAATAAATGCAGACCTCTTTCAAAAACATACAATTTTTTTTTGCAAACTTTGAATGCTAGTGTATATTTATATTTAATTCTATTTAGATTAATCATATTAAAATGATAAAATATATATTAACCCTAACTAATTAAATTATATTATTAAATTAAATTAAATTATTAAAAAAATTATAAAAACTTTCTACAAAATGAGTTTGCATCGTCAGTGTCACAGATTTTTTTACGTTAGTGATTTTGTTTATACTGTTCCAAAAGTAACAAAGTTTACTTTTTAGCTATTGTTTCAAACTAAATATGGCATTTGCAAGACCACAATAAATTAAGGCCTCATCCTAAAATATTTTTGCCAAACATTTGTACTTTCCTTAAAACCTTTCTTAGACAACAGCAAAGCTGCTTGCTTGTATCTTACGTTATTGAAGCTTTAATAATTGATCCGCAAACAGCCAGGTAAGAATACTCTTAACATTTACCACTCTCAGTTATGCAACTATGAACATGTAGGTTTTTTCCAACTTGTTCCTGATATGTTGAGTACTGACGAGATGAATGAATCAGTAAAATGAATCTTAACTTAATAACAATGCTTCAAATATTCAATATGGGATTACAACAAGAGGTTTGGACGATTATTAGGCACAACATAAAGACTCCTATTATAATGGATTGTAGTTTGAATATTTCATTTGCACTTACTGTAAAGACATCCATGAGGTTTCTCTGGTTCAGTTTCCAGGAGTTTGGCACACACGGATCAGTACTGGCTGAGAGCGAGTATGAACTGAGAATGCTGGCTGTGTTCAATCACGTCCTGGAGGAAGTGGAAAACCTAACCAGGAAGCACCCTCCTGTCTCTTATCTGGTAATGTTTTAAGGTTTTCTTTGGCCGACTGTTCCTGTCTGTAATCCATTTGGATTCACTTTTTATAGGCACTTTTTGACTTTCTTTTTTCTGTTGCTTGCGTTTTTAAATGCGTCTTTTTTCTGTTTTAAGCACACTGGCTGTCTGTGTGATGCTGTTATAGCCATTTTGAAGGTACCACTGTCATTCCAGAGATATTTCTTCCAGAAGCTTCAATCCACCAGCATTAAAGTAAGTATAATTATTAAAAATTAAACCATTTTATAAATGTTCATAAATTCCTAAATGAAAAATTAGCTGTGAAATATTTACTTTAACGGTGATAACATTCAGAGAAAAAAAATATATCATTTTTTGCCTTCAAATGTGAGTAAAAACCTGTGATGGCGAGTATATGAAACAGTGTTACTTGCCAGTTGGTCGGTAACTGTTTTTATTTATTTATTTTAATTAATTCTAGCAATGCCTTTACGATTTACTGTGATTTATCAAATCGCAAAGACTGCATCGAAATTATAAACTGTATATACTTTACAGTTCAACAGTATTATAGTGGTATTTCTTCATTGATTACATTTTTATTTGATATACTACTAAAATTTACTACTACTAAAAATAATTATAATAATATATATTAATAATAAAAGTATAGATTGCAATAGGATTCCCCATTTAGAAAAAATGTATGTACTTTAAATGTGATGAAATTGTCCATTTTTTTTTTTTGAGTAAGATTATTAAGATTTTGTATTATTCAGGTACAAGTAAAGTATATTTACTCAAGTACTTTACATCCTTGCCAGTTACTACATATACACATATATATATATATATATATATATATATATATATATATATATATATATATATATATATATATATATATATATATATATATATATATATATATATATATATACACACTAGTCAACATTTGAAGTGGATCAAAACCATTCATTAGACCTACAACCAAAATGCGTTCTTGTATTAGGACAACTTTGATGAACTTTTTGATCCACTTCAAATGTTGACTACTATATATATTATATATATTTATATATATATATATATATATTAGGGGTGTAATGACATCAAAATCTCACGATATGATAATATCGCTTTATGAAGTCCACGATACGATATTGATTGCGATATTTAAAAAAAATAATTATTGGGAAAAAACTGTACAATTTGAAAATTTTGTACACTTTAAAGTTTAATTATTCTATATAGTGCACTTAGTTTAGGAGTTCAAAATTAAGAGCTCCAACCCATGTTCTTAACTAAGAAAACTTAAAGCTGCTGTATGTAGGATTGACACACCTAGGGGTTGAACTAGGTATTGCAGTCCAAATTATATAAAATATTGGAGATGGCTTTTTTCACCCGGCCCCTCCTCCTCAGACTCGATGCACTCGATGAGGTTGCCAGATTAACGACACGCACAGAAACGAGTGCACATGCCGATGAATGAAATTAAATACGCTGTGTTTTCCGCCAACTGGCAACCCACGGTGCCGAAATACAATTGGGTAAACTGGCAGTGGCCGGGTTTCACAAACCACAACAAACACAGACATTCCGGTCCAGAATGCACATTTTCAAAGGAGAATAACTGACTGTAGCATAGTTTTTTCAGATAAACAAGTATGTTAACTTATCCTGTTTCTTAAATATCTGCAAACGTATTATGGTATTTTTATGCTTTATTACATACAGCACCTTTAAGTCAGAAAAAATACCAGCGGACGATATCGTCTGTTTATTCTAAGCACACATGCGTCTGCCGCTTTAAATTCTTGAGCTCGTGATAGTAGGATTGATTCTGATTGGGTGTCAATGATTTTATCGTTCTTCAGCTGGAAAAAAAAATCGTTCTGGAAGTGATTCCAACGATATCGTTTCTCTGTGCCTTTATTGTTATAGTTGTGGTGTGCACTCTGCTATTCTTTAATATTGAGAACGATTTTTAGAACTATATCTTTATCGTTATCTTAATAGTCATCGTCCTTGGTGTGATCTGCCTTTAGTTCCTTTCACAGATACTGTGCCAAAGCATAATGACCCAAAACACAACTTTAAAGACCTTTTATGTTTGAATAAGAAGTTTAAAAATATTTTAAAAACTACACTTTTTGCCTGGAAAACCTATCGTTTCATATCATCATGCGACCACGGTAATATAGAGACAGTTTTGCTATCTCGATATCACGATATTGATAATATTGTTACATCCCTAATAAATATAAATATATATATATATTAGTGGTGGGCATAGATTAATTTTTTTAATCTAGATTAATCTCACTGTAATCTTGGAATTAATCTAGATTAAAATGGCTCATTTGAATTCTGCCAAGTAGATCAGAATAAGTTCACTACTAGTAGTAAACAACTAGCAGTCATCAAGAATTTAATATTGAAAATAACATTGAAGACATTGTATGATTATTCCTTAAAGATAAGGTTTTAATAGTTTTAGTAGTAGTAGCCTATTACGTTCTGCCCAATATCTTCAAGTGAAACCGAACTTTTATTTTGACTGGTTGCCGTGAATACCTTTACATTTCTGTTTATGTGATATGAGGATAGTTTTTCTCAAATGAAACGCTCGAATGCTCATGAAGTGACTCTCAGAGCAGTTCTGGAGATGTTGTTCATGTATTTATGTCCTCATTTAGTGAGACGGCAGACGTTAATATCACCGCAAGCGCCACGCGGTCTTCTGTATGAGTAGTGAACAAACCCGCGCGTCTGCGCCATACATTAACACAGAGACACACAGAAGTCATATTTAAATAGATGTTTAATGCTTAATGTTTACAAATAGGAGTGGGAGTGTGCTTACTTGTGTGTGCGCTTACGTGTGTGTGTGCGAACCGGGGCGGAACTCCGCTGTGCGCGCGATACAGAGATAGCTACCATGTAACGTAGAGACAGAAATGACTTGCCGATTTCCATTGGGAAGCTTCTTGAAAATAAACTTTCCCTGAAGGAAACCCGGCGGCTTCATAGCTGCATCCATGTTGGCACGTCACGTTTGATGTGGTAATTTCACAGTAGGCATACACACAGGTTCGAAGACTCGTTCTCGCCCTCTACAGTGCAATTCGGCTAGGTATACATCCGCGCTAAAATATCAAGGTGAAAGTCATCATAGCTTGCGTAGTATAGACCCAGCTCCCAGCCCAACTTTGAGAATAGATTAACGGCGATATTTTTTTTATCGCCCGATAAGAGTCTCACGTTAACGCCGATAACGGCCCACCACTAATATATATATTTTATAACATTTTTGTGTTTGTTTTAGCTTGCTCTCTCTCCATCTCCTCGTACACCCAACGAGCCAATCCCAGTGCAGAACAACCAGCAGCTGACTTTAAAGGTGGAGGGGGTGGTGCAGCACGGCTCCTCTCCAGGCCTGTTCCGCAAGATCCAGGCCGTCTGCCTCAAAGTCAGCTCTACTCTACAGACAAAACCCGGATCCGACTTCAAGGTCAGTTCAACCAAGAGTCCAAAACATGTTCTTCTCATTTTGATCACATTGTTGATCCCCAGTACTATTTTTCCAGCAGTAATGAAGGATCAGTTGCCTCCTCTCATGCTGTCAACTTTTTCTTTAGATTCCTCTTGATTCCAAGATGAACGAGATTGAGCAGAAGGTGGAGCCTCATAATGATTACTTCAGCACACAGTTCCTGCTTAACTTCTCCATCCTGGGCACACACATGGTCTCTGTTGAAGCTTCAGTTGTTGACACCAGTGGGATCGAATGGAAAACGGGACCAAAAATCGCTGTATCAGTTAAGTCTCTGGAAGACCCTTATTCTCAGCAGCTGCGGCATCAGTTACAGCAGCAGCAGCAACAGCAGCAGCCCGGCCCACAGCCGGGACCCCAGAGGAACATCTTACCCCGCCAGTGACCTCCATCCCTCATCAACTGCCTACTGCCTGTATACTGCGGATTTATAGGACTTCTAGCCTTTTCTCTACTGTTTTGTATGAGTAAACAGCTGGCTATTTTTGCTTTTGTAATAATAAATAGGCTTACATTTTTCTTTTCTGTTGTATACAACAAGAATAATTGTCAATGTAAATGTTAAATAAAATTACTAACTGAAATACAATTTGCATTTATTGTATTATGTGTCTCCTTACTTTGTTTCGCTCTGTTATGGTGGATCAGGTCAATACTAAAGGAGGATTTCCTTCAGAAGAAATTGTGATAGTTTTTTTTTTTTTTTTTTTTAATCAGTCAGATACAAATTAGTCTTATTTTTTGTGGTAGTTATATTAAACACTTATATAGGGCTGGATTTTTGGAGTTTTAATAAATTGTTCATTTTGGAGTTATGGGGGTAGTAAAATTGTTACAGAAATTAACGTCAATAAAATAAAAATAAATTAACAAAATAAAGTTATATAAAATAGTTTTACCTTTTGATCTCGATTACATTTCTAAACATTTTCAAACTTATAAATCCAGAACAAAACATGAATATCTATTGACTTTTTCACCCTAACTTTCACAACTTGTGCAAAAAATAAAAAATAAAATAATAATAATAATAATAATTGTCATGCTCGTAAAAAGAGTACTTATTACAGACATAATAGCTATACTTAGAAAAAAATACTTGTGAACTGAAAGTTTTTGCACACTTATTTGCATGTTAATTGCAATTAAAAGGACATTTTATTATAGTTAAACTTTATATTAAATGCAATTAGTTAGTGCTTTTTGACCTAAAGTATTTATATGAAATTTCATAATTCTGAAATATGGTTAAAGTTTACTGCTGAATGTACTGACAAGCATTTGTGGTAAACTAAAATATAAATTATTGTAATTTTTATTGAAAATTGGGTAAAACTTTATTTTAAGGTGTCCTTGTTAGACATGTTACATGTGCTTACTATTATAATAACAATAAATGATGCATAATTAATGCAAGTAACCCTAAGCCAAATCCTAATCTTAACCCTAACCTTATAGTACGCACATGTAGTTAATTAATATTGCTCAGTACTTAAATGTTTAATTACACTGTAACAAGGACACCTTAAAAAATGTAAATCATGTGTTTAAAGTGTTTAACTATTGCAATTATAAAGTTGCAATTTAATACATTTAAGATGCATTTAATAATATAGTTAAAATTATAAAAAATAATATATAGTTGTAAGATTTGAAGTGCACTGCAAGTGCACATTGAATACACCTAAATGCACTTCTTTTCCACAAGGATAACTAATAGTATAGCAGTTTAATAATATTGTAATGAAATTCACTTAACTCACTGCATCACATTCACAGTTATTTTGTTACTATCCTCTTTGAGTATTTATGTATAATCTTTCTTCACTCGAGTAAAGCTAATGAAAGTGTGCATTTCTACAATGTTGCAGTTGAATCTGGGTTAGTAGTAGTATCACATTGCTAATTACATCTCCAGTAACAGCCACTGAATGCTCAGCTGGCTACATGAGCAACAGTGATGGATGTGTTTGAGTCCATGAAATGACTTTTAGATGGATTTGAATCAATGGATCACAACCTCTGCTGTATAATATATTCACAGGAGCTGAAGTCCATTTAAAATCCATTTGTGAAAGACTGCATAACGCAGAATACCTTGTAGTAGTTGTAAATATAGTGACTTGACCCAGACTATTTATGTCCGTATTTTTATGAATAGCACTATTGTTCTTTCTATAGTGTATATAGGTTATATTTAAAGTGATAGTTTACCCACAAATACATATATTGGGGGAAAAATTACTTTTAGTTTAGCTAGCATAGCCTGTGATCATAGCCACCAGCCACAGCTAGTAATGCTAGGCCTAATGAACCAATAAGAGAAAGAAATGAGGAGAAAATGAGATTTACACACTCCAACACACATACCATTTTGAACTGCTTATTCAGGCTACACTTGCAGCTCTCAATTACAGACATCCATGCAGAAACACACATACACGCACAAAGTCGTTTGCACACCAATACTTGCAATATTGAATTAGCAATACAGCTGAGCACTCACTGCACACTTGCTAATCCAGCTTTAACATTTACTAAAGTGTTAGAATATATGAAGTCCTTTACAAAGATGGTCAGATATTACTTTGAATTCAATTTGCTTATTTTTGTAGCACTTTTCACAATTAATGTAAAATAAAGATAATATAATGATATTTTGTAAGCCCATGCATTAAAAGTCCATCCATTCCACTTACCACATACTTCCATTGAAGTACGTTTGAATAAGACATTTTCAAGTTCATGCACATTTTCAGTTTACCTTTTCAATTTTTTTGTTTATTTATTATTTACTATTATAATTTGTAACAGAAAATGTTACATTCAATTATAAAAAGGATGCAAATTTATTTTTATTTATTTATTGAATATAAGTGCATATATTTTATGTTCCTGCATTGGCTGATTTAACCTATTTATATTTAAAACAAGTGGAAAGAACTGAAACTGTGGAATTTAGAATTTTCATACATGACAGCATTATGATATCATAATGATCTGAAAGCTGTAAACTGCTGCACAGACTGCTATCTAGAACATATCTTTTGTGGATATTTAACCCAAACATTAACTTTGCAGCTCGGAAGAGACTCTTGACAGACATTACACGGTACATTCACAGCATTCTGCAGCATTCAGTGTTTTATAATGGCACTGTTTCACAGTCTGTTTGAGTGGGTTCAATGTTTTGTTCACCGCATACCCAGAAGGAGAAAAAAACAGGGTGTGCAGAAGCGGACAGAAGCAGAATGGACCCCAATGGAAGGGGTGAGTAGGCCCCTTGATGTTGGCAATATTGACCAGACGTACCAGACAAGATATTGCAAATCATCAAAGTATTTAAATGACAAGGGAAACGAGAGAGAGGAAAAAAGAGAGGTGGGGAGGAAAAGAAAGTTAAAGAAGGAAAGAAAGATGGTGGACGAGAGAGAATCAGGCAGAAAGGAAGAGGAGAACAAAGATGCAACTCCATTACGAATCGAGGTCAAACCCCAACCAACTCCACCAGCCACTGAGGTCAAAACCCCGGCTGCTTCTTCCTTCATAAAGTCATCAGTGAAAGAGCCACTGGTGGCTAAAAGGGCCTCTCGACACCTGCCTCCACTGGCCACCAAGACCAGACCTCCTTCATCAGGGGAAGAACCAATGCTGCTTCAAAAGGTATTGCAACACCCTGCTTTACTAGTCATTGAGGTTAAACCCCTGCCTGCTTCTTCCTTCATAAAATCATCAGAGGAAGAACCTCCTTTATCAGTGGCAAATCTTCCTCCTAGAGCTACTGAGACCAAACCTCTGGGTGGTTCTTTTGTGGTGGACCCTGAGGTGGTTCAAAAGGCATCTCGACAACTGGCTCAACCAGCCACAGAATCACTGGCGGTTCCACACGAGCCAACTCCAAAACAAGTCATATCCATGTCCAGTTCTACATCCTCTAAGTCTCCAGAGGAGGAACCACAGATGGTTCAAAGTGCCTCTCGAAACCAGATTCCACCAGCAATCAAGAATATAGCACTGCAATCAGTGGCTAAACCATCGATGCTTCAAAGAACCTCTAGACATTTTGCTCCAAAACCTCTGAGAGCAAACCTCTGCGTGGTTCTTTTGTGCTAGAACCCAAGATGGTTCAAAGGGCATCTCGACGTCTGGCTCCACCAGCCGAGGAACCATCAGTGGCAGAGATATTAGTGGTTCAGCATAAGCCGACAGAATCTCTGTCACATTCAATGGAAGAACAACTGATGGAACAAGTACTGCTTCCTTCAAGACAAATTCCTAAATATGCTGAGCTGAAGCCAAAGTCAGCCACTTCATCTCTCATCCAAATGGACACTGAATCTGAAGAGGATGAGTCTGTGGAGCACACAGAGAGGACAATACCTTCCAGTGAGTCTGAGACTAATCATGAGCAAACGCTGGAAGCTGGAGTGAAGCAGAAAGCCGTGTTTGAGAAGGTCCATCCTACAGTTCTGGAACAGTCAGGTGACTTCGGAAAAAATAAATGTGGAGACTCCAAAGCTGATGCTTTACGAAAGGCTAAGGAACTGGATGAACTAATGACGAGGCTGTTCTGCGTAGACTACAGCCCTTGTCCACAGAAAGAGAAGCAACAACCTTCAAGAAAAGGTCAAAAGAAGCCTAAGAACAAAGCAAAACCAAGAGCTGGTCCTTTCAGCTGGGCAGAGAAAAAGTTAAAAAGGATAAATGAAGAAAAAGAAGAGTCAGAAAAGGATGAAAACACTTGAAAAGTGCTTCTTGAAGAATTCCTAAGGGATCCAAAATCAGAGTTTAACACACAACCATATCTATAACTCTTTCTCTTATGCCTAAAAAGTAAGAAATATACAGTGTATGACAATTATAATAAAATGGATGAATTGAAGATGTTTGTAAATAAAGATTAAAGCAGATATTGAACAATATGCCTTGAATTGTATGTCTATCACCATTGTACACTTCAGGATTAATATCTGTGAAGTGTAATATATTATTTAAACAAATGACCTTGTACTAAATTAATAATAATAATAATAAGTTTAATTTATATAGTACCTTTCCAGGGCTCAAGGTCGCTTTACAATCTACGTTCAACGAGAAAATAACAACACTGAAAAGATAGACAATGATGACAAACAATAGTTAGTAGAAACAGTAAAAGAGAATTATGTCGACAAAATTAGGCCAAAAAAAGCAAGTTTATAGCGTTGTAAAATACACTGGTAATTTATATTGAACACACATTAAATAAAAAATGTATTAATATTAAAATGAAAAATACTTTTCTGAAAATATTACATTTAATTCACACATAAGTATATTCTTTTCAATTCAATTAAAATTGAAAAATGTTATTCAAGAGGTAGACAAAGGCGATAGAAAGATGTCTTAGATTAGCAAACGTGCGCATTGGGTCAGTCGTGACACAAACAGGAGACGTAAAACAGTAAACTGTCACAAAAACAAATATTTGTAATTCAAATTTTACAAGTGTCAGTGTCCTAAAGTTACTCCCAACATTAAATTGAAGCCTTTATGTGTCATAAACACTGCTTTTGTGGATTTTTTTTCGGTTAGTTTGCGTATGATCATCTCCCGGGAAGACAAAGGTACAAAACAGCAAGAGCAGATTCAACATTCAGAGTTCAGTACAGATATCTTACACAATTATTTTGTTTCCAAAAGCAAACACTGGATCAATTCCAGTTCAAGAGTTCATTACTATTTTGTAAAATGTTATGAACAATGTTGGCTTGGACCAACTTGTAGGGGTTTATAATTTTATAATTGTAATTAATTACCTTAAAGTTTTAACTTACGTCTCTCATTCGGAAGAAATTACCTTTAAGTGAAAAAGGGGAGAAAAATTGAGGGAAAAATGAGAGCGCACTCTTCCAGCAGGTCTACTGTCAGTCACACAGAAGTTGCTGGTCATCAATTAAAAAGTACAGATTAAATCATAATGTTGTTGTGAACAGGGCACAGAGTGTAAACAATAGAAAAATAACTAATTATATGAGAAATACAGAAATACTTGTTTGCCACGACTGTCCAAAATGACGTGTGAACTTATGGTTGATATGTCTGTAAAAGATAAAAATAGAATTCTCTGAAATTTGCTGAATTCATTAAAATGTTAAGCATTAATTCTTTGTGCATACGACTAAACTATGAATTAAAATCACTGAACATTGCCTGGATATTATATTCACCACAACATCCCAATAGCCTATTCAGAAGTAGCTATGCATTATTTCTAATCAGATTGTGTGTGTGTGTGTGTGTGTGTGTGTGTGTGTGTGTGTGTGTGTGTGCGTATCTATTATGAAATCCCGCAAAGTGTTTGAAGTATTTGATTTCAGATGCAGCCTGTCACCTTTTTTGTTTGTGAATGAATCAGTGTTTTTGAACACACAAGTTAAACGATTCATTGACTAATTTTCCACCATAACTATTGACAATAGCTGCGCCCCAATTCACAAACTTGTGCACTTTTCTATTCCATTTTGTAGTGCAAACAATGTAAGCAGTGTATTCTTGGAACACTGCTGGACCAATCAGGTTAGAGGATTGAAACTAAATGTTGTACTGAGTACACTACTGTTCAAAAAGTTGTGGTCAGTGAGTTTGAAAATTCAGCTTCATCATAACAGGAACAAAATACATTATAAAATATGTTGAAATAGAAAACTGATATTTCACTATATTAATGCTTTTACTGTACTGTAGCAGCCGTGGTGAGGATTTTCTTTCTTGATGAACATTTGGGAATTTTCTTTAAAAAAAAGCATAAAAAACCTTTGAACAGTAAACAATGGCACTTTTGGTTACATTTAATGCTGTGATTTTATCCGAAAAACAATTTGTAATAGAAATTTGTAGAATGCAAAAAGGAATACACTGTGCAATTGATTTATTTATTTTGCAGTTTTTTTTTTTGTTTTTTTTTTTATTATCTTTGGAATATAAGTGCATATATTTTATGTTCCTGCATTGGCTGATTTAACCTATTTATATTTAAAACAAGTGGAAAGAACTGAAACTGTGGAATTTAGAATTTTCATACATGACAGCATTATGATATCATAATGATCTGAAAGCTGTAAACTGCTGCACAGACTGCTATCTAGAACATATCTTTTGTGGATATTTAACCCAAACATTAACTTTGCAGCTCGGAAGAGACTCTTGACAGACATTTCACGGGACATTCACAGCATTCTGCAGCATTCAGTGTTTTATAATGGCACTGTTTCGCAGTCTGTTTGAGTGGGTTCAATGTTTTGTTCACCGCATACCCAGAAGGAGAAAAAAACAGGGTGTGCAGAAGCGGACAGAAGCAGAATGGACCCCAATGGAAGGGGTGAGTAGGCCCCTTGATGTTGGCAATATTGACCAGAAGTACCAGACAAGATATTGCAAATCATCAAAGTATTTAAATGACAAGGGAAACGAGAGAGAGGAAAAAAGAGAGGTGGGGAGGAAAAGAAAGTTAAAGAAGGAAAGAAAGATGGTGGACGAGAGAGAATCAGGCAGAAAGGAAGAGGAGAACAAAGATGCAACTCCATTACGAATCGAGGTCAAACCCCAACCAACTCCACCAGCCACTGAGGTCAAAACCCCGGCTGCTTCTTCCTTCATAAAGTCATCAGTGAAAGAGCCACTGGTGGCTAAAAGGGCCTCTCGACACCTGCCTCCACTGGCCACCAAGACCAGACCTCCTTCATCAGGGGAAGAACCAATGCTGCTTCAAAAGGTATTGCAACACCATGCTTTACTAGTCATTGAGGTTAAACCCCTGCCTGCTTCTTCCTTCATAAAATCATCAGAGGAAGAACCTCCTTTATCAGTGGCAAATCTTCCTCCTAGAGCTACTGAGACCAAACCTCTGGGTGGTTCTTTAGTGGTGGACCCTGAGGTGGTTCAAAAGGCATCTCGACAACTGGCTCAACCAGCCACAGAATCACTGGCGGTTCCACACGAGCCAACTCCAAAACAAGTCATATCCATGTCCAGTTCTACATCCTCTAAGTCTCCAGAGGAGGAACCACAGATGGTTCAAAGTGCCTCTCGAAACCAGATTCCACCAGCAATCAAGAATATACCACTGCAATCAGTGGCTAAACCATCGATGCTTCAAAGAACCTCTAGACATTTTGCTCCAAAACCTACTGAGAGCAAACCTCTGCGTGGTTCTTTTGTGCTAGAACCCAAGATGGTTCAAAGGGCATCTCGATGTCTGGCTCCACCAGCCGAGGAACCATCAGTGGCAGAGATATTAGTGGTTCAGCATAAGCCGACAGAATCTCTGTCACATTCAATGGAAGAACAACTGATGGAACAAGTACTGCTTCCTTCAAGACAAATTCCTAAATATGCTGAGGTGAAGCCAAAGTCAGCCACTTCATCTCTCATCCAAATGGACACTGAATCTGAAGAGGATGAGTCTGTGGAGCACACAGAGAGGACAATACCTTCCAGTGAGTCTGAGACTAATCATGAGCAAACGCTGGAAGCTGGAGTGAAGCAGAAAGCCGTGTTTGAGAAGGTCCATCCTACAGTTCTGGAACAGTCAGGTGACTCTGAGAAAAATAAATGTGGAGACTCCAAAGCTGACGCTTTACGAAAGGCTAAGGAACTGGATGAACTAATGACGAGGCTGTTCTGCGTAGACTACAGCCCTTGTCCACAGAAAGAGAAGCAACAACCTTCAAGAAAAGGTCAAAAGAAGCCTAAGAACAAAGCAAAACCAAGAGCTGGTCCTTTCAGCTGGGCAGAGAAAAAGTTAAAAAGGATAAATGAAGAAAAAGAAGAGTCAGAAAAGGATGAAAACACTTGAAAAGTGCTTCTTGAAGAATTCCTAAGGAATCCAAAATCAGAGTTTAACACACAACCATATCTATAACTCTTTCTCTTATGCCTAAAAAAGTAAGAAATATACAGTGAATGACAATTATAATAAAATGGATGAATTAAAGATGTTTGTAAATAGCGATTAAAGCAGATATTGAACAATATGCCTTGAATTGTATGTCTATCACCATTGTACACTTCAGGATTAATATCTATGAAGTGTAATACATTATTTAAACAAATGACCTTGTACTAAATTAATAATAATAATAAGTTTAATTTATATAGTACCTTTCCAGGGCTAAAGGTCGCTTTACAATCTACGTTCAACGAGAAAATAACAACACTGAAAAGGTAGACAATGATGACAAACAATAGTTAGTAGAAACAGTAAAAGAGAATTATGTCCACAAAATTAGAAAAAAAAAAAAAAAAAAAAATAGCGTTGTAAAATACACTGGTAATTTATATTTAACACACATTAAATAAAAAATCAATTAATATTAAAATTAAAAATAATTATTTGAAAATATTACATTTAATTCACACATAAGTATATTCTTTTCAATTAAATTAAAATTGAAAAATGTTTTTTCAAGAGGTAGACAAAGGCGATAGAAAGATGTCTTAGATTAGCAAACTTGCGCATTGGGTCAGTCGTGACACAAACAGGAGACGTAAAACAGTAAACTTATAAACAATAAACAATAAGAGATATTACTTTTTGGTCCAAAAAACAGTACTCAGAATCTCTTGGATTACAATTTGCAACTAGACGGATGTACTGTTACGTCCTCTAAAGTCAAAAATCTGGGTGTTATATTAGACAGCAACTTGTCCTTTGAAAATCATATTTCCCATGTTACAAAAACAGCATTCTTCCATCTTAGAAACATTGCCAAGCTTCGAAACATGCTACCTGTTTCAGATGCAGAAAAGCTAGTTCATGCATTCATGACCTCTAGACTGGACTATTGTAATGCACTGCTAGCTGGTTGTCCTGCATCTTCAATAAACAAGCTACAGATAGTCCAAAATGCAGCGGCTAGAGTCCTTACCAGTTCAAGAAAATATGATCATATTACCCCAATTTTACAGTCTCTGCACTGGCTACCTATTAAGTTCCGGATCAATTACAAAATATTATTACTTGCCTATAAGGCACTAAATGGTTTACAGTGGGGCAAAAAAGTATTTAGTCAGCCACCAATTGTGCAAGTTCTCCCACTTAAAAAGATGAGAGAGGCCTGTAATTTTCATCATAGGTATACCTCAACTATGAGAGACAAAATGAGGGAAAAAAAAAATCCAGAAAATCACATTGTAGGATTTTTAAAGAATTAATTGGTAAATTCCTCAGTAAAATAAGTATTTGGTCACCTACAAACAAGCAAGATTTCTGGCTCTCACAGACCTGTAACTTCTTCTTTAAGAGGCTCCTCTGTCCTCCACTCGTTACCTGTATTAATGGCATCTGTTTGAACTCGTTATCAGTATAAAAGACACCTGTCCACAACCTCAAACAGTCTAACTCCAAACTCCACCATGGCCAAGACCAAAGAGCTGTCAAAGGACACCAGAAACAAAATTGTAGACCTGCACCAGGCTGGGAAGACTGAATCTGCAATAGGTAAGCAGCTTGGTGTGAAGAAATCAACTGTGGGAGCGATTATAAGAAAATGGAAGACATACAAGACCACTGATAATCTCCCTCGATCTGGGGCTCCACGCAAGATCTCACCCCGTGGGGTCAAAATGATCACAAGAACTGTGAGCAAAAATCCCAGAACCACACGGGGGACCTAGTGAATGACCTGCAGAGAGCTGGGACCAAAGTAACAAAGGCTACCATCAGTAACACACTGCGCCGCCAGAGACTCAAACCCTGCAGTGCCAGATGTGTCCCCCTGCTTAAGCCAGTACATGTCCGGCCCGTCTGAAGTTTGCTAGAGAGCATTTGGATGATCCAGAAGAGGATTGCAAGTTGAGTTTTTACTTTTTGGTAAAAACTCAACTTGTGGTGTTTGGAGGAGAAAGAATGCTGAGTTGCATCCAAAGAACACCACACCTACTGTGAAGCATGGGGGTGGAAACATCATGCTTTGGGGCTGTTTTTCTGCAAAGGGACCAGGACGACTGATCCGTGAAACGAAAGAATGAATGGGGCCATGTATCGTGAGATTTTGAGTGAAAACCTCCTTCCATCAGCAAGGGCATTGAAGATGAAACGTGGCTGGGTCTTTCAGCATGACAATGATCCCAAACACACCGCCCGAACGAAGGAGTGGCTTCGTAGAAGCATTTCAAGGTCCTGGAGTGGCCTAGCCAGTCTCCAGATCTCAACCCCATCAAAAATCTTTGGAGGGAGTTGAAAGTCCGTGTTGCCCAGCGACAGCCCCAAAACATTACTGCTCTAGAGGAGATCTGCATGGAGGAATGGGCCAAAATACCAGCAACAGTGTGTGAAAACCTTGTGAAGACTTACAGAAAACGTTTGACCTCTGTCATTGCCAACAAAGGGTATATAACAAAGTATTGAGATGAAATTTTGTTATTGACCAAATACTTATTTTCCACCATAATTTGCAAATAAATTCTTTAAAAATCCTACAATTTGATTTTCTGGATTTTTTTTTTTTCTCATTTTGTCTCTCATAGTTGAGGTATACCTATGATGAAAATTACAGGCCTCTCTCATCTTTTTAAGTGGGAGAACTTGCACAATTGGTGGCTGACTAAATACTTTTTTGCCCCACTGTATCTCCTGCGTACCTAACTAGTCTTCTACCACGCTACAATCCAACCCGCTCCCTAAGGTCGCAAAATTCTGGACTTTTGGTAGTACCTAGGATAGCAAAGTCCACTAAAGGAGGTAGAGCTTTTTCACATTTGGCACCCAAACTCTGGAATAGCCTTCCTGATAACGATCGGGGTTCAGACACACTCTCTCTGTTTAAATCTAGATTACAGTTTTTTTTTTTTTGGATTGCTTAAGCACGATTTTCAAAACAGGGCCCGTGTTTTCAAAACACTACACACAATTAGCACAACCACACACACCCAATTAGCAAAACACTACAGATCCTTTGCATAATTAAACACTCTTGTAAAAACTATACACTTGTTTAAAAACCACACTTTGTTACCATATGAAACACACGTTTCACATTACTATACTCTGTTTGCACGAGTTACACTCTGCTGTGATAAACCTAAAACACTTTTAGCACTTCTAGTTCCCTATGATTAGAGTAGGCTACCATCAACAAAGTACAAATATAATGTAAATCCACCAAACACTACACAAGACCAATGTTGCAGACTGAAGAAACTCATTTATTTCTCAACATGCCCAAAATGTTGACATGGATTCATAATACTGTAACAAAATGTCACTTTACGTATTGTACTGCAAGTTTACTGTAAAAAAAACAAACTAGACATTGTCTCTTCGCCTAGCTGGATCTGGCCAGAGAATTTCATCAACGTCGCAGGCAATGTTGTCATTAGCAAGACACCTTGGAAAGAAACGTCTTGAATGACGAATCCATCCTTGCATTGCTGCTACCTCCATCTGGTCACAGGCCTCCTCCATGGCTTGGATGAGGGGTACCTCAGCCTGGAGACGGAGATCATATACCTTCCACCGCCATGCCGAGAAAAACTCTTCTATAGGGTTGAGGAATGGAGAGTATGGTGGAAGATATAGGACGGTGAAATGTGGATGTTGCTGAAACCAGTTCTGAACCAGAGCAGAGCGGTGGAAAGACACATTGTCCCAGACAACAATGTATTGCATATGATCGATTTGATTTGCTGCTGTTATGTTGAGCAATTGGTCCAAGAATGTAAGTATGAGTGCTGTGTTGTAAGGGCCCATATGGGCATGGCGGTGGAGGACCCCATTCTGTGTAATGGCTGCACAGTGTTATATTACCCCCACGTTGCCCTGGGACATTGACTATAGCCCTGTGGCCAATGATGTTTCTTCCCCTCCTTCGTGTTCTCGTCAGGTTGAACCCACCCTCATCTACGTAAATGAACTCATGCTGGATCTCCTCTCCATCCATTCGTAAAACTCCCTGAAGAACAGTGTCAGGCAAAATTGTGTAGTTCAGTGTAGATCTAGTATACATATTACAGTACAGTAAAAGATTATGAGACAGTATGCAAGATAACACTGCTAAAGTGAATACATACCTCTGCATAATCATGCACTTGATCGTTTCACCCTTTCGAATTGCGCTCGAAAGGCACTCGATAAATTTGCTTCATTTGAATATGTTTTTTTAGGATGCGTGCCAGTGTTGATGTTGAGACCTGATGGATATCGTTGAAACTGGCATGGTTATTGACAATGTTAGCTTGGAGCTGATTGAGTGTTATAGCATTGTTGGCCAAAACCATGTTTACGATCTCCCTCTCTTGCTGTTCTGTGAACATAGGAGGCCTTCCCCCTTGTCGTTCCTGACCCTCAATCCTATGTAGAAAAAAAAAAAAAAAACAGTATACAATAGTACAGTAATTTCACAGGAAAAGGTAACAGCAGTGCTGATAGTGCATAGAATACAGTACTGTAAGCAGTTACTGAAACCGTGCAGATGTTTTTGATATGATGATATTTTTACAATACCTATTTTCCAGTCGAAATGTTCTTATCACACTTGCCACTGTGTATCGGCTTAGATTTGGCTGTACTCGCAGTCCAGCCTCCCTCAGCGTCAGGCCGTGGTTGACAACGTGGTCAACCAGTGTTGCGCGGATCTCATTTGTCAGATTCGGTCCTCTTTGAGCACCTTCTTGTTTTCCTCTTCCTCCTCCTCCTCCCCTCCTCCTCCCCTCCTCCTCCCCTCCCCTCCCCTCCTCCTCCTCCCCTCCCTTCCTCCCCCTCCCCTCCTCCCTCCTCCTCCCTCCCCTTCCCCTCCCCTCCCTTCCTCCCCCTCCCCTCCCTTCCCCTCCCCTCCCCTCCTCCTCCTCCTCCTCCTCCTCCTCCTCCTCCCCCTCCCCTGTCCACTATGAGAGACATAATCTAAAAAAAAAAAATCCAGAAAATCACAATGTATGATTTTTAACTATTTATTTGTATGATACAGCTGCAAATAAGTATTTGAACACCTGAGAAAATCAATGTTAATATTTGGTACAGTAGCCTTTGTTTGCAATTACAGAGGTCAAACGTTTCCTGTAGTTTTCACCAGGTTTGCACACACTGCAGGAGGGATTTTGGCCCACTCCTCCACACAGATCTTCTCTAGATCAGTCAGGTTTCTGGCCTGTCGCTGAGAAACACGGAGTTTGAGCTCCCTCCAAAGATTCTCTATTGGGTTTAGGTCTGGAGACTGGCAAGGTCACGCCAGAACCTTGATATGCTTCTTACAGAGCCACTCCTTGGTTATCCTGGCTGTGTGCTTGGGTCATTGTCATGTTGGAAGACCCAGCCTCGACCCATCTTCAATGCTCTAACTGAGGGAAGGAGGTTGTTCCCCAAAATCTCGCAATACATGGCCCCGGTCATCCTCTCCTTAATACAGTGCAGTCGCCCTGTCCCATGTGCAGAAAAAACCCCAAAGCATGATGCTACCACCCCATGCTTCACAGTAGGGATGGTGTTCTTGGGATGGTACTCATCATTCTTCTTCCTCCAAACACGTTTAGTGGAATTATGACCAAAAGTTCTATTTTGGTCTCATCTGACCACATGACTTTCTCCCATGACTCCTCTGGATCATCCAAATGGTCATTGGCAAACTTAAGTCGGGCCTGGACATGTGCTGGTTTAAGCAGGGGAACCTTTCGTGCCATGCATGATTTCAAACCATGACATCTTAGTGTATTACCAACAGTAACCTTGGAAGCGGTGGTCCCAGCTCTTTTCAGGTCATTGGCCAGCTCCCCCCTCCCCTACCCTTCCTCCCCCTCCTCCTCCCCTCCTCCTCCCCTCCCCTACCCTTCCTCCCCCTCCTCCCCTCCCCTACCCTTCCTCCCCCTCCTCCTCCCCTCCTCCCCTCCCCTCCCAACAAGTGTTTGCACACCTGATGACTGTGTTGAACCAATTGGTTGGACGGTGCGGTAATTTGACAGTCAGTGCTTTGGTATTGCAAGGAAGTGACTTCATGATAGATTTTTGTGTGTAATGTATGTTAAGTGTGTTTAGTGTTTTGCAAATCACTGTGTGTAGAGTTTTGCAACAAGTGTGAGGTTGACAATGTGCTTATAGTTATGGGCTGATGTTTTGCTTCTTGAGTGTAAGGTTTTGCTAATAGTGTACCCTTACAAAAAATAACTGCAGTACATTGAAGTACAACTGCAGTGAAACTGCAGTACAAAGTAGTATAAATGCAGTACAATGAAGTACAACTGGACAATTGCAGTATAATGAAGTATATAACTGCAGTTCATTAAAGTTCAAGAGCAGTAAAACTGAAGTGCAATGAAGTGCAACTGTAGATTTGCTGTATAATGAAGTACAGATACAATATAACTGCAGTTCAGTGATACGCTGAAATGCAGGTGAAGATTTCAGATGCAAAAACTTCTAAGTCTGTCTGATTAAATTTATTTAATTGTATTTATTTTTTTATGAGCATTTTTTTTTTTTTTTTAAATAAAGCTCCTATGTTTAGGTTCAGTAATTTTACTTTAATGGCAATGAGGTTCTTTTCATTGCCAATAAAGTCGTCTTGTATAGGCCCTGCATTGCAGTTATGCTGTATTGTGCAACATGTAGCAAGTGCAGGGGCGTAAATTTCATCTAACAGTAGGGGGGGACAATAAACATAAAATTTCTCAAGAGCAATTTTTGAAGGGGACACAAATAATACAGCCAAAATTGTACTTATTAGGATAGCTATGCATACACAGCATGTGTACATAGCATGGACCGTGTTTAAATATGAGTTCGGTTCATATGGTTCACCACGAGGTCATATTATAATTATTATTTTGCGTCATCCAGTATTTTAGGTTTCGTCTGAAACCGAGTACGTCTCTTTAGATATTCAACCGCATTAAGCCCACTGATCTGCCACTTAACATCATATTGAGCAAAGCCCAACACATACAGTGAGGAAAATAAGTATTTGAACACCCTGCTATTTTGCAAGTTCTCCCACTTAGAAACCATGGAGGGGTCTGAAATTGTCATCGTAGGTGCATGTCCACTATGAGAGACATAATCTAAAAAAAAAAAAAATTCAGAAATCACAATGTATGATTTTTTAACTATTTATTTGTATGATACAGCTGCAAATAAGTATTTGAACACCTGAGAAAATCAATGTTAATATTTGGTACAGTAGCCTTTGTTTGCAATTACAGAGGTCAAACGTTTCCTGTAGTTTTTCACCAGGTTTGCACACACTGCAGGAGGGATTTTGGCCCACTCCTCCACACAGATCTTCTCTAGATCAGTCAGGTTTCTGGCCTGTCGCTGAGAAACACGGAGTTTGAGCTCCCTCCAAAGATTCTCTATTGGGTTTAGGTCTGGAGACTGGCAAGGTCACGCCAGAACCTTGATATGCTTCTTACAGAGCCACTCCTTGGTTATCCTGGCTGTGTGCTTGGGTCATTGTCATGTTGGAAGACCCAGCCTCGACCCATCTTCAATGCTCTAACTGAGGGAAGGAGGTTGTTCCCCAAAATCTCGCAATACATGGCCCCGGTCATCCTCTCCTTAATACAGTGCAGTCGCCCTGTCCCATGTGCAGAAAAAAACCCCCAACATGATGCTACCACCCCATGCTTCACAGTAGGGATGGTGTTCTTGGGATGGTACTCATCATTCTTCTTCCTCCAAACACGTTTAGTGGAATTATGACCAAAAGTTCTATTTTGGTCTCATCTGACCACATGACTTTCTCCCATGACTCCTCTGGATCATCCAAATGGTCATTGGCAAACTTAAGTCGGGCCTGGACATGTGCTGGTTTAAGCAGGGGAACCTTTCGTGCCATGCATGATTTCAAACCATGACATCTTAGTGTATTACCAACAGTAACCTTGGAAACGGTGGTCCCAGCTCTTTTCAGGTCATTGGCCAGCTCCTCCCGTGTAGTTCTGGGCTGATTTCTCACCTTTCTTAGGATCATTGAGACCCCACGAGGTGAGATCTTGCATGGAGCCCCAGTCCGAGGGAGATTGACAGTCATGTTTAGCTTCTTCCATTTTCTAATGATTGCTCCAACAGTGGACCTTTTTCACCAAGCTGCTTGGCAATTTCCCGTAGCCCTTTCCAGCCTTGTGGAGGTGTACAATTTTGTCTCTGGTGTCTTTGGACAGCTCTTTGGTCTTAGCCATGTTAGTAGTTGGATTCTTACTGATTGTATGGGGTGGACAGGTGTCTTTATGCAGCTAACGACCTCAAACAGGTGCATCTAATTTAGGATAATAAATGGAGTGGAGGTGGACATTTTAAAGGCAGACTAACAGGTCTTTGAGGGTCAGAATTCTAGCTGATAGACAGGTGTTCAAATACTTATTTGCAGCTGTATCATACAAATAAATAGTTAAAAAATCATACATTGTGATTTCTGGATTTTTTTTTTTAGATTATGTCTCTCACAGTGGACATGCACCTACGATGACAATTTCAGACCCCTCCATGATTTCTAAGTGGGAGAACTTGCAAAATAGCAGGGTGTTCAAATACTTATTTTCCTCACTGTAGGTAGGTTTACAATATTAGCCTAATATCAGTTCACACACAGGCTTATCGCCGTGTTAGTTGTAGTGGGTGACAAGCTACGGTATTAAGCTTGTTAACCTTATAATTGCTCATAGAAAAAACATGGGCTATCATAATTTTTTTGTCATGACTAATTTATTAATGATCCAGCATCATCTGTATTAAAGAGAAAGAATCATTTCACCCGATGTTTAAAGAGAATAAAATAGCCTTGACAGCCTAAGTTACTTACACATAACTAACTGTTACTGAGGAACCTGCTCTCTCCCACCGAACTCGTGTGTGTGTGTGTGTGTGTATCGGTAAAAGAGGAAAGCAGGCAGTGGACCAAACCACTGAGAGGCAAGGGAGGGGGGAATCAAAACATTTCTGAACTTAAAATGGTTTTTTGCATTTATTTTGTTTTACTACTCACACAATTATTTTAATTATATGTCCATTATATTATTTTTAATACAAAGAGTCGCTTGTAATGATATTTTTAGGGGGGACAACCCTCAGATAGGGGGGGTCCTGTCCCCCCCGTCCCCCCCGGGATGTACGCCTATGAGCAAGTGCTGTGGTTACAGACTTGGCAAGTGTTTATTTATTTATTTATTTATTTATTTATATTTTTTGTAACGTAGACTTCCTATAAAATATTCGTACAAAAATATTTTTGTACAAAAAAATATTTGCCTATGGAATATTTCACCCGCATAGATTAATAAACCGCACGTGAGATCTTCCTTCGCCAAAGGTCGTTGTCCTGACAACGAGTCTCGAGAAACAGCGGATTACTTGTAACCGACAGTAAATCAGCGTCTTTTCCGTAGTGTTTACTGCAGGATGGATATAAAAGTATAAAACACGTTTTTGTTTGACAACATCGTTCATATGTGAACTATCACAATTAAAGCACAAAGATATAACATTACACTCCGAGACCATTCACAAGTGCGACAAAAGAGAAGAAACGCTTTCCGGAAGAAGTTCATCAGGCGAGTTGGAGACTAGTCGACTCATCCAGTTTAGCGGTGAGTATAATGTCTAATGTCCTCATATATCTTTAGTTATAATTTTAGAGAGATGTAAAATGACTTCACGGATATTTTATTCAACCCGCTGAGATGAGATGAGAAGAAAACGAGAGGAAACGCCGCTTCTGTGCTGATCACAGAACACACAGAACTGAGAGGAAGACAAAACAACTGCTTTAATGCTGTTTTTACTACACTTTTACTGTAATAAACACCAACATCTCAATCCAACCAGTGACAACCCTGTGTATAGATGTATTTAATTCTGCTATGGCTCAGCAATTTCTTATAAGCAGATCTGTAGAAATGAGTCATGTCATTGTCCAGCTCAGTTCAGTTCTCAATAGCATCAGTACATCATTTATAATAATGAATGAACAAAACTGCACTGAATATACTGTGTATTTGTTTGTTTGTTTGTTTCTAGGAGAGCATCAACCTCTAATTGACATGAGGAAAAATCATTGAAAAGTGTTCAGTGTACAGTGTACCTCTCTTTGCAACAGAGGAAGCATTAGGAAAGAGGAGAAGAGAGAAAGTGAAAAGGCTCTCAACAGATGTTGGTGAGACTTTATTTCTGGAAATGCTTTAAAGGTCAAATGCATAAAATGTAAACCTGATTTTAGATAGTATTTAAATGAGATTAATAACTCCAGCTACTTGTAGGCCTACAGTCCTGTATATTTCACACTAAATTGTGATGCAGCCTGAATCATAATCACACCATGTTCATTCGTTGGCCAGAGGAGAACTGATCTCTAAACTAAACATACTTTCTACCAATGTTTTTTCTCCATTCTGTCACCTGACAGAGTTTGGGTTCCTTGCCACTGTCGACTTTTGGCGTGCTTATTTGTGGACTAATACTATTCAGAAATATTATTGATCTGACTCCTCTGGCACTATTGGATGAGGACTGGACTGAGCTAGATGATGACACCACTGCTATCTAGATGCACTGAAATTATTTTATATTTGATGATTTTTATACAGTTACTTACACATAACTAACTGTTACTGAGGAACCTGCTCTCCCACCGAACTCGTGTGTGTGTGTGTGTGTGTATCGGTAAAGAGGAAAGCAGGCAGTGGACCAAACCACTGAGAGGCAAGGGAGGGGAATCAAAACATTTCTGAACTTAAAATGGTTTTTTGCATTTATTTTGTTTTACTACTCACACAATTATTTTAATTATATGTCCATTATATTATTTTTAATACAAAGAGTCGCTTGTAATGATATTTTTAGGGGGGACAACCCTCAGATAGGGGGTCCTGTCCCCCGTCCCCCGGATGTACGCCTATGAGCAAGTGCTGTGGTTACAGACTTGGCAAGTGTTTATTTATTTATTTATATTTTTTGTAACGTAGACTTCCTATAAAATATTCGTACAAAAATATTTTTGTACAAAAAAATATTTGCCTATGGAATATTTCACCCGCATAGATTAATAAACCGCACGTGAGATCTTCCTTCGCGCCAAAGGTCGTTGTCCTGACAACGAGTCTCGAGAGCAGCGGATTACTTGTAACCGACAGTAAATCAGCGTCTTTTCCGTAGTGTTTACTGCAGGATGGATATAAAAGTATAAAACACGTTTTTGTTTGACAACATCGTTCATATGTGAACTATCACAATTAAAGCACAAAGATATAACATTACACTCCGAGACCATTCACAAGTGCGACAAAAGAGAAGAAACGCTTTCCGGAAGAAGTTCATCAGGCGAGTTGGAGACTAGTCGACTCATCCAGTTTAGCGGTGAGTATAATGTCTAATGTCCTCATATATCTTTAGTTATAATTTTAGAGAGATGTAAAATGACTTCACGGATATTTTATTCAACCCGCTGAGATGAGATGAGAAGAAAACGAGAGGAAACGCCGCTTCTGTGCTGATCACAGAACACACAGAACTGAGAGGAAGACAAAACAACTGCTTTAATGCTGTTTTTACTACACTTTTACTGTAATAAACACCAACATCTCAATCCAACCAGTGACAACCCTGTGTATAGATGTATTTAATTCTGCTATGGCTCAGCAATTTCTTATAAGCAGATCTGTAGAAATGAGTCATGTCATTGTCCAGCTCAGTTCAGTTCTCAATAGCATCAGTACATCATTTATAATAATGAATGAACAAAACTGCACTGAATATACTGTGTATTTGTTTGTTTGTTTGTTTCTAGGAGAGCATCAACCTCTAATTGACATGAGGAAAAAATCATTGAAAAGTGTTCAGTGTACAGTGTACCTCTCTTTGCAACAGAGGAAGCATTAGGAAAGAGGAGAAGAGAGAAAGTGAAAAGGCTCTCAACAGATGTTGGTGAGACTTTATTTCTGGAAATGCTTTAAAGGTCAAATGCATAAAATGTAAACCTGATTTTAGATAGTATTTAAATGAGATTAATAACTCCAGCTACTTGTAGGCCTACAGTCCTGTATATTTCACACTAAATTGTGATGCAGCCTGAATCATAATCACACCATGTTCATTCGTTGGCCAGAGGAGAACTGATCTCTAAACTAAACATACTTTCTACCAATGTTTTTTTTCTCCATTCTGTCACCTGACAGAGTTTGGGTTCCTTGCCACTGTCGACTTTTGGCGTGCTTATTTGGGGACTAATACTATTCAGAAATATTATTGATCTGACTCCTCTGGCACTATTGGATGAGGACTGGACTGAGCTAGATGATGACACCACTGCTATCTAGATGCACTGAAATTATTTTATATTTGATGATTTTTATACAGTTAATCGAAATTAACTGAGTCAACACTGTTTTCAACTGAACGATGACGTTTTACTGTTTAGAGCAGCTTCACAGCAGACGTGAATTCTGTTTGCATCATTATTTTTCTTTTTATCACTGTAAAGCAGCTTTGAAACAATCTGTATTGTATAAAGCGCTATATAAATAATGGTGACTTGACTTAAATTGGTTCAAATCTTCAAAAAAAAGTGCATGAAACAGGCAACCTGAATAAACACAAAATACAGTTTATTAATGATAACTGTACTTGCCTTTGTTTTATGTTAATTTTCTTAGGAATATCTGACAATATTTAGTGCTGGATATACTCAAAAATAGAATAAATCAGGATTTTTTTCGCAGCACTGTACACCAGCATTTATGTGCAGTAGTGTGACATTAATGTGTGGAAATGGACATTTTATCAGTGTGTGATTGCTGTTTTCAGGAAAATGCACTGGTAACAGCTAAAACAAGACGACCAAAAATATATGTGGCGAGTGGGGCGGGGCCGAGAGCCGTGGGAACGGAGCGAGGCCGGTGGAGTTAATGATAATGAGCGACACCTGCGCCACTCGCCGGTCTCGAGTCCCACGGAGGAGCTCCGGAAGGATAAAAGGAGGAGTGACGACAGTGGAAGACGAGAGAGGACCAGGCCTGGACTTTTATTTTGTATTTTATGTGCGGCAGTCGTCCGTGAGGGGCTGCCGCTTTACTTTGATGTTTATTTTATTAAAACTTTGTTTGAATGTTCGCCGGTTCCTGCCTCCTTCTTCCCGATCTACGAACTGTGTTACAATATAATTCAACAGAGGATGGCTGTGGTGAAACAAGCACTCAAATAACGGTGAGCAGTAATCTACTTTATTTAATTGATCTTTTATTAACTATTATCTTTATAGTTTAGAATACATAATAACTGCTATTGTATTTCAGGAACTAAGACCAGTGGGAGTGCTGGAGAAATCAAGTGTATACGTCCTCTGTCTCCTCAGCCATGGAAGAGATCTTCAGACATGAAGAGATGGAGGAGTTAAATGAAATCAAAGAGCTAAAAGAAGATTTACAATACTAGTGCCATTTCAGTATGAAAACAGAGAGAGAGCTGAGGGAGTGGAAAGGTAATGAAATCTAGATATAAACAGCAATTATTCTCAATGCTCAACATTAACTTGGTTTTACGCTTCCAGTCAAATTGTACTCCACAAACATTAAAGGGTTAGTTCACCCAAAAATGTGAACTCTGTCATTAATTACTCACCCTCATGTCGTTCCAAACCCGTAATACCTTTGTTCATCTTCAAAACACAAATTAAGATATTTTTGATGAAATCTGAGAACTTTCTGACCCCTCTCTATAGGCAGCAACGCAACTTACACATTTAAGTTCCAGAACAATAGGAAAGACATTGTGAAAGTAATCCATGTGACTCCAGTGGTTTAACCTCAATTTTGTCTTCTGTCGCATGAACACAACACTCATCTGTTGTGATGCTCTCATGAATGCACATTACAGATCAATATTTTTTTATTTTATTTTTTTTTTGGACGCAAACACTCGCGTCGCTTCATAAAATTGAGTTGATGAATTACTTTAACGATGTCTTTCCTACCATTCTGGAACTTCATTATGTAAGTTGCATTGCTGTCTATGCAGGGTCAGAAAGCTCTCTGATTTCTTAAAAAAAAAAAAAAATTTTGTGTTCCAAAGAGTAAAGAAGGTCTTACGGGTGTGAAACCACACAAGGGTGACTAATTAATGACAGAATTTTCAGTTTTGGGTTAGCTATCTCTTTAAAGGCCGCTTTAACTTAACTTTTGAACCTAGCTGTAACAGGTGTGTATTACACAATTATAATCAACTTCAGTGGAGGCAACCTGTTTCATGTCGGGTGGTTCTTTGCCTCCACCTCATGTATTAAAATCATGTAATGCACACCTAGCCATGGATTAGCCCTTATGTGTAGAGGGTTATAGGTTACACACAGTATTAAATGAAGGGGGCACAATAACTGTGGAACACATATATTCTATATACTGTATTCTAATAGCATATTTAAATTATATACTTGTATATTTGTAAATTATGTTTTTTTTCTATTATTATTATTATTATTATTTTTTATTTATTTAAGGTTAGAATTTTGAATGAAAAACCAAAATGATAAAGAGGGCAAATAATTTTGGAGGACTCTGTACAGTATTTAAACATGATTGTGTCTATGCTTTTTCCCAGAAATGCATGTTATTGTGTAGTTGCATGGACTATCAGTGGAGGAACAGAAAGCTCTGAGATTTCATTATAAAGATCTTCATTTGTGTTCTGAAGATGAACGAAAGACTTGCGGGTTTGGAACGATATGAGGGTGAGTAATTGATGACGGAATTTTTGGGTGAACTAACCTTTTAACTTCTGTTACCTGGAGTGTTCAAAGACATTGTTAATGCTGACCAATATGTCATAAGAAATTAATTGGGAGTAGAATGAATACTTTACACAAACACTTATTTATTTTAAGCATATTAAATATGCCTGTAGTGAAAAGTGTAACTGAAACTTGAGAATTTCTGAGTTTTTGTTTGTTTGTTTTTCCAGGCTACATCAAAAATAGTTTCCACATCTGAGATGAAGGCAGTCATAAGAACCAAGCGGAACGATGAGGATAAGCTCTTCAAAAAATGAAACCTGTCAGAATAATGAGGGAAGAAATGTGCATGATTGTGTGATTTGTAAATAAACACTAAATACATTTAGTGTAACTCTCAGCCTGTTATTTTAAGTTTAAAGAAAAGTAAATAAATGTATTGTTGCATTGCTGTTTGAGACATTCACTGTTGTTTTGTACCTTCATTTATTATATTGCAGTTGTGTGCAAATAAAACTTGTTTTTCTGAATATTCTGGTTGCATTTCAGTGTTACTGTGCAGCATTTTATTAGTATTGCACTTTGGTAGTACTGAATTGTACTTCAGTTGTATTATTACAGTACTACTGCAGATTTATTGCAGTATAACTGTAATAATACTTCAGCTTTATTGCAGTAATACTGCAGTTCTATTGCAGTTGTTTGTTAGTAATACTACAGCTCTACTGCAGTTGTATTTCAATAGTACTTCAGATGTATTGCAGTAAAACAACAATAATGCAGTTTTTTCGTGTCCAAAAAACAGCATTTTTCTACATGTAACAAAAACTGCAGTATTACTTTTTTTAAAAACTGCAGTAATTTTTTGTAAGGGTACTACTTTTAATTTGAGTGTGTAAGCAATCCAAAAAAACTGTAAAGACACATCTCTTTAGTCAAGCATTCACATAATGCATCTTATAATCTTGTACTGCATTTATATCTGATCAAATGTACATTATAATTCTTTAGATTGGGTTGAACAAATCATTTTTGCTTGAATAGAACAGCAGCTACGCTAATTATGTCTCTATCTGTTTCTCTGATTCTGCCTACTAGGAATTACTGAAGCGTCAGTCTGGATCCAACCCTTAAAAAGATCCGAGATGACCAAACACCTGAGAAGAGATGGAGGATGCCAACCCTCAGACAACACATAATTACCAAGTTAAGTCTGTCATAACTTAAATATATTGGGTTTCTTCTGTGTGTATGTGTATATGTATTTATATATATATATATGTGTGTGCATATGTGTATGTGTATGCATATATATAGTAGAAACTTAATTTCCTGTAAAGCTGCTTTGCAACGATTGTATCGTAAAAAGCGCTATACAAATAAACTTGAATTGAATTGAATTAAACAAATATTTGTAATCACAATTTTACAAGTGTCAGTGTCCTAAAGTTACTCCCAACATTAATATGGAGCCTTTATGTGTCATAAACACTGCTTTTGTGGATTTTTTTCGGTTAGTTTGCGTATGATCATCTCCCGGGAAGACAAAGGTACAAAACAGCAAGAGCAGATTCAACATTCAGAGTTCAGTACAGATATCTTACACAATTATTTTGTTTCCAAAAGCAAACACTGGATCAATTCCAGTTCAAGAGTTCATTACTATTTTGTAAAATGTTATGAACAATGTTGGCTTGGACCAACTTGTAGGGGTTTATAATTTTATAATTTTAATTAATTACCTTAAAGTTTTAACTTACGTCTCTCATTCGGAAGAAATTACCTTTAAGTGAAAAAGGGGAGAAAAATTGAGGGAAAAATGAGAGCGCACTCTTCCAGCAGGTCTACTGTCAGTCACACAGAAGTTGCTGGTCATCAATTAAAAAGTACAGATTAAATCATAATGTTGTTGTGAACAGGGCACAGAGTGTAAACAATAGAAAAATAACTAATTATATGAGAAATACAGAAATACTTGTTTGCCACGACTGTCCAAAATGACGTGTGAACTTATGGTTGATATGTCTGTAAAAGATAAAAATAGAATTCTCTGAAATTTGCTGAATTTATTAAAATGTTAAGCATTAATTCTTTGTGCATACGACTAAATTATGAATTAAAATCACTGAACATTGCCTGGATATTATATTCACCACAACATCCCAATAGCCTATTCAGAAGTAGCTATGCATTATTTCTAATCAGATTGTGTGTGTGTGTGTGTGTGTGTGTGTGTGTGTGTGCGTATGTATTATGAAATCCCGCAAAGTGCTTGAAGTATTTGATTTCAGACGCAGCCTGTCACCTTTTTTGTTTGTGAATGAATCAGTGTTTTTTTGAACACATAAGTTAAACGATTCATTGACTAATTTTCCACCATAACTATTGACAATAGCTGCGCCCCAATTCACAAACTTATGCACTTTTCTATTCCATTTTGTAGTGCAAACAATGTAAGCAGTGTATTCTTGGAACACTGCTGGACCAATCAGGTTAGAGGATTGAAACTAAATGTTGTACTGAGTACACTACTGTTCAAAAAGTTGTGGTCAGTGAGTTAGAAAATTCAGCTTCATCATAACAGGAACAAAATACATTATAAAATATGTTAAAATAGAAAACTGATATTTCACTATATTAATGCTTTTACTGTACTGTAGCAGCCGTGGTGAGGATTTTCTTTCTTGATGAACATTTGGGAATTTTCTTTAAAAAAAAGCATAAAAAACCTTTGAACAGTAAACAATGGCACTTTTGGTTACATTTAATGCTGTGATTTTATCCGAAAAACAATTTGTAATAGAAATTTGTAGAATGCAAAAAAGAATACACTGTGCAATTGATTTATTTATTTTGCAGTTTTTTTTTTAGTTTTTTTTTTAGATTATCTTTGGAATATAAGTGCATATATTTTATGTTCCTGCATTGGCTGATTTAACCTATTTATATTTAAAACAAGTGGAAAGAACTGAAACTGTGGAATTTAGAATTTTCATACATGACAGCATTATGATATCATAATGATCTGAAAGCTGTAAACTGCTGCACAGACTGCTATCTAGAACATATCTTTTGTGGATATTTAACCCAAACATTAACTTTGCAGCTCGGAAGAGACTCTTGACAGACATTACACGGTACATTCACAGCATTCTGCAGCATTCAGTGTTTTATAATGGCACTGTTTCGCAGTCTGTTTGAGTGGGTTCAATGTTTTGTTCACCGCATACCCAGAAGGAGAAAAAAACAGGGTGTGCAGAAGCGGACAGAAGCAGAATGGACACCAATGGAAGGGGTGAGTAGGCCCCTTGATGTTGGCCATATTGACCAGACGTACCAGACAAGATATTGCAAATCATCAAAGTATTTAAATGACAAGGGAAACGAGAGAGAGGAAAAAAGAGAGGTGGGGAGGAAAAGAAAGTTAAAGAAGGAAAGAAAGATGGTGGACGAGAGAGAATCAGGCAGAAAGGAAGAGGAGAACAAAGACGCAACTCCATTACGAATCGAGGTCAAACCCCAACCAACTCCACCAGCCGCTGAGGTCAAAACCCCGGCTGCTTCTTCCTTCATAAAGTCATCAGTGAAAGAGCCACTGGTGGCTAAAAGGGCCTCTCGACACCTGCCTCCACTGCCCACCAAGACCAGACCTCCTTCATCAGGGGAAGAACCAATGCTGCTTCAAAAGGTATTGCAACACCATGCTTTACTAGTCATTGAGGTTAAACCCCTGCCTGCTTCTTCCTTCATAAAATCATCAGAGGAAGAACCTCCTTTATCAGTGGCAAATCTTCCTCCTAGAGCTACTGAGACCAAACCTCTGGGTGGTTCTTTTGTGGTGGACCCGAGGTGGTTCAAAAGGCATCTCGACAACTGGCTCAACCAGCCACAGAATCACTGGCGGTTCCACACGAGCCAACTCCAAAACAAGTCATATCCATGTCCAGTTCTACATCCTCTAAGTCTCCAGAGGAGGAACCACAGATGGTTCAAAGTGCCTCTCGAAACCAGATTCCACCAGCAATCAAGAATATAGCACTGCAATCAGTGGCTAAACCATCGATGCTTCAAAGAACCTCTAGACATTTTGCTCCAAAACCTACTGAGAGCAAACCTCTGCGTGGTGCTTTTGTGCTAGAACCCAAGATGGTTCAAAGGGCATCTCGACGTCTGGCTCCACCAGCCGAGGAACCATCAGTGGCAGAGATATTAGTGGTTCAGCATAAGCCGACAGAATCTCTGTCACATTCAATGGAAGAACAACTGATGGAACAAGTACTGCTTCCTTCAAGACAAATTCCTAAATATGCTGAGGTGAAGCCAAAGTCAGCCACTTCATCTCTCATCCAAATGGACACTGAATCTGAAGAGGATGAGTCTGTGGAGCACACAGAGAGGACAATACCTTCCAGTGAGTCTGAGACTAATCATGAGCAAACGCTGGAAGCTGGAGTGAAGCAGAAAGCCGTGTTTGAGAAGGTCCATCCTACAGTTCTGGAACAGTCAGGTGACTCTGAGAAAAAGAAACGTGGAGACTCCAAAGCTGACGCTTTACGAAAGGCTAAGGAACTGGATGAACTAATGACGAGGCTGTTCTGCGTAGACTACAGCCCTTGTCCACAGAAAGAGAAGCAACAACCTTCAAGAAAAGGTCAAAAGAAGCCTAAGAACAAAACAAAAACAAGAGCTGGTCCTTTCAGCTGGGCAGAGAAAAAGTTAAAAAGGATAAATGAAGAAAAAGAAGAGTCAGAAAAGGATGAAAACACTTGAAAAGTGCTTCTTGAAGAATTCCTAAGGGATCCAAAATCAGAGTTTAACACACAACCATATCTATAACTCTTTCTCTTATGCCTAAAAAAGTAAGAAATATACAGTGTATGACAATTATAATAAAATGGATGAATTAAAGTTGTTTGTAAATAAAGATTAAAGCAGATATTGAACAATATGCCTTGAATTGTATGTCTATCACCATTGTACACTTCAGGATTAATATCTGTGAAGTGTAATATATTATTTAAACAAATGACCTTGTACTAAATTAATAATAATAATAATAATAAGTTTAATTTATATAGTACCTTTCCAGGGCTCAAGGTCGCTTTACAATCTATGTTCAACGATAAAATAACAACACTGAAAAGGTAGACAATGATGACAAACAATAGTTAGTAGAAACAGTAAAAGAGAATTATGTCCACAAAATTAGAAAAAAAAAAAAAAAAAAAAGCAAGTTTATAGCGTTGTAAAATACACTGGTAATTTAAATTTAACATACATTAAATAAATAAAAAAATATTAATATTAAAAATTAAAAATTATTTTTCAAAAATATTACATTTAATTCACACATAAGTATATTCTTCAAAAGGTAGACATAGTTGATAGAAAGATTTCTTAGATTAGCAAACTTGCTCATTGGGTCAGTTGTGACACAAACAGACGTAAAAAAGTAAACAAATATTTGTAATTTCAATTTTACAAGTGTCATTGTCCTAAAGTTACTCCCAACATTAAAATGAAGCCTTTATGTGTCATAAACACTGCTTTTGTGGATTTTTTTCAGTTAGTTTGCGTATGATCATCTCCAGGGAAGACAAAGGTACAAAACAGCAAGAGCAGATTCAACATTCAGAGTTCAGTACAGATATCTTACACAATTATTTTGTTCCCCAAAAGCAAACACTGGATCAATTCCAGTTCAAGAGTTCATTACTATTTTGTAAAATGTTATGAACAATGTTGGCTTGGACCAACTTGTAGGGGTTTATAATTTTATAATTTTAATTTAATTTATAATTTTCTCATTCGGAAGAAATTACCTCTAAGTGAAAAAGGGGAGAAAAATTGAGGGAAAAATGAGAGCGCACTCTTCCAGCAGGTCTACTGTCAGTCACACAGAAGTTGCTGGTCATCAAGTAAAAAGTACAGATTAAATCATAATGTTGTTGTGAACAGGGCACAGAGTGTAAACAATAGAAAAATAACTAATTATATGAGAAATACAGAAATACTTGTTTGCAGCAATTGTCCAAAATTACGTGTGACCTTGTGGTTGATATGTCTGTAAAAAAAAGAAAAACAGAATTCTCTGAAATTTGCTGAATTTATAAAAATGTTAAGCACATTCTTTGTGCATAAAACTAAATTATATATTAAAATCACTGAACATTGCCTGGATATTACATTGACCACAACATCCCAATAGCCTATTTGGTAGCTATATGCATTATTTCTATTCAGATTGTGTGTGTGTGTGTAAACCTATTATGAAATCTTGCAAAGTGCTTGAAGTATTGGATTTCAGATGTGTTAGGAGTTGGGACTTCAGTTTGGTCTTTTTCTGTTTCTTCTATCTGTTCTTGTTTTCCCTTATTTGGTTTTGTTCCAGTTTTCCTCATGAGTTCTTTATTAATTAAGGTTAATTCAGTTCACCTGTTGTGAGGGACCGAGAAGTCAGGAACAAGGAACACCAGCTTTCACTAGAAAATTGGGTCTTTATTTACCCCCAAACCAGTAACTTTACAAACTCATAATCATACAACAAATAAACCAAAAGAAAATGAAATCAAACTATCCAGACGGACACAAAACCAACAACTAACAACCTGATCTCACAAACGAACAAAGCAACAGCTTATAAAGCAAAAGATGGGCCCATTACAAATTAAGAGGGAAAGCAACAAAACTTTTACATTCAACAGGTAACATTACACAAGTCAAACTCAAATCAAACTGAGAAACATTAAATCAAGATAAAGAAAACAAAATATAATTACATCTCATAAATATACAACTACATAAATCAATTAATAAAGAAATCAACTATTCCTCCTCCCCAGGGCAACCTCAATGAATGGTATGTCCGGGCAGAACCACTAATGCTTAAATTCTGTGTTCCTGCCCGGACTCTAATTTTCGTCACACCAGGATGCGGCTGCAGCAGACAACACCTGAAGATCGCCACACGTCACCGGTGAACTTAAACTCAAAATAGAAACAAATGTAAGTAACCGATACAACGCAACTAATTTGTGTGCACTCCAAATCAGCAACGATGTAAAGATGGATTGTAAATGTAAACATATGAAAACCTAACAATAAAGAACTAATGAATATTGTGTTTCATGTGGTTATTATAAACTAAAGCCAAAGTGAATGCAAATGACAAAGAGGGAAATTTAAATCAAGATTAACCTTAAATGGCTGAACATTTATGAGATGTAATTATATTTTGTTTCTACACACAGACTGGAGTATGTTTGCTTCTCAAGCCACCAGTGGCGCTCACACAGACATTGACTCTTACACCTCCTCTGTATTGGATCATATCAATATCACCATTGACAGTGTTACAACCCAGAAACAGATCACCACATATCCAAATCAGAAGCCTTGGATGAACAAGGAAGTGCGACTCCTGTTGAAGTCACGCAACACTGCCTTCAGATCAGGAGATGCACAAGCCTACAGCACATCCAGAGCAAACCTGAAGAGGGGCATCAAAAAGGCCAAGCACTGCTACAAGCTAAAGATAGAGGGACACTTTTCCAACTCTGACCCTCGACGCATGTGGCAGGGCATTCAGGCCATCAGTGACTACAAACCCACCCACTCCACCCCGCAGCCACTGATGTCAACTTCCTGAACGAGCTAAATTACTTTTATGCTCGCTTTGAAAGAGACAACAGAGAAACTGCCACCAAGCTCAACCCCTCAGCTGACCACCCACCAATCATACTCTCCTCCACAGATGTCTGCAAGGAACTGAGCCGGATCAGCGCACAAGGCTGCTGGACCAGACAACATCCCTGGTCGTGTTCTCAGGGCATGTGCGGAGCAGCTCGCTGGGGTTTTACAGACATTTTCAATCTGTCTCTTGCCCAAGCAGCTGTACCAACATGCTTTAAATGCACTTCCATTGTGCCAGTGCCAAAACACTCTAGTCCGAGGTGCCCTAATGACTACCGCCCTGTAGCACTCACACCCATCGTCATGAAGTGCTTTGAGCGGCTGGTCCTGGAACACCTAAAAGACTCTCTACCATCCACATTGGACTCACACCAGTTTGCCTACCGTAGCAATAGGAGCACAGAGGACGCAGTTTCCATGGCACTGCACTCTGTGCTCACTCACCTGGACAATAAAAAAAATTAAAAAAAATTAAATAATTTAACAACACTGCGTCGTTAGCGTTGGTATTGTATCAGACACTTGCACTTACATTATATGAAAATCAAGCTCAAATGGAGTTAATAATGTTTTTGACCAGAGAATGACGGAGATGGAGTGTTTTGTCTGTCGTTAGAACGGCTGTAACTGTTATGCAGTGCATAAGTGCATTAAGTGCATTATGCTTTCATCAACTTTTACAGGTTATATAACTTTGATTGTAGCTATATGGGCGCTTAGTTTTTTCTTGTTGTTTAATACACTTGGCCAAAATCTCAAATTAAGCGCTTATGCACATAATGCACAGGATATTTAAAACGTATATAGACAGCAAATAACTAATTCTTCTCCACTCTTCAAACACACAAAAACATTATCCTTTACTGACATAGTGTTTGAGTAAAGAAAACGCTGTACTATTCAAACACCAATTATTTATTCACCCTTGCATTGCGAAAAAGCAGAGATCTCATCTTCTCCAGGCTGTGCGCGGCGCGTCAATCTGAACGGAGGCGGGGTGAAGTTACGAGGTCTCGCTGAGAGCTCGATGATCCAATGGCGTTACGAAGTTTTACTGACAAGTTATTTTAATGCTTATCATTGGTTTACTATTTTTAAAACTCTCTGATTTAAAATAATAAAAACGAATTATAAGCGACTCAAGTTTGGATAATTTTTCACAGCACCTGACTGGGCTAGAGTATGGCAACTGCCATACGCAAACGCCGCCCCTGCTCCCACACCTTGGATGACTTGGGTCGCACGGATTTCTCTGCCTCCGCCATGTATCTTTCCTCTACCTCCGCTCGTTTTTTTTTTTTTACTTTTTGTTTTTTATTTATGAGGCGCCAAACTCTGCTAGCATCCGTGCGCGAGAGAGACCGAGTGTGTTCACTCCGCTCCGCGCTCAACTAAAGTTTTTTTTTTTTTTTTAATAATCAAACGTCTCCGCGTCGCGCGACACAACGAATCGATTATGAAATTCGTTGCCAACGCTTTTAGTAATCGATTTTTATCGATTTAATCGATTCGTTGTTGCAGCCCTAATCTCGTTTACTCCCTAGTTTTAATTTGCTTTAAACATTCAGTTTGAAGTCCGTTTTGGTCGAGTCTTGAAGTTATATTGGTGTTGTTTACTCTGTTACTGAACTCATTATTACTATTAAAGAACCTGATTGCACCATTCCTTCGTCACCCTGTACTCCTTGAGAACAACACCTAACAGGATGCTATCACCTTTTTTGTTTGTGATTGAATCAGTGTTTTCGAACACATAATTAAAACGATTCATTGACTAATTTGCTGCCATAACTACTGACAATAGCTGCGCCACAATTCACAAACTTATGCACTTTTCTGTTCCATTTTGTAGTGCAAACAATGTAAGCAGTGTATTCTTGGAACAATGCTTGACCAATCAGGTTAGAGGATTGAAACTAAATGTTGTACTGAGTCCACTACTGTTCAAAAAGTTGTGGTCAGTGAGTTTGACAATTCAGCTTTATCATGACAGGAACAAAATGCATGATAAAATATATTAAAATAGAAAACTGATATTTTAAATTGTAACTATTTCACAATATTATTGCTTTTACTGTACTGTAGCAGTCTTGGTGAGGATTGTCTTTCTTGATTGAATATTTGAAAATGTTATTTTAACTTTTGAACCGTAAATAAGGGCACTTTGGATACATTTTATGCTGTGATTTTGTAAAAAAAAAAAAAAAAAAACTGAAGAGGAGGTGATACCAAACACCTGTGCTGCTTGAGGCTATTGCTTCTGTCAGAATCTGCCAATAAAAAGGAAGGATCTGTAATATAACAACCTAGCCTTGTAGAGCTGATGTCTTCAGTAAATATAAGAGAAATCACCTAATCATCAGTATCAAATGGAATTGGTTTTGATTTTCTATCTGTATACAATATCTTTTATCAATTAACATTTTCAACAGGTGTGATTATCTCTGTCTGATAAAATGCGCTATTTCTATTTATTCATATATTCATGTTTGTTTATAATACTGTACATATCCCTGAAATCATTGATAAATGCAGTAAAACGTTTTGTTAGCTGCTGGATAATAATACCTATAATAATGCATGAACTAATGTTAACAAATGGAACTTTATTTTAATAAACCAATGTGCTAAGTGGCTTTGCCACATGGGCAAAGTTGTTGATCAGAATAATCTATGGTTAAACAGAAATATGTTATCTGAAGCAATTTACCTGTAAGTGTGCTTGTGGTGGTTTATAGCTTTTTTTGTGCTCATGTTTAGAGGAATGACAGAGCTGAGCTTAAATCTACCACATTGTGCTTTAGGCAACTGTTCTATAGCCCAAGGACATGCCTGTGATCCAGACAGGTCAAAACCTCTTTGAAATATTCAGTACAGAACTCAGTACAACTTTGCTGCGGCTCTATAAATCACATCAGGGGAGCAAGGGTTAACAAATACTGTTTCTTCACTGCCTTTATACATTCCGCAATGAAGTAGGCCTACAATTTTTGGAAATTTTAAAGGGCCCAGTTATGGTAGCATATCAAAACAATGCCCATTATTAAAATTGTGTGTGTATGTGTGTGTGCCGTATACAACACTCATGAAGCATGCAGACTTTGTTCTTCCATTTAACTGAGTACAATACATTAACTCCAGAGCATTCTCAGTTAGAAATGCATATTTGCCCGGAAGTCACCATGCAGGCCTTTATCTCACCAACATCCATCACTAGATGGCAGCATTTATTTCGCAATACACCTAAATGAGTGAGAGCTCAATGGTTTATGAATAAACGGAGATGGTTACACCGGTCGAGTCAGTCTTGGCTTGTCAAATTGCGTTTCACATTGCTTGCTCTCTCTCTCTCTCTCTCTCTCTCTCACTCTCACACACACACACACACACACACACACACTTGTTTGTGTAAGTTCCTTACTTAATATAGCTAACTGCTGAAAAAGTCTTATTTTACTTTTTATGACTAAACAGTATTGATTATGAATAAGATAATGTTTTCGTTGACTCAGCAATATCTCAGAATTACTGCTATCAGTTGATTAAATTGTGACAAAATGGCGACCAGCACTGCCCATCATCTAATAGTGCGTTATGAATGAGATTGATGGACCGGATAGCCTATATAACGTAATACTTCATAAAAAAAAAGAAGAAGAAAAAAAAAGACGTCGTGTTCCCAAGTTATGCATCAACCATTTAACTCTCCTTTATTAAAATGATACACAATTTCATTAATGAAAGCCCTTTCATAATAACATCATTATACATTCAGGATGTGAAATTGTAGAGGACAAGCTGATTGTTTTCAGAATTATATCGTATTACATTAAGCAGAAGAATTTATAAATGGTGCACTCTGTTTCCATGATTTTAAAGAGTAAACAATTAATGAAAACGTAAATGTAAGCATTATGTTCACGTTTAAATAAACAATTTGTGTAATGACCTTGTGTCTAATAATGGCTACTTTAAGTGCAAAACCGTCAGCCCCGTTACACTTTTAAATTCCTTACAATTTATAGACACTTAGACGTATCCGATACGATTCAAATTTACTCTGAAAATCACATTTTCATAATGGAAAATGCACCCGTTTCGTGGAATTATTGCCGCGGTGCAGTGTGCATCAGTAGAGGAGCATCATTACTATATAGTTTCTCAGTGAAGATGTTTGCAGCCTGTGGCTCGGTTATTGCTTTCGGCGCGCGTCCGCGTCCCCGTGTCATGCTTTCCTCGTGAGATACGCATCTGTCGGTACACAGTTCTTCTGAGATGATCGACGCTTTCCGCTGACCGTTCTTTCTCTCAGCGCTTCCTCTACTAATAACAGAGAGGAAAGACCCAGTGGAGGTGGGAGGTTCAAGCTCATAAAGATGCTGAGCGGATTCCCCAACTCTGCTCAGAAGCTCACCATCATGCTTCACGCCTGCTGACTCTGAAGGAGAAGACTTGCTGGGATTGCTTAGAGACAGGCATGCGACAGAAGGTGCGCGCGTTTTCACGGGCTCGTCCCGGTGAAGATGCTCTGGAGTGAAGAGACGTCTAGCTGACAACAGCGTTAACTTTCACGCCAAGTGCCTTCCGGAAGGAAAAACGTGGAAATCTGACCGTTGGATGTGCACTGTGAATTTGAAGGAGTGTGAATTAACATTGCAATGCCATGCGAGCGAAATTGGGGTTTGTTTTGGAGTCTATGCACGTGGTGCCACCGGACTGACTCCGGATCAAGCTGTGACTGACAGCTAACTTCAAATTAAATCAAACCGCTGGAAGGACTTTACTGCGATTGAAACCTGTGGTCCATGTGGATTATGAGATGCTATCAGAGTCTCCACGATGCGTGATGGGAAGTTTCGTGTTGGTTTTGGAGAGTTGTAAACGCAACTTGAGCGCTCAGGATGTCTCAGGAACTCTGCGATGGATTTTGCTCTAAAACCTGCACATTTATCCAGAGAGATAGGGGCTGATAATCCTCACGTTTATAGAAGGATCTCTTTCTTGATTCTGGAGATACTTGGTGCATATTATAGGCTGCGGTTGTGATGCATCAAGACTTGTGTACGGAATGCAATTTGAAGAAGACTCAGTGGATTTTCTGAAGTTGCGCATTGGTCGCCAAGATATATGGAAATATGCAGATATTTAGATCCAGCATGTAAAGATAGAAACAGACAACGAACTTTATCAGCTTTATCAGGGTAATGGATTCGGACAGCATGTGTTTTTCTGTCAGTTCCCTTTGTAATCACATTATTGTACTGAGAGCAGTATCAAAACATTTGCTTTATGAATACAGAAATGGCTGGCAGAAATGATCATCTAATAATGCGCTGACTTGATAGTGCTTTGATTTATAATATAAAGTTGAGAATCAGTGAAGGTCTTTACTCATCAGTAGATAATTGACGCTTCAACAGGTGACTGAGGTAAAGCATCTCTATCTCTTTCAGTTTGTTTAGCATATTACATAAGTTGCAATCACATTGTTATATGTAAATCTGTTTATTAAGCTCATTTCTGTAGTTTTATATGTGTTTAAACAATGCCTTAGTTTGTGGAGTTTTCAAATGAGGTGAAGAGAGTAAAAACCTAACATTTGGTACTGAAACAGTCTCACTGCATAAACAGAAATTTCTCTTTTTAAATATGTTTTTTGTATGTAGTCAGTTTTTACCACGTTTTAGATGAGGCTAAAACTGTTTTTTAAGCCATAGCCTATAGTAGTAACAGTAACACATATACAGAAGTATATCTGTATACTTGGAAGTATATTCAGTATAAGTATATACATATATATATATATATATATACATATACATTTTATTTGCGTTTTCAAAAGTTTTAGAAAACAAAAAAGTGAAATGAGTTAAATATACAAAGTTGCAAGTGGTTACTATAGCAACAGAGCACTTTCTTTAAGGATCTGTATCATGCGTAATGTTGACAAAATATAGGCAGCCTACTGTCATTACTTATCACTTTTATTATAAATTTACACATCACAAATACATGGTGCAAGATGAATCTCTGATGGCGCCACAAGATTTACTTAGAAAAAGTAGACCTCCCTGGAAGTCACACTGATTTTCTTTTTTTTTTTTCACACTGGTGATCATAATGATAAGAAGCCTACTTTTTAAAAGAAATAGTCATTCTTAAACAAGTAGCCTACAGTGGGTTCTAAATCTGTTATGCAGTAGCCAACATTTGACATAATTTTACTTTATATGTTTTTATTTTTTTATTTTTCTAGGTTCAAATTAGATGTTGAATCCCAGATTTTCAACGTTGTCTCATTGTAAATTATTAGTAATAAAGACTGTATTCAGATGGAGTTACAATACTAGATTCTGTCATTTTCAATCTGGTGTGTAAAGCTAACATGACCCCTCTCTATATCTCTGCGCTTACAGTGGTCCGTGCAATATCAGAATGCTCCTGTTGGTATGAGAGCTGGTCCCGTGGGTTTACTGTCGACCCTCTGTGCTTCCTTCTTTTCCTGCCCTGCTTCTCGCTGTCCACATGCAGGCGAAGAAGCGATACTTGCTGGTGTCTGTGGGGGCCTGTAGCCTGCTACTAGCCTACCTGTGTGGCCTACAAATCAGTGAGTTCCACAACCAGAACCATGCCGAGCTTTACGGAGTCTCACAGATCGCCGGCGTCCCACCTCGGCCACCCCGCTGGCCAGAATGGGTGGATCCTCCCCTGCAGACATACCTTGGTGAGGCCGAGCAGGAAGAGGACGGACCCCTGCTTCTTCATCAACACACGTCTCCTCACGAGAGACGAGAAATACAGAGGAACATCTACAAGAGCCGGCGATGTCGCATGGAGACCTGCTTCGATTTCCAGCGCTGCGAACGGGGGTTTAAAATCTACGTATATCCGCCTCAGAAAGGTGAAGCGCCCTCGGAAAGCTACCAGAAGATTCTGGCAGCCATCGAGGAATCGCGGTTCTACACGACGGACCCTAATGAGGCCTGTCTGTTTGTACTGAGTATAGACACTCTAGACAGGGACCAGCTGTCCGCTCAGTATGTACATAACGTCCGAGCCCGAATTCAAAGCCTCCCTCTGTGGTACGAAGGGAGGAACCATCTGATTTTTAACTTGTACTCTGGAACGTGGCCTGATTATACGGAGGAACTAGGCTTCGATATCGGCCAAGCCATGCTGGCCAAGGCCAGCACCGACATGGACAACTTTAGACCGCGCTTTGATGTGTCCATCCCTTTGTTTTCAAAAGACCATCCTCAGAAAGGAGGGAGCAAAGGTTATCTGAATCTTAACAATGTCCCTCCCTTACGGAAATACTTGTTGGTCTTCAAAGGGAAGAGGTATCTAACTGGCATCGGTTCTGAAACCAGAAATGCGTTATATCATATACATAATGGGGATGATATCATTTTATTGACTACCTGCAAACACGGGAAAGACTGGGAGAAACATAAGGATGCAAGGTGCGACAGAGATAATGAAGAATACACAAAGTAAGTCCTACGGTTTCCTTTCTTTATCTTGCTGGTGTAGCTCGTCTAAAAGGAAAAGTTCACCCAAACATGGAAATTATATCGTCATGTTGTTCCAAACCTTATTTCTTCGACGTTTTTGTCCTTACAATGAGGGACAAAAGAGTCCTCAAAATATCATCTATTTTGGTCCACGGAAGAAAGAAAGTATGTTTGGGATTACATGAGGATGAATAAATGATGACAGCATTTTCTGTAACACTTTATTTTAAGGTGTCCTTGTTACACATGTTACGTGTACTTATTATTATAATAACATAATTCCATGCAAGTAAGCCAAGCCAAAATCTAATCCTAACCCTAACCATATAGTAAGTACATAGTTAATTAATATTACTCAGTACTTAAATGAATAATTACACTGTAACAATGACACCTTGAAATAAAGTGTAACCAAATTTTCATTTTCGAGTGAACCATCCCTTTTATTTGTATTTACAGGATTTAAAGCTTCAGTGAAGCTACTGAGGTTCAGATTGTTTTTGCACGATTCATATGAATCTTCAATTGTGGCTTTACTTTTAAACGCCATAGAGGATCGAAAACACAATGGCAGTATTTAATGTCAGAGTGATTTAGACTGTTGCTTGTTTTGTACTCTAGACTGTAGCGTTCATGTAGTTATCATGGGAATACTGCTATAAATGGGAGTTCTGTTGCATTTGTCTAGCTCAGGAAAAAAAGGTACTGTGGAAAAGGACTCTAGAGGTCTCTTAGCCTGAAACAAAGCCAGTCTTCATCTGTTTGTGACATTAATGTGAACAGTTTGTGTAAATGCACCGTTTTGGCGAGATTTATGTTATAGAGTTTAATTCTCTTAGGTGCAATGATAAGAAAGTGATTGCCTTGCATTGTGTGCAATGCAAATAGTTTATTTATTTTGCTAAAATGTGTGATTCATGCACTGACTGCATGTGGAACTAGTAGCAATAATATAAAGCATCTTCTATGAATCAAGATATATTGTGTTCTTTGAAGTGTTTTTTTTTTATTTTTTAACTGTGTTCTGTGTACTAAGGCACATACATACCGTGGGTCTTTCACCGATGTTTATGAACAGCCTATCAAAGAGTTTGGGAGTTTATATTAATTCCAAAAAAGGTTAATGTAAAGTCTTTTTTTGAGTCTTCACCTAGTTGTGCCTGATTCTATTGCACTTTTGTAATGGTTGTATTACACAGATATTACTATGTAATTATCATGTAATTACATAGGTGCAGTTGTGTTTCCAGTTTCTGAATGTTACAAGAGAAGCAGACTTACAAAGATATACTGTGTGTGCTAGGGATCATGGTGTCACAAGGAGAATCACACTGTGGCAGGAGCAAAAAGCCGGAGTGTCGCTTCAAATTGTTAAAGTTGCAAATGATGCAAATAAAAACAGTGTCTAAGAGCATTACATTTTAACAACAGTCTATACTAGTGGCGGCTGCTGGTCTTTCAAAGAGGGGAAGCTCATTTTCGGCCTACATCATAAAAATTGTCCATTTATTTATACTTAAATTCTGCCCTATGTTCCTTTTCAAGAAAATACTCTGTGACCCTGTCGTACCAACTAGGCGTATTTTCCAGTGACACTAGCCTAGCCTACTGTATGAATGAATGAATGAACAAACAATCTAAAAAAAAAGATATTAAACTCCACGGAGGAAATGTGGGAATTAGTTTAAACTGAAACAAGGAATGTGGTGTAGGCCTATAATAGGATTGTCACGATACCATAAAAATGTCTTACGATACTATACCAACTTAATTTATGATTAAATTCTACAAAATTAATACAAAATTAATAAATAAATAGATGTAAGTGAAAATAGACAATATTATTCTATGAATACTTAATTAATGTGAATGAATGACTGGCTATTGTTATCCATGAAATGATCTAAACAAAACTCATCTTAGCACTGCACAGAAGCTGCATGAAGTGACATTTAGATGTGGCATTTATTCATTTAGACTGTATTTATAATTGCATAAATAATGTTATGAGATTAATGTTTTAAATACTAAATTCTGAATATAGAATTATGTTGGAAAATAATGTAATATGCCTACTTTTAGACGGGAAACTTAAAAACGGCCAGCAGGTGGCAGAAGTTCGTGATTGAATCACTGAGTCATTCAAATGATTCTTTCAAAACGGCTGAATCCTTCAGGAGCGAATCAAATGACTGTTTTTATGAGTGGCTCAGTGAATCAGTGATTCTCCCAAGACAACGCGGATTTGGATTCGAACACAAACGAAACAAAAACAGCACTCTTGCTCGTGTCGTATTGCCTAAGTGTCAGGAGCATTTTTTTGCTCGCATATCTTGAAATTTCCAAGTTAGCAGCATGTATATTAAAACATAACATTATAAATGAATAAAAAAAATATATAATGATTGATAAGAACCAAGTGCAAAGCCGCTATGGGATTGAGCTCGAATAGCTTCAGCGTCAGCAACTTTTTATAGGACAAAATCGCTGTCAGTCAAAAGGAGATCAGACCCTCCAATCATCACGCAGAAGCCCGGAGTCCAGGCCACTCCTCCATTCACCGCAGAGACGCTGAGCGTCCGTGGCGGGACATAATCGCAGCATTTATTCAATGACCGTCTAGTTTCGAGGCACTGAAAAAAACTGTTCAAAGCAGCCCCATTGAAGTCAATGGACGCTAGGCTTCAACAGAGAAATACACTGACGCTACGGGAATGTATGAGAAGGAAATCGAGTCAGCGACCTGCTATATGTAGCTGATTCTGAACGAACTCGTCTTCGAGATGAACATGTTCTAACGCATTTTTAGTCAATAAAATGTTAACACAATAGTACATATTTGACCATTAATTTTTTGACATTATAGGGGAAGCCGAGCTTCCCTTGCAGTCTTAAAGAAATCCCCACTGGTCTATACACTATACAAATTTGAGAATTAAACTACAAAAACATATGGAAGTAACCATTTTTATATTGGTTGCCACAAGGAGAATCACAATGTGACAGAAGTGAAAAGCCAGAGTGTCGCTTCAAATTGTTAAGGTTGCAAATGGTTTAAATAAACCAGTGTCAAAGAGCATTTTAACATTTCATCATTTTCATCATTCATCATTATCTCCTTACTTAATTGGCCTATGATTTAGGTAAGTGATTCAGAACAAGAGTTATAATTAAACCAATAAACTAACACATATAGGACAGATGAAATCAAAGCATATTTAAGGATTGCAACAATTCAGATTTACTCCCTGATTTTGAAATTAAATGCACAACAAAGCAAGCATGGTGTCATTCAGGTGTCCACATACTTTTGGCCATTTGGTGTATTAAAGAGTACTGCATTAATGTATAAGTAGTGTATTAAAGAGTTGGCAAGATTCAACTTTTAAGTAATTGGTAGATCATCAGACTGAAGAAAAGAAGGTTAGAAGGTCTTGACTAGCAGACTCTTATACTTCAAATGAATTGAGAGGATTTCAGAGAGGCAGAACAGTCAATAATTGGCCCTCAATTGAATTAAGCAGGAGCTTAGAGTCACAGAAAACACACACACACACACACACACACACACACAATGCTTCTGTGCCCAGAGATGATTACAGAGTCTGATAGAATCACTTACTGCTTCGACCCACCCACATAGACACTGCATCATGTTCTGTCATATTAAATGTACAGATTAAGATGTGTAATTTTATTTTAAAACTTTGGACAACTATGGTTATGGTTATACACAACGGGTGATATAGTAATCATGAGTTGAAATGGGTTGTGCTACGCTTACGAGTCATCGTTTTGTTGTCTGTGCCGTTAAACAGGCCTCTGCTATCAATGTTATTTCTATGGTAGTAATGTGTGGTGCAGCTAACTGGTCTGTAATGCATGGTTTTGTCACACTTTTATGGTGAGCAATAACAGGTGAGCCATGAGTTGGATAATTAATGGCGTTTTTTGCTTCTTAAAACATTTGCTCAGAACAATTTAACAGATTTTTGATTTTATTTTGTACTAAAACCTTGGGTCTCTCAATGTTTTTCTTTTAATTTTTTATGAACAGCCTGTCAAAAAGCAGGCTGGAACTATGTTTGCGAGTTTATATGAAGAACTTCATTGTAAAAAGACATCAGTATTATATCTAACTTTGTTTTAGCTGTCCCTGATTATCCCTGGAGGTGTTACACATTTATTACAGTGTTATTACCATGTAATTACATAGGTGCGCTTGTATTTCCATTCTGAATGTTTCAATAAAAGAAGACAAAAAGATATTGTGGCTCATGGTTTTCACAAGGAGAATCACACCGTGGCAGAAACAGAAACCCAGAGTGTTGCTTTGAATTGTTAAATATGCAAATGTTGCAAATAAAAACAAGAGCATTAAATATTAACAGTCAATGCAAATGCAAATGTGGAAACTAAAAGTACAAAAAACATATGGATATAACCATTTTATGTCAAATTAACTCTCATTTTTATGGTGAACAATAACAGATGAGCCGTGAGCTGGATCTGTAGTGTACTGTTTCTTAAAACATTTGCCTAGCTCAGTAATTTAACAAGCTGAGGAAGCAGTATAAATCATATATTACAGAATATTGGATCTGGCATGCAGGGTCCTTGCCATCCAACACACAAACCACAATGATGGTATCACAGACCGAGATGCACTTCAAGGCCAGTTTCGCACATACTGTGTGCAGCTTGAGCTTTCACACTGATAGTGTTTATGGTGCATCACAGAGATGGGTGTTTCTTTGGGGACTTTTATGTCCTAGGGGTTGATTTTTTTTTTTTTTTTTAAGTGAAACTAGCACATTTCAATGTTGTCTTTGTATTATATGAAGGTCACATTAAAACTGTCTTGCAAAGTTTTTATTGTGCCCTCATTAATTTTTTACTTCTTTTTAAACACCTTATAGATTTATTTTTTCAGCTTTAAAAATATGTGTTAATTTTAATTTTTTTAAACTATGATCAAAATAAAGAGTGAAATAAACATGAAACTTTTTTTTTTTTTTTTGTAACATTTATACAATTATTATGACTCCCACAGTTGTGGCGCCATTTCTACCACATAAAACATTTTTGCCCATAATACATTAGTTTAATTAGTAGATTTGTTTACCAAGGACAAAAAGTAAAATATAAAAAAAAAAAAAATATATATATATATATATATATATATATATTTTTTTTTTAATTATTTTTATATTTTTATTTTTATTTTTTATGTAGGATGCACAACATGGTGGCCATATAATTAATGTTGCTTTAACATTAAGTAAGTAAGTAAGTAAATAAATAAATAAAATCACCTTTGTCGGCTCACTCAAACACATAGTTCATATATAAAGTCCATATATTTTTCATGTAATTTTTCCTTATTTTTGGTAAATTCAAACGCTGAAACGCTACTACGCCGGCCGTGTGAACGCTGTAACCTGTTAATATGGGCTGCAGATTCGTGTCGCAGATGCACGATGTGTGAAATAGGCCTAAGTCAACACCACATAACTCAAAGAGGCAACAAGCACAACACCACTGCAAATAACCCAGTAATTCACATGATTTATTAATGCCGCACTGCATGCAGGGACGCAGAGTTCCACTGTGCAAAATGTGCAAATCATATCATTTAAGGAGAGATGAAATTTGAGCGAAGGCAGTGAGAGCTCCGCCATCTTCATGTTCTCACCTGTAGATTTCTGGTCTCGCCATTGGACTCTGGATGGAAAGTTCACATTGAGGTTTCATTATCGAGTGGGTCAAAGTCAAAGAGAGCCACATTTCTGAAGATGTTGAGTCTGCGTTTGTGGAAGATGGAAGCAGAGAAGGAGGAATAAGGTGGAGAAACAAGGGAGAAAGAGCCCCCACTGATAAGATGTATTGATAGGCTCTAAATTAGAGCAGCTCACAACTGGGTGCTTCCTACAAATCTATTACACTTGAGAAAGAAAGAGACAGCATAAAGAGAGAAAGAAAGATAGAGTTAGTGCAAGAGAGAGAGAGAGAGAGAGAGAAGCCTGCTGTTTTTTAATTAGGGTGTGTGATTAACGTGATGTGTTGTTTTTTAGCTTCAGAATCACACAAAAGGGAAGTGATTACAAATCCCAGTTTTACCTCCAAAATTAATCACCCTCTTCAATAAACACAGCTGCTCAAACTTTGAGAGCTCACTGCTGTGCGGTATTAAATCCTAAACTTTTATGACAACCAAATTTGAGGATTCCATCTGTTGAAAGGCATAGAGAGAAGCCACATCGCTAAAAATTGTGTGAAAATGACCCTGTTGTGATAACACAACCTGTTGTCACTTCTTACTTGGCTAACTATGAGGTTGTTGTCTTCTTCTTTAAATTCTGCCAGTATTTCTTCATGTCATATTAATCAATTTTCGTCAGTTCTATTCATGGCTAAAATGGCATCTAATTTTAGTAGACAAAAACAACAGTTTAGTTAACGAGAGGTGCCAAATTAAACCAAATATTCATGTGTTTTATTTATACATTTAATTAGTGCTGTCAAATCGCTAAAGTTTGTTTACAATGAAATATATGCATGTTAAATATATACATGTATGTGTGTATTTATGTAAACATACAAATATACATACAGTATATTATGTAAACGCAAACTTTTCTTTTGGAAGTGATTAATCGCGATTAATCAATTTGACAGCACTCATTTAAATCTTTTTAACCAAACGTGTAAAATCATTCCTTGTTGTGAAAACCTGATCTTGTGAAATAGTTATATAATACATTTTAATTAGCAAATTATTGTAATACAAGGATTCATACAATGTCATTCATAAGTACTTGCAGGATCTACTCATGCACATTTGTTCGAGTTTTAGTGTGTTTATCACATTCATAATGCGAGTTTCACTTAACTCTATCATGTAATTTTAAGTGTAATGCAACACATGAGAGTTTATAAGTATTTTACGCTTTGGTAAATTGGTTGCGAATTTGTACAGTGTCATTTGAAAGTATTTGTTGATATGCTTATTGTACCAGACGTGGACTATCACAGTGTAGTTTTACCTACAAACTGTACGTTTTCGTACGACTAAGATTGCACAAATTCATTTGAAATTGCCAACTCGTACAACAGGCTACTTGCGAACTGTCATGAAGTTGTGTTGTTGTAATACAATGGTGTGAATTTTTTATACTTTAACTCTGCATGAGTTTTAGCGCATGACTATCATGCAATTTTAAGTTCACTTGTGCTTTTTAGTTACCATGTTTATGCACTGTAGTATTATAATAATTAGTTCATTGTTGTAATACAACACAGTCTCATGGTAAAATCACAAGTATTTTATGATTCATACAATGCCATTTGTACGTATAATACAACACAGTCTCATGTCAATTTGTAATTATTTTATGATTTGCTAAATTGGTTGCGGACTAGTCTCATTCGTAAGTATTTTCTGATGTGCTCACGCCTTCCTGAGGCTTAGGTTAAGACATGGACCTTCATGTTTTACCTACAAATCATACATTTTCGTACTATAAAATTGCACAAATTCATTTGAAATTGCCAACTCGTACAACATGAAGTTGTGTTGTAGTAATACATGGGTGTGAACTGTTTATGTTTCATCATTGTGTCTAGCGCATTCACAATGTGACTTATACATTTCTATATGGATAAGGATAATTTGAAAATAAATAAACAAATTAAATTTTTTTTTTTTTTAAATCATACTTTCTAGGTATTCCTTTTTCAAAAACAGTGTTAGTGCTTTGCTATTCTCCTGTGGTGTTATGAGGAAAACAAATTTATGTATTGATTACATATTTTATGCATTTATTCAGCTTCTCTTGAATCTACAAAATATAATTTTCCATTTTAACTCACCCACAGTTACAGTTATTGTTGAATCCGGTTTGTTCTGTACTTGTGGGGCTTTGAGCACAGAACAAGATTAAACAGTGACCACCGGAAATATATTTGATGAAAGTCGATGATGAGGTTTATACATTTAATCAAACACAGAACGCAAAACTTCAGCAAAGCCAGACTTCTTCCGAAAATTAACCACTGTGAGCTAATTAATGTTTCTGAGCTCAAAATGAAAATTATACTCCATCATCACTTCTACTTTCAGCTACAGGAACAGCTGACTAAATGTGTTAAATTAAATACGTAATCAATATATAATACAGCTTTCTTCAGACAAAAACATATATAATTACAAGCATGGACACATTTTAGCCATCAAATTGTGTCATTGTATAGACAGCAGATGGTTCTCATTACAAACAATGGGATTACCAGGAAAAACACTGCTTTAAAACTGGTTCCTTTGGTGTCAACATGATCTTAGCGATATTTGATTCATTGGAAGTGAAAACCTGTAGGATAACAAATTAACACAGTGTACCTGCTGTTGGCTGAGAGATGGATCGTGTTTCCAGCAGGAGATTTTCGGCTACCTTGAGACTTTCAGAGATTTCAATAGGCATTCTCAGCAGTTTGGGAGAATGCTGCACTGTGGGAGACAGTGGGAAAGAATGAGAGATATGAGGAGGCATTCGACAGAAGAAAGAAAGATAGTGGAGAATGATCTGAAACGTCAGTAACAAACCCACCTACTGGGAAAGAGCCGGTTGTTTGTCCAGAAACAGGAAATCTATCCCTTTCAGCTCCTGAGGACCAAAGCTGTATGGAAAACAGTCATATTTTATAGTTTTTAATTTAAATTTATATTTTTATTATAAATTTTCATTCTGAAACGTGTTACCTTCAACAACAATTCAAACATTAGAAAACAGTGGCCACTGCGGAAGGGTTATTTGTGTGCGACTGATTATTTTAAATGTTCATGTTTCCTTGTTTCATGCTGACCTTTTGCATTTATCCATCCACAGCATATTCTAGAAATCCTGACTAACATTAAACAAACTCATAAGAATGACGTTTTTGAGATATTGTACTTTATGTTTCCTCATGTCAGTCATGGAAATTTGGAACTGCCAATTAGTATAAATTTGTATGATCTCATTTGTACGTTTTCATACAATCTTCATACACCACACTAATAATGGAGCTTTTTGCTTACCTTTTGTTCTAAAAATTGTATGTTTTTATACAAATCACGAATTCATACGAAATCACCCTTTCGTAAAACAGTTACATTTTCTCATAGATTGAGTTGAAATAAATGCATATGGCTTTTTTTGGAGCCCGAAGGAGCTACTAGTACAATGTCCAGACTCTTGTTTTGTGACTTTTGCTAAACCTCTTGTTTGTTCCATATAAGTCATGTGGGTTGTGAACAAAATGAAGGTGAGTAAATGATGACAGAATGTTCATTTTTGGGTGAACTATCTTGTAAGCTTTTCTGGAGAGCTACATTTTGCTGCACCTGCACCTGTCTGTGGCAAAATTTTGCTTTGCTTGGATTTCAGAGTGATCTGTTTCCCCAGACTGTGGTGCCAGCACTCTTAAACATGATTTACTCTGTCACAGACAGCCTGTGCTCACAACTTCATTTCATTGAGTAGCCACCTGAGCCCATTCATTGTAGCACAGCCTGCATAACTGCATGACTGCATGAGAGGAGACTACTGCACCTGTGTGTTACTACAGCCATATCACATGCAATTTGTGTCATACATGAGATGTTTTAACTGCAGGGCAGAAAATATATTTTTACTTTATTTTCTGCTGTTTTCTGAGTAGTTCTGGACTTGAGATACACAGACATTTAATATAAAAATGTATATTTATAAAAATGCACACTTATTAATTTACGTGACTTTTCTAGGTTTCAAAATAACAAGGTATAGTTCACCAAAAATGAAAATTTGCTGATAATTTACTCACCTTCAGGCCATCTAAGATCCATCTAATCGCATTATATCACTTACTCACCATTAGATCCTCAGCTGTGAATGGGTGCCGTCAGAATGAGAGTCCAAACAGCTGATAAAAACATCACAATAATAAGGTTTTTTTTTTGATGTTGTTGTTTTTTCATTTTTTGGATGAACTGTTCCTTAAAAATGAAGCTTCCTGATTTATCTAGTTTTCCAACACCACGAGAATCCTGATTCTTCAAAGACAAAATAATGAATCACGATATGATATATGATAAATGCTGTATTGCTGGTTCATTAACAAGTAAATGAAACCACAGACTGTACGAATGTTTTCTGGAATTGAACTAGCAAGTGCACTGACACATAAGTAACTCCTTCCTGCAGGTGTTTATGAATCACCATTATGTTCCTGATAATACAGCATTAATATTGTTTCCTTCTAGTATGTTGAGTATGAATTGCTAACATTGAGCAATGTAGAAATCTACAAATACAGACAGGCTAAACACTAGCGCTCTGTTAAGTGAACTGGTCTTCTTTTCTGCTCTGTAACCGCAGAGGTCAATCATTTTTACTGTATCGTTTATGAAAAGTGACATCACCATTAATAAAACTTTACTCTGCTCAGCTGTGTCAATTCACATTTATTCACCTGTCCAAAAATGAACAAACCTGCAGTTTCAGCCATTCTTCACATGGCCAGACAGCTGATGAGTCAGGCACTTATTTACATTTTAGAAATGTATTTCTAACAAGTTTCAGGCCTCAAGGGTGCTATGAAGACAAGTGGAGATACTAGCAGTGTTCTGATTATGATGCCTGTAAAAATCAAAGATCAATATGTTTGGATGGGCAGGGCCCGGCCCAGGGCTTTGCTGTGCTGTAGGCAAGATCATGAAAATAGGTGAAGAAATTATATTAAAACATCCATAGAGCCATTGCAGACTTGATGAGTGATTTCTTTAGAGAAGAAAGGAATACATTGTCCACACTTTTTCTTCCAACATCAGTATTTTAGGATTTTGTATTTCAGATATTTTTCACAAATCATCTTTTTAAAATCACTTTTTACTTTTGCATTGTGAAAAAAAAAAAAAAAAAAAAACCTGATAAAAACTGATTATACCAGAATAATAGAAGAATTAGACAAATGTTTTAAAATGTTCTATTAAGTATAATTGTGTATAAAGTTTTATTTAACGCAAGGAAAAAATCTAAACAAAAAGTGGGCAAACCTACTGTATAAGCAAAAGTGAATACAATCAATCAATCAATCAATCAATCAATCGATAGAAAACAGGCACAGCCATTAGGAGATAAATTAAACAATGTATAAATAAACTTTAAATAGTGCATTTTAAAACATGGGCCTACATAGAATCACAAAAATAAACCAAAAAATAAATGAATATTTTAAATAACAGATCTTTGAAAAAAGTTTTCAAATAATTGCTCATATTTTCAATGTGCGTCTTTGTCTGAACTCCTTCCTCACATTATTCTTGAGAAAACGTGACAAGCCTTAACAAGCACTGTTTCTGTCATCTAAAAGCACTTTAAGCACTAAACAGTAGGAACACCAAAAACAGATGCAAAATATTTTTGGTTGCACGTGAGTTTCAGTGCAACGTGAGCACATCAGTCTATAGATAATACTGTCATATAAACAGAATACTACAATGCACCATGCTGTCTATTGTTCTCTGATCAAACTTTGTATTTTCTTGGTGAATCCATATGTTGTATCAATACATGTATCCAATGCAAATTTATCTCTTTTATTATTACTATTATGTTAATATTTAATTGTTATTATATTCTGACAATCTCTATTTGTATTACTATATGGAGGCATCACTCTGCAAGACTCTAGATATCTAATTGAACTTCCTCTTGGGATCCTGATTAGCAGAATTTTGAAGAATCCCCCAGAGATTTAGAAATGGAAATAATAATTGGACTCAATAATTGGTGAGAAAATTATATCAACTTTTTTGGAGCGATATGCACATTCATGACCGGTTATTTTGTAAACAGACACCAATTATACAAGTGCCAGTGTATATCATTGCTACCAACAGTGTTATTTTCGCTTCTGCATTTCAGAGTTAATGACGAGAACAGTCATACTGCAGAATAATTTCCACATTTTACTTGAAATAGTAAAAAAAAACAAAAAACTAAATATGTGACCCTGGACCACAAAACCAGTCTTAAGTCGCTGGGGTATATTTGTGTACAATACCCAAAAATACATTGTATGGGTCAAAATTAATTTTTCTTTTATGGCAAAAATCATTAGGACATTAAGTAAAGATCATGTTCCATGAAGATATTTAGTGAATTTTCTACCGTAAATATATAAAAACTTAATTTTTGATCAGTAATATGCATAGCAAAGAACTTCATTTGGACAACTTTAAAGGTGATTTTCTCAATATTTTGATTTTTTTTTGCAGCCTCAGATTCCAGATTTTCAAATAGTTGTATCTCGGCCAAATATTGTCCGATCCTAACAAACCATACATCAGTGGAAAGATGATTTATTCAGCTTTCATATGATGTATAAATCTCAATTTCGAAAAATTGACACTTATGACTGGTTTTGTGGTCCAGGGTCACATATGGCAAATTATGAAAAGGAATCATCTCTTATTTTGAGCCCAGTCTCATGAAAATGCGTATAAATGGTACGCCAAATAAAAACAAAAACTTGTGGTATTAATACATAAAAATTGACTTTGGCGTGCATATAATACGCACGTGTTTGGCATGCATATAATACTTAGTTTTCGCATGCATATGATGCACAGTTTTCGCATACATATGATACACATCTACCCCACAATCCTAATCCTTCCCACTGCATAGCATATACACACCAAAGTCAATTTTTGCGTGTCAATACCACAAGTTTTTGTTTTTATTTTGGTGTACTATTTATACACACTTTCATGAGATCGGGTTGCTTATTTTATAGGATAGTTCACCCAAAAATGAAAATTTGCTGTTAATTTATTCACCCTCAGGCCATACAAGATGTAGGTGACTTTTTTCCTCAGTAGAACAGTAAAGAATTTTTAGCTGGAACCGTGGTCCTTGGCAAGTCAGCGGCTACTGTGACTTTGTGAGTCAAAAAAAGCATATCAAGGAACCCAAAATTAATATGTTAAACTGAGGTCTTATGAAGCAAAACAATCAGTCTCTGCAAGAAACTGAACATGATTTACAATGTTATTACCTGTGATCCAGCATCACAGGATCATATATGCCAGTGTTTTGGTTCATTTTGAGTCAGAGTGACTGTCAGACGTCCGAAGGTGAGTTTTGATTGAGTAACTTGTAGATCTGTGCTGCTCGAGCCTTGAACTGTTTCAGACGGTTCAGTCTGATTTGGTGAACCGGTTCAACTAAAAAAGATTCATTTGTGAACCGGACGTCACTCTGGAATGTTTACCTGAGGCTCTGAACTACAGATAATAATCTTGTAAATAATGTTCAGTTTCTTGCACAGACCGATTGTTTAGCTTCATAAGACCTTAACATATCGCCAGAAACCGTAGGTATTACTTTTGTGTTGCCTGTATATGCTTTTTTGACTCTCAAAGTGCCAGTAGCCACTGACTTGCATGTCATGAATCACCAAGGACCATGAGTTCAGCTAAAGATCTTCTTTAAGGTCCTTGCACACTGGGTCTGAAATTTTCGTATGCGTTTTTTCAGAATCATATTTGAATTTCAAATATAGAATTCCATATTCGGCACACATATATTGTGTGACCTGCAGTGACCCTGGGATTTTCTCCAGTGTGTAAACTGAAGCGCCACAGAGCAATTTGATGTTTATTTGGTCCCCTTTAGGATTACACAAATTCATAACCATGTCTAAATAGATTTATTTCTCATAACCCCTTACTGTGGAAATGTAATATATAACGCACCCACATTCAGCTCAGTAAGCATTTAGTGCAAGCGTTAATTTTCATAAATATCCCTCACTCTTTTCCATGCCGTTTCTGAGTGCTGGCATTTATTTAACCACAACTTGATTTACAGGAATGTCAATGTGCCTTCACCCAGAATTCTCTCAGATGAAAATGTGAACCAATCACCCTCAGTGCTGCATTCATTACATCATCTCAGCTGTTATTTACCATGACAGGCTAATCGATCAGTTCTTATTCTGAGTTTATTCCTCTCCAAAAACCATTTCAACAGAAATCTTATAACTGCATCTCTGACCCAAAATCATTATTAAAGGCCGCCGTTAGTGAAAATGCTGAGAAATGAGAAATAGCTGCCCACTATAGTATATAAAAGTTGCCATTTTCTTATAAACAGTGTCTTTTCCATGTGTATAGATCCTTGTTTCCTGTATTTGAGTTAATTCATAAAAGTAAACAATAAACTGTAGAATAGTAAACAATGCAATATGAAGTATAATGAACCCATTCTTATGTGAAAATATAAACATTTTATGAGGTGTTCACAAACTTCACAAATGTTTTTAGATAACATATTAAGTAGACAAAATTGTATTCATTTTCATTAGGTGTAAAACATTTAGCTGTAGATATGTATTTATAGACTTTCACAACTAAGATTATTAAAAACTGTCACACGAGTTTGAAACTGTCAGTTATTTTTAGAGTTGTAATGCTTTTATATGGATTTTAATTACTTTTTAATTATTTACATTTTTGGCACTGTACAATACTGGAAGAAGGGATGCTAATGTTCTTTCTGTCAGCATTGTGTTTCAGTTTAACTGGCACACACACACACACACACACACACACACACACACACTGTTTAGATGAACTGAGAACAGAAAGAGAGAAAGATTGACATGTCTGAAACATTGTCTTGGGATTTCATTGTATAGCGTGACAGTAGTTTTCCCCTGAAAGAGGGGTGTCTGAAGGTCCACTGCCATCTTCAACAAAGTAAGTGATTCTTTTGTGGTGACCCAAACTCTCCTCTATCAGTTCATTGTAACTGAGATGTTGTAAGTGATAGTTTGTCCCTGTCAGTGTTTTCTAGTTACCCGCATCTTTGCGACTTGAACTACACCAAAGTCCCTTTCATTCAGTTCACTTCGTGGCCATCTTGGTAACGGCCTGCAGTGTCATGCAAGAGTCGATCCCCCTTTCTCAGTGCCTGATTAAAATGTACTATGCTTTCATCCTCACTAAGAAAAAAATAATTTGCATAATAAATTTTTTTTATTATGTTAGGCCAATAATAAGAACAATCAGTGTATTTTTATTTTTCCATCATACACCAGATTTACTTATTTATTTATTTAGAGTATAGTCCTTTACTAAATGCTTGTCACTTCATAGTAAACATTAAATGACCCCTTTAATTTTATATTCATATATATATATATATATATATATATATATATATATATATATATGTGACCCTGGACCACAAAACCAGTCATAAGTGCCAATTTTTTAAACTGAGGTTTATACATCACCTGAAAGCTTAATAAATAAGCTTTCCATTGATGTATGGTTTGTTAGGATCGGACAATATTTGGCCGAGATACCACTATTTGAAAATCTGGAATCTGAGGGTGCAAAAAAATCAAAATATTGAGAAAATTGCCTTTAAAGATGTCCAAATGAAGTTCTTAGCAATGCATATTACTAATAAAAATTAAGTTCTAATATATTTATGGAAGGACATTTACAAAATATCTTCATTGAACATGATCTTTACTTAATATCCTAATGATTTTTGGCATAAAACAAAACTCAATAATTTTGACCCATACAATTTATTTTTGGCTATTGCTACAAATATACCCAGTGACTTAAGACTGGTTTTGTGGTCCAGGGTCACACACACACACACACACACATATATCATTCTTTTATTTTATTATAGTCATTATTTTCCATTATTGTTGCTACTCTCTGAAATGTTACGCTCCTTATCATATTTGGAAACACAGCGTCTCCACAATATTGCGGTGGCGGCAACAATACTAGACCGAGAACAAAAGTTATGCCTTCTTTCTTTGTGTAAACATTTGGGCGGTGTTATGCAAATCTTCCCACACAGTGACGTAGATGTGGGGGCGTATTTAAATGAGGCGTTTTAGGAAGGTGTGGACATTTCTTAACTTTTATAAAGAATATCTCTTTGGGTTTGAGACTTTAGACTTTGCTACTTTACGGATCTTAACTATGCACGAACAGCTTATAACACTCCAAAGATAAAGGAAAACTTTGAAATCGCATCATATAACTAAACATTAAATGTATCGCATTAACAACAATGAATGATCAAAAAGGTTTTTTTTTTTTATCAAATATTCAATTTTAGCTTAGTTTCTCAACCTTCATCATAAAATTACAATTGAACTGTTTGGTTGAGCATGAATAAAACTAGTGGAAAATCCATACAGATAGTTCAGAAGACCATACAGAATCATACGATTTTTTTTATTTATTTATTTTTTTCACACCTTTACCATAAAATGCCAATTTAAACAATTTGGTTGAGCATGTCTTTAGAAAATTATTTGACCTGTATTACACTGTTAACTGTTAACGTATCAAGTTATAATTCGTTATAGCAGGACCTCTGAAACTATAATATGTCCCCAAAACTATGGTTACATTTAAAAACTCCCACCATACTCAGACCACATGAGTGATTTTCTTGGGACATCAGCAGATTGCATGAAAACATATTAATAAGATTGTGCAAATTCATACAAATTAGTCACCAATTCGCCAAAACATTAAATAGTTATGAATTGTCATGAGATCATATTGTCTCTTTTTACTAAAAAGCCAGAATTCTGTTAATTTTTCTACAAGTGGTCCATCTGCTAATAAAGATAAAGTGTCCCACTAATAACCATAAGAGCCTTTCCAATTTCATAGTCAGGCACAATTGACCTATCGGTAAGCCCTGCCCCCCTTAGTTACTGTTGCTCCCTCGGACAAACAAACGGAGTTGCTTTCACAGCTACAGCGTGAAAACCTTGTCCCACGATGTTTTTGCACAATTTTGGAAAGCCACCAAATGGGAATTAAATATTCCATGGAGGGATTTATAAAATGTTTAAAAATAAATACAGTGGGTAACTCGAAGCGAGGGTTTACAGATCACAATGTAAGCGGGAGAAGTCTCATATTACGGTCGGTCATCACGATCGCGGATGACAACATGCAGGATCAACACTGTTCATGTATCGCAGGGTACGATTAAATTAATGTACATTTAACCAGTTTAATATGGAGAGGCACTGAAATGTAGACCTTCGTTTATGTGTTTTTGACCTACACTGTACAAGACACAGTCTGCTATTTAGGTTTGTACATTAGCATGGACTCACTAACTTTAACGTTAGCTATTTTAGCCAGAGATACCTTGCTAAAGCACAAGATAACATTAAAGTTCTGCTTGAGCAGATGAAAATTGTAACTTAATGAGTGTATGACAACCAGAAAATGAATGTTTTTGTCTTTGTATTGGGGTGAATACTTAGGGACATTTTGCTCTGTTTTGTTTGGATTCAGGAAATGTAATAAAATAAATTATATTGCCCATCCTCTCAGGATACCTGGAATCAGTGTTACAAGTACCCCAGGCACATCGTTTTTCCATTTTTGAAGCATAAACCCCTTAAAATCGATGCGCACTTCGGATCTTCCAATGTTTCTCTATGGCGCTGAAACCCAAAGATGTCCGAGTTCCGCTCCCCGTGCAACTGATACTCGACTGCCATTGGCTAGTCTGCGTTCGAGGGGAGGGGCTTACCGATAGGTCAATTGTGTCAGACAGTCATGTTGTTTTCTCTCTTGGTAATTTGAAGGTTCCACGCAGGAAGTGTTTGGAATTCTCAGGTGTTCCTTCAGAAAGCAGCGCTGTTATCTGTTATACAGCGGAACATGGTCAGAGGGCCACGGCATGAAGCCGATACAGGAATTAGAGGAAGTATTTCAGAACACTTGCTGTATAATCGGAGATCTCTTGCTCGCTCACTCCCTCTGCTCTGCAATTTGAAACTTGCTGTCATGGGCATTAGAGCAGACTTCAATCCATCCTGCGCTGGCGCTCAAAGAGCCGGGCAGACTGGAGGAAATTGATCAGCACTGTAGTTAAGATTGGGAGGTAAATATAGCAGTGTGTTGGAACGCTACACCAGGAGATAAGAGTCTGAGTGCTGTGTGATGCCTACCTGATGTTACAAGCTTTATTTTGGAGTCACGAGGACACACACACACACACACACACACTGACAACTAATACATTGATCATGTAGTTGCTCAGCACACTGTACATGTGTCTTTGCATGGATCCAGCTGTCACTCAAGGGCATTGCTAGGCACAAATGGCATCCGGGGGTTTAGGCTATTAGTGTCATATCATAATGCAAGGATACCTATGAGATAAATAATGCATAACATAATTTTTAAAAAGTGGTTATCAATATATGTACTATATACCTTTTAATTGTTTCTAAAAATATTTTTGAACAAAGTCTCTTATTCTCACCAAGGATGCATTTATTTAATCAAAAATAGAGTAAAAACTGTAATTATGGAACACATCATTAAAATTGGAAGTAATCATTTTCAATTTTAATATATTTTAAACTATAGTTTTTAGCATCACTCAGTGTCTCCAGTCTTCAGTGTCACATGATCCTTCAGAAATCATTCTATTATGCTGATTTGCTGCTCAATAATTATTTCTTATTATTATCAATGTGGAAAATAGTTATGCTATGCATTTATTGATTGACTGAAACCGTTTTTTTTTTTTTTTTTCAGAATATCAGTGTTCAGTGTTATTTCGGTATTATATATAAACCATTACAGCTTTCATTAGTTTTGAATTAGCTTCTATTTTTATGCTTTTAGTTTTAATTTTAGTTATTTAGTTATCTAGTTAGGAATTGTATTATGTGCTTTGATTTTTAAAATATTAATATTTAGGTTTATTGTGTTTTATTTTCCATTTTAGTTTTTATTTATTTTATTTCCACTTAGTTAATTTTAGTGGTTTATAAAAAAATGTAAAAAAAAACATAAATGAATAAACAAACAAACAAATAATTAAAGTATTTATTCCAAATATTTGTACTTAAAAGAAAAATGAACTGATAGTAATATTCCCTATAAAGTAGAAGTGCCTTTACGCAAAGAAAATATATTTCTTTATACAGTACATCAATGATCAGTATATTAAATTATTTAATGTATATTGAAAATATACTGAATAATATATTGTGATAATACATTAAAACATATGTGACAGTATATTTGCTTATATGTTAATGTACATCATATTATATCAAATAATACACTTCATAATATATAGATATTTTCAAACATATGAGTACTATATATACATATATCCCATTTAGCTTGATGTGGTCAGGTCACTTTTTTTCTGCCTAACTTGGATTTAAAACAAGGTTAATATTTTCCCTAATGAAATACATTTCTCATAAACATTTCAGCTTTAACAACAGCTCATACTTCACTTGGACAAACTGATCAGTCCCTGGTCAAGTCGACCTCAGTCTTCAGTGGTTTGACTTTCCTGAAGGAGTAAATAAAGTTTCAGATATGAGATTCCACAGGCCTGAGGACAGGTCTGCTGATGGGGACCGGACCTTAACTGTATCTGCAGAGAAAAAAACTATTATAGGTCATTATGCCCCGAAAGAATATGATGGCAGAACGTGCTGCTAGCTCATCTAGTATAAACGTGTGTGTGTGTGTGAGATATAACAGATGGTGAGCAATGTGTTTAGAGGCACTCTAAATTTCAGCAGTGAAAATAAAGGCCAGCTGCGGAACGCAGAGCAACGTGGCAATCACAGAGCATTGTCTCACACTGTCTCATACACGAAAGCTTCCTCAGCTCTTAATCCCTTTTCACATGCAATTAAAATCTCTCTCTCTTTCTCTCACACACAGCTTGTGCTTTGAAATGAGATCACAGGGTGGCTTGTTCAACAGAGGTTTGTGCGGAAGTGTCGTTCAGAACAGCATGATCCACTAATGGGTTTCAATTTTTTGTTACACCCCACCACCTCTGAAACTAGAACAGACTTTTTTTCTTTTGTTTTTACTCTGCATGACCATAATTTGATTGTCTGTCAGTATCGTTGACAACCTAATAATACTGAGTATTATAAATAAAATAAAATGTATATGCATTCATATAACAAATGTTTTTGCCCAAAGCAACTTAAATGAGAAAAAACAAGAAATGTAATATGAAGGAGCCAAGAATATTGAAGAGATGTTAAAAAACTTTTATTGAAATCGATGTGGAAAAAACAATAACTTGTTTATACAATAAACATTTTTTTCCAACTTTATGCATTATGCATTCTGTGGAAAAACACTGGGGAAAGTTCACCCAGGAAAATCCTGACATAATTTTTTTAACCCTCATGTAGTTCTGTGACTTTCTTTGTTCTGTAGAACATAGATAGATATTTTGTGAAATTTCTCAGTGTTTTGTTTGCTTCATATTTACTCAATCTCAGCTCATCCAATATGTAGATGAGTTTGTTTCTTCATCAGTACAGATTTGGAGAAATGTAGCATTACATCACTTATTCACTAGTGTGTCCTCTGTAGTGAATGGGTGCCGTGAGAGTCCAAACAGCTGATAAAAACATCACAATAATCCACAAGTAATCCACACCACTCCAGTCCATCAGTTAATGTCTTGTGAAACAAAAAGCTGCATGAAAAAAAAAAAAAAAAAAAAAAATCCATCAAGGCATTTAAACTTTGGACTCTCATTCTGACGGCACCCATTCACTATAGAGGATCCACTGCTGAGCAAGTGATGTAATGCTAAATTTCTCCAAACTCATCTACATCTGAAGGTGTACATTTTCATCAACTTAATTTTTGGTGAACTATTCCTTTAAGTTACACTCTTCATTGTATTAAAATTGTATTTACTAAATTAAAGCAATACTGCTTTATAGGTACAAAAATAAAGGAATTGTTGATCCAAAAATATAAATTCCATCATCATTTACATAACCATATGTTGCAAAAAAAAACAACAACAACTGTGCATTTCTAGAGTTGTGCACATTTTAAAAACATGTCTTTTATTCGCATATTTACATGGTGTGATTTCTTACATTATAGAGCAGAAAAGAGAATGTTAATAGCAGTAGTGTAGCTACGGGTGGGCCTGGGTGGGCCCGGGCCCTCCCACTTTCATCTGTGGCCGACCCAATGAAAAGTTGGTAATATTCCAAATGGATGTAATTTATTAAACGGTAATAATAAATGTCTTATTTCACCGTAACTTTATATATTTATTAAAAATATTAAACGCTTGTTTTCATGGTCAATTACAGGTCGTTTCTTAGTTCTCCCTCTTCATGCTTGTCAAAATGATGATTCGTCCGTTTCTGTTAGTCCCACCCACAATGTTATGTTTACGACGTAAGGATATAATAGTAAAATGCGCGCGTTTGTGAAGTTAAATTTGAAAATAGCCTAGTGAAGCAAACATATCAATTCTTTAAAAAGGAAAAGTCTAATCAGACGTCTACAAATGAAACCCGACAGACCACCTGAGGGTGCTGGATTTATCGATCAGAAACTTCTGAACCAAGCGTGTTTGAAGCATCATATTAGCATAGGTACAGTGTTTGATCCGCTAAACAGATGCGTCCTTTGTGGAAAGAAACACATAAACGTTGTGCTAGATCCTGGTCGCCACAACAAATTGTAATCATCTGCAAAGCCCCGTTGTTTCAGACTGAGGTAATGCTTTACAATAATCTTCCTTTAGTTAACGTTAGTTAATGCATTAACTAAGATTAGCAATGCATTTGTTACCGTGTTTATTCATCTTTGTTAAACTTAGCTCAGGCAAATGTTAACAGATACAACTTTTAATTTTAATAATGTCCTATTAGCAAATTTTGAAATGAATATTAACATAACAAATTACTAATGTTAATGCATGCTTTAGAAGTACTGTGCAATGAACCTTGGTGCTGTATTTTTTGTTGGCAATTTGACATGCAGTTTTCATATGCTACACACTTGGCCAGTTTTATGTAGGCCCACTCACTTAAACATTTCTGGCTACGCTAGTGGTTAATAGGCATGTGATGTGATCATCTCAACTTTTAGTAGTTAGTAAGTGATACAGAAGGATTTGAATTTAAGGTTAGCTGTCAATTACATAATCATCCCACTGTGACTGGCTGAGGATGCTCTGACTGAATCATTGACATGTATTTGATATACATTTTGTTAAAATTACATTTCAGACTTTTAGAGTGGGAAGTGTTAAATTAGAAGCGGCACACAACTGGCTCATGTTTCTTGGTCTATCTGTCATTCTGTCAGTTATCTGCCTCTCGCTCTCTTTCACTCCCTCATCTATATATATTACTGGAGCGTTAGAAGCCAACTTCTGGTGAGACTTCATTAACAAACAAAGAGAGCTGTAAGGGAAGATCTGTTGGAGAAAAAAACGGTAAAATTTATGTGAAAGAATCAAAGCAAGTGTAATATTCTGGATCCATTGTACTGCTGCTATTGTGAATGTGTGGTCAGATTTGTCCTATTTTCATGTATCTATTTCTTTTACTAACAGCATAACACATCACCAATAGAAATAATTACGGTAGCCGAGAGAGCTCAATGCGCTGCAACTTCAGAAAACACATGCAAATAGAAAAAGCACCAGCAAATTCTTCATCAGTTTGACAGCAGGTGCTGCAAATGCTCACAACGCAACCAAATAAAGAATTTTATTTGCAGCGCATTTCTTTGTTTGGTTGTGCTGTGAGCATTTGCAGAGCGTGTGTTGTCAAGTTGTTTTCTTAATTTGCAGGTGTTTTTTTCTATTTGCAGTGCGTTGAGCTCTCGGCCACAGTAAATAATAGTTATTAGTTAAGAATCCTCTGGCCTCTGCTGATCTATGAGGTCCCCATGACCGTGGTAGAAGGTTTTGAGCAGAAAGTGAGCAGCTATCTGCGCAGATGGCTGGGTCTACCGCGCAGCCTGAGTAACATCGGGCTATATGGGAACACCAACAAGCTCAGGCTCCCTTTTAGCTCAGTCAGGGAGGAGTTCATCGTTGCACGGGCACGGGAACATCTGCAGTACTCTGGATCCAGAGATGCCAAAGTGTCCGGCACAGGGATTGTTGTGAGGACAGGAAGGAAGTGGAGGGCAGCCGAGGCAGTCCAGCAAGCAGAGACTCGGCTGAAGCACAAGGCCATCCTGGGAACAGTGGCGCAAGGCAGAGCCGGATTTGGGAGCCTAAGAGCAACCAGATATGACTCTGCCAGCGGAAAGGAGAGGCAGAGGCTGGTACAGGAGGAGGTGCAAGCTTCAGTCGAGGAAGAGCGAACCAGCAGAGCAGTGGCCATGCGGCAGCAAGGCGCCTGGATGAAGTGGGAGCAGGCGATGGAGCGGAGTATCTCTTGGAGGGACATTTGGAAGTGGAATCCCCAGAGAATCAAGTTCTTGATCCAGGGGGTCTATGATGTCCTCCCAAGTCCATCCAACCTGTGCACATGGGGAAAGATAGAAACACCTGCATGTTCCAAAGTAGGGACATTAGAACACATCCTGAGCAGCTGCTCCAAGGCGCTGGGTGAGGGCCGGTATCGATGGAGGCACGACCAGGTCCTCAAATCCATCGCGGAGGCAATCAGCAAGGGGATCAAGGACAGCCGACATATCCAAACTACAGCAAAGGCCATTCACTTCATCAGGGAAGGACAAAAGCCAGAGAAAGTATTGAAAAACTGCTCTATAGGTTTGCTCTCCACAGCCCGGGACTGGGTAATGACAGTTGACCTGGAAAGGCAGCTGAAAATTCCAACACACATTACCCAGTCCAAATTGAGACCTGACATCATCTTGGTCTCTGAGGCCACAAAACAACTGATCTTGCTGGAGCTGACAGTGCCCTGGGAGGAGAGGATGGAGGAGGCTCAAGAGAGGAAGAGGGAGAAATACCAAGAACTGGTGGAGGATTGCCGGAGGAATGGATGGAGAACCAGGTGTATGCCAGTAGAGGTGGGCAGCAGGGGATTTGCCAGTCACTCCCTGAGCAAGGCTTATGGCACGCTGGGCATAACAGGTGCTAACCGAAGAAGAGCCATAGGCAACAACGTGGAGGCAGCAGAAAAAGCTTCCAGATGGCTCTGGTTGAAGAGGGGTGAGCAGTGGGGGCAGTAGAATGCCACTTGGACACAGGCCGGGGTCTGATCAGCCTCGGTCGGGGCACCAGGACGAAGGTGTCTGTTGTAAGACCCGAAACACCCAGTGACTCCTGGAAACAACACTGATGATGTGTCCAAGGTTGTGCATCAGAAGATGTTTTCTGTAATTAGTTAATAAAAGTATTAATAGTAATAGTCGTTATTTGTGTATGAAGTGTTTTTATTTTTTATATTTGCAATTGAAATGTACCAAATTAATGTAATAGAATCTAAAACAACTTTTGTGACGTATAAATGTTAAAAAAAAATTCCAGGTTTTTAGAATATTTAATTTATGGGATTAATAGGTTCATTATATGGTTATTGTATTTAATCAACGACAATAGCTTTTATAAAACATTTATTCATCACATTTATACAATTTGACATTATTTCAACAATTTATACATTATTTCAGTCTGCTCTATTTAATTTCTGGTATCATATTCATGTGGAGCATTTAAAAGGGATATAGAGATGGGCAGGGGTGGGGGGAGGAGGAAATATTATATTTCAATGTTTTTGAATTTGAATATGAAAAAAAATAATAATATAAAGGTGGAAAGTAAAAAAAAAACTAAAACAAAACATATATACATATATATGTATATTTATATTATTTCCCACCTTACATTGTTTTTTTCATATTAAAATTTATATCACAGTGTGATATTAAAAAACAATTATTTTAATAATTATTTTAGAATTATTCTTAAGCCTAATATTTAAAACCCAGACTTCATGTCAAATTAACAAAAGTCTCATAATTGAATCATTAATTTATAACTTTAAAATAATATTTATAACTTTTAATCATTCATTATAAAAATGTTATAAACTTAATATATTTTTACAAATTATAATATTTTTTTTATATTATATATGCTAAATATATACATTCAATAATGATCATTATTGAAATATGATTTTATTATTATTATTATTATGGTTCTGTGAGAACTGTAACAGGCATATCATAAAATGTCCATATTGTATGCTTCATCATACTGTTACGGGGCTGAGACGTGCAGATCCATATGCAGACTTTTATTGAGCAGAGACGTGGTCATAACAGGCAGTGTCGAACAGTGGCAAACAGGTATAACATGGGCGAGACAAAGAGTAAACAAAGACAAGCGTGGGTCGACGATTGGTGAACAGTATCCAAAGGGGCTAGACAAGAGAGGTAATCCAAAATGTAAGCGATAGTCCAGGCAGGGGAAAACACAATCCAAAGGCGAGGCAAGGCAAGGCAAGGCAAGGCAAGGCAAGGCAAGGCAAGGCAAGGCAAGGCAAGGAAACTAACAGGGGCTCTGTAGGGCAGCGATAAATGCATACAATACTCGGCTGTGAGGGAAAGAAAGTCCAGGGTTTAAATAAGGCATGTAATCAGTGCAATGTGTAATCTGTGACAGCTGTGTGTGATCAGTGTCATGAGCTGTGTGCGTGTGTCGTCAGTGCAATGAATGATGGGAATTGTATTCTGGTGAAATGCAATGGTAGTTTAGTGCAGTGCAAGAGTCCATGTGATGAGCGGGTGACCTCTGGTGGGGAGTGAACGGCAGTGCATGGACAGGATTCGTGACACATACATCCAAATGGACAAAAATGTAAATCCAAAAGAACAAAAGTGTAAATGTTACATAAAATATTTCTGAGATCAGGATAGCAATGCAGGACAATATTTAGGCCATGATACGCACATAGACAAGAAGAGTCTGTTTGACAGATATGTAAAGCGACCAAGTGTCTTAATAAATACCTAAAAATGCAAAAAATCTTTATGTGAGAGAAAGGTTTAGGGGTACAGCTCATTAACTCAGTATAAAATCAACAGAAGTCAACGGAACGTCCCTATCAAACAAATGTGTGTGTGTTGTGGTAAAGTGAATATGCTTATATGACAATCTGTGTGTTTAATGGACTCTGCTCTAATGGTGTTTATACAGCACTACTTTAATGCCTCCAGCTGCTTTGTGCTGTGCATCTAGCAGATGTGTCTGTGTGTGTTTATGGCTATGCGTTTGCTAGAATTGTACGATACAGCATGTTTATACATATGTGAAATGGTACTGTACATGTGCATTTTGTTAGCACAGATGTGTGTTTTTGTGATTCAATTAAAGGGTTTGTGGTTCAATTTTACAGCCTTTACTGACAGATGTTTTCTTTCCAAAATGACTCAAAACGAATGAACAACTGGAACATGTCATATGTGAGCGAATTGAATAAACGAGACGTCTTGTGAACAAACCAGAGTGTGTAACTGCTTATTTACCACAGTTTGATGTGTCACTGGAAAAATTAACTAACTATTCACAACTTTCTTTTTTGAACTATGTTGGTTCAGCAATATAGAATTACTGTTGGTGTTACATACTGTAGATAGTGGAGTAATAATGTCTATTACTTAACTGGTTTGAGATCAAGTTAATGTCAGATTATTGCTGTGCATTTTTATCACTGGTACATTATAAAGGTAGATTTTAGTATTTTGGAATATTAACAATATATTATATGAAGAATCTGGCAGTGATTGAGCGGAAGCCATTGTAGTAATGAACTGAATCAAAATAGAGCTGCACGATATATCGTTTCAGCATCGATATCGCAATGTGCGCATCCACTTTTTTCACGCAATTGGACTACTTTTAAATTGTTGCCGTGGGTTGATTTTCCCCTGTGGGTTAAAGATTTGAAATATTGCATAAATTACATTTGACTGAAATGCTTGTATTGAAACATTTTGAATTCTACATATGATAAAACTGCACTAAGTTTTGTGAAGGAGGGCCAATGATAGGAAGCCTTTGAGCTGTGTTTATGATCAATGTGCATAACAGTGACTGTCAAATATGTATTTTAGTTATCGAAATGACATATTTTGATAGTTAGAATATGGTCATTGCGCTGCTTTGGGCTGTTTTTAACTGCCATGGGCTAGTTTTGTCACGCAGACCTGGCAACCCTGGCTGTATGGAGCAGATGCTTTCAGTTTAGAATTATAGCGTATGTTTTCCAACTAAACTAAATTATTTTTATTTCTATAAAAAGGCAATATGACACAGTGGGGGAGGTGCCGCAGGGGGCAAGTAATGTAATCGGTGTATGTCCAAACACCGTGTAACACCGACTACAGCAGTAAGCCTATAGAGCTTATGTAACTTCATTCTTGTTGTGCGCCAAATCATGGGACTGTGGGACGACGGGACCCGCACTAAATTTTTTTGACCATGCACTCCCGCCCGCCTGCAGCCCTGTACTGTGGATTACAGAAATGCAAACATTTTCCACATTTATCAAAATAAATGTCAATCTTCCCATGTAGACTATAGGGAAGTTTTTTCCAGGGCTGCCATCCACGCTGAATCTGAAAGCCAATGAAAAATCGGCCCTCCTGAATTATGAGGTTAATGACAAAAGTTGCAACCATAGTTGGCTAACTGTGCTTTTGAGAAATGCACCGCTAAACAAGAATCTGCTGGCTGACAGTGATTGAACAAAACCCATTTCAATATTGAACCAAAATTAATCACTGGTATATTATAAAGGTCCAAAGCAGATTAGTATTATTATTATTTTTTCCTTACTGTGAATTTAAGTTCAGTCTAAAAACATAAAATGTTTCTACTGTATTTTTTTTATGATAAAGTTCTGTCAACCACAACTGCTGGACCTGGTAAAGTTCACACTTTTTCTTTTTTTCTCAGAGCTGTACTTCCAACCACACAACTTTACAATGTTTGTGGAAATAAACATTCACTAAGATCAAAATCACGGTCACTGGTATATTATAAAGGTCCAAAACAGATTTAGAATGTTATTTAATGATATACATATATATATATATATATATATATATATATATATATATACTTTTTTTTTTTTTTTTTTACTGTAAATTTAAGTTCTGTGACTTCTTTGGTTGCCAGACATCACATTTTCACACTTTTTGTATGATAAAGAAACTATGCTTCTAAACACAGGTTGAGAGCTGTACTTACAACCACAACTTTATGATGCTGTTTGCTAATGTTTGTTTTAACTATAGTTTTGGGAAACACCAAATCATTTAACTATATCGGTAAAGACAAAACTTGCAACCATAGTTGGATAACAATTCTTTTTGGAAACACCCTTGAACGAGAACCTGCTGACTGACAGTGATTGAACAAAAGCCATTTCAGTAATGAACCAGAACAAATGTTTCTGGTGAACTGAATTGAAAGATTATAAAGATTCACTGGGATCAAAATCACCATGACTGGTGCCAACTGCTTTATCCCTGCCTCCCTCCATCTCCATCTGTTTCTGCTGCACTGGTGACCATGGCACTATAGTCACATTTCCTTTTCCAACTCGACAACCGCTGGGGACTCAATAGCAATGCCGCTTTTAACACCCTGTCTTTCCCGCTAGGTGGGAAATTGACCACCATGGCTTGGCTGCAATTGCTTTGGCTTATTTCCGCTCTGTTTCCTTTCCGTGTCTTTCTCTTCTGCAGCTTCGATGCCCTCCGCTGCATCTGCGGCACGTCCTACCTGTCCCGCTATCCGCTCTCCTCCCTTTGGTCTCTGATCTTTTGCCTCTTCACATCCCATCTGACCCTCTGCCAGCTTCTAACCCAACCGTGAGGTTGTATCTGTGGGCAATAGCTGCGACGGGTTCCAGATATCACTTCCTTTGTCACTTGCTCCTCAGTACATATTCTGGTACACACGGTGACTCTTCTGTCCTTTCCAGCTGGCTGAGGTGCTACCGTCCATATCCATCTCTTTCCACTCCCTTCAAGTACGGATATCGACTTGTTTCTCCTCACCTCCTCCTCTGGAGCTCAGTGTCTATCACGCTATTGCTTATCATGACTTTCTCTATACAAAATATATCACATTTGTCACATGGCACAAGCAACTCTTCTAAAAGCCTTCAGATGTAGACTCATGGGATTTTCATAAAGTTTTTAATCACTTGTTTTGCATTTGCATGTGTTGTCCTTATTTCATTATGCTCATTCTTAAAAATCAATATCGGAGCTTTTATGTCCCTGAGGTTGGTTTTTATTACAACTAACAGATTTAAACTTTTTTTTATTTATTTTAGGTTTATATTAAAACTGATTTAATTTATTTTTGATAATATTTTTAATAAATTATATTGTTTAGTTTTGACCCAGACTTTCAAGCTTAAAATATGAAAATCCATAAATATATAGAATAGTTTTAAAGTAATTAGCAACATTTCATCATTAAAAAAAAAAAAAAGAAATCTGTATTTATTGTGTGAAAAATTACAGCTGTCCCACGACCAGCAGTTTTGCCCCTAAAAAGTAAATTAACTTTAATGTTTATTTAATTTGGAACTTGAAATATTATATGATATTCATTTGTTTGTATTATTCATCTATGTATTTATATATTTTGTGTAGATATTTAAAATTATTACATTTCCCACATGGAAAATATTAAATGTGCTAGCTATGTAAAATGCTTAGGCAATGAAAAAATAAAAGAGTCTGTCCTTTTTTCTGAAGTTTAATATACAATGTCCACCACAGAATGTTATCAAGCAAAGTAACCTTGAGGGCATAAAAGGTAATTTATTTTTCAAAATGTCTTGAATGATGGTCCTCAAACAACCTCTCTAATATTGGCCAGAATAAAAAAAAAAAAAAAAAACTCATTTCATTTCCTCAATATACCAGTCAAACACTCTTAATTCCCGAAACACCTATTCCATCCTCCACATCCACCAGTGGATGTCCAGAGAGGTTTTCAGACAAAGTATATTGGGTAAAATGTGAATAAAAAGTCTAAGTGATTAATATATCTTTAGGCGGGAAATTAAAAGTGACCCTAAATACTTACAGTATACATCATATCAGCAAATGTGTTAGAAATCAATAATTCCTATTTCCAAAATTACTCTAAGGTTCCTCTTGTCTGCGTTTCTGTTAATTTGGTCGATAATGTTTCATCTGAGACGCAAGCATTAGTGTTGCAGACTACTCTTTGTGATGAATAACATTGAAAAAATGACATACTTCACCATTATTCAAGCGCGTTTTGTCTTCAGTTGAACTGTCATCTTGCTCCATTGTGTTCAGCCATCATCTTAAAATAAAAGGTTTTGAGTTGTTTCTGCATTTTCAGTAGACTAAAAAACAACAACAACAACAACCTAGGCTCATTGAAGAGACATTCCTGTAACTATACTTATGCAAAACTCCAAAAAGTGTACCTATACATACAATTCATTGCAGTTTCCGGCTGAAATAAACACTAGTGGCATAAAACACCAACACCTTTTATTCTTTTTCACACAAATTATGATTATGAGAACAGTTTGTCCATTAATAAAGACTTATTTTTGTGCAGTTCCTTGCACAATACTATGCGACCACAGAGCACTTTTACAATAGTACATGATTTGTGAATTAATAACAACTATGATGTTTTCATCACATAACCAGCTTCATATGTATGAATTTTCTGACATAGTAAACTTGCTTGTTTGCTCACCCAGTGCAACATTGCACTTGCAATATGAAGCTTTCATGTAAGAGTCCCGTCAAACACAAGTCATGATAAAAGAGCTCAAAGAATTTTATAAGAAAGCTAAAATGGCATGGTTGCTTCATTTCCAAACTACCCCGATACAACAACCAACGTAATAAAACACGTGGTTGTATTCACTATCTGTTTTGGATAAAACTAGTTCTCTTTCATATCTTATTGTGCTTAAACTGTCAAATACACAAAAGTTACAAAAACACATAAAACAGTAGATTATTTCTGTGAAGGTAAACAGCTGGGAAAGAAATTGCATGTTTATATTAGATCTGTGTGGCAGCAGCGTAATATACAGTAATAAATAAATAAATCCTCTGAGGCTGGGACTCTAAATAGTGTTCTGTGCTCGTCTGTGCCGCCAAAGACAGAACAGTTAACATGCTTTGCTTGAACTTTCGCTATGGCGTTAGAACTGGTACACCGTTGTCACTTGTGAAAACACAATGGCGGCACCGTGGATGGAAACTTCCAGATTAAGGGGCAGTAATATTATAATAAGATCCCCTTTCTATGTCACAGGGGGAGTGAAATCTGAGCGGCTCGTTTTTCACAAGCTTGCAGAGAAATGCTTACCAAAAAAATTCCGGGTTGATCTTTTTCACGGTTTTTCACGATTTAACACGGAAAAAGTCAGATTTTCATGATATGTCACCTTTAAAAGTGTTGCGAAACGTGCAAGAAGCAATGTTTTATCATTTTTCTGTCACAGGCACATATTTCCAATGAGTCTTGGTTTTTAAAAACAATAACCCTGCTAGGTGTGAATGAATAAAGTTTGAAAACTGCTTTAGATACAACATGCTACATAATCAACAGTACAGAACATTTGCATGCTATTTTAGTACTGTAGATGTTTAATGACAAATGACAAGATGTTAAATGACAGATTTAACTCGGTGTCTTAACTCGGTGTCAGGTTCGAGCATAACAGTTCACAGAAGCATTAAACTAAAATTGACAACAAATAACAAATAAACTTCTTTAGAGCAACACTTTCCAGAGGCTTTTAAACTGTTGAGGCGATAAAGTTGCCAGCATCAAAAACCTGCTTAAATGTGTTTCTCATTAGCAAAAAATTGGCCAGTTAATTAATGGAATTGATTCATTCTTCCTGAAGCGTTTCACCCTGGTGGCTCCAGCAGAGTGTGTGTGTGTGTGTGGACTGGACAGGGCGCAAGGCCAGTTCCTGAACTAAAAGAGGGATATGTAATTAAGACAGCTTTTCTGTTCACCCACTGCCTTGCCAACAGACAAATTTCTTTCTTTACATTTCTTTAAGCCAAAAGGGCCCAAATTTAGCTCTTTATTGATGTATTCATCATCTATCTATCTATCCATCCATCTATCCATCTATCCTTCCATCCATCCATCCATCCGTCCATCTATCCATCTATCTATCTAACCATCTGTCCATCCATGCATCCATCTGTCATCCATCCATCCATCCATATATCCACATATCCTTCCGTCCATCCATCCATCCATATATTTGTCCATCCATTCATATATACATATATCCATCTATTCATCCATCCATCCATCCATCCTCTTGTCATATGTAGGGTCTCCGGTATGTTTTTATTTATTTTTTGGAGATAAGATTACATTTGAAATATATTTTAAAGAAAACTTCTTTAAAAATCCTTTAAATATATAGCTTATTTTATTTTACTTATTAATATATTTAAATATTTATTTATTTAATTTGATGGTGACATTAAATTTTAAATATATTTGGTAGTCAATTTTTAATACCAATTTTTCTATTTATGTTTACTTTTGATGGTGAGATTAAATATTCTTGCCAGTCAAATTCGATTTTTTTTTCTTTAATTAATACACTGTAAATTAATCCATCCATCTTCCTTCTATTTATTACTTTTTGGTGATGAGGAAAAAAAATCATACATTTTAAATATGTTTGAGAGAAAACAATATATATTTTTTTTAATCTGTTGTATTTGTTCTCTCAAATATATTTAAAACTTAAATCTTATAACTTTGAACATTTCAGGCAGAATTTGTACAGTTTATTAACTATAATAACTGAGGTCTGGATGTGCTTCACATCTGCTTGTACGAGATGTTATGTGAATGTATTTGTTCAGTCATTTCCAATTATTGCAATCAGATGGTTTCATTTCAAAGCTGTACAAAATCTGAAATGTTTAAACCCTTTTTGCAGAAGAATGGTTGTGTTTTAGGTGAGCAGGCAGTGCTTTACTGTTGTCTGGGACACATCAGGATGGATTAGCATTTAGACTACAGATGTGATGTGCTAAATGAATAATTTTAGCCCCCGTTTGCACCTGTATTTAGCACTGACCACTTGTGATCGCCAGAAAAGGATACTAATAAAAGTAGAAAACAAAAAAGAAAGCCCTCATATACTTTGAAGCATTATTAATGTTGTGCTAAACCCATATGCACAACTGTACAAGGCCAGAGTAAAGGTAATGCATGGTTGTTCTGTTTTTTTGGGGGGGGGGGTTTGTGTGTGTTTGGATAGCATATGGTCCAGAACAGAAGTTGCTACATCACACACTTGCACACGAAGGTGCTTCCTCTTATGATAAATGAGTCTGACCCTGTATCTCCACTTGCACAACGGAAGTGCAGCATGCTGTCAGACTGGTGTGGCCTGGCTGTAGATTCAGCTGACGCACACAAAGCCACAAACTCAGACTCGCACACCAATGTAAGCGCACTATTCATCCACAAAATGTAATCTATAAATGAACAGCATCAACAAACTATCTAGAGCCTGTGTGCTTATTGTTTTTGGCACATAATAAGGTGTTATATTGTGGTTGCTTCAAGAGAAGTTCGTTTCTGCTACATTTTCACAACCATAGACACATTTTTCCTTTGCAGATTACTGTCACTGTCCATAATTTCTCCAATCAGGCCTGCACTCTAAAATGAACTCATATTACACTCTGGTTTCATTGTTTAAAAAAAAAAAAAAAATACTGTAAAATTCTTAAATAGTTCTTAAATTGGGTTTTAAAGAACAGTTCTTAAAGGAACAATTTATTTCTTAGTTTAAGAACATTCGGTAACACTTTAGAATAGGGAACACTTATTAACTATTAACTACGACTTTTCCCTCAATAAATCCCTAATGTGCTGCTTATTAATAGTTAGTGCGGTAGTTGTTAAGTTTGGGTATTGGGTAGGATTAGGGATGTAGAATAAGGTCATGCAGAATAAGGCATTAATATGTGCTTAATTAGTACTAATAAATGGCTAATATTCTAGTAATATCCATGCTAATAAGCAACTAGTTAAGAGACCCTAAAATAAAGTGTTACCGAACATTCTAATAACATATATAGACGCTAAAGGTTCGTCATGAAACCATTAATGCTAATAAATAACTTTTACTTTCAAGAGTGTAATAATACACTGGATTGGTAAAAATAATAGTAAAATTAAACAGCACAACCTTAACACTGATAAGAATAAAGATGTTTCTTGAGCCTCAAATCATCATATTAGAATGATTTCTGAAGGATCACGTGACACTGAAGAAGACTGGAGTAATGGCTGCATACTAATACTAAATTGCATTGCAAAATATAATAAAATAGAAAACATAAATAATAGTTCACAATATTATTGTTTTTACAGTGTTTTTGTTTAAAAAAAATGCAGTCTTGGTGAGAATAACAGAAAAAGCCTTTGAACAGTTTTTATACCATTAAAATCCATCATAAAAATGTAATTATTGCATTTAAAACTGTGATAATCTAAACAAGAAACACAATCAACCATAAGCTATTTCAATTGTGTGTGTTTGTGTGTATGTGAAAACTGTTTTTAATTATATTTGTCATTTACCCATTGCAAGGCATCTTGATTCTGAAATTGTATAAATTCCCAATACCCCTCATTTCCTTTAAAAATGACACATTTTGATGAAAAAAAGGACAGAATTTTTCAAATACAGTTTACTTTGTAAAAGTCCACAAAGGCCTTAGGGAGATTTAGATCAGATGCATTCTTGCATTTAAAAACAGCTAGACTGAGCAGAATCGAATGCAGGAGGTTTCAGGACACCAACAGAACTGATCAATAACAGAACCTCCAATTTTGATGTTGATAATAAAATCAGTTTACATGTTATTCACCAACTGCCCCCTTCTTCTACAAAAATATTCCCAGCAACTTCAGAAACACACACATCACTTTTCACTCACATGCACAGCACTTTTATCGCCTACCAAATGTTAATTTAAACTGCGCGCAAACAAGCTGCTTTTGACATAGTACCCACATACTCATAGACACACAGACAAACTCACACTCCTTGCTGATCACAGCAGATGCGTCTTGCAGCAGAAGGGTGAACGTAACATTTTATGCTTCTACATTCTCCCGTTCCCCTCTTCATCCATAAATAACGCAGGTGCACACTGTACCACATTTTTACCACCATTTTGCTGTCTAAGACAAATTTCAAGAATGGTAAAAAGATTTTGTTAGGGCGATGACAGACTCCAAACACTGACTTCTTTTTATGCTTTTCCAGGAGAAACTTTGCTAACCTTAGTGCAAGTGCTTACTTGCGTTTGTGCAGTGCCATTTCAGCAAACATAGGCTCATTGGAAAAAACATGCCTCTACCTTACATTTTTGCGAAAACATACCTAAACACATGACCTCAGAACACTTTTGCAGTAGTGAATGATTTCTAAACATTTTGATGTTTGAATCACAGAACCAGCTTCATATGTATGGCTTTTCTGGTGGTGTAAACATGCTTGGTAGCTCACCTGGTACATAATAAGGCATTATATTGTGGTTGTTTCAAGAGAAGTTTCAGCTGAATTTTCCCTGCTTTGAGTAGAGACAAACATAGACACATTTTTCTCCTTCACAGATTTCTTATCTTTTTTTCTTCTTCTCCAATCAGGCCAGCAATCTAGAATGGTTTTAATTTAAAAAAAAAAAACCACTTGAACATTAGTCTTTTCATGGCGTTTATATTTCTTGATGATTTTTTAATGCTTGTATTCCACCTGTTCAAACAAACATTTCTTGAGCAGCAAATCATAATTTTAGGATGATTTCTGAAGGATCGTGTGACACTGAAAACTAGATTAATGGCTGTATACTGCTAAGAAATAAATTACAATTTAAAATATATTAAAATAGAAAAAATATAATAATATTTCACAATATAATTGTATACTGTATTTTTGATCAAATAAATGCGTAAGAAATTTATGCAAAATAAAACATACCTATACATAACAATTCACTGCAGTTTCCAGCTGAAATGAACACTAGGGGCAGTAAAACACTAACACCTTTAGTGTTTTAAACTATGTTATGACCTCAAAACACTTTTACCATAGTGCATGATTTGTAAATGATTACATTTTGTTTGCACCACATAACCAGCTCCATATAGCTTTTTTGATGTTGTAAACTTGCTTGTTAGCTCACCTGGTACAGCACTGCATTTGAGATGCAGAGCACTCGAGTATAACACAAAACACTAAAAGCAATGCAAGATCATTTTTCAGAAATGTTAGCATATGCACGTTTTTTTCTTTTTCTTTGAGTCTGGGTTGCAATTTCGTGTGTAAATGAGAATGTCAGAACGAGGCACCATTGATGTGAAATGTCCAGTCAATACTGTCAGTCACAACCAAAGTCTTGTAAGTCACACAGTTTGAAATCCATTGATTCATACAGTCATACAGTTCTTTAGCTGTGTGTGTTATTTCTGTCTTTTTATGTAGACTGTCAGCTCATAGGACTACATTATGAGTCTTATGACATCAACTGTCTTTCATGTCAGATAGTGTAAAATACTTCGCAGTTAAGGACTTTGGTCAAGATTGACACATTGCCCAGCCTTTTCATTTAACTAATCATGTCCCATTCTGACATCCTTATTGACGCGCAAAATTGAAATGGTACCACACAAACTCAAGTGAGAATTTGTGCTTACGATGGCAATTTTTTACCTGGAAATGAAAAATAAAAAGACAATTCATTTCATACAATCTGACAAGCAAAAAAGGCAACATACACCTAGTTTAAAGGGATATAAGAGCAGCAAGGTGATGAAGATGTGGCCAAATGGTCTAATTAAAACTCTAAACTGTGGCTGTTGCCTGTAATTTTGACCGATTTGCATGTGATTTCGCTGAAAATGAGTAGGGCTGATTAGAAGACGGGAAATTGAAAGAGCGCTAATGATTGACGCAAGAGAGGGAGTTTAGCTAGAGAGTGGAATGAGACACAAATACACACAGCACAAGAAAATGCAGATCGTGTGCTTATGTACAAAAGAAAAGTACGTTAAATGAGGTCAGGTGTTTATTTATTTAAAAACATTCACTCTAGGAGAGATCCTCGTGGTGGTGTGGTTGATTCTCAGCTGCTGCTCATGGGGATTGTCAGCACTTGTGAGATGGCCCAAATAGCAATGACACATTCTTTAAAACATACATGCTGTGACACCATCTTTAAAACCTGCATGATGTGACACCATTTTTAATACATGCTTATGGCATGAAGCCTTATTCTGAGCCACCGTGGATCTACGTATTGCTTGCTAGCAACAGTATGGAAATGTTATTTACTGTTACAGCGATAATACAGTAGCTGTTGATGTCTGAAGAACTTGGGTAGTCATCTTAATAAAACAAGGCACCATTGGCGTCTTCATAAAATAAGATACACTGTGTAGTCAAAATGCATTGTCAAATTCGTGTTTTGCAAAAGTGAATTGAAACTGTTGTGCCAGATGTGAAGAGAAGGAGAATTTTCACTACCATTACCTTTGTAATCTTTCATTGTCATCCTGCCAAACAAAATGCTACACAGAGCTATTTCCCATACATAAATTTAACATATGACATATTACCCTATATCAAGAGTGATACTGCCATATGTTGCTTATAAGGTCTTATATGATTTTTACATATGTACATTCTCTAGTCTAGGTAGATGAAGATATAAGTTTATATATAAAATCCCCATGGTAAAATTTGTGTATGTACATGCAGTATATAAATAATATCTATATGATGATTTTTATATGATATGTGTAGCAAACAATATATAACAATATATATTTATATATGCTACAACGTATTTACAAAAATCTAGATGTTTATTATGTTTTTGTAAGTTTTTTTATTTTATTTTACTTTTTATTTAGAATGGATATACATGTACATAACATATGTCCAAAAATGTATTATACATGGATAAACATACTTATTTTTTATGGGCTAGATATATATGTTAATATATGAAATTGTTTTAATTTCTAACAGGTTTCATATATGTTTTTCCTTCATATGACAATATATTTCATATATGGAAATGTAACATACATTACATTTGTGTATGGGTTATGAAAGGATAATTTACTAAGAGGTTTTATTATCATGCTGTGTAAACATTGACTCATTAGGTGCTTTGCTTAAAAGCGTAATCTCTCTGGGTACCACATGAGTACTTGCATGACCACTTTAAATTATATGATCACTCATATATCATAGTCATATCAAGTCAAAGTAACATATTTATTTAATTTAATAAAATATGCAATTCATCAGACCCTCAACCAACTTCATTTTTGTATTATATGAGCATAAACTAGACAAGATACAAAATAAAAATAAAAGATTTTAAATGACATGTACAGTCAATTTTAATTATACTTAAACATTTAAGGTAGCAAAATAACTTACTGTAAATTTTGTTTTTAATTTTTTACAGTGCACCCGCATCTTGGTGAAATCAACACTGGAGTTTCTAAGTTGAAAGCCAGATTTAGGCTTTCCAAGGAAGTTGGAAATTCAGACATTCCAGACTGAATAGAAGTAATATAGTAGTATGCCATCACGATTAGCATGGCCAAGTTACCCTGCTGGTAAATGCCATGAATGCACCACCAGAAGCAAAAAGCTTCTCTCCCTGTTGACAGTCATTCAAAATTAGCAGTTCATTCTGCCAGAATACAACTTTTGCAATCAATATATAAATTGCAAATATTTCCTTAAATCATTGTTGATCTGCATCCATCTGATCAAAAAGAGAGTGGACAGAACCTAATCCCCACCCTATATTTCTTTTCTCTTCCAATAATCCATTTCACTCTGATGTACATCACAATATGGAAGAAAAGATCTGTCGCTACTTCCATTTTATTGCAAAGTGTGAAACAGCTTCAGCAGGTCAGGATAGTTGCTAGTGAAGGGCTTGGGACTGTACATGTGATGCCATTAACCAACCAGCTTTATCTTGACATCCTTTTCATTTGTTCCAGAGTGATCAGTGTATCTGTACAAACTCATGTGTACTTTTTCCTAAAAACATCATATAAATTCATACAGAATCACCAACTTGTAAAACAGTTGTTTTCCTGAGAAACTGGGTTGGTAACTTCCACTGAGGTGAATGGGAATGTTAACAGACAGATTTCTCCAGGCATTAGACCTCTTTATTTTGAACTAAGCAGGTCTATGAAGCAAACAAATGAATCGTTCCACCCCTGCCCTCCATCATGCTTGTAGGGTCCTGGATGTTGTTTTCAGTCGTGCTCTGGGTGAGGCAATAGATGCTGATTCATTAACACTGTTGTTTGCTCCGTGTGCCTGACTGACAGCAGTAGCAAGTTCCTGTTCTATCTTTCATTCCCTCACATCTCCTCATGCCCCACTCATTTAACCCTCCTCCAAGAGCTGTTTCAGTCAGGTGAGACTCTCACCTCTCTGCAGCGTGTGAGTGAGACAGCGAGGTCGAGCAAACAGCTTGGGTCAAAATAACAAGCATGTTTCCGTGTGATGCGTTATTCACCCTCAATTTCACACCTTCTCTCTTTTTTTCCTTCACTAGCAGCTGAGTCGAAGGGTTGTCAGGGCTGTAAGGTGGAGGATTGTGGGTAATTATACTGAAGCAGCTGAACAACCATGGAAAGTGAGCGATCAATGGAATGACACAGGCTACATCCGAATCACAGTATGTCAAAGAGTAGTATGTCTGAATTCACAGTATTCTTAAAGCAGAAGCATTCATAAAACAACGGAATCTATTATTCAAAAGAAGTACCTAGTCAGAGAGTGTGTGATTTTGGATGCGGCCATGGGCAAGCCCTGGATCTTATAAAATAGGCTATGTGCACTTTATATGCTGACTATACAACTTAGAAAAATGTAAGCATATACTAGTAATTACGGTGTCAAGTAAAACGTAAGTCATTTTGCATCTAAAGTGTATTACTTAACTTTTATAGTTTGAAAATAATAACATGGTAGTCATTGTAATCTGTTTTAGTCCTCTATTCTGTTTAATATTAGGATTTGTCATTGAAATTCTTTATGACAGCCTATTCTGTGCACTTACCCTCTGTTTTACCTGACAAGTGTCTGTAATATCACTGTCAATCATCTCATCTTGAGCTCTGACACTTGCTGCATCAGCAAGTTCATTGACTTGGGCAGATATGTAATATTTACAAAGAACGTTTCCCTATCAAACCATGCATATGTGTGTATTTTTGTGTAAAAACATTTTCACACATATCCCAATCTGATCGCAAGAGACAATGTTTTAGTAATGGGTGTTTTTGTACTATAGTTTATATTAAAATGTATGATTTGTTGGGGGAAAAAAGCATGAAGCTCCATCTCTAAACAACCTTAAGCACGGCATTAACAGATTGTACAAAACTAAGAATTGTCAATCATCTCAACTTGAGCTTTGAGAGCTAATTGATTGACTTGGATGGATATGTTATGTTTATCACTAACTGTGCATACATGGTAGAGCCCTGCACAGGCCTCAAATTTAGGGCCTAGCCTGGCCCTGGCTTGAGACGCTCAGGCTCTAGCCCGGCCCGTGTCCGACAGCTTATCAGAATTACCGGCCCGAGTCTGACCCGAACCCGTGTTTTTTCCCCCTTCTCCCAAAACAGCTTATACTACTGTTTCAGCTATTAAAATAGTTCAATTTTGTATGTAATGGCAAAGTGATTATATTTCGTTTCGTTTTTTCATTAAATTTGTTATAAGATAAGTTCGTTATAGGCCTAGTTTTTGTTTTTTAAAGTAACGACCAACCGGCCAGCGGCATACAGTTGATCATAGTGTTTGTTTGATCAGTTTAGCCTTCTCAAATCATCATGACTTGCCTAAAATAAAATCTATAGATATAAAACAGTTCAAGCATATAAAAATGTTTAAACGTTAAACCTAGATAAATGTGCGCTGTATCCAATAGTTTGTGCGGAGAGTGGAAGCTAAAGCGCGTTTTGCAGGACATGGAGACGCCAGCGCAATCACTTGCAATTTTTTCAGTCGATACGCTGTCATTTTTGTTCATAAAGGTAAGAGTAATACATCATTCGGAACTGTAAGGGTCTACTTTTATTTGTGTGCAACAAACGTTGTGCTTTTATAAAATAAAGAAAACAAACATGATGCGCTTTCTGCCGTCTCGTCTTGAACAGGAGCGCTTCACAAAAATGAACCGAAACTCAGCAAATACATGCCTCACAGACTTTTATTACTTTTTATTACTTAACGAAATAAAACAAATTGAAAACAAAAACTCTTTCAGTATAATCATAATCATAATCCATAAAGATGCATTTCTCTCTAAACGTGCGTCTAATGAGGAGACGGCTAGTCAGGATCAGCAACTTCGTCCTTGCGAAACGGACTCAGAAAACACTTGTTTATTAATGAATTATTCAAATATCTCCTTACTATTTCCCCCTGACACATTCATGGCAATTACTTTTGCTGGGTCTTTGCGGCAAGCTTAAGCCTATTGCGTGCATTTGAAAGCAAAACTCTTCAGCTACGCTGATGGCACTCGCTGCTGCTTCTGCTGGACACTAAACACCGTTGAGCCGCTCTTGACAGTCGTGGTAGCATGGTCTCCTGTTGTTTCCACCAGCGCGGCAATTTTTTTTCATCACTAATTGATGGATGTCTAAAATATAAAGATAAGGAGAAGCCTAAAACCCCGGAGAAGACCGGCCCATGTCTGAACTATGACGTGAAAATTGACCCAAAGCCCAGCCCTAGGGATGTAAAAAGTTGGGGCCGGGATGAAATGCAGGACTCTAATACATGGGTATTTGTGTATAAAATCAAATCTGTGTACAAACTTTATTACCAACTACCACCAAAAAACCAACTAGATCACCAAAAAAAAAAAACCTTAGTAGGGTGTGAACAAGTGTTGCCAATTTAACATTGTTGCTAGATTAAGCGACTTCTCAAACCCCTTTTTTTTTTTTAATATATATATTTTTAACACCGCACCCCTCCCATTTTTTCTTGGGCTACACGCCAGGGGGTGCTACAGCACCCTTAGCACCCCTACTTCCCATGGTAATGCTAAACCTGAATGATAATTTTACATGTAAATATAGCCAAAATCACAGCACAGCAATTGATTTTATCTTATGTGACTTTGTCAGACAACGTTTGAGGGCTTGGAAGGGAGAGCTGGTTAACAGCTGGTAACACAGGCGAAGTCAAACAGATCATTAACAGATGGTCTATGGTAAAACAGTACATCGGGCAGGTCATCCAAACGCTTGCCTATCTTTCTTCGACCTCAAATATGTTTTTTCATCTGAAATATGTAAGTATTAGCAACTTTATATGGCCGCTCGCTTTAATGTTAACCTAGAGAAATATGCTCTATTGAAGTGTCTGTGCTGTGTGGAAGCTGACCAGTAGCGTGCTCACTGCACGACAGATGGAGGCGCCGGTGCGCTCACTTACTCCTAAAATACTTCCTCATTTTTGCTCATACAGATAAGAGAAATACGCTTTTGTAAAATAATGAAAGCAACAGGATGCTCTTTCTGCCGTGTCGGTCCGTGAACTTGAGCGCGAAACTCCAAAACTCCATGAGTGTTTGCCTTACAGACATAAAAAAATATCTAAAGAGAGTGAAAAGTCTACTTTAAAATAAACCAATTCAAATGGAAAACAAATATTCTCAGATTATGTAATTCGCATGAAACATACATAAAGATCCCATGTCCTGTGGTCCCATGTCTGGTGGTCCCATGTCTTGTGGTCCCAAGTTTGGTGGTCTCATATCTAGTGGTCCCAAGTCCAGTGGTCTTATAGCTCCCATGTCTGGTGGTCCAAAGTCCGGTGGTGCCAAAGGTCCATCCACTGTCTATGGTGCTGCATGTAATAGTAACTGCTGTCTGATGTGTTTGGGCTGCACACACCTCTGAAGGTGTTGCTCTTGAGCTCTCTTTCATGACCAAGGAGGTCATCTCTGAAACCTCTGCCTGTCCTGTCGTGGCCAAAGAGGCCATGTCTGACCTCGCCCTGGACACCAGCTCCACCTAGGCTACCTGAACAGCCAGTGCTGCCTTGATTCCCCCTCTGCTGGCTCCGTGCTGACTCCCCATTCTGCTGGACCTGCTGAAGTCTCCAGACCCACTTCCACTTCACAGGCCTGGCCTGCAATCCCTCCCCCTGTTCCGCCTCCGCTCCACCACCCTCCTTTGACTCTGGGGTTACGTTGGGGTTTTGTTGGCGTATGGATGCCGGGCTGTTAAGGTTATTACGGTCATGTCTTTAATTTTGAAGTCTATTCATTTCATGTTTCCTGTGTATTTGAATAGTTATAGTTTTTTTTCTGGTGCTTAACCCTGTCACTGATTCCAGGTGTCTCTTGTTAGAAATGATACATTTTCTGTTCTGTTCAATTTTCAATCTGTTTTATTTCTTTAAACCTTTGTTGCGTTTCAATTTCAGTTAGCTCACCAAAAAAAAGTATGTTAGTTTTGGATTTGAACCCAGGTTTCCTCACATAAACAAACACTAATTAAGTCATAATAGGTTGTAAATGAATTCTCGCCATTATTGCAGAGTCACATAAGGAAATTATGCAGTGTAGGGTTAAAAATGTACTCAAATTAATTGCTTGCTTGTGCTTGGAGGAGAGGGTGGGATGAGTGAAAATGTGGTGTCCTAAAGCTATGTCTAAGATCTGGTACACTGAAATCTTTTATTCTTACATCTTTATCTGTCTTTCTCTTATTCTGCTTCATGCGACTTGTATCGCAACTCTCTCCTCTATTATTTCTTGCTTTCTCAGAAAGAACAGGCCTGAGGAAAACAACTTCCAAACAGTCTTCAAACCCTGTAATGAGCGAACAAGCAAAGCTCAGGGCTTAGAGAAACAGACACCATCATTCAGGTGCTTCTGTCTTTGATTCTGCCCATGAAGCACTTTGATTTCTGTTGGGGATTTCACACATGTTTTTTGAATGTCAAACCCCTACAGAACTACAAAGTGAAGTGACTATTCAGATCCCATTAAATAAAGATGCAGGACCACTTAAGGGCCTCTTCAAGGCTCAGGTAATATCTTGACTGAATCATTCAAACAGTCAAAGCGAATAAACCATAAAATACACCTTACAAAAGAAGTGTCTTGATTAGCTAAATTGCACAGCTTCTGAAAATAATTGACCACTTTAAATCGGTCATACCATGAGGAATCACATTTTCCTTGATCTTTTGAGATAAAAGAGTTCATTGTACTGTGAATATATATAGTAACTTTCAGAACTCAAAACTTCCAGTGAACAAAGATGAAACCAAGCTACAACAATGACTTGTTCTAGACTTCTGCAACTTTTTCCAGTCAGAATGAAGAATATTTCAACACTTATTATATTTCAAAACACAAGTCCTTTTTACATGGGTCAGAGATATTTGACATTTTTTTGTCTGTACATTTAAATACATTAAAATACATTAAAAATGTTGTGATGATACAACTGCCTTGATATTATAATGTAAAAACAAACAAACAAACAAAAAAACAAAATAAATAAATAAACAATGATTAGTTCAACATTGTATATATATTCTGTTTAGTGTTGATGATATATATATATATATATATATATATATATATATATATCAAACATCCCCTACACCATCACATGTTGTTTGGTAGGGTTTCAAGGAAAATTCTCCTCACTCATCCAAAAACAAACTCCAGCAAATTCAGTTGTCAGACACGACTGGAAATTCAAATGGCACTGGCTTCTATGGCCAGATAAAACTGAAAAAAAAGAGCTTTTTGGCAGCAAACCCACCAGATGAGTTTAGTACAAACAGGGATAAAAAAGTACCCCATGCCCACGGTTAAATGTACTTCTGGATCTTTAATGTTGTCGGCCTGTTTTTCTGCCAGAGGTCCTGAACATCTTGTTCAGATGCATGGCATCATGCAGAGAAGAAGTACTAACATGGAGCTGTGAATCTAAAGGATCTGGAGTGATTCCGTATGAAGAAAATGGTCTCTGATCTCTTATCAGGTGTTCTCCAAACTCTTCAGGCATTATAGGAGAAAACTCAAAGCTGTTACCCTGGGAAAAGGACATTGCAATAATTGGGTGCCAATAATTGTCGCCAACATTAACTAGAGAAAGCATTTATTTCACAATGAGATTTTCCCCCCACTTTCAATTGTTTTATTTCAATGATAGGTTGGAATTTTGTGAATTTTTTGAATGAAAGATAAAAAGGATAAACAATGCAGATTTGTTTTCACAGCCACCTTTGCTCATATTTATCAAGGATGCCAATATTAGTTTAGGGCACTATATATATATATATGTGTGTGTGTGTCTGTGTGTGTGTGTGTGTGTAATTTCATTATAAGCTTTAAAAATGAATGTCTTTTTCCAGAAAAGCTTTGCTTAGATTAACTCATTGTCTACTATGCCGTATTGTTATAAATACAGCAGTGGAACATGTATTAGACCAGAACGACCAGTTGAAGAAGTGGAACTGTTTACCATATCTGAAAAAAATAAATAGCTGTCAGACAGTATGCTAGGTATTGATTTTGAGTGTGTGCCAGTATATACATTGAGTATAACCTATGGTATAAACTCTGTGTGTGTGTGTGTGTGTGTGTGTGTGTTTATTGATCGCTTGGCCCAAGGGTGTATGGATAAAGGCTCTGGTCCATAATGAAAATGACTGGAATGGAATGAGTCACACAGTAAATAGTGTGAAGCTGATACATGACTCGCAGCCACTAATGGCACTGACATAAATCCATTGCCAAAGTTGCCTATAGCTTATGCTCTGAAAGCACCTCACATTCAGCCTTCGCTGTCCCAGAAATCCCAAGACATTTTGCGTGCATCGCATTATTTTAACTCAAAGGAAGTTGTTCCTTTCATTTGTCCTTCATATGATCGGCATTATGTAATATTTTCCCATTTGAATTTAAAAAAAGTAATGCTAAACAAGATGTTTGAACAAGAAAGAAAATAATACAATTGCAACATGTCTGTACAAAAAATGATTTTTATAATAATTTATCTTCTTATCTATTGTCATGCTTTTTTAATGAATTCATTCTTTATTTACAAATAAACTCTACAAACTCCTTTTAAGTGACTCATTATAATTTATCCTTAATATTGTTCTTGAAGCATAAATCATTCTCACTATTAAATCAGATTATTATGTGTTGCAAAAATGATATTACAGTTTTTGTTGCTCGCTTTGGTACTAATTTCACAAGTAAGGTGTAGTTTTTCAAAACTCTTAGTACTAATATCACAACAGATCATCAAAAGTGCACTTTTTTCAAACATTTCAGCATATTTTCAATTTCAATACACACAATCACAAAGTATCCTTTTCATTACACAAAATAATTGTTTCATCTATATCAATTCATTCATCTATATCAGGGTAACACTTTACAATAAGGTTCATTAGTTAACTACATTAGTTAACATGAACTAATAATGAACTGCACTTATACAGCGTTTATTAATCTTTGTTAATGTTAATTTCAACATTTAATAATACATTATTAAAATCTTGTTAACATTAGGTAATGCACTGTGAACTAACAATGAACATCTGTATTTTTATTAACTAACGTTAGCGAAGATTAGTAAATACAGTAACAAATGTATTGCTCATGGTTAGTTCATGTTAGTTAATACATTAACTAATGTTTAACTAATGAACCTTATTGTAAAGTGTTACCTATATCAGTTTCATTCACAGTAACTGCTTTTCATAATGCTCTTACTATCAAGCTTTTCATTTGCACGTCTTCTCATTCAGTTTCATACATTTGTCTATTATTTAATCTAACTCATCTTAATGGTTAACCAGTGAATCATTTGGTGCAGCTATATATATCTATAGATATAGATTCAATAGATATAGTTTCTAAAGAACTTGTTTGCTATTTAGGGGCAATCAAATGTAATTATTATTATTATTTTTTTTTTGCACTAAAAGTGATTTATCTTTGATGATAACCACTATTTTGTACATGTGTGTGTGTGGTTCAGGTAAACCCTATGTTATGGGAACAAAATGTTCTTCAAAGATGGCAATATCTGAAATCAATTTCCTTGTGGGAGACTTTTTTTCTATAAAAAAAAAAAAAAACATTTTTGTAAGGGTAGGTTTAGGAGTAGGGTTAGAGTAGGGGGATAGAATATATAGTTTGTACAGTATGCTATAAAACCCATTACTCCTATGAAATGTCATCATAATGATAGGAATACCTGTGTGTGTGTGTGTGTGTGTGTACCTAATTACCCTTATTTTGGGGACAAATTGTTACCCAGAAGTGAGCAAAACCTGATAAAATCACACACACACACACACACACACAAAAAATTTGAAGACATCCTCATTTGTAAAACTGTGTGTTTTGCAATTTGTGAACATACAGCAGGATATAAGGGAGGGAGAGAAACTGATCAGAGATTGATCTGAGATGTATCAGAAGAAGGGAGACAGATGGCATCAAATACACCATTTTACATTACATTATGCCATGTGATACTGTATATAGAGGCATTACCATGGTAGAGACTGCACATTACTATAACTCATCTGAAAAGTGCAGTTACAGTGTAGATTCAGTCATATGTCATACTGCATTGACAGTCAACTCTGTCTAGCACCAAACCATATTGCCATGTCATATCTTCATCACACCTTTTGATCCAGTAACACATTGTATAAATACTTTTACAAACATTATGCATTTTATGCGAGTTATGCAAGCTAGGTAATGTAAGTGTAATTTCTGACATGACAGTTATTGCCTCTATTACTGTAATTATTTCAGCAACAAAAGTGATTTGAAACACGTATCTTGAATTGTTTGCTATTAAATTAACTGACTGTTAAAAGTATTAAACTGAAAGAAGATCATACTGTTGTGTTTCGGTGATTAAACCAAATGTTGTCATTACATATTACACTAATCTTGTGTTTGAAACAGTGATTATGTGGACTGAAAATATGTGCAACTGAATAAAAGCATTACATCAGGTTTTGAAAGAATGACAAGCTGTGTTACAAGTGTGATCAGTTTGGATTTTTGTACTAAGAGTTTTAAAAAAGTACACCTTACTTGTGAAATTAGTACCAAAGCGAGCAACAAAAACTGTACCATAATCATTTGAACAGCAATAATATACTTGATGCCTCTGTCTATTTAAATAAATAAATACTGTAAACATCTTTTGTGGTACACAGCTTCCATATGGGAACATTTATAGTTTCTAAATTTACAGTAACACTGACCAAGCTGTGCAGTTCAAAAATGGAATGAACGAATGAATGAATGAATATGAATGAATAGGGCTTAAGTGTCTTCATCAACACTAAACCTTTAAACTCCTTTTAACTCATATTATATTGGATATCAATTAACATCATCAAACAAACAAACAAAAACATTATTGTATTGATACACTTTTATATTTATGTCATATATATCATAGTAAATATGGACTCATCATGTTTTTTTTTTAAGCTGAAGAGGTTTGAGATCTATAGAATCTGATATTTATAAAACAGATTGATATTGGATTGACTGGCATGCGATATGCTGTGTGGTGTAAGTGTTATCGGCACAAATTAACAAAAAATAAATTATTATTTTAAAAAGTATTATATAAATAAATGTATCAGTTTAAAAAGGCAAAAAAAGAGGCAATTCTGTGTCCTTTTTGCTTTTCAAAACTTGACGAAATTTGCCATCAACGCCAACTGATACTTGATGTCTGCAAATAAAGGAAGATAAATATTAGGAAAAAGGGAGGAACAGACCATGTGAGGGCAAAAATGTAGGCAAAAAGACAGACTTCGTTTTCTTATCAAAGCACTGTAGCAATGTGTCATAGAGGATTGAGAAATATGCATTGAATGGAGGCAATTACTTGAGCCAAATGTGTCTATTCTGAAGGAGACAATGCAGCACAAATCATGCTGGAAGATGAATGTGTCTCTACAACCACTGAAATTGAAATATTTCTGTTATGAGAGAGCACTGTTTTTCAAATACAACTTTAGAATGATAATGTCACTTCAGCGTTCTTCTTGTGAAATTAAACACTAAGCAGCAATTGTTAACAGCGAACATTCAAGGTCCTCCATGAATAAAAAGTGCTTTGTTTGGGATCATTAAAGGCATAGTTCACCCACAAATTTAAATTAGCTGAAAATTTGCTCACCATCAGGTCATCCCAGATGTAGATAAGTTTGTTTCTTCATCAGAACAGATTTGGATAAATTTGGCATTACATCACTTCAGTGAATGTAATGCCATCAGAATGAGAGTCCCAACAGCTGATAAAAACATCACAATAATTCACAAGTTATCCACATGACTCTAGTCCATCAGTCAACGTCTTGTGAAGTTAAAAGGTGTGTGTTTACCATTAAAGGAAACATTTCTAAACTACTAGTTTCACCAAATGGAACTGCACACACAATGGCTGTTTTCAAACAAGTTTCCAATTCACTCCCTACATCTGTCATTGGTTGACAGTCCACTGGACCCTCACCTCTCACTATTTGTTGAGCCAGTGTTGCACTTGCAAATAATACAACACAGACAAATACAAAATGCACTACAAATTCTGGCAATGCAACCAAATTCAGTAACACGCTGCAAATACAGAAATGCAATGCAAATACTCACAATGCAAACAAATACAGAAACATGCTGCAAATACAGAAACACAATGCAAATACTCACAATGCAACCAAGTACAGATGTGTGCCGCAAATACTCACAATGCAAACAAATACAGAAATGCGCTGCAAATACTAGCAACAAAACCAAATACAGAAATGCACTGCAAATCCTCACAATGCTACCAAATACAGAAACTTGCCGCAAATACACATAATGCAAACAAATACAGAAACATGCTGCAAATACTCACAATACAACCAAATACAGAAACACACTCCAAATACTCATAATACAACTAAATACAGAAACACACTCCAAATACTCACAATACAACTAAATACAGAAACACACTCCAAATACTCACAATGCAACCAAATACAGAAACGTGCTGCAAATGCTCACAATTCAACCAAATACAGAAACACACTCCAAATACTCACAACGCAAACAAATACAGAAACGTGCTGCAAATGCTCACAATTCAACCAAATACAGAAACGTACCGCAAATACTCAGAATGCAAACAAATACAGAAGGGTGCCACAAATACTCAGAATGCAAACAAATACAGAAGGTTGCCGCAGATACTCACAATGCCAACAAATACAGAAGGATGCTGCAAATACTCCCAACACAAAAAAATACAGAAACACACTACAAATACACACAACGCAAACAAATACAAAGATGTGCTGAAAATATTTGCAAAACAACTAAATACAGAAATGTGCCGCAAAATAAAAATACTCAAAATACAAACAAATAGAGAAACATGCTGCAAATACTCACAATGCAACCAAACAGATTATTAGGAAATATTAGGAAAAAGGGAGGAAAAGACAATGTAAGGGCAAAAATGTAGGCAAAAAGACAGAATTCGACAGAATCGAGAAATGTGCTGCAAATACTCACAATGCAAACAAATACAGAAACACACTCCAAATACTCACAATGCAAACAAATACAAAAACACACTCCAAATACTCACAATGCAAACAAATACAGAAAAGTGTTGCAAATACTCAGAATTCAACCAAATACAGAAACACGCCACAAATATGTCTGCATTTGGTTGCATTGTGAGTATTTACAACACATTTTTTTTTTTTGTCAAACTGATGAAGATTCTTTATTTGCTGGTGTTTTATATTTGCATAGGTTTTCTTCAGTTGCAATGCAGCAAGCTCTCTCTCTCAGCCACAGTAAAACCTTCATGATTATGTTTCCTAACACACCTAAGTACAATAAAAAGTATAATTAACATGCAGTTAAGTGCTTGAAAACATTAAATTCAGTTTTCACTAAGCCACAAAACACCAATTTGGGTTTCATGGGGTTTTTAAGGATTCATTGCTCTAGTGCAGAACAGTGAAACCTTACTCAAAATGTCTGTCCTTTATAATTTAAACATCTGTTTGTTGATTTTCTTTAGTAAACTTGTTTGTATCTAGGACTGACCACAAGCTCCGCCCCACTTTAGCGGCTGATATGTTGATGTAACTCAAACAATGTCTTGTGTATGACAGATAGATGTATGAATAAATGATCATTTTTGCTCATCTAATGTATCATTTAAGGAGACCAGAGAGAAATGGAGTGAAAGAAAGCAACTGTCAGACGGTGAGAAACTTGAAGAGAGAGAACAAAATTACATTTCGATTTTCTCTCTATTCTTTTGCAGTCTTTGTTGATTTTATGATTAAACAATGACTATCATGTCGCCTCTTCCTCATCCCCTTTTTCCTCCTGTCCTTCTGTTTTTCTGCTTCATTCTCATCAGATTGATCATCATTTCTATGAAGTTGGCTGGCTAACTAGATGTCACATTGTTCTGACATGATGAATGTTGCTGTGGCAATACTGCGTGTCCAATCAAATCAGCTTGTATCATCAGAACATTGCACACAGCAGGATAAATAACACAAAAGATTCCAGAAATAACATCTGATATCATCATTTTAAAGAGGCACAGCCATCTTTTGATGTGCACTGCAGAACATTCAGCACAACATCTGCTTTTACAAGAAAAATCTACTCTACATTAACCCCACACTAGTTGTCATAATTTTTTAGAAGTTGTTGGATAATTTATTATAATTACTGCAATAACTGGGGGAATAACAAAGCCAGGAAATGACTGCGATGTAGATGTGTTTATGTATGTATGTCTCATTAGTTAGCTGTGTCCCTTCTAGATCTTAAAAGGATAGTTCACACAAAAATGAAAATTCTGTCAGCATTTACTTACCTTCAAGTTGTTCCAAAATTTATGAATGAATGAATTTTATTTCTTCTGCTGAACACAAAGATTTGAAGGATTTGAAGAATGTTGGTAAACAAACAGTTGATGGTAGCCACTGATTCCATTCCATGTGGAAGACAAATACCATGGAAGTCAATGGCAACCATCAACCGTTTGGTTACCAACAACATTTTAATTTTTGGGGGAATTATCCCAACTGTAATAGTGTGATGTCTGTTATATGTAATTTCATAATTATTTCTATTGTCTGTGGAATATGTTTAAAGCACACTGCCAAATGTGTTGACAAACATTTATGATAAACTTAAATATACTTTACTATAATTTTTATTTAGACTTATATGTCATGTACTTAAACATGTATATTTGAAATTAAACACTTGTAGCAATACAATTGTTACTTAGTACATTTCACTTTAGATTTAACATTGAACACATGCTAAAGTTAAAATTACTCTATAATCAAGTACTTGTGTTTTAGTCAGCATATCAAAATAAGTGTTCTTCTATAAACCATGACAAAAGACTATTAAAACATAATGATTTAAAATGTACTTTCAACCCTTTAACAGTCACACTAAGAAATACATTTGCCAAAAATGATTTATTGTTAAAATTGTGTTCCTGACACCACAGTGAGCAACCTTTCAGGGGTTTTTTCAGATGACCCATTCACTAAGCGGATACACAAGTCAACCAGCTGGTTGACTTGCCCATTTAGGGTAATTCTCGGCATGAACTAAAAAGTATAATGTATTAATGGAATTTTTCATTTGTGCAACTGAAGTTTAAGTTTTTTGTGTATAAAAACATTACAGACAGTAGAATATTAACAATACCCATGATTTACCCATGATTATATATTAAAAAACCTGTTCTTATTATAACACAACAATCCACTGTAAAAAAGAATTCAACATTAAATGTAATAGAAATCTAATAAGTTAATGTAAATAAACAAATATATCAAAACAAAATAATGAAAATAAAAACAAAGGCATATAGTCAATATATATATATAGATGTGTGTATAGTCAATATAACAGAAATATAATATCACACCATATCATTTTAATAATTTGTTCTATGTAGCAAAGCATTGTTTTTTGTTCAAGGAAATGAACAACTTCATCTATGATCTTGTTCAGTGCTCTATACCAAGTTATGATCGTGTTGCTGAGTATAGCTAGCGTTCAGTTCATTTTACCCTGACTGGGCAACTCAACCGAGCGGTTGAGTACTTTTTCAAAAGTAAAAACAGAGAGACATTTTATCACCACGTTTCTGCCATTTAACAAAATATACCGTTAGGAGGTCTAGAACATGAAATCCGACTCATTTTTTTAAAAAAAAAATCAACTTTTTTTTTTTTAAAGATTTGTTTTTGCCTTTTATTTGATAGGACAGTAGGTAGACAGGAAACGAAGTTGGAGAGAGAGAGGGGGGACGGGGTCAGGAAAGGTGCACGAGCCGTGACTCGAACACGGGACTCCCGAAGCGCAACGGCACTATATGTCGACGCGCTGCCCACGAGGCTATCAGTGCTGACAAATCTCAACTTTTAACGTCATTTGCAGCTAGTGTTAGAAGGGAGGCGTCACATCAATACATTCTCGGTTTTGTTGCGGCTTTTCGGCAACAATATATTTTTGCTGCAGTGCCACCCAGTGGATATAATTGCAATAATACCCTCTATTCAATGAGGGGTATAAGGACAAACAGCCAAAAATGGGGTTTGGCGAGTTTTAATTACCGTAATTTGATCCCAAAAAAAGGTCAACCGTGCGGTTACAATGCACGTTAAAGGGTTAATGTACAACTTTTAATCTGACATTTTTACAAAGTGCAAGAATGTGTTAAGAAACAGTCATAAATGGATAATCTTTTTAAGTACACTTAATGGGCCTTTTATTTCAGTAATATTAGATTATCTACAAGTTTTTAAAAATGTCCTTTTAAAATTTAAGCACATTTCATTGTCAGCAGACTTTTATGCAGACTCTTCAACATCCATTGTGATATGAATAAAATATGTTTTTTTTTTTTTTTTTATGTGAAAACAAACACACTCTGACTTTCAAAAAATATTTTGGGAGAGATAATATTATTTCTGCATTATAAAGTATAATAATATCACGTAAAGTAGACTGCAAAGAGCAGTCTTCAAATCAGAGTCAATCACTAAGTTTAGCTTATTTTCTCCATGTAACAGTGCAACTAATGGTGTTGTGTAACAGTATTACATTGGCTAGGAGAAAATTAATTAAAGTAAATAAACTTCATGTTCCCAGTGGAAGGGAACAGCAATCTCAATAATGAAAAAACAACTATGTACAATGCAGCATGATATATTAACAGTAGCTAATTTGTATTATGACAGAAAATAGCAGCAGTAATCAGCAAGATTCTGAATATACAAAAGTTAATATTGTAAGAAATTACAGTAAAGTCCTGGCAATATTATACAGTGCACGTTTTGAAGGTCATTATGGTGAAACACAAATGGCATTGATTTGTCATTACATAAATCAGTTGTCCCAAATTATTTTATGACTTGTACTTGCTAGCCTTAACCACTCAAGATCGTATTTGAATCAGAATTAATTGTTTGGTGTAAATGAGCTATAGCTTTCAGCACTAACTGGAATTCAAAGAGGAGACAGGTAGTTAGCAGACATCAATGCACAAACCATTATGGTGATCTATAGACAGAGAAGATGCTGGAAATCTATGAGCAAGAGTGTCTGTGTGAAGCACTGCAATTGTGTGTGTGTGTGTGTGTGTGTGTGTGTGTTCTCCTTGGATAACAACAAGGAGAAAGTAAGGACTGTCACATATGTCATAGAATAAGAGCTTAACTTTTAATATTACAAATTTTGATAAAACTATGAGAAATATTGGTTTAACAAGATGTGAAAGTTGTCATTTTGACTATTTGGAAATGCTGCTAATTTTATTTGATACAGTAAAAGTCAATACAATTAGTAACGATAACTGGAAGTTAATTGTCCGTGACAGTCAACAGCTGACAAACACTAAGCGAGATATTTATTTTCCCCTCAGCTATTGATGTTAAATTTTGAGCTATTTACAAGAAGATATTTGGAAGAATCATAGCATTTCACAGATGTGTGCACCAGGTGTAATCATACTGTACAACAGATGAACAGATTTCATCCTCATTGATGTAAAAATGATCAAATGTAAATCACGACTCCGCTTATGTTGCATGCGTATTAGATTGTCCATGTGGCTGTTTTGTTATGCTGTTAGTCTTCATCTATTTCCACTGTAATATTCATAGTTATTTTCATTAGTTATTCTCCTACCAGTTGTTAAATACATTAACTATAAAGTGCTCAGGGATGACATAATTTTGAAGGCAAATGCTCAGAAATGATGAATGCTCATTGAAATCACTGGGTTTTTAATTGGTTTTTGGATAAATGTCTGAAATAACAAATGTGTTTAACACAAGCTCAATATATTTTCATGTTTTATTCTATGATACAAAATACACCAGTAATACCCCTTGATTTTTTAAAGCTTTTATTGTCTTAAAAAAGTGGATAAATGGGACTTTTACAGCCATTAAACCTAGTAGTACAACGTAGTTCATTTATAGCCTATATATTTAGCTTTTTATTTCTGCTGATTGTATTTAATTTTTAGGTCCCACTTTATATTAGGTGGCCTTCACTACTATGTACTTACATTTAAATTAATAATTTGGTACAATGCACATATTGTGTACATACATGTGTTTACATTGTACATATATTTAAAAAAATACCTATATGTAATTACATCTGTAATTAATTTCTGTAATTACATTTTATAATTACACTGTTGACCCATCCCTTACACCTTAACCCACCCTTAAACCTACCCATACCACCAAACCTGTCCCTAACCTTACCCGTATCCCACCTCAATAGCAGCAAAAGTGTTTTGCAATACAATATGAACACAATAAGTACATTGTACTTATTTTTTGATGTAAGTACATAGTAGTTAAGGCCACCTAATATAATATAAAGTGTGACCAATTTTTATAACATAATTCATATGTAAAAGTGAGGTTCATGAGGATTATCATGATGAATAAAACAAGTAAGAATCATACACATTTATTGATCACAGAGCTTATTTTTTGCACTAATCGAAATGCCAATGGAAAAATCCGGTAACACTTTAGATTACAAACCGCAAAGAACTACGTAAGAATACTGAATTTACGGTGTACATTTCTGTCATTATAGTGTACCTATAAAGAACGTACGTGTAGGTATAAGGGAACAATGCATTGCGTTTAGGTAATAAGGGGGTAACAACCAAATATGCAATCTGCAAAGAACTGCGTAAGTAAACTGAAGTTACAGTAACTTTTTTGTAATTATAGTGTACCTATTCAGTAGCTCCGTGTAGGTATAGGGAAATAATATGCAATGTTTGGGGAATAAAGGGGTAACAACCTGTAAAATTACAAATCATTTATACTGTAAGTATTTTGAAACTAAGGGGTACCTGTTCTAATATTACATGGTTCGTGGTATTACGTGGTATGTATGACCTAACAACAATCTTATGTTTGGGAGTGATTTGGAAAGACGATAAACTTATAATTTTATATTGGTATTTTATTATAGGCCTAGGTATTTTTTAACCATTCTATTATTAAAGGATACATGATGGAGATTACTGAACAACAAAACTGGACATCTGGTGAAATGAGTTAATGAGTTTCTGAGGGTTTAACTTGGCCATCAAACAATTAAATGAAAACTAGTTCAATATTTTTCTCTGTAATTACTGTGCAAATATACACTTGTTCTGTGTTTGTCCAACTTTTTCCTGCCTTGTTCCATGTAGTTACAGTGTAAATACAACATTTGCGGGCTGTAATTTAAAATGGTGCTTGTTACCTCCTTGTTCCATGTAGTTGCAGGGTAAATACAACATTTGCGGGCTATAATTTAAAGCGGCGCTTGTTCCCCCTTATTCCATGTAGTTACAGGGTAAGTGGCTACAACAAATTGCTCTGAAATTATTGTTTATACAGTAGGTTATATATGCATACATTATATATCCGGTAATATATCAATAAACATGGTATTTAATTCAAATATTGTTTGAAATTTACTACTGCTGGGTTAAATGAACCCAACATTTTTAATTAAAATCACACACAATATGACAACAGTAACACAACACAGGCAACAGATAATAAAATATAAAAATGTATTACACCAGGTCAGAAAAAAGCAAAGCAACTCCATACATATACAGCTTATACAGTTAAACCAAATTCTTTTGAAAAGCTTGTTTAAGAACAAATTTAAGATTTTGTTAAATTTAATCATATTATTCACCCACTGACAAAGTTAAACTATTATGGCCAAACCATCACGCCAATAAACAGACAGTAATAAACACTGAAAGTCAAGATTAAACAATTTGACTAGTTCACTCAAACAGGTTGTTTTTCAGCTTTATATCTCTTGCTCTGGCTCTTTTTACATGTTCAGAAATCATTCTTTTGACAAGTTCATTCAGGGTCAAAAGACAAACTCTTTATGATCTTGGGACTTTATAGTCAAGCCGCTGCTCTTCTTTCAGGACTGGAGGACATGAGTTCTCTCCCACTGGGCCGGGGGGCTGTCAGAACCAATCATGTTGTTGGCCCCAGGGCTCTGTCCAGAGGGATGACCTCATCGTCTTCCTGAGTGGTTAATATCCCAGCATGCTCTCTTGCTCAGAGTTCAAGAGTGGGGATCAGACAGAATCAGGGCACAACCGCAACAACTACTACACGCGATTCTTCATTATTCATACTTCTGCCTCATTAAAATCACACAAGTGGTAGGAAGCAACTTCATCTCGGTCTGTTAAACAACTTCATTAGATTTTTAAGCAGAAGCTTGTTTGTGGTCTGCTTCACAGAGGCAGTCAATAAAAAATGAAGTCAGTCCCACTTTCCATTTAGACTTATTCATGAAAGTATAGAAATTAATGTATTTTACATTACATGAATTATAGTACCACAGCTAAAAATATTTAAATGTGTGGTTGACTGTTTTTTTTGTGTGTTTGTGGGGTGCAGTCTAACATGTGATAATACTTCGTTTAAAAAAAAAAAAAAAAAGGCTCTGTGCCTTCTCCTATAAATGCGCTGATCATTTCATGGTTTTATGAAGCCCCTCCCTCAGAAATACGCGATGGGCTCAGATTGGTTAGCTGAGCCAGTGTGTTGTGATTGGCTAAACCGCCTCGAATGCTCATCTAAACATCACGCCCCTCGCCTCAGCAGCATGTGCTCCGGTTGTATTGTAAACAATGGCGTTGTCTATATTGCTTATCAATTTGAGCTCGATTGAGACCCAAAGAATATTAGTGAAGAGGATTGCGCAGAAACTGTGCAAGCACTGCTCTTAATGGAATGTTTTTTTGTTTGTTGTTGTCTCATACTTTTAGATATGCTGTTATATGTAAATGCTACTGCTTCTGTTAGCTTTTAATATACGGTTTTATCCTGATTAAAGCTTTAATACAATACGGCAACTGCACGTGTGCCCATGTATAACGTGTCTCATAGCTATGTGAAAATAAGTGTATAAATGGAATAGTTCATTGTTGTCTGGGGGGTGTCTATTTTGCACTCTTGATATTTTAGAGTGTCACCCCTTTATTGCTGTGCACTCTTTTTCTACATCGTGAATGATTTGTAGATTGTTCACTCAAAAAATTATTTGTATTTGTACAGCGAACAACACAGGTGTGACTATTTTTTACGGCCATTTAGCTTTTTCGAATCACGTCCACAATTTTTTTTTTTTTGTAGTCACATAGCGACTGCCATAAAAGTCTCGTACCATTCCAATGAAGTAGCGATTTTTAAAAATTCTAAAATGACCGAACAGCACCAGTGGGTTAAAATGATCTCCAGAATGAGGTGGCTCAGGGTTTATAGACTCTGTGAGCCCTATAATATACCTGTCACAGTGTGGCACCAGGCACGACGCAAGTGATTTTTGCTTGTTTCAGCCCAACGCAGTTATCATTTTCACGTCCTACGGTTGTTTAAATAGCAAAAGCATTTTGAGGTGTTTCAGGTGCATTGTTGGCGTGTTGCTATATTGAGGCAACTGAAATAGACTGCGCTATTGACCAACTAAAACCTAGTCTTAAGTCAATGGTGCAGCATTTTTTTTGTTGTTGTTATTTAAAGAGCATGCTAGTTATATGCACCTATAGGCGGGTCCACAACACACGTAGATTTAGCTTTTTACACACACAGGGACACGTAGCAGCACACAAACATGCCAAATATTAAAAATTAAAGGATTGTATTGTAAAAGATTATTATTGTGTAGGCTACATAAATATAAAAATGCCTACGTCATAATGGATAGCGCAACTGGCTCTTAAAGGGAATGGGAGATGAGACTCTGATTGGTTTATTGCACAAAACTGATTGGTTTATTGCCAAAACGCGCCCATTACTCATTACGACAATAGGGACAACCCTTTTAGACCATGCGCCAGGAGCGCTGACTGTTTTTCCTGTCGTTAAACTAGCAAAAGTGGATTCGGACACGCCCTAAGTGCACCTGAACCGTGCTCTTTAGACTATGCGCTTAGATTGTTAAAATAGGATGCTATGATTTGTGGTCTTTCTGTGATGTTTTGCAGATGTTGCTTCTTTTTTCATATGTGGCAGTATATCTCATCTCCACTCAGACCTATGGGGTACAGTTTTAACAGGCAGTTTGAGTAATGCTATGTTTCTCTGAGAGACGTCTTTAGTGTCGCCCATTTTAATGTAGGAAGCTGCATCTCCATTTCAGAGCCGTGATTCAGATGAGATTTTGAGTGCAGAAGATTTTCTTAAAAAACCTTTCTGATCAGCTTTCAAATTAACGCTGGAAACTTGGTCTTCACCTAGACACGATTTCAAGGTAACTGTATGGTTTTCTGTCATTGGCAGTATGTTATCTGGGGCATTTAAGAGCCCTGACTCCATTAACTTAAATTGATGCTTCATGGCTAAATGAGCCAACAGTGGCCAAACAGATAGTAAAGAGAGGTCATTTATATTAGACCAACCTGCTAAAGAGAAATACATGTTCGAAATAGTATACTCCCATATAACTTGTACTGTGTTTACAATGTGCACAAAATGCAGTTTCTCTCTATGCTTAAAGCCTAGATGACATACTAGGTAGTTGAAATAAACGTATGCAGTTTTTTGACCTCATATTAATTAAAGTACAAAGTACAAAACTTCAGCATCAACTGTAAGTACACTTTAATTTTATTATTGTATTATCTGTGAGTACATTTTTTTAAATATACTTATTTACTTTATACTTGTTATACTTTAGATTTGAAGTTCACTACAAGTGTGTAATATGCACACTTGTTTTTCCCCCCCAATGGTAGTAAGTATTAACATTATAAAAATGTTCATATTACATGTCAAATACTTCTGATAATGAACTGAAAACAACTGCATAATGAGTTTTTGCTTTTAGAAGAAATTTTATATAGAATAAAATAAAGGGAGGATAAAATAAATGCATGCATTTGTACTATAATTTTGGCGTAATATCAGAAAATGGATGAACTAGTCAAAGTAAACAGTTCACTTACTCAGACAGCACCACTTTCAGTCACATTGAATCAAAATGAACTAGAAATGATGATGAGTGAGTAAAAAAACCCTGAATTTGGAGCAAGGGTTTTACCTTTTCATTTCAGAAGTCGACCACACACTACTGCTAGATAATATCAGCTGCCTTCGGCAGACCTCTCTCGTCTCTGTGAGGGGATAAGACTGAATAGATGATTGAAGCTTGAACTGTAATATTAAGGTGTCAGTTTGAGGTCCTGCACTCGTGTCTGTAGTCATGGTGAAAGCTCTGTCTGGGGCTGAACTGGAGTAATTGGGGCTCATCAGCAGATTGCTGTTGGTAGAGTCTGTTAGGGCAGGAGTGTGATTGAGGACAGACTGGAGCTGTAATACCAGCTAATTAGCAGCTGTGTAAAACAGTTTCTCAAACATCGTCAGCCCTCTACTGCACAGCGATATAGCTACATTTAACAGGCCCTCCAGACTCTTCATTAGCTCCTCTCACCCTCTGACAGAGAGATAGAGCAGGGTCACGTCTCGTAAAGCATTGACTTTTTCTCTAAAGATGTTAAGGATTTGAGATTTTACCAGCCTCACAGTAGGAAATGTGTGAATATGTGTGCGTCTTTTCTCTCAACATTAACTTAGCATTATATAACTTTAACAAATGATTAAGAAACATTATATAATGCTAAGTTAATGTATGTTCAAATAGCTACAAATATGAGATAATAGGGTAAACGTTAACTAATTAACTCACTAAACATTACATAACAATTTTCAATTTATATATAATCATGCACTTTTAAAAATCTATAAATTATTTCAACAGAGGTTATATACTGATATATTGGTGTTTCAACCAATGAACTAGTTGTTTAAACTGACTAAACTGATTTATATGGCATCTAATGCACATTTACAAATGTTGTGTATGTAGACTTTCTAAATTATTTCTAAATCATTTATGAATCATTTGTTCATGTTCTTGCAGTACTCGATCTAAAGTTGAAATTATTCATCATCCGTAAATGTTTATAAACATGAACTATTAATCATTTATGGGAATTTAACTTTTAGCTGCTTTAAGTGCTTTTAACGTTTAAGTAATGTGATTAGTTAGGAGCATTTATATTCTTGCTAAAGATGATCGAGGGGATGTTGGCACAGCTGAGATGATGATAGTGTGCATATTTCCATTCCCAAATTCATTGTCCTAAACTAGGGTGTCCAAACTTGTTCCTGGAGGGTCGCTGTCCTGCAGAGTTTAGCTCTAACCCTAATTAAACACACCTGAACCAGCTAATCAAGGTCAGCTAATTAGCGCGGTCCATGTAAGTTTTGATAGTTTGTTTTTCAATTTGAAATGAAATAAGCAGAAATGAGAAAACGGTCGTTTTTAAAAAATTTTTTTCATTTGTTCGAAAAAACAAGATTTTGGCTCGATTTCTGTTTTTTTTTTTTTTTTTTATTCATGGGTAGAAAACGGATAAAGAACTTCAAAATTCGTTTTTCCTTTTTGGGCGGTCATGACACGCTCCTTTCTTCCGATTGGTCAACCAAATCAGAGGCTGTGACGTCATCCTCCGTTCATTCAGCAAAATAATAGTCCTCTGCTGTTATGTTTATTGGCTGTAATATAAGTGACATTTAAAGTCCTCTGCTGCTGTATGGGTCAGGTCCTAGATTGGGATTTCTTCTGTGCCACCTAACGCATATTGCAGAAATATTTGGTCCCACTTTATATTAGGTGGCCTTAACTACTATGTACTTACATTTAAATTAATAATTTGGTACAATGCACTTATTGTGTACATACATGTTTTTACATTGTACTTATATTTTTAAAATACCTATATGTAATTACATATGTAATTAATTTCTGTAATTACATTTATAATTACACTGTTGACCCATCCCTTACACCTTAACCCACCCTTAAATTTATCCTCATCCTCATCCTCCACCAGTGTGCAGCATCCACCTGGATGATTTTGTGCACTCCTGATAGAGGCATTTACATATTGACAGCCTAAAAACAAACTTCAGTCACATGAATGACTGTAAATAATTAATTAACGAAATGTACCGTATCCTAACTGCGTGAGCTTAATCAGATTTGTCATCATTATTTTTTATAAAAAAAAAATATCTGGGGGACCACCCTATGTCTATTTTTTATTTATTTATTTTTTAATCTGTGCTTGTCATCCGTTCTGCGCTGTAGTGCAGCTTTACCATACAGATTTAACTACGCGCACAGCTAAATACAACAGGCTGGGTGCTGATTAAAATTTCTGAAATTTCTGTGAAACAAAAGCAGCAGAGGACTATTATTTTGCTGAAAGAATGAAGGATAACTTCACGGGCTCAGATTTGGTTGACCAATCGGTGGAAGGGGGCGTGTCATGACCGCCCACAAAGGGAAAACAAATTTTGAAGTCATTTATTCATTTTTCTACCCGTGAACCAAAAAAATTTTAATCGAGCCAAAATCTAATTTTTGAAAAAAACAAAAAAACGACTATTTTCTCGTTTCTGCTTATTTCATTTCAAATTGAAAAACAAACTATCAAAATGTACATGGACCGCGCTGCTTAGGACGGGGATGTCCAATCTTGCTCGGAAGGCCAGTGTCCTGTAGATTTTAATTCCAACCTGCTCCAACTTGCTTGCCTGGAAGTTTCTAGTGAGTCTGAAGACCTTGATTAGCTGGTTCAGGTGTGTTTAATTAGGGTTAGAGCTAAACTCTGCAGGACAGTGACCCTCCAGGAACAAGTTTGGACACCCTTAGTTTAGGACAATGAATTTGGGAATGGAAATATGCACACTATCATCATCTCAGCTGTGCCAACACCCTCTCGATCATCAGACTTAGAAGAAAGACAGCTGAAACTGTACACAGTGCTGGATAATGTCATTTTCTGAAGTTTAGTCAATTAGTAAAAATAATAGTTACAACACAATAAGCTTTAGTTTGAAGCTTTAGTCTTATGCAGACACGCTGCATCATCTGATTCGAATGACTTCGAAAAGCACCAGTTAAAAGTATTGTCATTTTCAACGTGTAATGCTTTTACTTCTGATGCTGGCCATTCAGTACCTTTTTTTCTTAAAATTTAAATGTGTGCTACTTTTATTGAATAAGGTTCAGCAGCTGTGTCAACTGCATACTATACTCTCACAATATTGTCTGCAAAGGCCGGTTCATGTGCTTCTGTTAATACTGCCTCCCTGCAAAAATCCCAAGTGCCCTTCTTCAATTCAGCACGTTATGAATTAAATCACTTTCTCTTTGCCAAATCTATTTGTGAATAGTTTCGATTAAAGCCCCACTCCCATATGGCTTAAAGCCGAGAGCTTTTCAGAAGGACAATAGCCGAGAGTCTCCAAGAAGCTGAGAGAGGCCGTGATTTCTTCAGTTCAAACCGCCATGAATCATGTTAAATATTACATGAAGGCTGAGCGTCTTTCTGGCAGCCTGAGAGTGGTTCAGTTTCAGTGAATCCTGCTCGTCTGAATACTGGGTACATTGAGACGCTGCCTCGGTTAAACACCTCTAAACAGAGCTTGAAGAAATCCAGGCTAATTGCACTGCAGATTGTCAGTGAGATTTCACAGAAGTGCAACTGGATTCAGGCCAATGGTAGAGGGTGTTTCATACTAATAACCTGAAGCAGCTGGTTTCATATTGGGCTGGAGTCCAGAAATTTCATAATGAAGACCATTGAGTGGGTAATTAGTGACTGAGCGGTACCAACCCAATCTTTTTTTGTGAATCATTGGGGAATTTGTATGAAATTGTATGATTTGAGTCAAATTAGATGCACAAATGCACATATTAATATACTGTATATTTGCCACCATTTCACCAAAAAATAAAATAGTTATGGATTGCCATGAAAGTGTGTCATCCAAAATACACTTTAATTAGATTAGTTTTTTTATATGTCATGTTATGCTGTAAGTATCCATTGTATACACTAATTGTTTGCATGTTGCTTGGTAAACATAATCTCATGAGAAAATGTACCTATTTTATGTTTTGGTGAGTTTTTAGCAAATTAGTGTGAATTTGTAGTGAATTTGAGTTGTACAAAACATCATTTTTTAGGAAAAAATTAAACTAAGCCTAACAATCAGTTGGGGCGTAAGCAGATCGTATAAAAAAACATATAAATAAGTTTGATTCATTCAAATTAATTAGAATTTGCCACCAATTTACCAAAATGTGAAATAGTTACTAATTGCAATGGGCCTCATTCATGAAACTTGCGTAAATATATGAGTAAATTTGGAGTAATTTGCATGTAAAACAAACTCTCCTCTGGATTCAAAAACGCTTTGTAAACGTCTGATAGTTAAACATTTGTATGTTAATGAATTATTTGCTATTTTACAATTAATTCAAACATGGCTCATCCAGTAAAATATGTATGTTTACTATTTCGAGTGTGTTGTTTTTAATAATTCACATTTTTAATAAAGTTTTTAATTATCTTATTAAGATGACACAGATGCCAAAGGTATAAATCATTTGTTGTCTGGATCATTTGTTGTTTCTGCCAAATAATTAATTAAGCAAGTTTATAAGCAGTCCAAGTCAGTAAGTAAATTTAGGGCCAGGACAATAAACAGGGCAAATTAGAAAGAGACCGCAATCCTATAAAACCACCGATGGGAGTGGTGAGCTCTGCAGGTGATCTACTGACAATGTGCAAATTAAGGTTCACAGTTATTTTCTACAATCTACTAAGAGCAGCGTATCTACAAAATCTACCAAAATTACAGTAGGTAGCAAACAAGCAGAACCCATGATAACCAGGGGCAGGTCATCTACTAACTACACAGGCGCAAATGGGGTTAAAATATTTTTAGTCATGACGACTCTCTAGAGAGACTGTAAAATCTTTATTAATATAAATAGAATGTGCATAGGTTTGGTCTTGGAGGACTAGATCTACTACACTGCTGCTGCAGAGCAAGTAGGCTTGAACAGCCATTAACAAACCATTAACTACAACTTTTGCCGCAATAAACTCCTAATTTGCTGCTTATTAATAGTTAGTAAGGTAGTTGTTAAGTTTAGGTACTGCGTAGGATTAGGGATATAGAATATGGTCATGCAGAATATGTGCTTTATAAGTGCTAGTAAACAGCCAATATGTTAATAATAGGCATGCTAATAAGCAACTAGTTAATAGTGAGAACTGGTGCTAAATGCTCGGATCATAAAATTAAAAGGAAACATGCTGCTGCTGCTAGAGAGAGAAATATCTCTGTAGCAGATCTAGACAGGTGGTGCTGGGGAGGCGGGGGGCTAAAATGAGGACACACATGACGCAGAGACATAGCATTCATTGAATACGTCCTGGTTATATAGGAAAACAGTAATGAGTATGTGAATCTGATTGGCTGGGAAAATTAAATTGAATGAACCAATTAGAACACAAGTAGAGTTTCATGGCTGAACTATTCATGCTTTTTTGGGTGGTAAATAATGGCACAAATAATAGTAAATTCAGTACCGCCCACCTTAGTAAATCACCTTGCATGATTTATTTAAATACTCTCCTCCCAAAAATTCTGTGTCAGAAATAAGAAACTCCAACAAAGGCATAAGCAGTAAGGTCATCCACAAAATAACTTGCTCAACGCCTTTTCATTGTTAGTTTTTTTTGTCTTTAGTAAATGTCTTTAGTAAATCCTGACAGTATTTTTTTAATGCATAAAGAGGTTGTGCTAGCGCAAGTTCAATTTTTCAACATTTTGCTGTTAAATTTCAAGCAAAAATAACTATGATTCATAACATTACTGTACTGTGAAATTAACTATATAAGGTTTTGGTCATACTGCCCACCCCTTCAGGCATTAAACAAACTTCAGGTACCAGGCCTAAGAATTTAACTACTGCACATCATTCCCTGTTGAGCACAGGCATCGGACCACAGGCTGAACGCTGCATACAAGTATAGGGATATAGGCTTGGCCACTGACTATAAGCTTTCTAAAATGAACTGAGGACAAATAAAACAGTGGTCTTCAACAAGGTTCTCCAGGGCACCTGGCAGCCCATGTGGAGCCTGTGAGTCACCCACAGAGCACATTATATGAAAATCCAAAATTTAATTCTTATTTTCCTTTCATTTCTTTTGCCATAATACTTCCAATAAATTCTCAACAAGTGCTTTTTAATATTTCATTAATAATTTTGCTTTTTTTTTTTTTCTGTCTACCTTATCATAGGTAACGCAGAAACATTACTTGTGAAAGTGACGCTTTCATTAGAGTAACAAGGTTGTGTAGGATTACTTGCGTATGCCCCTGCTCTCAATCATATAAAACAATTATGTCACATTATGACAAATAATTGCAGTGTTTTCAGCTGGACAGCTGCCTCATTCAGCTTTTGTCCAGCTGCAGAAAATGTTGTGCTTTCCATAGTTATTAAAAGTAATTTAGGAAAGAATCAGCAATTGTTCATCATTATTAACTGTTTTTGCCCAGTGTTTTTGTCTTCTTTTCATTCTGTTGCTTTAGTAAAGCAGGACTGAGTCATTTGTATTATTAGGTTTGGCTGTACCTTGTGAAAAAATAAGTACAGTATACTTCAGGATAGTTTTTAAAAAGAATAATAATAAATTATATGCTCTAAGAGAATATACTTAAGTGCGAGCTGTATGTTTTGCAAATGCAATTGCATGCTAATTGCAATTATATGAAAATGCATTATAGTTTAATTTATAATAAATTCAGTTAGCTGAACCTTAGAGTGCTTTTTTGAACCAATGTAAGGAGGATTTAAATACATCTTAATGTTATTTCATAATTACATATCGTCTGCCAATGTAATGTACATAACTAAAATATACTTTACTGTCATTTTTTGAGGAAATTTGTATGTCATGTATTTAAATATGTTTGTAATTACACATTTGTAATGGTGCAATTTAGTACATTTAAGATATATTTAATTTCTGTAGAATAACACAAATACAATTATATCAACACATACAGTACAGATCCAACTGAAAAAAAAAAAAAAAAAACTATTTATAAAATGTTTATAATCCTGAGAGATAATGAGTCACTGTGGCGGAATATCAAGACATTTCATTATTATTCATTGGACGTGTGGTAGTGTCATATCCATGCCACCAGGGGCATTATGGCATAATAATCTTCTTTTACAGTCCATTTTCTCTTTCAGGTGAACTTCAGCTGATATGTTTAGAGATATAATACAATATATAATAGAGAAATATAATATAGAGAAATAATGGCATAGTTTAATGCCTCATGTCTGAAGGCAAGTCTATCGCCCCCTTGAGTTGCCTACTAAAGTTTGTTTGCATGCATTGAGCTGGTCTAATGGGACTGTCTATTAATAGGCATGGTTGTGTAAGGTATGATTCTGGCCTTAGACTTCATCACTCAGGTGCTGGGTTTGTAATGTATGGCATGATGTTTTTGGCCTCAGCAAAAGCACCACTTGGTGTCTGTCATTTTTATAACCTTATAAAACTTGGCGGACACAGGGGAGTCTATCTCATTTTCTCTCAGCCTTGTGACACAGTGAGAGCTGAGTGTGATAGGAAGAGATGTCAGATTTAGATAAAAACATGCTATCTTCAGAATATTTAATTAAACCTCCTTGTATTGTCATTCCGCGGGGTGGGGGACATATGTCTTGCTGGTCTTCGTTGGTTTAAGGTTGTCAAGATGATCTCTTAACCTGACCAAACGAGTTCACCTGATTTAGCAAAATTAATTAATTAATTAATTTATTTATTTATCATTATACTGCACATTCAGGTTTAGAGCAAGTTTAAAAGTGAGTGAGGCAATTAACGTACAGTATAACACAATATATAATCTACAATGTCCACTGTTTCTCATGTGGAGATTTGGGAAGTCAGATTCACTTTAGTGAACCACCATGTGATTCATTTAAATGAACCTATTAAAATCACTTCAGCAGCTACATTTACCTCTGATTTTGTAGTGATATACAAAATAATGTCGGCCTATAGTATTTATTACAATAATGTTACATAAGCAAACATAAATAAATAATAGATTCTGTTTATCATTGTTTTTTAAGTCAGTGATGCTTCTTTTGTTCATTTATTAATCTATTCATTATTACATTAAAATGCAATAGGCATGTTTTAGTTTCTATATTAAAATTCATAATTTATATTTTTTGAGGGTCCTGATTTCATAATGAAGAAAAAAATCTTGTAAATAAAAAAAATAAAAAATCACAATCGTCTATTAGTTTTTAGATTTTTTTCCTGTTATTTCTTAAATTTCCTAGAATTTCCTTCAATTCTTGTTAATACTTCAAAAAAAAAAAAAAAATCAATGTTGTGCATTCATTAAATTAATTAAACCTTGTAAGACCTGTCTGTCTGTCTCTTTGTCTGTCTGTTAAAACCAATTTAAATACATTTAAACCAAATTAATACAATTGCCACATTTTTAAACATCTTTTCTTCATACCCTGAATGCACTTATATGTCCCTTGCATATATATATATATATATATATAAAGAGTTCAGATGCAAAAGACTCTAAATGCCGTCTGAAATTTTCTTCTAAAATTAGAATTTTTATCGGGCCCCTGTATTTATGTTCAGTTATTTCACTTTAATTGCATAGAAAAGGACCTATACATTGCCATTAGAGTAAAATTACTCAACCTAAACATAGCAGCCTGATAAAAAAATGCTCATTTTAGATGAAAATTATAGATGGCACTTAGAGGCTTTTGCATCTGAACTCTTCATATATATATATTGTGTATATATAAACATTGTGTGTGTGTATATATATATATATATATATATATATATATATATATATATTTTTTTTTTTTTTTTTTTGCTATTTAGTGTACATTTATCTGTTAAATTGATATTTCATGCTGTCACTAAAATAATATAAATGTCAATAAAAATAAAATAAATTGAGATCTTTATTTTGTTGCAAATGAATACTGTTAGAATTGTAATAAATGTATGATCTATTATTTTTTTAAATAGTCAATATTTTTAATAGCTTCAATGCTGTTACTTTTTGTTAATAACTTGTAGTGTAGAAAACTATATTTTCAAATGAGTAGCTTGACTGTATATGAATTCATTGAAATTAGCTTATGAGTAGCTTGCTACACTGTAAAAAAAAATCTGTAGTTTTTACAAAATAATTCTGGCAACACACACTGCTATTAAAATCTCTTTTGTACCTTTAACATACTGAAAACCACCATAATAATGCAGGTGGTAAAAGAGAAAGCCACATGAAGAATCAAAGATCATCACAGGTAACTTCACCACAAATAGAAGTATATACTAATATATAGAAGGTGCACAGAGTCATTCATGCAAACACAAAACACCATCATGGTAACATACATGATATTTAAATAATGCAATAAACTTTCTTTAAACAACAGAAGATGTAACATAAAGCCCAAATGTACATAACTGATAACAAAAACTATTAAAAAACATGATTATTTAAACAAAATACTCTCAAACGTGGAGTGTCACGCAGGGAATTCTGAGAATATCAGTTTACAGTTTTTGACTGTAAATTATACATTGATTTGTTATTTTTACTTCTAAAAACTGTACAATTAACAGCATTTTGCTGTAAAATTACATGAAATGTCTGGTTAGATCTTTTACAGTTTTTCCCTGTATATAGTACAGGAACTCACTGTTAACATATTAACAGTTTTTTTCAGTAGCGTTTTTACAAAATTTTACAGTTAAAATTACACTTATTTTTTACAGTGTAGAACTGTTTTGAAACAACGCAATATATTGAGGGTGATTCAAATTTTGCCTTTAAATTTAAACAAGCATTGAATGAAACAGATCCACACATGTTCTAACTTTCAGACCTATGGCTGTTAGGTTTTCCTAACAAGTTCTTTTAAATGCTCATATTAGTGCTCCCCCCAGTCACCAGCTGTTTCACACAGCTCGGTGCTCAAACTGCGTACCACCTCACTCATTTATGTCTATTTATCGCTTAAATTGTTTTTGTTTTCCTCTCTGTGCCTAATGTAAACAATCAGGCTTCACATCACATTTCAATATTGCCCCCATTATCTCATCTCATCTCAGACGCTCCACGTATTTTCTTCGGTTACCGTGGTGATCCGTCCTTCGTGAGGTTGTCATCACAACGGTTGTTGGTATTCCACCTGTTGTTCTATTCCTGACTAATGGCCGCCCCCCGATGGAGCCACCCACAATTATGTACCTCGAGCACGGCGCTTCACCTTCAGCAGCTGCTTGAGTGCACAGGACTGTGAGGTCTGTGCTGACTCTTGTCACTGAGGAAGTCTGTAACACCTGGAGAAAGCTTTGCGGTAGCATTCCCGTTCATCTCAACGGCAGTTGCTTGGCTGGCACTTTGTAATAATGTCAAATTAAAAGGTGTACTTTAAAGTACATTTTTAACCTGTTTTTTAATCTGTAAAATTTGAAATCTGTTTTAAAATCGTTTTATCAATGTTTTGTCTGTGTTGACTAACATATTAAAACACAAGTACTTGATTATTTTAATTTAGGGTGTTACTCAATATTACATTTAAAATTAATATATTTTAAAATTATTTAAAATTAATATATTTTAAAGGTACTAAATTGCAATATCATCATTACAAATGTGTATTTACAAATCAATACATGACATCAGTGCTGGGTGTAATGCATTACTACTATTACTACTAATAATTAATTTAATCACTTTTCACTTGGAAAAGTAAAGTAATTAAATAATAAATAATAAATAATTGTCACAAACCAATCAGACACAAAGGAAAACTAGGTCAAACAGGTAAGACTAAGACAAGACTTTGACAGTTCGCCCCCTCCCCGGAAGGCGCAACCTCGCACCGCGGAGAAGGAAGGGATAGGAGACGACAGAGAGATGGCAAAAGGCTGGAACAGACAGGCAGGAAGAGGTTCAGGAGGTGGCCGGATCACCGGGAGGAGGACGACAAACAGAGTCCAGGGTTAGATGTGAGACGCTCCAGATCCCAGCCAGGGAGACGTCCCACGGTGGAGTCGATGGAGGGAGGAGCCATGGTGGAGGAATGGCATGACGACTCCAGGGGGCTGACCGATGGCGGCAGAGCAGGTGGAGGAGGAGCCCGGAGCAGAGACAGAGAGCCGATGAGCCAGGGCGACGGGGAGGATCCGGAGGGCCAAGGCAGAGCAGATGGCTCAGGCGACTGAGGCGCAGGCTGGGATCTAGAGCGACAGAGGACCAAGGTGGAGCTGGAGGGAAGGAGGAGCCTGACAGAGCCAGAGGCGAAGCCGAGGGAGTTTAGTCCCAATGTGGCGGATGGTCCATGACTGACAAAGGCGGAGCAGGAGGGACGAGGGAGCCCAGCGGAGCTGGTGGACTGACTGGCCACGGTGGAGAGGAGGGAGCTGGGTATCTCTGAGTAACAGTCTATTAAGTCTTCAGAGTCTTGCCTCAGCTCCGTGCCCTCTCACTCCACTGTGGAATCATCCGGGGAGGATTTCGTTGCTGGCTCATGAACCTGGTCAGACGTTACGTGAGGCTCTGGCTTCGGGGCGATCCTCAGCTCTGTTGCTCTTTTGGACTATAGCTCGTCGGTCACGGCGGGCTCCGGCAGGCTCTGGTTTTCCGTCTGCAGTGGGCTCTGACTGAAGCTCCTGCACAGTGGGGTGATGATTGGCTGGGTTGTGGGTCATGCTGTGTTCTGGATCGGGGGCACACGCCGTGGTGTCTGGGAGGTCAATGGGGTGATGGAAATTTGCCCGATCCAGAACAGTGACTTCAGCGTTCCATCGTCAAGTGGGCAGGTGGCGGCGAGAAAGCAGAAGTCCTTAGCGAAGCTGAGAAAGTGCGTGTTTCACACGTTTCTATCGCAGTGAATCACACATTATAATCCATATTTGGATGGTCTGATTTTCTGTCAAACTTGGTAGTAAACCACACGCACAACAAAGAAGATGACAGTTCCAAGAATCTTTAATAAATCAACAGAATTGCAAACAAAGAAACAAACCATACACTGACGAGATCAGACCAACACTGGGGGCAAACACAGGGATTAACAAGGTAATTACCTTAGACAGGTGAGAGAGATAACTAATCAGACACGAGGGGAAACTGGGTCAAACAGGTAAGACTGTGACAGTGATGGGATTACTTTTATGTTTATCTGTAATTTAAATGGAATTATATTTGATGTAATTAGATTAGATAATGTACCGACTATAGAAAAAATCTATAAAAATAGTGAATTTAACATCAATATTTAATTTATAATGTAAAAATGTATGTCTTTAATTCAACATTTTTACATTAAGTACTTTGGTCAATTCAAAAATCATTTATTCAGTTTTGTATTATTTATTTGAAGGAATTAAAAGATCAGTTTCATATATTGTTCTGGGATTTAGAAAGTAATTAGTAATAAGTAATACAATACTTTTAGAGAGAGTAATTAGTACAGTAATCTTACACTGTTGAAAATGTAATAAGTATAGAGTAACTAGATTAACTGTAGAGAGTAATAGAGTATCTGCAATAGTTTCAATAGAAATTACATTAAAGTAAGTTTTAGTGTTCCATAATTGTTGGTCAGTATTCAGCAGACAATAGAAGTAATTATGAAACGATATACAAATAAGTACTTGAGTCCTAAATAGGTTGATTATAAATTTCACAGTATGTTCACACTTAGGATACATATATATATATATATATATATATATATATATATATACACATACAGTATATATATACAGTATACTGTATATACTGTATTTTTAAGCAATGCAGCTTTGTTGATCATAAGATACTTAATGTTGTGCATATGTGGGAAGGTTGAGATCTGACTCTTTGTGTTTTCATTGTATTTAAAATGCATAAATAATACATAAATATATTGTATAAAATATCCCAATACACTCTGCTTGACCGGCAGGATATTGTACTCCATTACATATGTGCTGCAGATCAGATCTTGCTAATCTCATCTTCTGCTCCATCTTTTCATAACATTAAATATTCAAAATGTTTTTTTTTTGTTTTTTTTCTTTTTTCTTTTCCTTTTCTTCTTGACATGTCAGAAGATTGCAAGTCTAACCTTCTCAAATGGTCATATCGATTGAACTGTTCCCTGGAAACTCATTTTGAAATTTCTTCCGACCAGAGAGAAGCTTTTCCATACTTGAGTCAGAACATGAGCTGTGCACAGATCTCTGCTCATGACTGAAATAAATAAAGACCTGGAGCACAGAGGCTCAATGTCACACACAGCGGCTCTCCAGATTATTAGAAAATGCTGCTCAATGTTCTGCTGACGAGACTAGCTTTAGTTGGTCCAAAACACACCAAATCCACCATTATCAAAAACAGGTTACACATAAACAGCCTTTTGTGACAATAAGCCCCAGTAGCAGGAATATATATTCACGCTATAAGGGGTAAGTTGTCACAATCAAACCTACACACACACACACACACACACACACACACACACGCACACACACAAAGAACTTTGACTTTAACTGTTGAAACTTCTTCCTCAGTCCATAACTTCTTTTGGTTAAAAATGATGCAAAATCAGTTTTTGAGCAAGTACATAACCAGCCAGTATTCAAAACTATCTCCTTACCTTAGCCGGATTCACAACGGTAAGCTTGTAATAATGTTTTCTAATTTGAGTGGTACTAGGTTTTAGCAGGAAATATGAGCATGCCGCCATTCGTCTTTGCACCATTACATCACGTCTGTAAACATAAATAATGAGTCCAGACTAGTAGTCTATAGTAGTCCAAATGAAATTTCCAACATAAATCGTTGTAAATCTTGAATGCTTTGGAGCACAGACTTGCATGATAATGTATGAAAATCAAAGCCATGAATCTAAATAAGTTGCGTTTCAAATTTGAGGTTGACATCTCAAAAAATTAGCTTTAACCAAATTCACTTCCTATTCATTTCCAATGTGTTCATGGCCATTTTTGACCATGAACAGTAACTTTGTTTGTGTGTGTGTGTGTGTGTGTGTGTGTGCGCGCACGTTTCTGTGACAAATGAGGACTTATAAATTTGTATAATGACAAGGGTATGACATAGGTATTACAAGGAGAAGTTGACTTTTCAGGACATTACCCCATGTCCTCACTTTTCAAAACGCTTATAAATCACACAGAATGGAGTGTATGGGAAATCTGAAATAGCACAAAGTTTCCTGTAAGGGGTAGGTTTAGGTGTAAGGTTGGTGTAGGGCAATAGCACATACAGTTTGTACAGTATAAAAACCATTACGCCTATGGGATGTCCCCACTTTTTACAAAAACAAACATGCGTGTGTCTGTGTGTGTGTGTGTGTGTGTGTGTGTGTGTGTGTGTGACAAAAAAATGACAAAATAGCTTCAATGACAAAGCTTAAAACAAGGTTAAAACAAGAAAAAATATCTGCCAACTTGTTGAACTTGGTTTGTCTGCTTGTTTATTTGATTATTTATTTGGCAGCAGTGTTGGGTAAGTTACTTTCAAAAAGCAATTAATTACTATTAATAATTACATCATCGATATTGTATTTGAATTACTTTACAAATTACTCTGTCTGAAAAGTAATTCAGTTACTCAATAAGTAATTCAATTATTCAAATCGCCAATTAGGCTACATCTTAAAATACCTATAACCCTTAAAGCATAGACAATAGAAATTAAACTCTTTATTCTTTCAATTTGAGTCAAACATAGAATAGTTTAACCTTTTAGCATTAAAACAACTGTAATACTTAAATATTTGAATAAAAAATGTAACCTTCTTTGGTTAACAAATAGAAATACTCTGCAAAATATCTGAATAACAAAAAAACTTTGTTTAAAAGTTAAACAATACATTTCAGTTTGGCAAGATGTTCAGGAAAAGCCCAACTAGTAAAATCCGTTTTATGTAAAAATAAAACTTTAAATAATGTAGGTAAGAATAAATTACAGAAATGATCTCCTCCACTGAATAAAGCCGCGTCAGATTGCGCTGTTCTTCTGAGGTAAATTCCAGCTTATTCGTCATAGCAGGTCTTATTTAATAAATGCTGAAAATTAGATGAATCTTGATTTTTTTTATTTTTTAATCAATTATTTTGTATCTAAGTGAGGGCATTTGCGCGCAGGTGACTGCATATAATGAGCTCAGATACGGGAAAGACTGTACCTCGCTTTCATACGGATTACATAATCAGGAATATTAATTTTTGATTTGAATTCGTTAATTTAAAAGTAGACACTTCAAGGATTCAGATATGGGAAAGACTGTACCTCGCTTTAGTTTCATACGGATTACATAATCAGATAATATTCGTTTTCGAATTTGAATTCATTCATTTAAAAGTAGATACTTCAAGCTTTCTATAGAAATATTTCTCATGTCTCTGTGTCAAGTATTCGCTGAGTTTCGGTTCATATTTGTGATGCGTAGAAAGTTGCTCATGGAGACCTAGACGGCAGAAAGCGCACCCTGTTTGTTTTGTTTATTTTTTCAAAAGCACAATGTTTTGTTGTTATTGACAGCATACACAAATAAAAGTAAGCCCTTTTTAGATTCGAATGATTTTAGTCTTATCTGTATCTGAGTATCCGGCGCGCAAAGGGTTAAAGACGCTGCATTCAATTTATCTTTAGACTGTAAATTTAGATTTCAAATTCAATATTGATTTTAGAACTGTTGAAATTATTTGCAGTATTTAACACAAGTACTCTATAAGTAACTGTAATGAAATTTTCTAAAAATGAACAGTAATCCCTTACTTTGCTTTTTCAGTGGATAAGTAATTTAATTACAGTAACGCTTACAGTTACAGTTACTTAGTAACGTGTTACGCCCAACACTGTTTGGCAGATAAATGCTACATAATATCTAAGTAATATGATAATAAGTAATAATAATGCTAAGTAATCTTGCTTCTCAAGTAAATCTTGATTTAAGAATATTTAGATATTTGTGATGGAAATGAATGAAAAATAAATTATTACAATAAATATTTAGTTTTCATTTATGATAATGAAGTGTTATGGTATGCTTTAACTCTTTCCGACTCATGTATAATTTCAGCCAATGCTTACTGCTAATTTCCCTTCTGATTTGATTTTATGGCTTTCTCCCATAGGCCTGTTAATTAGAGCATGGTTTAGTAAATCATATGCATGTTGTTTTGCCCATCATGACTGTAAGTGAACCCATAGGAAAACCTGTAGATTATAATTATATCTCATGCTAAGAATAGACCAGAGAGATGGAACCCAGTGACTCACATGTACCTCGTCACAGCGAGGTAATGAAAAGAGAATATTTTTGTCTTAGCAGAACACTCTCTTATTAAAGCTTAATAAACCCGATAGACTGTACGTTACAGTATTTTACTATGCCTAATGGGTGTTCTTATGCACAACATTAAGCAGAGTGACTAAACCGTAAACTCTGCTTGTTTTCAAAGCGTTGCAGCTAGTGATGTGAAGGTGGAGCTTAGTAATGTTCCAGTTCACTGGTCACACCAATCTATTGCATTATCCACTGCAAGCTGCTTCTGGAACCGCTGTTACACAAATGCCGTTTGAAATATGGTTTTCTAAGATGCTGTCACAGTTTGTCAAGAGAGATGCAGACAGCTACCTTCCATTTGCGCTCTGGGCCTTCTGATCTACAGGAAAAGAGGGCAGACTTGTGTTTGTGACAGTTTTGTGCAGTATTTGAAAGTTCTTTGCCTTACATTTTATGCTGCACTGTTTAATTTCCACACGACTAGTGTAAAAAGGTACCATTTTTCAAGCAAGTTTCCTAAACACACCCCTGTTTTCCACTGGTCGGACAAACAGGTAGCGCCGCCTGTTAATTCATATTATTGATTGACACAGAGGTTGACATGTCGAGCCACTCAAAAATTTTAAACTGCGTTGTTGTGGAAATCAATCTATATGAATGGCTCATTTAAATTTCCCTTTTGACAAAAATATATACACAGCAGCTTTAATTGCATATGAATCTCAGCTCAAATTACAGGCTCTGAAACGTGTTGCGTACAGTGCTATTGTTTCCTCACAAATTAGTATCATCAGGATGTTCAGTGAGGCTGTGATGTGAAAATATTCATTAACTCCACATGCTTGTTAAGCGTGTATGTAATTTCAATCCATTTTGAGAAGAGGTCCCATTGTGCTTTGAGGTGTGATGTTTGTTCTTTGGGTTTGCTTATGTTTCCATCTGATGTACAAACAATTGTTACCATTTCTGTGTATCTGTAAATATTAAGGGCTCAGCTGACTCATTTTTCATATCAGTTGTTCAAGTGATGTATAATATTTACCTAAAGCTGTTTGAATGCTTCCTGGTAGCTCCACAGTCAATATACACATGGAACAATAACAATACAACAATAAACATGATGAATATGGAATAAATGGGCAAGTGAAATATCACCTTTCAAGAAATCCAATTAAACCTGCAATTGAACTGATTGCAGATGTATCCAAATATGTGTGTGTGAGTACATTTGCAGATATAAAATGAAATGTATTTCTATAAATTGTAACATGAAAATAGGTTACTTTTTGCATTTTTAGATGTATAGATTAAAATACAATTAAACCTGCAAAAATGAATTATTATTAGGCCTAAATAAAAAAAAAGATTAATATAAAATGTAAATTTATAATAATATAATGAAATCTATAATCGAAAAAAAAAAATTGGTTTCTTTGTAGATTTGTAGAATAAACATGAGAATGAGCTTTATTGCCAGGTATGTTTACACATACGAGGAATTTGTTATAGTGACAGAAGCTCCACAGTGCAACAGAATGACAGAGACAGGACAGGACACAAATAATAAAAATAAAAATAAAAATATACAAACATACAAAATAGCAAAAACACAGTATATAATAGAGACAATTATGTATGTACAGGTATTATATGTGCAAATTTGAAATGCAAATAAGTATGTGTGTTAAATAAATAATGTATAATAGTGTTGTGTGTTCCACGTTTATTGTCAAGTGTTCATGAGATGGATTGCCTGAGGGAAGAAACTGTTCCTGTGCCTGGCCGTTCTGGTGCGCAGTGCTCTGTAGCATCGACCAGACGGCAACAGTTCAAAGAGGGAGTGTGCTGGATGTGAGGGGTCCAGAGTGATTTTGCCAGCCCTTTTGCTCACTCTGGATGAGTACAGTTCTTGGAGAGTGGGGAGGGTTGTACCAATCATTCACACAGCAGTCTGGAGTACCCTCTGTAGTCGTCTGAGGTCAGATTTGGTAGCTGAGCTGAACCAGACAGTTATTGACGTGCAGAGGACTGATTCAATGATGGCGGAGTAGAACTATTTCAGCAGCTCCTGTGGCAGGTTGAACTTCCTCAGCTGGCGAAGGAAGTACAGCCTCTGCTGGGCCTTTTTCGTTAACTAATAAATGAATAAATAAATGTTCCAATTTGAAGTAAAGCTATATTATGCTTGCAGTATAATACATGTTCAAATCAATATAAGGTTCATTGTTCAAAGGGTGTATGCATCCTTGCTTTTTGTTTTCTTGACTTTTTAAAAAGCAAAGTCAACAATAATCATTCTAACATGTTCATCATCACTTGATTTTCTGCCAATGTATTGACTGACACTTTTTATTAGGGTTCAGGGGCTTAAACGGCCACTTAATGCACTTATACCAAGAAACGGCCCTGCTTTTCAGCATAACTGTTCCACGTGCTGTAATAATGTAGCTGAGCAGAGATATTTCATAGATAACAGACAGTGGAGTCCAGATACATGACAATGCATCACCTTGCTAAAATATGCATGTTTAATAGGAGATGCTCCCTGAAAACGCTCCATTAATCCAGGTTTGGGTTACAGTTGAACCGACCGAGCTTTGCCGCGCTGCTCAAACTCACTGTAATCAATCATTGTAGGGCTCTGTGGCGTAGATTAATGCAGGACTCAATAGAGCTCTACTGTAAAAGCATCTGTGTAAATCAAACCCATGGCTGATATCCTGAGCACCCCCCCCCACACACACACTCACACTCACACTCAAACACACCATGCATTTTCTGTCAATAGCACATCTAAACCAAGTGGTACCCTGATGCTGAGCCGTTACTCTTAAAGCTTCCTCTTAATTATTAAAAGAGTCATACAACTTAATGCCACAGCAAAATCACTGGATATTTATTCTCTAGTTCTTTAGAAAACCATATACTGATGCTTTAATTAAGCAGAAATGGTGCCAAGGTTATAAATTATATAGTGTCATATTATTTCAGGTGAAGGCCACTTTATGGACTGACAGATGTAGCAAAGACACCCTGTTGCATATTGTATAAACATGAGTGTTGCATTGGCCTTTAAAAATGTATACAACATAATGCGTTGACATGCTTTGTTACGATTCTGTTACGATTTACAGATTGTTACAATTGTTAGCACGTATATACTGTATATATAATTTTATTTTTATTAACAAATCTATATTTGTCGGTCTAATCTACATTAGTCATATATTTATTACATTATTTTTATTTTATAAACTTTAGTTTATTTAGCTTATAAATTTGAATGTATTATTTGAAGTTACTTTTGCTTTGATTTTATATATATATATATACATTATATTTTATTTTATTTTCTGCAAAAATGTAGGTGTCACGGGCGTGGTTGTGGCGTAAGCAAAATTAATATAAATAAAAGACGGGAGAATGAAACGGCTTCAACACACTTTTCCCATTTATTTTAAACTCAACTTAACCTTAATAATGGACAAACACAAAGGGAGAACTGAGGATATTTAAAGGAGAGAGAACAAAAGAGCAAACAACGTAATCAAACTCAGGTGGGGACAATGACAGATAATTAACTAACAAGGAACGGAACTAAACCAAATAAGGACAACGGGGACTTCAGACGGGGCAGACACGTTACAGTAGGAGGACAATGACGTATTAAGCTGAACTTTAGCTTATTTAGTTTCTTTAAATTATTATTATTATTATTATTTTATTATTTTTATTTTATTTATTAATTTTTTTACTCTGTAATAGCTGTAAATAAAGTTGCTGTTAGACTTACTTTGCTGTGTATCTTTAAGTGTAGCACTCAGGCTCACATCTCAAGAGCTTCAGTTTCAGACAGGTCAGCAAAAGCTTCTGTGTGTATCAGGTCTGATAAACACTTGAGTCTGAGATAAGTCAATGTACAGCAGTCTTCCAGAGTCAAAGTGTGCAGACCTCTCGACAAACGCACTGCTGACTCGCTCTATTCACCGAGCTGCCAGAGCGGAACGCTGAGAGAGGATCGCCACATGTACACAATGCAGCGAGAGGAAGCACTTCACAACACTTCTCTTTCTCACACTCCCCTTCAGTGTGAGTGCTCTACAGTACTTCTGTCTCTTACAGGCATAGTTCACTAAAGAGTGCTCATCTTGACAGAATAGCACATATACCACAGTTTTTTTTTTTTGTTTGTTTTTTTTCCATACAGCAGGTGCAACATAATAGCTTTACAAGCACTTGGGCCAGTGAGGGAAAAAATATATCTAGTCCGCTCTGAATGTGCATAAACTACTAATGGAGATGTAATAGAGGGTAATTGAAGTGTCACACCCACAGATGTGGTTTTCTGCAGAAACCAGGCAGGTGAAGTTGATGGCCGCAGGTAAAACAAGATTAAAATTTAGTTAGAGTTGAAATTTTATTCATACATGTTATGTTATATTTATGCAGCTGCGAGGGCTTTATCCACACCGCCTTATTAATGGTGATCTGTTCCTCAGGGGAAGGAGTTAAAAACTCTTAGATTATTTATCATATCTTTTACCTGTAGTTTAGTGTGAAACTACTCAGCAGAGCAGAAAATCAGTGGTAATATTACCCCCACCCCCTGCTATTTTTAAGCGAACAATTGTTTACAATGCATTAAATGAAAAAAAAAAAGAAAAAGAATCAATCAATACATTTTCCATTTTCATTACGTGAGGCACAGTTTAAATCTTTGATCTCGCAGCAAGACGTCAACAGCAATGTCACGGTCAGTTAATTCTGAAACTACATGATATGATCACATAATGCAGCTTTGTAAATGCCCTCGAGTAGCCACAATGGATTCCTCTGTCCATAAAACAGATTGTACACACGTTCAGCAGTTTCATGCATAAAGTCATATTTCTCAAATGAATGTGTGATCACATTTGGAATGGAATACTAATGCACTATAAAATGTTTTATGGAATATAAAACAGCATATGCAGCAATAAATACAAACTATAGTATAGTTCATTGTCACATGGTTTAAGTTTAAGTTTTGTTTCTTTTTTTTCTTTTTTTCATACAGTGTTTTTTCAGGAATCAGATCTAATTATGGGCAATTTCCATGAGATACGTATATTAAACATTGCCTTTTTGGTTCTTATTTTTGCCCAAATTGTCTGCCAGTTCGACATATGGCATTATGTAAAAACAAACATTTACATATTTACTCTATTGTTCAAAAGTTTGGGATCGGTAAGAATTAATTTTTTCTTAATTAATACTTTATTTAATAATTTTATTCAGCAAGGACGTGTTAAATTAATCAAAAGTGACAGTAAATACATTTAGATGCTTAAAAGAAGATTATTTTTCAAATAAATGCTGTTTTTTTAACTTTATTCAGCAAAAATCATAAAAAATGTATCAGAGAAGTATTAAGCAACACATTATATGAAATCTTTGTGACATGAAATATGTACCAGTAAGTACATATTGACAAAGCAGTTAAAACCTGAGTAAAAGGAAGTTCAAATGGCACAGTTGCATCAGCTAATACGTTTTTATATCGGTTTTGCATTTGTTAACACTATCGGGTAGGTTTAGGGCTGGATTTGATGTAGGGCATATTTCCAACATGATAAAGCATTAACTTTTAGCGACAGTCCCTGGATATTTGAATTCTGAACCGCCGCAATACGTATCTGCAGCAATGTAATAAAAAAACAGCAATACGTACCAATATCTACGTAATAAAAACGTGCCAGGGTTCACATATTGAACCTGTGTTTTAGCGCCACTCAGTGGACATTTTTATTTGAAACTGCGGCGAAACGTGCAGCAAGGTACGTAAAACGGTGTCGCACAAAAAGTCCGCAGAGGTACGTATTTTTATGAGACCAGGTTGGTTTAAACAGACTCTAAGCATACGGCAACTTTAGTGGGGGGTAACTGAGAATGAATGGGGGAAAGTCACGCCTCCATCGTGATATGATTGGATATGACTGGTTATTTTCGGCTGTGATTGGTTCATGTAATAAATCCCGCCTCTTGTGTTCATGCGCGTTTGCGAATCAGTCTGAATGAACGATATAATGGCTTTAATGGGAAGACTCATTTTAAAAAGTAAGTAAACAACTCACACACTTAGATACAACCAATTTTTTACGTCAAAATAAGACTTGAAAGGGCCTGAAAACATGATCTGTGGGAGTTTTTAGTGAGTAATCAGCTTGGTGAAATTTAAAGTAAATCTCCATGTCTGTGACCGATATTTACCGAGCTTTGATGACTGATAACCTGAAAAATTCAAAAATAGTTAAAAGTTAACTATTAAAAAGAATAGCTGAACATAAGTTCAGAAATCAAATTAAAATATATAAATATAAATATAAAAAAACAAATAGCATTGTTACTGCCTTGAGTTATAATTTTGGAATAAATGTAAAATGCTTAAAAACACTAATTTGATGAGATTCGTACACACAAATGCTGGGTTATTTTTTTTTTTTCTACCCAAATGCTGGGTTCAGCTTGTTGGGTCATTTTATTGGTTTATTTTTAAGATTTTTTTCCCAGGTGCTGGGTCATTTTAACACTGGATTATTTTTTTCTACCTAACTGCTGGGTTGACCCTGTCTCTGATGGAACTTCTCAACAACCCAGCCGCTGAGTTACAGACAGAGCACGGGCTTTTAAAGTGTGCAGGAGAGAGTGGTTCTCAGCGCCACCACCGATTTGGTGCACTCTTTGGGGGAAATAAAGGTTTGTATACATTTTATTTCATTTATAAAGTCTTTAATGTGGAGTAAATTATATTATATTACGCAACGAGACATGGAAACGCGCTGGAAACGCCTTTGCCTTGCATAACATAAATGGATTTTATTCATTAAAGTGTAATTAAATTTTTTGTTAAAATATGTTTTCTAATCTCAGTAATAGCATTTTTTTTAGAGTGTACTTGGCTTTAATAAATATAATGTTGATTAAATTGTTAATGTAAACATATAAAATAGAATTACATGAATATATACTAATTTATATAAATTACCTCAGGTAAAAATGTAATACCACAGGTTTCAAAACAAACGGTGTGAATGAATGAATCACAGGAGTGGTACCACATTGCCCCATTAAACGCATTTAACCCAGGTCTGTTCCTCCAGAGTGGTGCAGCACACGGCCTAAAAATCAGACAGCACGGCCCTGCGGTCGCTGTCTTACATCATGAGCTTTAGACAGAGGCAGATCCCAATTAGAGTGTGAAAGAGAACAAGCAAACTCAGGTCCCTCCTCATTAACCTTTGTCTGTAGCTTCCTTATTACTAGGCCAGACCTGCTCTCTGAATCCTCATTACAACAGCGCGAGACCCTGCAAACGTTCAGCTGTCGGGATAGTGTAACGTTGTAGTTTGCCCATTCTGTCCTCTGCTTCCACCTCTTACGCATCCCGTGGTTTTCTCTCTCTTTCCGAGTCTAATAAAACCCTCTGAGATAATTTGAATGTTTCTCTGCAAGTGTATGTGTGACATTTAAAGGCTGTAATTATGGTGGGAGTGAGGTGGAGGGGTTTTAATGGGGGAGCGTGTTGAGGGCAGGCGATGGATTAGATTAGGTTAGGTTGGGTTAGGAGCGACTACTGTGTTCACGGTAATCGAGACAGCGTCTATGACGTCCTCTTTCCTCTGCTGCTCCTTTTATGAAATTTTAAAGGAGTAGCTCACTCATAAATTAAAATTCTGCCATTATTTACTCACCCTCATGTCGTTTCTAACCCACTGGGGGCCGTTCACACAGAACGTGTCCTGAGGAATAATACAAAAGCACAGCGTACAATGAATAGGAATGAAAAGCTGTTTTCGAGATATAAAAAAAAGCTCAGTGCCTAATCTGATGTTGCTGACAAATACTTGCCTCACCATTGACTTATGGAGCGCTGCAAATGACAGACAGAAAAAAAAAAAAAAATGTTGTCATGGCCTCAAATTAACAATTTGTTTCCACAATTGATTTTTTTTTTGCCCATGTTGCTCCTTACCTTAGCCTGATTCACAACGGTAAGCTTGTAATAATGTTTTCTAATTTGAGTTGTACTGGTAGGTTTTTGCGGGAAATACGAGCATGCCTCCATTAATCTTTCTGTCATAACGTCATGTCTGTAAATATAAAGAAGGCATACCGGCCTATATACAGTATATACACATAATCACGCAATGCTGATGTTGTTAACATTAACAATTTGAGAACAAAATATAACAACAATAAATAATTTGCATGGTTTGATGTGATATGAGCTAAGCGATCATTAGATTTAATCACCATTGGTAGCGCAATTTATTTTAATACTTTTTAATCTCAGTTGGTCAGAACAAAAGTGGCAGACATGTTACTTACTTGTTCAGATGACGTTTTCCGTAAAAAAAATCTTATTTGGGTCATACTTCTAAGACGTAGGCTAGAATCTGTGATTACTAAGTACAGTATCCACACCGGTGCTTTCCATCCTCTCCCCTCCTCGATGAACGTGTTCGAAACGTGTTTGAATGTGTTGAAAGTAAAATCGGAACAAATAGTGCGCATACGAAAGTCATTGCACGCTTCCGCGAGCGTGCAGCAACTGCACACGATCAGAGATTGCATTACAACCCCCCACCCCTCTTCGACGTGATTATTTATTTTTGTTTAATTTAAATGCCACCCCCCTGACTGAAGTGCCCTGGTGCTGGCCCTGATCAAAACAGATTCATCCACGCTGAGGAGCCGTGCCAATGCACAACTACATAAGATAATTCTGTAAATAACTGCAATTGCAGGTTTCAAACAGAGATGGTGACAAAGAGGCAAAACTTACGGACTGCAGCTTTAATTAGTTCCTTAATTTGAACTAAACCACAGCCATGTTGTACTAATTTGTTCTATTATTTTAGGGGCATTTACACAACACTGTTTTCAACTAAAAACAGAAAACTTTTTATGTGTTTTGGCCATTTAATTTCACAACAATGTTTTGGGGGCCTGAAAATCAGTTTTGAAATCAGGTTTTAAAGTGCAAGTTGTGGTAATATTGTGGCCTCAAATTAAATTGTTTAGTTCAACTGTAGCCACATTATACTTATTTGTTCCCTTGTTTTAGTTAAATCATGGCCGTGCTGTAATAATCTATACCCTTAGTTTAATTACTGTAAATCGTGGTTGTACTAACAAATTAGTACAATGTGGCCATAATTTACATAAACCTAGGGACTAATTAATGTGCTTTGGTGGCAAATTCTTAATTTGTGGCCATGATATCTTGTTGGTCATATCTTGTTATATCATTTTTGGATGAACTATTCCATTACAGTTATTTCAGCCTCAGACATTTCGATCAGTAAAGAGCTTTCCAGTGCATCAGGATAAACAGCTTGACTTTATCATAGTGGATATTGATTGATGTTTAGCCCTAGTAGTCGGAAGCTCTTTCCCCTTCACTTCACAGAGATAAATATATTGTGGTTCATACTAAATTAGTGTTTATCTTGATTATAAAGAGTATATAAAGAAAAGTTGGTGTCCAAAACCAGACTCAGTGTTTGTCTGAAAAAAATAAAAAAATAAATACCGCTATACCAAGAAGATCAATTTGGTCTGTTGATCTTTGAAACTTTACATGTATGCATTTGCTAGATTTATTTATTTATTTATTTTATTATATATATATATATATATATATATATATATATATATTATTATTATCATTATTTTTTTTTTTTAAAGATTTGTCAGAAGCTTAGTGGTCATGACATGTAGTCGTTTAATTTTTACTTCTGGTTCTGATTATATTTAGGCTTGCATGAAATTTGTGTATCTACAAAAGTTTTATGATTTGTGAAATAATCTGCATCATTTTTTTTCTCCCACAGTGATTTAACAATTACTCACAAAATACACAAAACAAACTATTCGTTGCTTTACATGTCAGATGATCTGTTCCTCTCTACATGGGTGACTTTATGAGACTAGCAAAATAATCTTTTAGTATGTGTGTAAAAGAAGAAGAAAAAAATAAGTGTGTTCTCAGTTTTGTATGCAAATGTAGGTGGTGTAGCTTTCTATTCTCTACAGTACTTGGGCAAGTATACTCTCATAAAACACATTTGAATTAATATTTGAAGCAAATGGGTTAATTTTTTATAACACTTATGTTCTGAAAACCAAGAAAAACATACAAGTTTTATGTGAAGATCTATAGTCAGGAGACAAAAACTCGAGAGTCAGTTTACACCTTTAACTGCTAAAAAGACAACAGACACAGATAATTTAGAAATTAAATTAACCATGATGAATTGTAGATCTATACTGTGGAGGAATGCAATATTTCTGTACTCTTCTCTCAGTGTATAGGACTGATATGTTTTTTTGATGCAGCCCAGGAGAGTAGTGTTTTTCCCCATAATAAGCGTCTGCGTTGAGACCGGGACTCCTGCTGTGGAAATATTTACCGGTGCATTAAAGTGCCCCCACACACTCTTTCTTCCTCTCTCATTTGCACTGGCTGTCCCAAATGCACTTACAAACAGTTAGAGCGATCGCAGGAGGGGGTCTGCGAACGGGTGGTCGCCAGTAAAACCCAGCTCAGAGTCGCTGTCAGTTTTATTGATTAAAGCTGCACCGAGTAAAAGAGGTGAGTCCGACCCCTCAGAGAGAGATCTATTCAACCTGCCGTCCAGGAAATGCTCGCGACACAAAAGCTACATTAAAAAGAATTTGGTGACTGCCATGTTCTTCTCTCATGAGGTTTAGCTGTCGGGCCCCGCTTGTCAAAAAGTGAAAAAGTAATTCTAACTACAAAAGTACATTTTAAGAGTGCTTGTTAAATCTGAAGCATGTAATTTCTGCAGCAGCGGGGAAACCTATAAGTCCTCACTGCAGACCACAAGACAACTGATGTAGTGGATTACGCTCTTAAAAATACAGGTTCCAAAAGGGGGTTTCGCAGTGATGCTGTACAACAGGGTTGTTCAAACCTGCTCCTGGAGGGACATTTTCAGCTCCAGCACGCCTGCTTGACAGTTTCTAGTGGTCCTGAAGAGCTTGATTAGCTGGTTCAGGTCTGTTAAATTAGTATTGGCTCTAAACTGGCCCTCCAAGAATGGGATTGGACACCGCTGCCATACAAGAACCATTTTTGGTTTTCTAAAGAGCCTTATGAACAGTTATTTACTCTTGAGCTGTGCTGGAAATCCTTTAGCTCATTTGGTGTTAAACATGACTAGCTTTTTGAAAATTGCTTGTAAATCTCTCAGTATTAAATTGACTGGAAAAAGCACAAGGGTTACAACACGTAAAAAAAATAAAAAATAAAATAAATAAATAATCAAATAAATAAATTTGGTGACATCATGGATGTTGTAATATGCACAATCAAAAATTAATTTTTAATGTTATAGACATTATTAGGGTCAAATGAATGTAGTTCATTAGTCACAAAAACTAATACAAATAATCCCAATATGTCACTCAGTGAAATCTTTAAACATAACTCAAGTGATATAAAAAGTACAATGAAACAATGTCTATAAACATAACTTCTTCAAAAATTGTAATTACAGCAAAATTCTGTATAGTTCTAAGAACAAAAGAAAAAAAAAACATTATTATTATTATTATATTTAACAAAAATGATTATATGGGAACTCGTATTGTAATATTGTCAAATACAAATTCATATTGTGAGATATAATGTCACATTGTGTTATAAAATTATAATTATGAGAAAGACTCCCACCATCCTCTATGGTTTCGGCAGACAGTCCCTTTTGTGACATGATTTCTGCTGAGTTTTAAAATGGATATGCAAGCTGACAGATTTTCTATAATGGATAGTTCTGCACATCTGTCTGCACTTTTGCTCTCTTGTGAATGTGGTGGAGTGATTTGGTGTTACTTTTTGCAAACACACGCACAGCTTTTTGTTTGCAAACTTTTCAGTTTGTCACTGTACCTTTCCCTCCGTTCTCTTTCTGCACACATGCTCTTGTGATATTCTTTTTCTCTCTCCTGTTTTTAAATCTTTCTCTGCTTTTGTCTCAGCAGGGTTTTGAGGTTGTATCAGGTTGAGCTGGCAAAATGCAAGTCTGTTTTTTTTTGTTTTTTGCTTGTCTGTGATTCTCCATGTTCCGCCCTGTTCTCACGTTGCTAAAATCAGAATGAAAAGAATACAAATGTACAGCCATTCTGTGCTTTGTTTAATTGATTTCTTAGTACTAAAGGATCACAGATTGCAGCAGTGATGTTCTGTTGCTACCAGCGTCATACAAAATTCAGATTTAAATTCACAATGATTTTTATTTTTATTTTTTTGAATAAGTAAACAAGATTTATTAAAGCAAACAAGCTAAATTAAAATTTGATATAACCTCAGGCCATCCAAGATGTAGATGAGTTTGTTTCTTCATCGCAACAGATTTGGAGAAATTTATCATTACATCACTTGCTCTCCAATGGATGCTCTGCAGTGAATGGGTGCCGTCAGAATGGGAGTCCAAACAGCTGATAAAAACATCACAGTAATCCACACCACTCCAGTCCATCATTGAATGAAATGCTGAGGCAAAAAGCTGTGTGTTTGTAATAAACAAAATGCCATCGCTTCTGGCCAAAATATGAGTCCATAATCCATGATAATGCTTCTCAAGTGAAAAATACTTTTCCAATAGAAAAAGCAATATTATACTGTAGATAGATGACTTTTATTTTAGCTGGAAGCAACAATTTGAAATGAGAAATGTCTTAATGATGGTTATTTACTTCACTACAGTCATGTAGATTATGGATTACGGTGATGTTTTTATCAGATGTTTGGACTCTCATTCTGAGTTTCTTTTCTTTTTTCTTTTTCTTTTTTTTGTCACAGTCACAGAACAATAGTGCTGGATTGCTCATTTTACACTTTTAAATCTAACAAATTCTGTTCTATGTGTATGTTAACTTTAATTTCATGGTGAAAGAACACTTCATTTCACAGATGCTGTAATTTGTGGTAGGCCTACACATTATTTTTACATTGTTACATACTATTTACACAAATAAGTACTGAGTAATATTAATGAACTGTACTATGTAAGGGTTAATGTTACAGTCAGAGTTTGGTTTAGGGTTATTTGCTTTATGCATAATTTACTGTTATTACCAGGATCTAGCAAGTACATCTAACATTTTCAACAATTCAATATCCTGTTGTTTCTGTCCTGTCCTCTTCTGGCGTGGATGTGTGGAAGTGTGCAGTATATCGGTGTGTTTGTGTCTCTGTGCTGTATGATCAAATCAGTGACCTGTGGTGAAAATTACTCACCCGTCCACTGACACGGATGCGGATTCACAGATGCTTGGTGTTGTTGCGGAAACAACTCTTTCCACAGCTTGGATTCGGTTGTCTCTATGCCATTTGGTTTCCCAGCATGCAGTGCAGGGTGGATAAATTGCAGTTGTTGTTGTTTTTTTTTTGGCACTTTAGTTACATGTGTTGTAATGTTCAGAGTTTGTTTATCTCAAATTTAGTTGATCTTAAATTATGTCCATCAATATGGATTTGCTTTTTTAAATGTTTTGAATGGGACGGTTCTTTTATTTTCAGTGTGAAAGCTCAGTGCTGCCTGATATTGTGGAAACACTGAGGTTCTGTAGGATGTGTGAAACAAGCTTCGCACTTCGCTTGATGCTTTGCAGCTTCATGCTCCATTGTTGGATGGCACCTTAAACTGAGGATGTCTTGAAAGGTGACACCTTTATTCTCACCTGTTCTCACAGCTCTGAGTTACACCTGTGCTCCTCCTGCACCAACAGCAGAGGGAAAGAACACCAAACCCTTGAAACATCTCAGCTGCTGATGGGCCATGTGTACTGTGTGTGTTATTGTACCTTAAAAAACTATAGCACTAATAATGCCATTGTTTTAGATTTGATTCCCTGGGAGCACACATAGTGATAAAAAAGTAGATTTTCAGTTAAAATCCCCTTGTGAAAAAGAAGTAGACTTAAACATATACTTGGTTTTAAAGGGGAAAAAAAAAGAGTACTTATTATGGAGATAATACTTTTAAAGAATATGTAATGTTTTCGGACATTTAATTATAAATGTAAATGTAAAATTAAATAAAAAATTAATATAATTTACATTTATATTAAATGCAATTAGCAGAATTTCAGTGGGTTTTTTTTTGGGGGTTTTTACCCACTTAAGTACATCTGTTTATGCAATTTTATGATTCTGTTGTCTTTGAAATATGGTTAAAATGTACTGCTGAAAGCACTAAAAAGCATTTATAGTTTACTAAAATACACTTTCTGTTAAATTGCATGACTTGCATATATTGTATTTAAATATATTGTACTGATAATGTTACAAATTAGAACAAGAAAAGCAAAGCTGGAACACCACAGCTCCAAAAGTAGAAAATATTCATCTATGTTCTCACCACAGGTGACATTCCGAGCCTAAAAGCTCTTCATCAGACAATAATCATCAAACATTATTCACTTGATCACCCACATGACCCACAAAAAAAAAAAAAAAAAAACACACAAGGGCAATCAGAAAATCACCCCACTTATGGGCAACTACAAATGTTACAATTTAGTACATTTAAAATAGATTATCTTTAAATGCATTATCAAAAAAGATACGAGTCTCCATATGTTCACACTGTCCGGCGGCCATTTTGAAAGCTCTCTAAAAACTTTCACCAAAAGCCTCTTAAATGTGCGTTTTTTAGATGTTTAAGCCTTTATTTTTGGTACGTTTCACTACTTATTGTAAAATTAAGAGATTAATGTTCAGACTTTTGCATATAACCTGGAACTTGGATGTGGGAAATAATTACATTAGATCCAAAAAATAGTTTTAGCAACATAGCGCAGATGCTACAGAACATAGTTAACTGACTAGCTGAATAAGACTGTGTGCTACGCTAATATATTACTTCACAGGTATTACTGGCTTGTACTTTTGCATCCATTATATTATAAATTGACAGTTTGTTGCTGGTCTGGCATTTTACAGTGCTGTAATTTTTAAAGATTTCATATTATTTTAAGGTGAGCTTAAAGGGTGCACTGCTATGAAAATCACACAGCTGCAGTGTGACATCAATAAGAAAAAGTATAATTTCATAGATATTGTTAATAATAGTTGTTCATATTAAAATATGTATGAACTCAATACATGACCTAGACTATTTATTTAGCAAAAATCCTGTCATTTTAATAAATATTACATGAAATTTATTAAAAATTGTTGCTGCTCCAATTAAGCTCAGTGTGCTCTCGTTAAGCTCTTCCACATTGAACGTCTATGTAAATACTTCATAAACAGACTTTAAATATTAACTGATGGTTGACACTTTAAGTTAAGTTAATCAATTTTCTATGGATTCTGTCGACTCAAATCTGCAGACTGGCTCTGATCTTTGGCAACTAGCATCAACTTCTCCAGACTGTAAATCTGTGGAAAATCAGGGCAAAAATCATGTAGTGTAAGTTAACATCCATTTAATAAGAGGCTTCATAATGAGGCTAATTTCTGTGTTCATCCCCATGAATTAAATGTTTCATTAGTGTGTTTTATTGGTTTGGTTTATTTGATTTTTGAATGTGTTACTTAGCTGAACGTGGACTATAGATGTTGCAATGTGCTTAAATGACACTTCATTATGAATATAACTGATCAAATTGAATGCCTTGTTACTTGATTTTGGTGTTCTGTTTTTATTTGTGATTGACTTTGTACCTTCAAAAATATATATTTTTACAATTATTCTTTAAAAATCTTCCTTAAAATAAACAAGAATTTTTAATAAAACATGATGTGAGCTTATTGGGAACAGGGGTGTGCTTAAAGGGTACAAAAATGTACCCATTAAGCACAGCCAGACTTTTTGAATTTAATGATGTATATCGTAATTGAAATGCTTTTGCCATTTCAAATAAAATTAAATATTTTTGTGTGAGAGATTAATATTTTATTTTAACATAACTTTTTGTACTGAAACCAATATCTTGTGCACTAAAAATATCTCAATGTAGATTTTGGTGAGCTTAATAGGTACGTTTACCCTATATAATCTACTTTTTTACAGTATTTTATTTTTGATTTATTACACATTTTGAATATTCTTGGCTTAACTTTCATACTTTAATTTTAAGCCATTTCAGAGGAAGTACATTAATAATAATATACAAAGTAACCATCATCAAATGGATGATACATATCAGGATATAGACCTTTTTTTTTTTTCAGCTATATCATTCAGTCCAGTCACTATTCACTCTACAGAGTCAATCCAAAGAGACAGACAGATAACCGAAATCACGTTCGCCACATACGGTAAGTGTGTGAGCTAATCCTCAATGCATATTATCTCTCCCGGCCTTCTTCTCAGAGGAAATCAGTGTGTGTGTGTGTGTGTGTGTGTGTGTACTTGTCCAGGCTGAATGGCCATGACAGACAGATAGAGCCGCTTTCATTCTCCATACCGTGATCCTGCTTGTCCCATTAACAAAGCAGATACATTCTGTCAGAGTGCAGTTTATCCCACAGCTTTTCCCTGTTTCAGCGAGGGCTGAGCGGCTCTGCTAACTGTCTTTGTCACACACACAATGCTGCGAGCTCTTCTGAGGGCCACGCGGGATCACCACACACAGAGAATCCACAGAGGAGCTGCACTCACAGTGACAATTCAATTGAGGGGCTCTGAGCTGCGTGTGTGTGTGGCAATTGAAAGGCTTTGAGTGCGTTTACTTGCCATTCAATCTATGAACATTCTCAGGTAGGCAATTCTGGGAGAATGAAATTATTGAAGAGCATCTGGATGAATCACCATCATTTTAAGAATGAAGAAGCCATTCATGTTAGTGTTGAATTCAATATAAAAAAAGTCAAATATCAACCAGATTTACAGCTTTTATTCAGAACTGAAGTAGCAAGTGTGAATTGGATTTGGATTAAAGGAAATAAAATGAAAACCAAATGAGTCAAAGACATTCTTGCCTGTCTTTGTTTATGGACGCTGTTTTTCCTCGCTGTCATGCATTCGTGACCTGCTCTGTGGCTCTTTGACTCTATTGCTGTTGCTCTGTTGCTGGTTCTTGTCCAGACTGGGGATGCCAGGAGGAGGAGTGTGATAATAACAGAACACTGCTGAAGTGCTAATGCTTATTGAGCCACATCAGCACTGCCATAAATCCAGCTCTGACATCCACTCATTCAGTCATCCAGCATTCACATATGACAATGAATATTCTGTAAGTGAGATTCAGTGACATCCCCATTTTTAAAAAAATAAAAAGTGTTGTGAAGACAAAGTTGTCAGGCACCTGCCATACTTTATATATATATATTTAAGTACAATTGTGCTTAATAAAATAAAAAAAAAAAAAAAAGAAATAAATACAATTAATATAGTCAACGTTTATTTTGATTACTATTATTGCAGCTTAATTATAAAATATATATACAATAATAATAATAATTATTATTATTTATTTTATAAATAATTTAATTTTATGATAATGTTTTTTATATAACATTATATATTTACATAAGTAATATAAAGTCATTGCCACCTTTTTTTTTGCTTGATTTATTACATAATGATGAAATTAAATTAGTATTATCAAACAGTAAAATAACAATAATCATTGTAATTTCTACACTTTATATTTGTGTATATTATATTATATACATATATGTATTTATATTTAATTAAGTGTACAAATACTTTTACATATATTATATTATATTACATTATATATATATATATATATATATATATATATATATATATCATTTAAAGGGGTCATATGATGTGATTTCAAGTTTTCCTTTCTCTTTGGAGTGTTACAAGCTGTTTGTGCATAGATAAGATCCCTGAAGTTGCAAATACTAAAGTCTCAAAACCAAAGAGATATTCTTTATAAAAGTTAAGACTCGACCAGTGTTGGGTGTAACGCGTTACTAAGTAAGTTACGCCACGTTAGACAGCAATACTGTGATTAAATGACTTATCCACTGAAATGGTAAAGTAAGGGATTACTGAATTTGAAATCTAAATTTACCGTCTAAAGATAAAATTGAATGCGTCTTTAAATCTCTGCGCGCAAGCGTTCACTTTCAGTTTTTCCTGATTCACAGACAAATCTTAAATACTCAGATACAGATAAGACTAAAATCAATTGAATCTAAAAAGGGCCTGCTTTTATTTGTGTACACTGACAATAACAACAAAACATTGTGCTTTTGCAAAATAAACAAAACAAACAGGGTGCACTTTCTGCCGTCTAGGTCTCCGTGAGCAACTTTCTAGCATCACAAATTCAGCGAATATTTGACACAGAGACATGAGAGAGAAAGCTTGTGTGTCTTGTTTTAATTGAATGTATTCAAAACGAAAATGAATATTCTCTGATTATGTAATCCATACGAAACTAAAGCGAGGTACAGTCTTTCCCGTATCTGAGCTTGAAGTGTCTAATTTTAAATGAACGAATATTCTCTGATTATGTAATCCTTATGAAACTAAAGCGAGGTACAGTCTTTCCTGTATATGAAACTTGAATTGTCTAATTTTAAATGAACAAATTCAAATCAAAAACTAATATTATCTGATTATGTAATCCCTATGAAACTAAAGCGAGGCACAGTCTTTCCAGTATATGAAGCTTGAAGTGTCTAATTTTAAATGAACGAATTTAAATCGAAAACGAATATTCTCTGATTATGTAATCTGTACGAAACTAAAGCGAGGTACAGTCTTTCCCGTATCTGAGCTCATTATATGCAGTCACCTGCGCGCAAACACCCTCATCTAGATCCAAAAAATAGATTTAAAAAAAAAAGAAAAAAAAAAGAAAGATTCATCTAATTTTCATAGTTTTTAAAAGTAGTCCTGCTATGAGGAATTTATACCTCAGAAGAACAGCGCGATCTGACACTGCTTTATTCAGCAGAGAAGATCATTTATGTAATTTATTCTTACCTACATAACGTGTTATTTTTACATAAACCTGTGCGGATTTCTACTAGTTGGGCTTTTCCTGAACATCTCACCAAACTGAAATGTATTGTTCAACTTTTCTTCAGCTTTTTTGTTTTCCAGAGTATTTATATTTGTTAACCAAAGAAGGTTAATTTTTTTTTTATAAAAATGTTTAAGTATTACAGTTGTAAAGCTAAAAGGTTAAACTATTCTATGTTTGACTCAAATTGAAAGAATAAAGAGTTTAATTTCTATTAAGGTTTATAGGGATTTTAAGACGTAGCCTAATTACCAATTTAAATAATTAAGTTACTTATTGAGTAACTAAGTTACTTTTCAGACAGAGTAATTAGTAAAGTAATTTAAATAAAATATTGATGATGTAATTAGTAATAGTAATTAATTACTTTTTGAAAGTAACTTACCCAACACTGGACTCGACCACGCCCCCTAAAACGGCTCATTCAAACGCACCCACATGTCTACGTCATGGTGTGGGGAGATTTGCAAAACACTGCCCAAACATATACGCAATGAAAGAGGGCGTGATTTTTATTCTCGCTGTAGTGTTGTTGCTGCTGCCAGCGCCATGTCCTGAAGGACGCTGTTTTTCGTTGTGAAAGCGAAACTACTTTGTTTGGGCTTCCAAACTTTTAACCAGCTTTTCAGTGGTTAAGTTGTATTTACAACACTGTTCCAGAACAGTTCAACCCAAATATTCGAGTGTGTGCAGCACATTTTAAGGAGGACTGTTTCCTGAACCTGGGAGTAGCCTGCCAGCTGTGCACAAAGACTGTTTCTATAAAGTGGGGCAATTCCAACTTTGCAAGGACAGTCTGGCACTTCTGGCTCTTAGCCTGTAAGTATGTTTTCTTATTTAAAGAATTTGCCACTGACTATTCAAACACGAGTTTTGAGCAGTGTAGAGTAGTGCTTGTTGTTTGTCCTATCACAAATGCAGACATGGTAATGTTTACGCGGCGCGATGCAATACAACGCGTAAAAAGACAGTATAAGTCATTATAATCAGTAATTATGTCCCCACTGGATGCAACAAATGCCTCGTTTGTAATGGGTTTTATTGTTTTTGTGTCGTCACGCCGGGATACGCCATCACAATACGGTAAGGGGTGTAACATTTCCGTCTCACACTAGAGGTATTGGGCCAATCACAACGCACTGGATAGCTGGCCAATCAGAGCACGCCTTGCTTCTCAGAACGATGAGCTTTGTAAAAATCGATGCTTTTCAGAAAGGCGGGGCAAAGAGGAGCAAGAATAATCTACAGTATGTGGAAAATAATGTGTTTTTTTTACCTTAAACTGCATAAACACATTGCATTATACAAAATACACAAAATAATGTTATTTTTAGCAACGTCATATGACCCCTTTAAAATGGATTTTTGGTAAGTAAATAAATAAAATCAAACTGTATTTTACCTACAGTAATCATTACAACTTAAGTATACAAATACTTTTACATTATATTATATTACCGTATTGACCCGAATATAAGACAATGTTTTTTTCTTGGAAATGCATCTGAAAAAACGCGGTCGTCTTATATTCGGGGTCTAGACTTTGAAATGTCAGTAATACACCCACACCAATAGGTGGCGCCAAAAACGCATAAAACGAGTGAGCCATGAAATATGTAATGCAATGTGTGTTGTAAAGATGCCGAGTGAAAACAAAAGAAAAAGAAATGCATACAACGGCACGAATCGTGACTGTCATGTTAGTCTGATGGGACCAAACTTCCTCTGTAAGTGATTTTAAAACATAAGACTGGACCCAGATTTGAAGACTACAATAAGATTTCACTTCTACTGTTAATAAAATTTTGGTAGGCTACTATGAGATGGATAGACTAAATGTTATATAACTCAGGTGGGCTACCTGTTGTTTTTATGGTATATCAAAAAGTGTATATTTTTCAATGTCATTGTTGGTACATTTTAACAGTATTTACCATACTTTCAAAACAAAAATTAAAATAGGAAAATTATGCAATATGAAAATAATTTAAGAAAAAATGTGTTTTCAAAAAGATTTGGTTTTCAAAAAGCCTTTTTCCAAAAGGTACATCTGGAAAAAGGGGGGTACATCTTATATTCGAAGACAATAAGGTATATTATATTATATTATATTTACTCAAAGAAAACAGGTTTAAACCTAAATGTACCTAAAACATAACATTGCTCCTGTGCTGGCTTGCAGTTATATATATATATATATAATAACTACAAGAATTACAGTGCTACAGGACACTTTCAGTTTTAGTGGAGAAAAATATGTGTGACCTGTTTGGCCAGACATGATGGAAAGATTGAGAGAAAGAGAAGGACAAAAAGATAAGCCTGAAGAAGACTCCCTGCACTGCCACTCGGGGTTTGAACCGGCCAGATGATGGAATTATCCAGACCCCCATCTGCCAAAAGAGGCCCCCTCTCTCTTTCTGATGCAGCTGTACTGGCTCCAGCAATGCCAGAAGATGCATTCGGTGGGACACACAGCCAACACACACACACACACACACACACACACACATAGTGAGTGAGGAGCGTTCCTGAGAGGTTCTTTAGCTAAAAAGCTAATTTCACTGAATCATCAGTCAAGCCCAGCCAGCAAATAACACTGAGTTAGCAATAACCTCGCCAATACTGCCTTCAACTGCTGCAGTAATTATTAATTTACTGAATGAAAAGAGTGTGTGAGGGAGAGAAAGTTGAGGAAAGCAGGAAAAGATTTGGTGACAAGCACACAGCTGTCGCTAAATATTTTGTATACTTGGCCATATTGCTTAAATTGTCTCAAGAAAAATACATCAACATTTGTAAAACTCAAATAATCCTCAGTTTGTTCACCAAGCTCTTTCTTTCTGGTCTCAATAGTCTGGGTTATTATATTAAATTAAAAAAAAAAAATAAATAAACATGAACTAAGATGAAAGTATTTTTATTTAATATAATGATATTTATTTTTTTTACATTTTATTATTTATTATAATATTTATTATATTATAATTTTGTTTCACATTTCTCATCAGTTTAATTTGATATGCTAAAATAGCTAAAACTAAATCTGAAAAAATAAAAATAAAATACATATTCCAAAATAATAAATGAACAAACAAACATAATAAAAATGACTAAAGCCTAAATTAAAAGCAAATATATAAAAACAAAAACTAATTCAAATATTAATAAAAAAATAAATAGAGACATGTTTTATTGTAGATATAAGTAACAGTTTAATATAGTGTAAAAAAGATTACAAAATACTTTTTTCTACTTTCATTTAATGTAATGTGTTACTTGTCATTTCCTTGTAAATATTTTTCAAATTTACTAGCAATGTCTGTGTATACAGTAGTAAAATTATAATAGTATACTCCTTAATACTGCAAATAAACATATAGCAGGTATGTTACAAATACATAATGTATAGTCGCGGTGCCATCATTGCAAAATAAACCCCCATCCAGGGTTTTTGAGATAATTTTGAGGTGAATCATATTTTGAGTCATATTTTGTAAATGCCCCAGCTCATCTGCATGGCCAAATATTAATCTTCAAGAAAGGCCTCTGTATAAATTGAGTCAATAATAAATCATAAATGTGTTGATCATTATGCATTTTTTTGTTTTTAATTTTAAGTCATAAAGTGAGAAGGGTATATTAAAATTTCTGTATGTGTGTCCTGTACTTTGACCTTTGCCAAAAGTGTGTCTGCATGTGTTCAGGGATTTGAATAAAAAGCTTACAAACAGAATCTGCCTTATATCTACAACTAGGAATCGCTACTGTTTTGTAATATGGTTAAACAGCTCAAATTGGCCCATTTCAGGACCTCTCTTTGCTAAATGACAAGTTAAACCAGCCTAAACTGTTTTGCTGGTCTAATCTGATTTAAGCTCAATGTACGTCTGAACAGGCTGGAGGACCACCTAACAGGCCGGAGTAAACCAACCGAGAGTAGCTATTTACCAGGTAGAAATCTGGTAGAACCATATACATTAAAAAAAAGACGGACAACGTGTCTCTACTTCCTTACCTTTGGAAATGTCCCAGGTATGGCTGCTGTCATGTTGCACCAATGACATCATTTGGAGCCGACCACTCAGTGGTTCCCAACCTTGGTCCTGGAGGCACCTCAACACTGCACCTTTTGCATGTCTCACCAATTTCAGGTCTTGGAGTCTCTACTAATGAGCAGATGACCTGAATCAGGTGTGTTTGGTTAAGGATACATGCAAAACCTGCAGAGTTGGGGTGCCTCCAGGACCAGGGTTGGGAACCACTAAGTTATTTGATGCTATAAAAATTGGGTGTGGTGCCATGACTGTGAGCTTGCGACTGAGTCTGCGGGAGTTTGGGCAGGACATTGATACTATGGCTCCACATCACAATCATTACTGCACAGACTCATCGACACAATATGACAAACTTATTAAATGGTTAAGGTATACTCCATTTTTGTGCGCGCACACTAGTGTATGAGTACAGTCGAATGTGTAGCCTTTCACAGTATACTCCATTTGATGTTTTGCGCAAACGTGTGCGGTCAACACATGCGCTCTTGAAAGCTTCATCCATGTCCAGTGTTTGCTCTATTTTTCCCCGTAAGTTGTGACGGTAACAAATATTTTTTAACTCTTTTAAACCAAAGCTAAGCTTTCTCATATAAGCGCTTGTCAGTGTGAGCCTCTATTGTTGTTGCAGTCTCTGCTATTTTGTTGTTGTTGTTCTGTCTCTTTAGTTTAGTTTTCTACTGTGAAACAATGGCTTGGGACAGTGTTGCCATCTTGTGGAACAACTGATTACTGCAAAACAAATTCAATGTGCATGTGCGACCAGCGCATACAAAGTACCTGTGGTTACAAAAATTTGGGTGGTGCGCATACAGTATGCATGCTTACTGTCCGATGACCCTCGTGTACGAGTAAAACGTGAAGTATACTTTGGGCTTAAGTTCACCCAAAAATGAAAATACTGTTATTAATTACTCACCTGCATGTACTTCCAAACCCGCAAGACCTTCCCAGCAGGCATAGGACGTCAATATAACATCGGGTTGATGTTGGACATGACACACTTTGATTGAGAATGAAAATAGGGTTGACATCAGTATTTGATGCCAATTTCATGTTGACTTAACAACGGATTTTGGTTACACAACCTAAAAACAACAAATATCAACGTCAGCTCACGTCGGAATTGGACATCAAATTAAAATTGACATTAGTTGTATTGACATTGAATTTTGTTCACCCAATGTCGCAACCGAAGTTTATCCAAATATCAGCGTCTTATGACGTTGTGTGCCTGCTGGGTTCGTTCATCTTTGGAACACAAATTAAGATATTTTTGATGGAATCCTTAATCTTTCTGACCCTCCATAGACAGCAATGCAACTGACACGTTCAAGGCCCAGAAAGGTAGTAAGGGCATCATTAAAATAGTCCATGTGACATCAGTGATTCAACTGTAATTTTATGAAGCTACGAGAATAGTTCAAATTCAGCCCATTGCAAGGGTTCTGCTAGTAGTGGGCACTCATGCAAGGGAAAGGCATTAAAAAAACAAACTGGAATGCAGCCCTGGTTCTGGAAATCAGATCTATAAGGACCTACTGTACCTGCAGAGTTCAGTTCCAACACTATCCAACACACCTGTCTGTAATTATCAAGTGCTCCTGAAGATCTTAATTAGCCTGTTAGGTTGTGTTTGATCAGGGTTGGAGCTGAACTTTACAGGAAGGTAGATCTCCAGAAACAGGCTTGGGCACCGCTGCACTACACTCTTAAAAATAAAGCTTCGTTATTGGTTCTGTGAAGAACATTTAACATCCGTGGAGCATTTCCATTCCAGAAAAGGTTACTTATAGTGAAAAAAAGCTTATTTAGATTATTAACATTTTCTTCACACTAAGAAAACCTTAAAACTGAAATTATGGTGTAGAATCTCCTCAACCTTTAAATATGAAAATATCATCTCCATACATTCTCAGCCATGGAAGTATGCAAAGTAACCATTCCTTGGTGAACTGAACGAATGTGCTTGAGTATGGTGCGATGCATATGTGAGTGATGTCTGGAAGCTCTCCAGCAACAGTCCTGGCCGGAGTTAAAGGTGCAGATGGAAACCGACTGTAACAAGCCAAGCAGTAAATTAGCCTGCTAACATTAGCACACGTCTTAATGATTCACTCCAGCACTTAACCTCAGGGTTGAAACTTTAGCAAAGCCACTGCCAAAATGAGTGTGCTTATGTTTTTTTTTTGTTCTTATGGCTGCAGCAAGTACCAGGACTGTATCTGTGTTAGTTGGTTTGAATGTATGTTTCAGAAAACTTTAGTAACTAAACATTCCAAAAATAAGGAGTCAATATATGTTGCATGGCTGAAAAATTAAATAAGCAAAGTACATTTTAGAATATTTATTTATTCATGTATTTATTTATTTATTTATGTGGCAAGGTCTTAACAATTTACTCTTTGTATTCTTGTTGGTTACATTTTGTTTTGAAAAATGTCTATACCATTTTCAAGAACAATTTAAATTAACCAGTTTATTTTATTTATTTATTTATTTTTTCATTTGAAATTTAATGACATGGTGTAACCATTAAGTAAAAAGTAATATTTTCTTTATACCTTCAATGTAATTATACATATATATCTTGAATTAACAAAAAATAAATAGTAGCCTACTTCACGTTGTCATGACAAAGGTCAGATTATTTACTATTTTAGAGACATTTTTGGGACTTTATTTATTTATTTACAAGCAGTAAAGCAGTTTTAGTAATGCCAAACTGCACAAAAAGGGTTTGTTTAGGTATTTATTAATTTTATGAGCCACACAACTTTATATTTGCAGATGAAATGGCATTGACTCAAAGTGTAAGTTAAGAATCATTTACACACCATAGTGGAAATGACATTTAATACATGTGGAGGTGCTCTAGGTTACACTGAAGCCGTCAATCTTAAGTTTGAACCCTTCACTGGAGAAGATTGGGTAAGATTGAGCAGTAAAGAGCAGGAACTGTAGTTAAGGAAGGCTAAGATGTGTGCACGCACATCTGTGCTTCAGAAATTGCTGGGAACAGGTGAGAGACCTGTGCTGTACCCCACTGTTCACCAAGCTCTGCAGTGCAGGTGTGTTCTATTCTGGGCTGCTGCATGACTCTGGCTCCAGGCCCACTGTCAGATTTGGCTCTGCTGTCCGGAAGATATCTTATGGGAGGGTCTGTGACATTTACAATAGTGTCAGTGAGAGGAACAGGTGTGTGATGCAGCTGTACAGGTAAAGATAGAGACAAAGAGATTAAGCAGAAGGATACAGAGAAAAAATGAAGAGGAAACATTTATAGTAATTGCAGGGATTGTTCACGCAAATATGAAAGTTATTTAATTATTTATTCACCCCCATGTTATTCCCTAAATGATGAGGTATGTTCAGCTTCAGATGGAGTTGAATATATTGAAGAGGTGGGAATAGCTGTACTGTGGACTCAAGTGAGGAAGGAAGCAGGAGAACAGGTGTATTCCAGATAGCATGTGCTTTCTAGGTCAAAGAATAAAGGCTTTTGTAGCATTTCTGTATTTTCTGGAACATCTGGAGGACTGTGCTAATGTTTCAATTTTTCTTGTGAAACACGAGAGCTTAATTGTACAGAATGTATACTCGTAATAAACTTAAACATGTATTTTTATTTTACTGTACTTGGAATAATAAAAGACCACTTTGGTTTACTTAAAGAGTACCTTATGATTGTTTCTTTGCATTTTGCACTTAATAATTAAAATAATAATAATAATAATTAAAAAAATACTTTAAAGTGCATTGTTTCTTTTAATGTTTGTTTTAATGTTTTGTCATGTTTTAAAGAAGTAGACTTATTTTGTTATGCTGACTAACATACTAAAGCACTTGTAAAGAAATGTATTATAATTTCACCTGTAGTGTCTTAGTCAATATTACACTTAATGTTATCATTTTAAATGTACTAAATTGCAAATTCATCATTACAGATGTGTAATTTCAAATATATTTACATACATGGCATACAAGTTTCAGCAGAAATTGCATAGTTATGTTTTATTCATAAATGCTTGTGAGTAAATTTGGCAGTGCACTTTAACCATATTTCAAAGACAATATAAGTAATTATGAAATATATGTAAATATATGCAAAGTTAGAATGTTTAAAGTTAAAATGACACATTTTTATTTAAATACAATTAACCTGCAGCTGACTGTCTGAATACGTTCTTTTAAAGTATATTATTTGTTTAATACATACTCAAAATACATTTTCAAAAGTATGCTAAAGCTTTTCTTTACCTCTGCTGTGCTTGTTTATATGCATACAGTACAGTATATGTATATAAAACTGTATAAATGTATATAAAATTTTGCGCACTGTAAAAAGTTCATACATTTTAAATTTTCTGAACCTAAAATACTCAAAAGTTCATGAGATCATTTCACATGCAACACAGAAGCTAATAAGATGAATTAAATATGAATGAACAAACAAATGAACAAACACACAAACAAATAAATGTGTTAAGTGCATTAGGAATTATATGTATTTTATAATAATTAATAATTAAAAAAACATATTAATCCTATAAAGAAAAGAAAAGAAAAAGGTTTGGCTTGACATTCAAATGAATGCAGCTGGGTTTTACAAACTCTTAAGTCATTTTGTACAACAAGTCACTTTCTACAGTGCAGGTTAAAAATGTCTTTCCAGCAGGGAATCTCCCAGCAGGTGCCTCAATAATTTGCTTCAAAATCATCTTGGTGTGTAATTGGTCTCTGTGGTGATAGTTATTGTGATATGCATATGATGCTATTCTCTGGAAAGTTTGTCAGCAGTTAATCACTGCCATAATGACTCGCTTAAACCGGTGACCACACCGCTGCCATGGAAATTAAAGGTCACCGTGTACCTTTTTCTGTCCAACTTGCTTTTAGCAATCCCAAAACGCACTCGCTCGAACCCACTCATGCTAGAGTTAGCTCCATTTTTACTGCTTATTGCTCTTTCATTCTCCGCCGTGTTGAAGGATTCGCTTACCCAAATATAAAAATTCTGTCTTCACTTACTCACCGTCATGTCGTTCCAAATCTGCATTACTTACTTTTTGCGTAAAACACAAACGGTGCATTTAATACCAAGTCTCTGTGATACAGCTGTCAAGCTCCAAAAGCATCATGAATGCAGACCATGAGACTTTCTGTACCAGAAATAAAGAAAGTAATATGGTTTGGAGTAAATGATGACAGAATTTTCATTTCTTCGTGAACTGGCCTTTTAAACAGCGATTTACCGAGGTAAATCTAATCCAGTCTGTCAGTTTCTTCAGATTTTGTGTGCTGCTCTCTTCACATATTCTTTCTTTTCCCTCCTGGTTTGGAGTGAAAGATTGAACCAGAACTATCGAACGGAGCTGAACAGATCTCTGGCTGTGTGAATGGTTATGATATGAGCTAGCCTGAAGCACAGGAAGCTCATGAATACCGCGGTACAGCCTGCAGTTTTTCCTTTGCCTTTTCATAGCATCATTTACCAGGGACAAATTACAAACAAGCAGCACATTTACAACAGATTTGCCCAACAGCAGCTAGATTCCTGAAAAACGAGCACACACCATGAAGTGTTTCAGAGCTTTGGGTGGGAAAAAATAACAGGTCTTTAATCAAGACGCTTCTGCTAATTGATTTTTATAAAAGGTTTTCGGTTTTCAGCATGCTTAAGCAATTGATGGATATTATTCCCGAATAAGTTTCTTTCTTATCTTGCTTATAAACAGTATGCAATTTGTTTGCTATGTTTAAACGTATTTTGAGTTTAAGATGATTTAAATATGGCATAATTGGTGGTGTTATATCTTTTATAACTCCCATAGAAACCTATACAAAGGGGTTATTGTCACCACTTATTTAAGGTGTAAAATTAAATGCACATTAGATACAACAATAGCACGATAAATGAAAAACCAACCCATGCCATAACATTAGAAACTTGTCAAAAGTTGTTCTGCACCAGTCGTTTCTAGTGTGTGGTCGAGCCTTCGGCAACTTTACTTGCCTGGAGGCTAAAGGGAAAGTTCACCCAAAAATGAACATTCTCTCACTGTTTAATCACCTCATGTCATTCAAAGCTTGTAGAAATCTCTGTCTACTGTAAAAAAAAGAATAGGATAAATTTTGTAAAATGTACTGGCTGCTCTTTTCCATACAATTGCAATGATGAGCTTCAAATGCAAAAAAGCACCATGCACATTAAAGTGACTCATGCAGTGCTGGCTCTCCTTTTATGCAAAGAGTGCAAGTTGCATAGGGTAAGTTGCATAGAAGTTTTTGGTTTCATGGTGATGCTTCAGAGCAATGTCTTTGAAGATATGTTGAGAAATACAATAATGAATGCATCTCTATCACAGTGAAGGATGAATGAAAATGTGAGGAGCCTTTTCAGCTGCTGATACTGGTGAGATGCTTCACTGTGAAAAGTCAATTAATGATTTGGAGCTTAGGAGAATATTGCAAAATGGCTTGCTTCCCACAATTGAACAGTTGTTATCTAAAGAGGAGCAGATTTATTTTTTTTAACAAGACAATGCTCCTGCCCACATTGCAAAGGCAACCAAGAAGTGGCTTGAGAACCATCAGGCTCATGTGTTGGCCTAGTCAGAGTCCAGATTTGAACCCTATAGAGAATATCTGGTCTCACATTAAACTCCAAGTATAAATTAGAGACATTTTTTAACTACTTATGAGCTGTTTGAAGTCATCAGTATTGAGTGAAACAACATTGACTCTTCTTCCTGTAAAAAGCTGTTTGCAAGTTTACCTTTAATGAAATTAGTACAACACAACTAAAACAAGTTACAACACAATGAAATTAGTACAACACAACTAAAACAAGTCGCAAACACAATGGAAACAAGCCACAACGCAACAAAATTAGCACAACACAAGAAATTAGCACAACGCAACAGAAACAAGCCACAACACAGAATGATATTAGCACAACACAATTAAATTAGTACAACACAATGGAAACAAGTCATAACACAATGAAATTAGTACAACACAATGAAAACAAGTTGCAACACAACAGAAAAAAGCCAAAACTAAATTAGCACAACACAACTAAAACAAGTCGCAACAAAAAGGAAACAAGCCACAACATAACTAAATTAGCACAACACAACGGAAACAAGCCACAACACACAATGATATTACCATAACACAATGTAAACAAGCCACAACACAATGGAAACAAGCTACAACACAATGAAATTAACACAACATAATGAAATTAGCACAACACAATGGAAACAAGCCACAACACACAATGGTATTACCATAACACAATTTTTAATTACCATAACACAAAATGTAATATATTACTCATTACCAGTTACTCCTTTCAAAAGTAATATTGTTACTTTACTTATTACTTTCTGGCAACAGTAATTAGTTACATTACTAGTTACATTACTTTTTCTTCACACCCCACAGAAGTTGTAACTGTGTATCTTCCAGATAAAATTATTAGAATGTTACTAACAACATATTTCTGCCTCATCATTTGACCAAAATCCACATTGGATAGCAGTCAGAAGTTATTACAAACACTGAATAGTGATTGATAGTGACATTCAAGTAGAAGTGTTGTATTCATCTCATTAATTGTCATGTGTAGCTTGAAGTAATTTTTCCGTTACCCATATGCGATTAAATTTTGTTATGTATTTTTATCAAATCACATGAGTTTTTAAAAAACTGTTTAATTTTCCAAAAATATTTTTAATTATATTAATATAATGTACCACATGCTGATCAGAGGTATGTAATGCCAGAGTAAAGTAAAGCCACAACTTACACAACAGATCTTTTTTCCTGACAAAATCAATATAATGCAATATTTGTATCTGCTGAATGTAAGCTTTTCCATATTCCAAGCTTACCTGCTGCACTGGGGACTTCACATGCATGTGCGAGTAATGAAAATTATGAAAATTATTTGATTGTTAGATTTTAAATCAGCGGGGTTGAGGCATCAAAAGCAACTAAGTAACTAAGCTGTTTTATGGAAAATAACTGTAATATTATTACTGAAATCTTATTAGTAATTAGTTACACTACTAGTACTGCAAAATGTAATATTATTACAGTAACTAAATTACTAGTAACTAGTTACTGCCCAACACTGACCATAACACAATGGAAACAAGCCACAACACACAATGGTATTATCATAACACAATGGAAACAAGCCACAACACACAATGGTATTATCATAACACAATGGAAACAAGCCACAACACAATGAAATTAGTACAACACAACGGAAACAAGTCACAACACAACAAAATTAGCGCAACACAATGGAAACAAGTCACAACACAATGACATTAGCAACAAACCATTACATTTCAGTGTGTGCTGAAAAATCTTTTATTGGTTGCATGATGAATGTGGAAGACTATTAGAAATGAAATAATGACTGTGCATCATTTTTCAACTTAGCTTTGCTTTTTCCATCTGCTATTTTGGCTCTGAATAACATCAGTATATTAAGCAGTGAAACAGTTGGCTGAATAACACATCATGTACATTCAGATTATGTATTTGTATTTGTTGATCTTTTCCTAAACTTTGCAGAGAGTTTGTTATGCACCAGTAAGTTTTGTATGAAGAAATGTTTTAAGTTTAATCTGTTACGTGTTTCTTACAGCTAATTCTAAACCAAAACCAAATTCCACATAAATCAAAGTTTATGCTTTATTTATTTTATTATTATTATTATTTTTTTTTTTTAAAGATCATGACCAATATATTATGACATTAATCAAAGGTCTTGTAACATGAAACTCAGGGACAGCAACACCAAAGCAAATGTTCATGCAGTTCTTGTTGATTCATGTCCTGCATACACATTCATGTAGATTTAAATGTCTGTGCCTTGTGGTTTTACTTTTGGAAGTACACTTTCGGGTGAATTTCAATTGGATCTTGAGTCAGAATAAAGATCTAGTCTGAATTGGGTCTGGGTCTTACAGGGTCTGGTCTTTACAACATTACTAATGCACAACACCAATGCTAAAATGTCACTGAGATTAGCATTTATATTGCATATTTTGGAATGAGAAAGGGCATTTTGTTGACTATATTTAAGGTGTGAATGTGTCCTTTACCCAAAATCACACACGCCGCTGCACAAAGGGCATCTCTGACGGAAGGTGAAATCCCTTGTTTCCTTTCAAATGATCCTAATAACCAACACTAATGTTTCAGATGCGGCCCCGGGGCCAAACAGTGGCCACAAGAAATTGCTGAACATAGGCTTTTTTTCTCTCTGTCTCTATCATACACAGTCCCTCCTGTACCGGTTTCACACACACACACACACACACACACACACACACACACACACACACAGTGTGTACATATATACATATATATATATATATATATATATATATATATATATATATATATATTCCTTCTTCTTATGGACATACATTTGCACATCTGCTGTTGGATGTGCATAAGGCTAAATTCTCCAGCATATAATCTAAGAATGCAATCTGTTATTTACATCTCACCTGATCTGTACTTCACAGCAGATGGTAGAGACAGTCTCTCTCCGCAAAGCAAAGTCAGGTAAACAACCAATGCTGTTATTGTGATTACTTATGAATAACATTATTATGATAGTGACAGTAATTAGTTTCATACTGTAATTAGGTATGATATTTATTTATCTTTCTTGGGCTTCTATTTGTTTGTTGATGCTATTGTTGTTTATAGGAAACGTACTGTGGTTTTCTTTTCTTTTTTTGCTTGTCTGTCTTAAAACAGACATTATTATGTTCTCTTTGGTATCATCAATAGGCCTACTGTACAAATTGCACACTAGTGTTATTTTTTTTTTAATCATGTTATTTTCTACATAACAAAACACACTTAATGAACATGTTAAATTGGCACTGTATGTAAAATGAAACCCAAGTACACATTTTCTGTTCTCAATACACTTTAGGCTATTAGCACAAATAGATGGACACTAAGTGGAGAGCAGGAAGGCTTGAGAGGCGTACTGTCAGTGTCAGATAAAGTGAAGACAGAAGGGAAAAAAATGTTCATCGCTTCATCTATCTGTTCTTATATTTGCCTTAATTGCAGCAGAATCGATTCGCCATCAGAGCGTCAGGATCACATTTCTCTCCTCAGCACGGCCCGGTTTCTTGCAATCTGTCAGACGCTGTGTTTGTTTGCGCACTTGTGTAGTAATATCACTGAAATTCATGGGGTCCTGGACAACACGTGTTTAGAGGACTCCCTCATTACAGAGCCTTGAGGAGTCCACTCTCCTAACAAAAGTATATATATATATATATATATATATATATATATATATATTTTTTTTTTTATTTATTTTTTTTATGTGTAGTAAATTATTATAATAATATAATTTTTTATAATTAATTATAAATTAATTTTTTGCATTTTTCTGATAGGTTGAAATTCTTTATTGAAACTGAAATGTATGATTTGTTTGTTTTTGTTTTTGAAACAAGTCACCATGGCTGCATTTATTTGAGCAAAAATACAGTAAAAACAGTAACTTTTCTATTTTAACATTTTAAATTGTGAATGTGATGAGAGAGTTTGGGGTTAGTTTTTCTTTGTCAAAGTTTGCATTAAATTATTGTGCATTAACTTATAATGTTACAAACATTTATATTTCAAACAAATGGTGCTATTTTTTCCTTCATCAAAGAATCCTGAAAAAAAAAAAATGTATCATGATTTCCACATAAATATTTAGCAGCAAAAACTGATTTCAAAACTGATAAGAACAATTATTTATCATTACCAAGAATAACTGATAATATAATTGATCACCAAATTAGCATATTAGAATGATTTCTGAAGGATTATGTGACACTGAAAATTCAGCTTTGCCATCATAATGATAAATAAAAAAATAGAAATATACTAAAATAAAAAAATACAGTTATTTTAAATTGTAACAATATTTCACAACATTACTGTCTTTACTATATTTTGATCAAATAAATGTGTGTGTATGTATATATATATATATATATGCAATGTGGTGTACATTAAAAAAAAAAAAAAAAAAAAAAATTTTAATATAAAATGCCCCCTTACTTTTCAGTGTAGTTCAGTGTAGATATATTTCTGATAAAACATTTCTATAATATTTATGACTCTTTTTTATGTTTAATTCTTGTGAAATTGCACAGCTAGTTTACACTGCTGCATCAAATTGAAGAAAGACGTGCCTGAATTTCACAACACTTTATTGATCATTTGCAGGACTGCAGCGCATTGTTGCTTGCAGCTATGGTTGATTAATTATTTTCAATTATTAATTATGCTCAATTATGTTCAAAGCAAAGAAAAGAGAAGCAGGGCAATCATTTGTAGCCAGTCATATTTAGAGTAATGATTTTTGGGTTGAATTCACCTTCTGTTGAGTTGCATACAAGTCTTTAATTCAGTTCACTCGGCGGTCATCGTAGTAAAGCCCTCATGCAGCACACAAGCACAGCCGCTATCTGTTAGAATGACTGTAATTGTCACACTCTGGCTTGGGCAAGGAGTGAGGAGACGAAAAGAGAATTCAATAATCCCTTTTATTGAATATAACAACACCAGGAACAAGGAACTCGGGGGTAGATCAACAGAATGACGTTCAAAGACGACTATGACATTTACGACATTTACTGACAATTATGACTTTTAAGACTGGACACTAAGGCAGGGAAACACAGGGCTTATAAACACTGGGGAAAACTAGATAATTAATAACACACAGCTAGGGACTAATTAACTGAAGATGACATCAAACAAGGACAGGAACAGGAACTCCAAATAAGGGCACGAGAGGAGGGGAAACACAAGACACTGAGACAAGGTCTGACACTACTCCCCCCTCCCAGAAGGCACGTCCCGCGCTGTACAACATCCAACAGGGAGAGGGGGTGGGCGCTCTGGAGGCCTCAAGGGGCAGAGCACGGGGACGGACGGCCTCCAGGGCGGCGACCGTTCTGGGACCCATGGCGGATCCGGGGACTCGGGAGGCCATGGCGGAGCTGGGAGTTCGGGAGGCCATGGCGGATCCGGGGACTCGGCAGGCCACGGCAGAGCAGGAAGCTTGGGCGGCAATGGCGGATCAGGGGACTCGGGAGGCCATGGCGGGTCTGCCTCCGAGACCGCGGACTCTTGGGGGCGCTCTGGAAGCGCAGAGCTGGACGGGACCAGCGGGGACTCTTGGGGGTGCTCTGGAAGCGTGGAGATAGGAGGACGCCTTCATCGCACAGGCACTGGGGGGCACTCTGGAAGCGCGGACTCTTGGGGGGCGCTCTGGAAGCGCGGACTCTTGGGGCCGCTCTGGAAGCGCGGAGATGGGAAGACGCCTTCGTGGCGCAGGCACTGGGGGGCACTCTGGAAGCGCGGACTCTTGGGGGCGCTCTGGAAGCGCAGAGCTGGACGGGACCAGCGGGGACTCTTGGGGGTGCTCTGGAAGCGTGGAGATAGGAGGACGCCTTCATCGCACAGGCACTGGGGGGGGCGCTCTGGAAGCGCATAATCTTGGGGGCGCTCTGGAAGCGCGGACTCTTGAGGGTGCTCTGGAAGCGCGGACTCTTGGGGCCGCTCTGGAAGCGCGGAGATGGGAAGACGCCTTCGGTGCGCAGGCACTGGGGGGCATTCTGGAAGCGCGGACTCTTGGGGGTGCTCTGGAAGCGCGGAGATAGGAGGACGCCTTCGTGGCGCAGGTACCGGGGGGCGCTCTGGAAGCGTGTACTTTTGGGGGCACTCTGGAAGTGCGGAGCTGGACGGGACCAGCGGGGACTCTTGGGGGTGCTCTGGAAGCTGGAAATAGGAAGACGCCTTCGTGGCGCAGGCACTGGGGGGCGCTTTGGCAGCGCGGAGCTGGACGGGACCAGCAGAGACGTAGGAGGGCTGGACGGGACCAGCGGGGACGACGGAGAGCTGGACGGGACACTGACACAAGACACTGAGACAAAGTTTAGTTTAGTTTAACTGCATTGTTGAATGTCATGTACTTTGTACTATGTGCTTTAGTATGTTAGTTAACGCATCAAGAAGTGTGCTTTGTTACAACCCAAAATGTTAAAACATCATGATTTAAAATGGGCTTTGAAGTATTATTTGCGCAATATTTGCAGATAATTTTTGGGTTGTAAAAAGCCTCCTAGTTGCAGGGGCTGAAGATCTCCCACCATGTGAAAAAAAAAACAAAAAAAACTCCATTATCATTATTTGAAGTATTAAATTACTTGTTGCAAAGTGGTCTCATAATGACTGTTCCATTTGCAAAATATGCCTGCACTAACATTTTAGATATAAGATGTGCACTATACTAAAAATACAACAGCACATGAGCTCTTATAAAATAATAGGTTATGAAAAGCCAAAAGTATTTACCATCTATTTAAATACATTTGTCACGAATCTGGTCCATGGCTTTCTGTCCGATTGTCACCAGAGGTCGCCTTTCCGTCATATTGACTCTCACACTACACAGACTGTTACACTTACATTGGAATTCAGTTCCCACAATCGATTTCACTCTGATTACACGCACGGCTGCCTGCAGCCAATCACACTCTTTACATAAGCCATGGACTTCCTCTTTCTCACTGCCAAGTATTGTAAGCACTTATCGCTACCCTAGCTGATAGATACCTTATGGAGCCTATCGTAGTTGTCATAGTCATAGTCATAGCCATAGCCATAGTCTTGCCTTGCCTGTTTTCATTCTAGCCTGTGTATCTTGGTTTAACCCTTTGCCTTGCTGTTTCGGATTGTGTTTGCCCCTGCCTTGATTATTGCTCCTGTACCTGGATTATCTCTCTTTGCCTTGCCCTGTTGGATACTGTTTGCCGATCGAAGACCCACGCTTGTTCTAGGAATACTCTTTGTCTTGCCTCATCTATATCTGTTTGCTGTGTATCGACCCATGCTTGTTTCATGACTACGCCTTTGAATAAAGTTTTGTAGATGGATCCGCATGACTCATGTTCTGATTACTCCGTAACAACATTCATCCAGGGTGTTTTCCTGCATACAGTCTGAGATTCTGGCTCCAGCATCCCTGCGATGTTACAAATGACAAGAAGTTTGGAAAATGGATGGAGGATTGGATAGATTATTTGAATAAGTACTGTATGTACTTAAATGTCATAATATATGTTACTATATCTGAAGTATTTGCATATGGAGCCAAATCTAGACATACCACTTACAGCCCTCTTGAGGCCTTTATATTTACATGATTTTCAGTCAAAACAAGCTTCTTTTATATTTTATATTCAAACATATTATGCTGATCTATCAATATCCAACTGCTACAACTTGGCACTTTTTTCAACCGCTTTGGGACGAGATGACAGGATGGAGTTCAGTAGTTTGTCTAATGTTTCCAGTAGTGCAATTGTGGTAATTGAATGCATTAACAGTCTCTTTTCAATCTTATTCTCTGTGTTTCTCTATCTCTCTTTCTCTCTTGCTTCGAAAATAAATCATTGCCCGACAATGTCCTAATTCTCTCTTCAAAGCCCCATCACTCTGATTGGAACACACCCACTCTGACCTAATAATAGCCCTCAATGACAGAATGGCGTGCTCGTTTGTTGAGGTAATTGTTTTAAAAGTGGAGGTGTCACCGCATGAATAGACTGTTTGATATATGACAGTGTAGATGCCAGTTTTGTCATCGTGTAACGCAGGCGTCGAGCGAGCAAGCGAGCGCAGGGAGGGAGATTGAGACAGACGCAGTGAATCTGAGTCAATCAATTCAAGCATTTGGACTCCTTATTCAATTGGAGCTTTTTATGTCTCTCAAACCCCCTCTTGGTCTTTCTGTTCCTCGCTTTCTGAGACATTGATGATTAGAACACAAGTGTCAGTGTCTCTCGAAAAGATGTTGCTTGGAAGTGGAAATCTTAAGAAGAAAAAGTTTTTTCATAAAAAATCAAGAGAGAGATCGAGAAAAACTTTTGGTCAAGGCTTTACAATTTCAATTAATACTGTATTACTTCAAAATGAATTGTCAATTAAGTCTAGCTTTCTATTTGATTGCAATTATTTTGAATAATACATTTTACAAACTGTCACTACAGTAAAATATTTGCTGTCCACTTTAAGAAACTGGAGCTGTGTTCTTTGATCAGGAGGCATAATAGATATGTCATTATTTTCTGGCTTTGAATCTGTTAAAAAATAATTGAAATTGATTTGACACATTAATCTAGGTCTATCCCATTATCCAACAAGTTAATCACATGCCACTATTTTCTGTGCAGCTCTACTAGTGGCCATTAGTTTCCACATTTTATATGATCATCTTTTGATCAAAGAAGCAACTGCTGTTAAAAGTTACTTTGAAAGCCACTCAACATAAGGACTCATCAGCACTTTTAAAGTGTAAACACTTAAAAACACATGACTTCATTTTAGAGTAATGTTGCATAAGCTAATCGCCCAGGTCTGATATGCAGGTTTAGCAACAATTTTGTTTGGAAGGATTAGAAGGTTCAGTCAGGCCACATCTAAATAGAACTGTTTTTAAAAGTGGAACAAACCTCCAGATCCCTGAAGTTGAAAAGACAGGAGGATGCTGACATTGATTTGTGATCATACATTTTTGAAGAAAGCAAATCGGCTGGGCCTGGCACTTCTTGAAGCTACTAGAGATGAGAAAAATTGAATTGAATTGAAAAGATAAGACGAGCACAACAGAATTAAGTTGTTATTTGAATTGTTTTGAGTTTGAGTTTAATTAAATTGCAGAGATGATACTGAAGGTATAGAATTAATGTGTTAAACTGAGTTGAATTTAATTTAATCTACAGCAACTGAAGAGAAGAGATGACACAAAATGACAATGACATGAGTTAACTTGAATTGAATTAAAGACAAAAAATAAGTGAACAGACCTGAGTTATGTTAATTTCAAAGACAAGAGAAGAGATGAGCAGAAGTTGAACTGAATCAAGATGAGAAGAGAACTTAGCAGAGCTGAGCTGATTTGAATTGAATTGAAATAAAAACAAAAGAAGATAAGAAAACAGCAGAGTGAAATTAAATGAATCAAAGACAAGATACACACAATTTGTTAAAAACAAAGAGATAATATCTGAATAGTAAAACAGAACTTAGTTGAGTTGAACCAAATCAGAGACAAGAGAAGAGATAAATAGAACTGAGTTTGGCTGAATCAAAGACAAGAAGAGATTAACAAAACTGGGTTACAGTAAAATGAGCTGATTCAAGACATGAGAACAGAAATTAACTAAGCTAAGTTGATTTGAATCAAAAACAAGAAAAGATATTAAATAAACAGAGTCAAGTTGAAATGAACTGAGATGAGAACAAAAATTAGCTGAAATGGGCTGAGTTGAACTTAATCAAAGAAAAATGTATGTATGATGTAATGTATGATGAACAGAACTGAGTTGAAGTAAGTTGAGTTTAACTGAATCAGTGAGGAGATGAGATAAACAAAACTGAGTTGATTCAAACAAAAAAGATGAGATATGAAGAGTACAACAGAACTGAATTGGATTGAAATGAATAAAAGACAAGAGGATAGCTGGAATAAAGTTCCTGTAAATGTCACTTCCAGCGGTGCGTCCTCCATGATCTGATGTTACTCAGTCTCCAGACATTCTGGTGTTGCTGTGATGGTTCTGGAACAAACTACATCTACTCTAAGCTTTTTCTTATTCGATTATTCTTGGCCATGGCAAGCCATGGAGGTCTGCATTGATAAATATTTTGTCAGTGGTATTTTGAAGAGGGCTGGGGATCTGGAGACATGCAGGCCTTGGCATGTGTGCATTAATTAAAGGCGTCTGGCCTCAGAATGCACTGTCTGTGTTTATATGTGTGCATGTACTAATTAGAGCAGTCTGCTCCCAGTGTGCACTTGTGTTCAGTGTTTTATGGTTAAACAACAGATCTGATGTTATTCAAGGACAAATGAGAGGGGGAGAAAGCGAGTTGGATGGGAGGAGAAAGAAAAATAGATACAGATAGAAAGCCCATCTAGCAGATGCATGGTCTGGTGAGCATTTTGGTTGAGTTGGGATAAGAGATCATTAAAGCAAACAAAAGATTTGATGGAAAAAATTGAAGTTCTTTTTTTTTTTTACATTTGAATTTAAACATGTTACATAGAAAATTCTGATGCTAAATGCACGCTGGATGGGATGTAAATTGTAAGGAATTTAGTTAATCCACTTCTGGTTCTGATTCCTCTTAACAATTATGGTTCCTAAATGGTTCTTTAGCCATTTATATGTTTATAAGCAACTGAAAAAAGCACAAATGTAAAGGCATGTCAAAACTTCTTCAGGCCCCCAAAACACCCTCAGACCCCAGAGGGTTAACTTCTATTTGAGGAAGAAATATTTGATTGATTGATTGATTGATAAATGAATGAATTAATGTAATTTCTTGAAGTCTGTTATTTTTGTCTTAATTACATAGCTACATATTTTGACATTTTATTCATTATTTATTTTATTTTTTTTAAGATGCTACTGACAAAACTCACTACAGACATAATAATCCCTAACCCTAACCCTAACTGCATGTCACCATAAAAACAACCAGCCTGCTGATTGTAGTTGCATAAGCCTTATATACAAAATAATTCAGTTCTGTCATGCCAACTGTCTGAGAGTTTAGCAAGGTAATTATCGCATTGCAGATCTATACAGGTGGAGCTGGGAAAGTTGGAGGGTTTCTGAAGTGCACTGCAACTACTACAGTAAACACTAGCCGAGCATTTGAATGTTGAGCAGCAGCTCATTGGCTGCTGATGCGAAAAGAAACCATGTGAATGATGATGTGATTATATCAGATTGAATTAGAACCTGCGCCATCTGGTGTTTCACGACAGAACTTTGTATTAGTAAGCTGTATTTTGTAAGCTATTTTGTATGTTTAAATAAATGTGTAATCAGTTAAACTACACTAATGAGGTGAAAAAATAATTTGATCCCCTGCTGATTTTGCAGGTTTGCCCACTGACAATGAACTTATCAGTCTATAATGTTAATGGTAAGTTTATTTGAACAGTGAGAGACAGAATAACAACAACAACAAAAAAAATCATTTTCAAAAAAGTTATAAATTGATTTGCATTTTAATGAGTCAAATAAGTATTTGATTCCCTATCAATCAGCAAAATTTCTGGCTCCCAGGTGTCTTTTATACAGATAAGGAGCTGAGTTAGGAACACTCTCTTAAAGGGAGTGCTCCTAATCTCAGTTTGTTACCTGTATAAAAGACACCTGTCCACTGAAGCAATCAATCAGATTCCAAACTCTCCACCATGGCCAAGAACAAAGTCAAGTCAAGTCAAGTCACCTTTATTTATATAGCGCTTTTAACAATACAAATTGTGTCAAAGCACTTAACAGTATCAAATTGGAGGATAGAGTGTCAGTAATGTATAATGATAAGATTAAACACTCAATTTTCAGTTAAGGGCATTTCATTATTGAATTCAGAGATGTCATTGTCTAGCTCAGTTTAGTTTAAATATTATCTGTGCAATCAAATCGGCGATAATCGCTAGAAATTAAGTGTCCCCAACTGAGCAAGCCAGAGGCGACAATGGCAAGGAACCAAAACTCCCTCTGTGACAGAATGGAGAAAAAAAAACCTTGGGAGAAACCAGGCTCAGTCGGGGGGCCAGTTCTCCTCTGACCAGACGAAACCCGCAGTTCAAAAGTTTATATTTCTATTTTAATTTTGTTGCAATTTCTAACAATAGTAGTATTATGTAGTTAGGTATTTTATTATATTTTAGTTATTTTGTTATATTTTTTAGTTTTATTGTATTTAATCGAGGTTTTCGCTGGGGATATGTCTCTGGGGGTCATCTGGGTGTCCTGGTCTCCGCTGACGATCAGGGCTGCAGAAATCATCTCTTGGTTCTGATCCACCATCTGATCGGATACGGACTGAGAAACAGAATAGGAAAGAAACAGACAAATATTAGCATAGATGCCATTCTACTTACGATGTAACGAGTACATCGTGTGTTATGGGGAGTGTTCCCGGTTCCGGTTGATCTAATTAATGCAGCCTAACAATCCTTTAACGGATTTGAATAATAGAAGCGTATTAGTGTGTTATGTGTAAGCCAGGCTAAAGAGATGGGTCTTTAATCTAGATTTAAACTGACAGAGTATGTCTGCCTCCCGAACAGTGTTAGGTAGATTGTTCCAGAGTTTGGGTGCTAAATAGGAAAAGGATCTGCCGCCCGCAGTCGATTTTGATATTCTAGGTATTATCAAATGGCCAGAGTTTTGAGAATGCAGTGGACGTGGAGGACTATAATGTGATAAGAGCTCGCTCAAGTACTGAGGAGCTAAACCATTCAGGGCTTTATAAGTAATTAACAAGATTTTAAAATCTATCCGATGTTTGGTAGGGAGCCAGTGCAGTGTTGACAGAACCGGGCTAATATGGTCATATTTCCTGGTTCTAGTAAGGACTCTAGCTGCTGCATTTTGGACTAACTGTAGTTTGTTGATAAAGCGTGCAGAACAACCACCCAATAAAGCATTACAATAGTCTAACCTTGAGGTCATAAACTCATGAATTAACATTTCTGCATTTGACGTTGAGAGCATTGGTCGCAATTTAGATATGCTTTTGAGATGAAAAAACACAGTTTTACAGATGCTAGAAACATGGCTTTCAAATGAGAGATTGCTATCAAACAGCACACCTAGGTTCCTGACTGATGAAGAGGAATTGACAGAGCAGCCATCAAGTGTTAGATAATGTTCTAAGTTATTACATGTGGGGTTTTTAGGTCCGATAATTAACACCTCTGTTTTTGTCAGAATTTAGCAGTAAAAAATTACTCGTCATCCAGTTTTTTATATCGACTATGCATTCCGTTAGTTTCTCAATTTGGTGTGTTTCACCGGGCCGTGAAGAAATATAGAGCTGAGTATCATCAGCATAACAGTGAAAGCTCACACCATGTCTCCTGATAATATCTCCCAAGGGTAATATGTAAAGCGTGAAAAGTAACGGCCCTAGTACTGAGCCTTGAGGTACTCCATACTGCACTTGTGATCGATATGATACCTCTTCATTCACTGCTACGAACTGATGGCGGTCAGATAAGTACGATTTGAACCATGCTAAGGCGCTTCCACTAATGCCAAAAAAGTTTTCTAGTCTATTCAAAAGAATGTTGTGGTCGATAATGTCGAACGCAGCGCTAAGATCCAGTAGAACTAATAAAGATATACAACCACGATCAGATGATAGAAGCAGGTCATTTGTAACTCTAATGAGAGCAGTCTCAGTACTATGATACGATCTAAATCCTGACTGGAATTCCTCACAGATATCATTTTTCTCTAGGAAGGAATATAATTGTGAGGATACTACCTTTTCTAGTATCTTTGACAGAAAAGGGAGATTTGAGATCGGTCTGTAATTAACTAGATCTTTGGGGTCAAGTTGTAGTTTTTTAATGAGGGGCTTAATAACAGCCAATTTGAAGGTTTTGGGGACATATCCTAATGACAATGATGAATTAATAATAGCCAAAAGAGGATCTATGACTTCTGGAAGCAGCTCTTTTAGTAGTTTAGATGGAATCGGGTCTAACATACATGTTGTTGGTTTAGATGATTTAACAAGTTTATACAATTCTTCCTCTCCCACAGTAGAGAATGAATGGAATTGTTCCTCAGGGGATCTATAGTGTGCTATCTGAAGCGATACTGTAGCTGACGGCTGCAAGGATACAATTTTATCTCTGATTGTATCGATCTTGGAAGTGAAGTAGTTCATAAAGTCATTACTGCTCTGTTCTTGGGAAATGCCAACACCTGTTGATGCTTGATTTTTCGTTAATTTAGTCACTGTATTGAATAAATACCGAGGGTTATGTTTGTTTTCTTCTAGAAGAGACGAAAAGTAATCAGATCTAGCAGTTTGTAATGCTTTTCTGTAGGATAGGGTACTTTCACGCCAAGCTATACGAAATACCTCTAGTTTAGTTTTCCTCCAGCTGCGCTCCATTTTCCGGGCTGCTCTCTTTAGGGCGCGAGTGTGCTCATTATACCACGGTGTTGGACTCTTATCCTTAATCTTCCTTAAGCGTAAAGGAGCAACCGCATCTAAAGTGCTAGAAAAGAGAGAGTCCATAGTTTCAGTTACATCATCAAGTTGTTCTGAGCTATTGGATATGCTGAGGAACTGAGATAAGTCAGGAAGATTATTTATAAAGCAGTCTTTTGTGGTAGAGGTAATGGTTCTACCATATTTGAAACAAGGAGTTGGCTTTACAGCTTTAGCTATATGGAATATACAGGAGACTAGATAATGATCTGAGATATCATCGCTCTGCTGCCAAATTTCAATGCCACTGACATCAATTCCATGTGACAGTATTAAATCTAGAGTATGATTTCGACAATGAGTAGGTCCTGACACATGTTGTTTAACACCAATAGAGTTTAGAATGTCTATAAATGCTGATCCCAACGAATCTCTTTCATTATCAACATGGATATTAAAATCACCAACGATTAGGACTTTATCTGCAGTCAGCACTAACTCCAATAGAAGATCAGAAAATTCTTTAATAAAGTCTGTATGGTGCCCTGGTGGCCTGTATACAGTAGCCAGTACAAACATCACAGGGGATTTATCATTAACACTTGTTTCTTTGGATAACGTTATATGAAGCACCATTACTTCGAACGAATTATACTTGAAACCCGACCTCTGAGAGATACTGAAAATATTGCTATAAATTGCAGCAACACCTCCCCCTCTACCTTTTGGACGCGGTTCATGTTTGTAACAGTAATCTTGGGGTGTAGACTCATTTAAAGTAATGTAATCATCTTGTTTTAGCCAGGTTTCTGTCAGACAAAGCACATCTAGTTTATGGTCAGTGAACATATCATTTACAAAAAGTGCTTTTGAAGAAAGGGATCTAATATTCAATAAGCCAAGCTTTATCATGTGTTTATCTGTATTATATTGGTTTTTTATTTGTTGAACATCAAATAAATTGTTACTATTACTTTGGTTTGGATGTTTTCTGTATTTTCTAGTTCGGGGAACAGACACAGTCTCTATAGAGTGATATCTAGGTGAAAAGGTTTCTATGTGCTGAGAGTTAACTGACTTCTGTGATGTGAGGCGGCTAGCAGACGGTCGGTTAAGCCAGTCTGTCTGCTTCCTGACCTGGGCTCCAGTTAGTCAAGTACGAACTCTAAGACTATGTGCCATATTTCTAGAGAGAAGAGCGGCACCACCCCAGGAGGGATGAACACCATCTCTTTTCAACAGGTCAGGTCTGCCCCAAAAACTCGTCCAATTGTCTATAAAGCCTATGTTATTTTGCGGGCACCACTTACACATCCAGCCATTAAGTGACGACAGTCTGCTATGAATCTCATCACCCCGGTAAGCAGAGCTGTCCAAGGATGTCAGGGAAAAGATTGTAGACCTACACAAGGCTGGAATGGGCTACAAGGCCATCACCAAGCAGCTTGGTGAGAAGGTGACAACAGTTGGTGTGATTATTTGCGAATGGAAGAAACACAAAATAACTGTCAGTCTCTTTCGGTCTGGGGCTCCAAGCAAGTTCTCACCTCATGGAGTTTCAATGATCATGAGAATGGTGAGGAATCAGCCCAGAACATACAGGAGGATCTTGTCAATTATCTCAAGGCAGCTGGGACCATAGTCACCAAGAAAACAATTGGTAACACACTACGCCGTGAAAGACTGAAATCCTGCAGTGCCTGCAAGGTGCCCCTGCTCAAGAAAGCACATGTACAGACCCGTCTGAAGAACTGGGTGAAAGTGTTGTGATCAGATGAAATCGAACCAAAATCGAGCTCTTTGGCATTAACTCAACTCGCCGTGTTTGGAGGAGGAGGAATGCTGCCTATAACCCCAAGAACAGCATCCCCACCGTCAAACATGCAGGTGGAAACATTATGCTTTGGAGGTGTTTTTCTGCTAAGGGGACAGGACAACTGCACCGCATCAAAGGGACGATGGACAGGGCCATGTACTGTCAGGGCCAGGGCATTGAAAATGGGTTGTGGATGGGTATTGTCAGCATGACAATGACCCAAAACACACGGCCAAGGCAACAAAGGAGTGGCCCAAGAGAATTAAGGTCCTGCAGTGGCCTAGCCAGTCTCAAGACCTTGATCCCATAGAAAATCTGTGGAGGGAGCTGAAGGATCGAGTTTCCAAACGTCAGCCTCGAAACCTTAATGACTTGGAGAGGATCTGCAAAGAGGAGTGGGACAAAATCCCTCCTGAGATGTGTGCAAACCTGGTGGCCAACTACAAGAAACGTCTGACCTCTGTGATTGCCAACAAGGGTTTTGCCACCAAGTACTAAGTCATGTTTTGCAAAGAGGTCAAATACTTATTTGACTCATTAAAATGCAAATCAATTGATATATATATATATATTTTTAAATGTGTTTTTCTGGATTTATTTTGTTGTTATTCTGTCTCTCACTGTTCAAGTAAACCTACCATTAAAATTATAGGCTGATCATTTCTTTGTTAGTGGGCAAACGTACAAAATCAGCAGGGGATCAAATAATTTTTTTCCCCCACTGTATGTGTTTGATTCACTAAAAAGGGCCAGGCTGTAAGAATCTTTTGATGGAGAATCAGTTGATGCATATTCACATATAAATATTGTTTTTTTTAATTTTTTTTTCACTTTTTATTGTCTTTAGATTGACAAAACAAAATCCATTCAAACAAACAAACAGGGAAGGGGGAGCAACATACATATTATGAATAATTTTACAATCTGGAGAATAAAAAAAAATGTATATGGTCATTCCTTTATATCAGTGTTTCTCAACCCTGGTCCTGGGCGCCCCCCAACACTGCACATTTTGTGTCTCCCTAATCAAACACACCAGATTTAACTCGTGAGCTCATTAGAAGAAACTCCAGGACCTGAAATGGGTGTGTCAGATAAGGGAGACATACAAAATGTGCAGTGTTGGAGGGCGCCCAGGACCAGGGTTGAGAAACACTGCTTTATATAGTCCAAATTGTTGGAAGAGAAACATTGCCATGCATCAATGGTACTAGGTTTAGCCTTGTTAATTTGTGCTGTTGTACATCCATAAGTCACTATTTTAAGGAGACTATGAAACGTGCGGAGTAAACCAGTTCCTCTTCAGGAACTCGAGCTGCGTCCAAGAACGCTAGGGGAACGCCTCCAGCGTGACCACGCTCTGATACAAATGTAATCTGTCCAAGGATGGGCGAGACGTCACGGGCGGGTGACGTAACGGCCAGGAGACATAAAAGCCCCTGCCAAGCGTGTCTCATTGGGTCCTGCATTGCAGGCTCTGGTTCTACCAGTCTAGTCTTACTTGAAGATGACGTGAGTCTGAGGACAGTCGCTTCAATAGGAGACTTCGGCTGAGGCAGTCCTGGTGCCCATGGCCCAGAACTTATGAGGGCAGGCCCCTCTGGGGAAGAGCGGCGTACACCGCGGTACACGGTGCCCGTCTCTCCTCAGTGCCCTCAGGAGATCGGTCTGCCAACCCTGCCACGTCGGTGTTCCAGGGCGCAGCGATCTCCAGCGAGCACACATCTCAGTTTCTTCCGCCCGGAAACATAGCGGAGCTGAGATGCTCGCCACCCCCTTCAGGGGTTTCTAGAGCAGCTAGTTTGGCCGTCTCCTGCCGGCGTGCCGTTCCAGGACACCGAGCTAGCCGCCCTGGTTATAACAGAGGCCAGTCTTGAGAAACTGGTTCCCTTAGTAGACTATTTGGCAGCGTGAAAACTACTGCCAAATGTGTCTCCATGGGACCTGCATACTGTAGAAAGAGGCTACAGAATCCAGTTTGGTTCTCCTCTGCCTCGTTTCAACGGGTTGAATCCCACTCTGGTGGGCCCCGAGCAGGTTCTGGTAATGGAATGAGAAGTAGAGTACTCTCTTGAGAGAGGAGGCCACCGAGGTGGTCCCTCCTTACGAAAGAGATTCCGGGTTCTACAGCCGGTACTTCATAGTTCCCAAGAAGGATGAAGGGTTGGCGTCCCATTTTAGATCTGCATCAGTTGAACCACTCAGTCAGCAGACTGATGTTCAAGATGCTCAAACAGGTCGGTGTCTCAGATCATGTCCAAGGACGGGTTTGTCGCGATCGATCTAAAAGACGCATACTTCCATATCTCCATCCTTCCCACTCACAGGGAGTTCCTGAGGTTTGCTTTCGAGGGCGAAACTCACCAATATCGGGTTCTTCCCTTCGGCCTAACACTCACCACGTACTTTTACAAAGTGTGTGGATGCTGCGTTAGCTCCATTGCGGCTACAAGGCATCCGCATATCCACTTTGGTTGATTCTTGCTCTATCAGAGCAGATGGTGGCTCAACATCGAGATGTTGTTCTTGCTCACATGAAAGTGTTGGGGTTAAGACTGAACGCCAAGAAGAGTGTGCTTTCTCCATTACAGAGAACCACTTATCTTGGTGTGGTGTGGGATTCGACCACGATGCAGGCACGTGTGTCCCCTGCTCGGATCGAGTCAATCCTCACAGCAGTCAGGAGAGTGAAAGAAGGCCAGTCACTCAACAGTGGTGGCTCAAGACCAAGGGTTTCTCCCCAAGGGGAAAACCGCTTCACATGATCAAGGTCACGTGGTGGTGCCTACGTGCCTTAGACATGTGGAGACATCCTTGGTTCTTGTCTCAGGGCCTGGTGTTGGGAGCTCCGTGTTGCTGCGTACGCTAGCGACGGACGTGTCCCTCACCCTGCCCGCAGTCTGTGGAGTACTCGCCGTCTCATGTGGCACTTCAACTGCCTGGAGATGCTGGCGGTGTTTCACAGAAACACTTTCTCCCAGACCTAGAGATCGCGGTGTTGGTGCGATAGCACCGAAAACACTGCGGTGGTCTCTTACATCAACCACCGAGGAGGTCTGCGTTCACGCCCCTGCACAGGCTGGCGTGCCAGATCCTTGGGTGGTCCCAGGACAAACTCCTCTCGCTGAGAGCAGTTCACATGCCTGGGCATCTCAGTGTGGGAGCAGACATCCCGTCGAGGCAGGGGCTGAGGCCGGGGAATGGATGCTTCACCCTGAGGGGTGAAGCACATTTGGAGAGTGTTTGGCCAGGCTCAGGTGGACCTCTTCGCTACTCAGGTAAGTATACAGCGCATGTCCCTCTGGTACTCTCTAAATTCATCCAGCTCCACTGGGGCTGGATGCCATGGTACAGACGTGGCCGAGGCTTCGTCTGTACATTTTTCCCGATCGCTCTGCTCCCGGGAGTTCTGGCGAGTGCGCTGGCACGAGGTCAGTCTGCTTCTGGTAGCACCGTTCTGGCCGGGCCGAGTATGGTTCTCGGACCTGATTTCTCTCCTCGACGGCTCTCCATGGGAGATTCCCGTCAGGAGGATCTCCTCTGGCGGGGTCTGTCACCCCGCCCGGGCTGGAAGTTGTGGGTGTGGCCCTGAGGGGCACAGCCCATAGCTTCCGGTCTCCCAACCGAGGTTGTTGAGACCTTCCTCCAATCCAGAGCTCCCTCAGCGAGGAAACTATACGCCTTGAAGTGGAACTTTTCACTTCTTGGTGCGGAGACCGCCAGCTCGACCCAGTCAACTGCCTGACTGGTACAGTTCTGGAGTTTGTGCGGGCCTGTTCCTCCGCAGGGTTAACCCACTCCACCCTGAGGGTTTATACGTGGCGGCTATACTGTCCTACCGCGCCCTTCTCGGTGGCCTTTCAGTTGGTAGGCACCCCCTAGTTACATGTTTTCTCCACAACATAAGGGACTTGTACACCCTGAAGTGAAGTGTCACTTCATGGTGCAGAGGTTGCCAGCTCGACCCAGCCAACTGCCCGTTTGGTACAGTTCTGGAGTTCGTGCGGGCCTGTTCCTCCGCAGGGTTAACCCACTCCACCCTGAGGGTTTACGTGGCGGCTATACTGGCCTACCGCGCCCTTCTCGGTGGCCTTTCAGTGGGTAGACACCCCCTAGTACATGTTTCCTCCAGAGGCTGAGGCCTCCGGCCAGAGAGCGTTTGCTATGTGGTGGATCAGGATGCTATTCCATAGCCTCGAGTCCTCTGCTCTCCCCTCTTGGGGATCAAGACTCACTCTTCAGAAGTTGGCCTTCGGGACGCAGGCCCCGCTCACCTAGCCACCTGTGGCCTTTTTTCTCTCGCCCTAGCTGTGCTCCATCCACACTAGGCAGGGATTTGTCAGTCTGGCGGCGTGGGGATCTCGTTCCCCTAGCGTTCTTGGACACAGCTCGAGTTCCTGAAGAGGAACGTCTTAGGTTACGTATGTAACCCCAGTTCCTCGAGGGAACGAGACGCTGCGTCTCAAGGCCATACTTCCGGCATCCCTACGAGCAGTTGCTTCATTCCTGAAGCTGACGCCGGTTCCACCGCACGTGCTTTTATGTCTCCTGGCCGTTACGTCACCCGCCCGTGACGTCTCGCCCATCCTTTGGACAGATTACATTTGTATCAGAGCGTGGTCACGCTGGTGGCGTTCCCCTAGCGTTCTTGGACGCAGCATCTCGTTCCCTCGAGGAACTGGGGTTACATACGTAACCTAAGACGTTTTGTATTATTGCCTTCTTTGCAGCTGTAAAACCAGCAAACAACATTCTCTTCTTTAATGAACTTATACAGGAGTTAGAATATCCATTGAGAAGACATAAACCTGGATTAGACATGTAATCAATTTGTAGTAAAAAGGACAAAACAGAATTCACATGAGTCAATAGATTGACAACAATTGGACATTCCCAAAACATGTGGAGAAAAGTATCTGCTGATACAGTGTTACAGATATGACAGTTATAGACCGATTGCAGTTTCATTTGAAACCTCTTGTAAGGAGTTATGTATGGTCTATGGATGACTTTGAAATGGATAAGACAATGAGCCAAGTTTTTAGAAGTTAAGGTTAGATTAGACCACACCCTCTCCCAGTCGACCGATAAATCAAAATATGTTAATTCGTGATTCCAGATATGTTTAACCCTCTGGGGTCCGAGGTCATTTTGGGGCCCTTGAGATGTTTTGACATGCCCTGATATTTGTGCTTATTTCAGCAACTTAAAACATACTATTGACCAACATGTAATTTTTTTTGTATTCAGCACAAACTGTGCTACAATAATATGTGACCAAGATGGATGTACATGTTTGCATTTTTTAGAAAAAAAATATTATGCGTGGTTAGTAAGTTTTGGGAAAAAAAATGTAGCTGAAATAAGGCCTTAAAACCCATACTAAATAGTCCTGACAAAGACTTTTGAGTAATCAGTCTTGTAGCCTAGAATATTTACTTCAAAATTATGTGAAAATCATTCTGCTTACTCATTCACAGAAAACAATATATTGATTTAAAATTTTCAAGACATGTTTTGTGATCGAAGGTCTATATGCGAGGGAGTGGCAATGGCCATGAATATTAAGTGATTTTCACCTGAGAGACAAAGGGCCCTCCCCTATGGGCCCCTAATGGCCCATCAGTGTGACTGTGACTTTGAGGCAGGTAAGAGAGAATGTGAGGAGATTGAAAAAAAGGTTTTTTTTTAATTATTTGTATTTTATTTACAACACAGTATAATCAAAACATACATAATGAAGGTCAAAGACACATTATTGTGCACACTGATCTAACCACAGAGATGTGAACAGACTTTGAGTCATTCCTGCAACAGATTCTGTTCAACAAGTGAAACAAGGAAATCATACCTGATATTTACGTGTGTTATTTAAGTGTTTCTACTTCTTTCCATGGATTCAAGAAGAAAAAAACATAATCAGTAGAGAAGAAGCTTGTTTTGACATAGAATATCAGTGTAGTTGAACATCTGATGTTGGTGCAGCTCTCAGAGGAAAACAGTTTGAAGAGACATCAGGATTCATCTGGTGCTGGTATCTGATTCAATAAAATACAAACAAAAAAACATTTGTGAGCATGTTAATATCAGGAACATCTGTATATATATCATAAATATCATATATATCACTATCATAAAAAAGAGAAAGAAATCTTATATATGAGAAACTAATTATTATTGTTTAGCACGTTATTAAAATCTATTTCTGAACAGAGTAGGCTATTAATAATAAACATGTACTGAACATACTTAGACTCGTAGCATTCATCATGTTACAGTGTACACTCATATTACTTTTATTGTTTTATATAGAGCATGAAAACATCATAGCGCTGTAAGAAATTTAAATACAATGAATTGCCCCTCATATTCAAAATGTTTTACACGATTTCAAACATTGTAGTCAGGAATTATAGTTTGGGAAAAACCCAACTATGATTTTGTAGTCATATAGTCTAGTATGTATGATTTTATAGTAGCCTATGATATGATTCTGTAGCCACAGACTCAAGCATGCTTTGTACAATAAAAGGATGTACTTTGTACTATAAAAAAATGATATTTTATATCTGAGAAACTAATTATTATTGTTTAGCACGCTATTAAAATATATTTGTGAACAGAGTATTAATAATAAACATGGTCTAAACATTCTTAGACGCGTAGCATTCATCATGTTGTCATTTGGGGGAAAACCCAGCTAACTGTTAGTAAATCTGTTCAGGTTTATGTCACAATAAAACGTTAACTAATGTAAAAAAAGAAACATTACTTACTCATCTCCTCTGCTGGGTGAAATTGTGTTCTTCTTTCGAGGGAAATCCTGCCTTTACTCAGCGCGTCTTCCAGAAACGAACAGTAGCCGCGATGAAGGACCTCCTCTTTGTTTGTGTTGTTGGGCGTTTGCATGCGCGCACTTACCATGTGGCTATTTACATATGAACAGCGCGAGCACAAGCGGGTCACATTAGCGATAATGAGTCAGACGGGAAAGATTGAACATTGTGTTGGTTTCATACGGATTACTTCATCACAGAATGTTTGTTTTCGATAAGACTTTATCTTTCTATAGATATAACTCCCATGTCTCTGTGTTGAGTATTTGCTGAGTTACAGTTCATTTTAGTGACGCGTTTCTAAAAACAGTTCGCGGAGACGGAGAAGACAGAGAGCACACCCTGTTTGTTTTCTTTATTCTTCAGAAGCACAAAGTTTAGTTGTTATTATGAGTGTATACAAATAAAAGTAGACCCTTTACAGATTCGAATAGTGTATTGCTTTTATCTGTACGATCAAAAATGGCAGAGTAATTCAAGCTCATTTCGGCCTTATCAGGAAAATCTGCCTCAAAACGCGTATACGCGTTTGTCGACCCCAGAGGGTTAATAGAAAGCTGCTTTGCCGTGTGATTATTAAGTTTACTATATATTGAAGAAACAGATGGCTGACCAGAGGGTGGTGCGATCTCATCCCATATAGGATGAGAGGAAATAGGGGATGCCCAGGGAACTCCATAGGCCTTGAGAGCAGAACGTAACTGAAAAAAGACAAAATATGATGATGCTGGTAAACAAAACTTAGTTCTTAGTTCTTGAAGTGAGTAGAGTCCTTGGTTAGCATATAAGTCACCTCATGTGTTTATGCCCAGTGTAGACCAAGAGGGCTGGACAAATGGCTGATTTCCACATAAAATATTAAAGTTGTGCCACAAGGGTGTGTTGTTACAAAATTTGAAAGGTCCTCCCATCAGATCCTCCACGCTTTTCCAGGTCCTAATAAAATTGGCCACGACTGGACCAAATTTAAATGTATCATTTTTATTTCCTGTGCCAGCAGATAGAATATCTTGGAGCCTATGTGGTTTAACCTTGTCAGCTTCGATTACTTTCCATGAAACTTTAGATTGAGGATCAACCCACGTATGAAGAGCCTTAATTTGGAATGACCAATAATATAATTCAAAATTTGGCACAGCCAATCCTCCTGAAAGTATAGGACGCTGCAATGTGATGAGTTTTATTCTGGGTCGTTTACCATTCCAGATAAACTGGGAAAGTATGGAATTGATCTCCTTAAAGTAACCTGGAGGAGGGGAAAGCAGCAGCATAGAAGAAAAAAAATTAAGCGAGGTAACAAATTAATTTTGACGGTGGAGATTTTGCCTTGAAGAGAGACTTGAAGATTATTCCATCTTTGAGTATCACTTTTGATCTTGACTAAAATGTTATTAAAATTGTTTCTGGCAATTTTATGAATGTCTTTATATATGGTAATACCCAAATAGATGAAATAATCTTTAATAAGAATGAATGAGGGGATAGGAGAGTTAACTTTAACATTGTTAATTGGCATTAAAGCAGATTTGGTCCAGTTTATCTTGTACTCCGATAAACTACTAAAGTGATCAAATTCCTTAATTATACCGATTATTGATGTATCAAAATGATCTAAATATAAGATAATGTCATCAGCGTACAACAAAATAATATGGTTATGGTCATAAATCCTAGAACGTCAGAGTTCCTAATGGCTTGTGCTAGTGGTTCAAGGGATAAACAAAATATTAAAGGGGAAAATGGACATCACTGCCTCGTTCCACGCTGTAAAGGGAACGGGGGGGGGGAGATAATATTACCAGCTAAGACTGATAAATTAAGTGCATGTTATGTTAAGTTATGTAAATTAAGTTTATGTTCATTTGCATGCGATAGCTCATTAGTGCAAGAGGTAATGCGTTAATCCAGTTAAGTTTAGCGCTTTCACATATTTTGTTTAGTTTGGCCTTGAGGTTTCCATTTAATCTCTCTACCGCCCCTTGTGATTGAGGATGGTAAATGCACCCTAGTCTCTGCTTTATTCTCAAATGTTGCAGTACTTGTTTTACAGTTTTTTTTTATGAATGCTGATCCATTATCTGAACTTATTTCTGATGGTATTCCAAATCTAGGAATTACTTCTCTTGTTAGAAATTAAATTACTGTTCCTGCTCCCTGATCTGCTGATGATACTGCCTCCACCCAACTGCTAAATCTGTCTATGACCACAAGCATGTATCTTTTGCCTTGTACTCGTTTTATCATATCCACGTAATCCATTACCAAATACTTGAAAGGTCCTTCTGGTACTGGCCTATTGGTGTCGTTATTCCTTTCCTCACATTGTTTTTGGCACAAACTGCACGTGGCTAGAAATTCATCTACCATTGCATGTAAATAAGCAGACCAGTATCACTTCCCCCCTTGCATAATGGTCAAAATCATGCGCATCTGAAATGAGAATATTCAAAAGTGAAGTTGGGGCAACAATTTGTCCTTCATGTGTACGCCAAATATCTTGCGTGTCTTTTTTGGCTCCCCTTTGGTGCCACATTGAGTGCTCATAAGGTTCTGCTTGTTGTTGAAATCGAATAATATCGTCCAATTGAGGTTGAGGTTCTATAAGTACTACAGGTGTTAATACTTCTAGCTGACACCATGAGGCTTTTTTAGATTCCAAATCTGCTGCATTGTTTCCCTTAATGACAAAATCATTTCCTTTTTTATGAGCCTGACACTTGATTATTGCTAGTCTTTTTGGTAGCATCATAGCAGAAATGAATTGACCTATTTGTTCAGTATGTTGGATGGGAGTCCCATCGCTCTTTTTAAAACCTCTGTGCTTCCATACTGCTCCAAATTAATGGCATACGCCATGAGCATATGCTGAATCAGTGAAAATATTGTCTGTCTGTCCCTTTGCCAATTGACATGCAGCTGTGAGAGCTTTTAATTCTGCTAATTGAGCAGAGCATGGCTGTACACACTGTTTTGATATCACAGGCACAAATGCTTACTTGTCCTTCTTCACTACTGAATATCCTTTATGATTTCCTACATGATCTCTAAAGCTAGAACCATCTATGAAGTAAGTGACTTCTGTTTCAGGCATTGGTGTAGACTCAAGATCTGGCAGTAATATAGTAAATGTCGATGAATCAGTCACACAATCATGGGGCTTGCCTTCAAAAGCCAAAGGAATTAATTCAGCTGGATTAGTTGTATGACATCACTTAATAGTAACATCTGGATATGTAAGTAGCAATGAATAGGCTAGAATCCGGGCTTGAGTCAGAACAAATTTTCCTTGTTCAATTAACTCAACAATTTTGTGATAAGTATAAATAGTTACTGGGTACCCCATTGTTATTGTGGATGCTTTCTCATATGCATAATATACTGCTGCAAGGCCTTGTTGGTAACATGGTGGGTAACCCTGAGCTACATTGTCCAACTTTGTGCTATAGTAAGCAATAGGCTGTTTTTTTCCTACTACTACAAGTTTCTTGCATCAATACAGCTGATGCATAACCATCAACTCTGTTTGCGACAAACAGATGAAATTGTTTAGAGTATTCAGGATTTCCCAAGGCTGGGGCCTGTTAGTTCTTTTTTTAGAGTCTCAAATGCTAGTAATGCTTCTGTGTTCCATTTTAATGGATTACCTAAATGTTGCAGTCCTGCTTGTTTCATGATTTCTCTGAATGGAGCTGTTTTTACTACGTAGTCTTCTATCCAATCGGCACTAAAGCCAGTCATCCCTAGAAAAGTCATAATTTGTCCTACTGTTTGAGGCAATGGTGTTTTACTTATGCCTTCCAATTGAGCTGGAGCTATAGCCCGTGTGCCAAATGCAATCAAGCGTCCTAAGTATTCAACTTGAGGCTGGCAATACTGTATTTTGGTTTTGGATACTTTGTGACCTCCTTGTTATAATTTTGTTAGGACTTTAATAGAATCTTTATGACATTGTTCTAGTGATTTAGCACAAATAATCAAATCATCTACATATTGTAACAAAGTACTGTCTATCATAAGATCCTCTAAATCAGCTTTAAGAATTTGATTGAATAAATGTGGCGAATGTTTAAATCCTTGAGGTATTCTGGTCTAAGTATACTGTTTACCAGCATATGTAAGTGCAAATAAATGTCTACTTTCTTCTGCTAATGGAACACTGAAGTAGGCCGAACAAAGATCAATTACTGTAAATTATTTTGCATCAGGAGGGACATTCGTCAGTAGCGTGTGCGGGTTTGGTACATAAGCTGGCAAATCCTCTACTATATCATTGATTGCTCGTAGGTCATGGACAAGACACCATCTGTTTTTGTCTGCTTTGATCACAGGCATAATTGGAGTGTTACAATAACTTGTTGTTGCTATTAATACTCCTGCCTTCACTAAACCTTCAATAGTGTTTTTTATACCTGCTTCAGCATCAGGACGCAAAGCGTATTGCGATTTTCTGGGCAGACGTGCATCTGGCTTAAATTGTACTCTCACTGGGTGTGCTGATTTTATCAATCCTACATCTGAGTCATGTTGAGACCATAGTTCAGTTGGTACCTGACGCTCTACTTCCTTAAATAGTTCAGTGTCAGTAGTGTCTATCAATTTGGATGTTGTGGTCATCTGTGTCAATTTCTTTTGACTGATAACTACTTCCTGAGGAATTCCCATCAAACTGGCTGCACACAAAATTTTGATGTAATTTTTGTCAGCTGAATGAAAAATCAATGGATGTTCTGTTGCTTCCCATTTGCTTTGTTCTGCCTTTTTCATCATTGGTCCTAAATCTTTTGTTTCCCAATTTTTTCCTACATATAAAGACACATGTGGCACATAATCTATTACATTGAAGCATTTTTTTTTCTCACAAATTTACATTCAGGTATATTTAGAGCTGCTCCCTGTTTACCTATTATAATGTGCTGTGAGATTATTTCAATTTTTTTGTCCTTCAGTTTCTCCCTGCCATTTCTTTTCCATTTTTTCATCTCTTTCAGGATCATATATCATTGTACAATGAACTGTGTACTGGTAACTGTGCTTCTGGAACCTGTGCCTCAATAAACGTTCCCCATTTATTAATTGTCTGTCTCACATCTTGCTCTATCTGTCATATCCAATAAACATTTGCTTTTGGTTCTACAACCATCATCTGAGTTTCTATTCCTATTGTGTCTATATATACTCCTTCTGGAGAAAACCAAATTTGTAGCCCCAATTTACACAATGCATCTCTCCCTAACAAATTAATAGGAGTCTGATTTGACACAAGAATGGGCATTGTTACACTTTTAATTTTTGTTTGTAGACACACTGGAGCTGTCATTGGAATTAGCTGTATTTGTCCTGAGAATCCTATTGTCTTTGCAAATTTTCCAGACAAGGGGAGATGTGAGGCATAGTTTGAATTTACACAAGTATAAACATCTCCTGTGTCTACCATCATTGGTGTGGTCTTTCCCTCTATTTCAATTTGAAGAATAGGTTCTTGATCAGCTTTAGTTGTTAAAATTGGAAGCTGACTCTCCCCTGTAGAAGTCTCTGGACACCCCTAATATCCTTGATTTGGACCTCCCCAAGGGTTTACTGGGCCCTGTGATGGACCCCAGGTGGGCTGCTGCCAACTCTCCTATAATAGCTGGTACAAGAGCATTTACTGGAGACATCAATGTCATTTGTTCTGATTCTTCTTTCTTTATTGGAGCTTGAATCTTTTTCTTATTATTTTTTGTCAGCTCTTCAAGTTGTAACCGAGTTAATTTTCTCTGTTGGTCTTTCTCTTGGTTCTTGAGCTTCTGTTCATTTTTTCTGTATTGCTCTACTGCACGTGATACATGTGCACAGAACTCTTTGTGTGTTTTAGAGTTTAAGCCGACCATGTCCTCCAGCCTGCTCTTTACAGCTTGTGGCATGACATCAATCACAGCATTTCTAAACAATGTTGCCATTAATGGGTCTCCTTCTGGATTCCCTTCAGTTTCTTGCTTCCATCTTTTCAGCTGTCCTTGGACATATGTGGTTGGATTTTCTGATTCCCCCACCTGTTCTCCCTTTAATGATTTAGGGTCCAGTCTGATCTGGTACTCAGCATGCAGTGTCTGCCACACTGCTGGACGGAATGCATCAAACACAGTTCCATCCATGTAGTAAGAGTCCACAGCTCTGTCCAAATTGGATGCTTGAAGAATTTCTTCCATCTTTGCTCCTCCCATAATTTTTGCCAGAAGTGCTTTAATGTCCCCTACAGCTAAAAGTTTGCCCATAGTTTCTTCTTCGAACAACTTAATCCACTTTCCAGTCCCCTCATGAATGTCTGGGAGGTGAGTGACCAGCCCCTCAAGGTCCTGTGTGGCCCAGGGGACATACTGTCCCTGTGTACCCTTAATTAAAATTGGGAGTTGTGCAGCCAGTGGTCTAAGTCTTCCTTTTTCTCTTCCTTGTTCCCATGTTCCTCTGTCAAATGATGACTCCTCCCCTTCACTTACTTCCTCTCTGCTTTCTAATAGTTTACTTCTATCTTTTACCATTTTATGTGCATATTCAATAAATTTTTCTGTTTGTTTAATTTTCCTTCCTATTTCTGCTTCCATAGCCTCTGCTTGTGCTTCAATCTCCTTATCTGCTCTGACGTTTCCTGTTTTTCCTTCATAGTTTGCTTTCATAATTTCTAATGCAATGTGTGCTTGTTTATAACAATCTAAAGATAAATATCCCTCACCTTTTTTATTTTGTTGCCTTTTTGGTCTTACATCTGGTTCTTTCTGTTTTTCTTCCAACTCCACTTGTCCGTCCATTTGCCTTTCTCCAGATACTTCTACAGTACCCTTAAGAATTGGGAACTGTCCCTTTAGGAGCAAATATGGGGGTGGTTTAGAAAACAATTCCTCTTTCTTCTTTGTCTCTTTGTCTGCCTCTTTTAGTATTTTTCTTGCTTGTTTTATACTTTTCAATGAGTCTTCTCCTTCCTTTTTGAACAAGGCTAGCACTTCCTTCTCTTTTTCCCTTTTTACTTCTCTTTTTTCTCTCTTTTTACTGTTGCCTTTAGTTTTATAAGCGTTTCCATTTCCTTGCACAATGATACATCAAATGTCCCTTCCTTTGGCTATTTTGTCATCATTTTTTAGTTCTCTGCTGCCATTTGTTTGAGAGCTTGTGTATCAGTTCTTTACATAATGGGTATTTTAATCCTAATATTTCCACCGGAGTGGCTGCCATAATTTTCTATAATATGAAAATCCTATATTTAAAGCTCAATATACATTTTATACAACAAGTACACTGTACAAATTGTGAATAAAAACAGAATGCAATGATGTGGAAGTTTCAAATTTCAATATTTTATTCAGAATACAACATAGATGACATATCAAATGTTTAGAAAATGTATCATTTTAAGGGAAAAATAAGTTGATTTTAAATTTCATGGCATCAACACATCTTAAAAAAGTTGGGACAAGGCCATGTTTACCACTGCGTGGCATTCCCTCTTCTTTTTATAACAGTCTGCAAACGTCTGGGGACTGAGGAGACAAGTTGCTCAAATTTAGGAATAGGAATGTTGTCCCATTCTTGTCTAATACAGGCTTCTAGTTGCTCAACTGTCTTAGGTCTTCTTTGTCACATCTTCCACTTTATGATGCGCCAAATGTTTTCTATGGGTGAAAGATCTGGACTGCAGGCTGGCCATTTCAGTACCCGGATCCTTCTACGCAGCCATGATGTTGTAATTGCAGTATGTGGTCTGGCATTGTCATGTTGGAAAATGCAAGGTCTTCCCTGAAAGAGATGACGTCTGGATGGGAGCATATGTTGTTCTAGAACTTGGATATACCTTTCAGCATTGATGGTGCCTGTCCAGATATGCAAGCTACCCATACCACACGCACTCATGCAACCCCATACCATCAGAGATGCAGGCTTCTGAACTGAGCGCTGATAACAACTTGGGTTGTCCTTGTCCTCTTTAGTCCGGATGACATGGCGTCCCAGTTTTCCAAAAAGAACTTCAAATTTTGATTCGTCTGACCACAGAACAGTTTTCCACTTTGCCACAGTCCATTTTAAATGAGCCTTGGCCCAGGGGAAACGCCTGCGCTTCTGGATCATGTTTAGATATGGCTTCTTTTTTGACCTATAGAGTTTTAGCCGGCAACGGCAAATGGCACGGTGGATTGTGTTCATCGACAATGTTTTCTGGAAGTATTCCTGAGCCCATGTTGTGATTTCCATTACAGTAGCATTCCTGTATGTGATGCAGTGCCGTCTAAGGGCCCGAAGATCACGGGCATCCAGTATGGTTTTCCGGCCTTGACCCTTATGCAAAGAGATTGTTCCAGATTCTCTGAATCTTTGGATGATATTATGCACTGTAGATGATGATGATAACTTCAAACTCTTTGCAATTTTTATCTGAGAAACTCCTTTCTGATATTGCTCCACTATTTTTCGCCGTAGCATTGGGGAATTGGTGATCCTCTTCCCATCTTGACTTCTGAGAGACACTGCCACTCTGAGAGGCTCTTTTTATTCCCAATCATGTTGCCAATTGACCTAATAAATTGCAAATTGGCCCTCCAGCTGTTCCTTATATGTACATTTAACTTTTCCGGCCTCTTATTGCTACCTGTCCCAAGTTTTTTGGAATGTGTAGCTCTCATGAAATCCAAAATGAGCCAATATTTGGCATGACATTTCAAAATATCTCACTTTCAACATTTGATATGTTATCTATATTCTATTGTGAATAAAATATAAGTTTATGAGATTTGTAAATTTTTGCATTCCTTTTTTATTCACAATTTGTACAGTGTCCCAACTTTTTTGGAATCGGGTTTGTATATAATATAATATATTCTCCTCCCTACTTAATTTAATTATTTTATCAGTTTATCCTATTTTCTTTGGTATCATGCACTTTTACACCTAGAATTTATTATAACATTTGCATGTGCACATTTTCAATATAAAGTGAATTTATACTTTAAATTCTAATTTTTATTCTTAGTATCCAAAAGTGCCAACCAATCACTAAGACATTATTTGTTTCTGTTCTAAAAATTATTTTATTAGCCTTCAAATTGTTAATTATGTTATCAAATATAATAATATAATTCTGTTGTTAAAATGTTTTATCAAATGTTAATTATAACAATTTAATTATTTAACATAAGGCATATACCTCTATTATGTTCTACTATCTGAACTGCATTAGTCTCCTAAATTTCCTAAATATTCTCCCTATCTTAGTCACACAATATATGCATTCAAATGTGTACGAAAAATCTACAATGCCAATCTTGATCCAATCTTTATTGAAACAATTGTCCTAGACACATTCACTCCATCTAGTCCCTTTATTCACAGGGCTCATACACTCATCCTTTGTCCCTTTATTTATAGGGCTAATACACTCATTCATCCCTCTCAGGTGGGCACGAGCTGCGTCCAACACTCTGCCAGGTCACACTTAAGTGATGGTCCAGGAGCGGTGAGCAGCCTTTGCCCACCTAATACAGAATTTATTTTCTCATACAACGACAGTCATTCACACAGACAAAGACACGTACATTAAAATAGAGTACACTACACTCTTCCTGAGTGACCTGTCAGATACTGGCTCTTTCATTGATACACTTCCTCAACACAGTAAAAAAAGCAGAACCCAGGAGGAATTTTTGCCTACCCGTACAGACCTCTGTATAATTCCTTACAACTTCAACAGAGCGGTATCCACAGGACTTCCCTTTACTTTATCTGCTTAACGTTTAGTTTTATCCTTCAAGGCCCTCTTAATAATGAACACAGATCATTGCATGCAATATTCTGGAATCAAAACCCTTTTTTTTTTTTTTGTTCTTTAAATTTGGAAGAGCAATTTTTAAGTGTCCTTACCACCACGGGCAAACTGACAAACAACACAAACTAACTATATAAGCATAAACTGCTTTTTCTTTAGTGGCCACCGTTTGTGTTGCTTGTCAAAGTTCACCCAAAGTGGTCGTTCACCCTGTTGCTCCTTTCCAATCCTGTTTGTGATGCCAATTTGTGGCAGTTTCTGCCGTTTTTAAGAAGAATCACTCTTGAAGTCTTGGGGTTTTGATGCCAGAAAAATAGACTTTATTATCAGAGATAATGCAGTCGAGAGTCTCTGCAGAGAATCTCCCGAATCTGGGTTTGCAACCTCTATATACAGATTTTTCTCCTAAGGCGTGTTCAATACAGTTCCTGTATCTTATTGTTTACCTTTTTTGGAAGTGCCTCTAGTCTGATTTCAGGAAGCGGACAGGAGGCCTCCATATACGTTAAAGAAGAGGCACCATCGTATAGTTTTTGTCTAATGTCACAACAAGATGTGCAGTTTCAGCACAAAATGTATGTCTGCACATCCTCTTCTCATGCTGGCATCTACACACAGGCAGAAACATGTTTATAATAGTAGAATAACTTGATACATATATGGCTATATTCACATTGATTATAGTTGATTAATTTATATTTTGATTAATAAAACTCTTCTACACATAAAAACAAATCTACCTTCATCATCATTCCTGGTATGTTCAATAGTTAAATGTAACTTCCTGTCAACTAAGATAAGCACCCCCTTAGTTTTATAAGGAGCACAAGAGAAGGCTGCCAGTTTGTAATACTTGTTTTGATAATGTGCCACGTCACATTGTTTTAAATGAATCTCTTGTATCAGGGCACAGGAAATCGATTTACAGTGCAAATATTCTAATATCTGGGTACACTTAATTCAGAACATGCATTGTGTGCTCGCAATACCAAGATTCTGTCTAAGTGAAGAGAAACAAAATCAATGCCATACTGCCAGTGACATTTAAACATTAGTATGTATCCTAGATACCAATCCACCTAGATGCATAATCCTTTTAAAAGGAAGAAAAAATAAATAAAAACATTGATGTCTGTTGAAGAGCATAGATAAAAAAAATTAAAAAAGGAACGACAAACAACTATGTACAAAAGCCAAAGCAGACTGCACATTACCAAGAGTGCAGGTCTGCATAAACAACAGAAACAAATGTTGATGCGTGACCAGTCCACTTCAACGCAAAACATGTCCCCAAAAGGCCCACTGAGCAAAAAGCATAGTGATCGAACCTGTTCTCCATTAGCCCAAAAAATAACAATAAAATTAATAAATAAAAATAACTAAAATAAATAATTATTATTTACCAGTCAGCATATGAGCGTACAGGACAGGGGCAACATTCAAAAAAAAGAAATTAACAAGTGTCCATGGCCACCTTGTTATTGTCCTCTTCAGGGCAATTAGGATCGCCACAGACCTCATCGTTAATTTTCCCTCGTTGAGCTGAGAGGTTGGAGACGGTAGCCGACGCCTTCCCACTGCTTTGTAGTGCTGCAGAATATGTCTTCAGTGACAATGAAGTAACAAAATCCTCCGCCTTTTGAGGAGAGTCGAACATCATCTTCTCAACTTTGTTCTGTAGTTTAATCACCGCCGGATAGGTGAGGAAGGGCTGGAGACCAAGTGCTGTCATCTTCTTCAAGACTGGATTAAAGCTCTTTCTCTTGGTAGTTGTGGCTGGACTAAAGTCGGGAAAAAATAGTAGCGTGACATTGTCCTGCGTATATTTCACCGGATATGCCTGCCGAACACCCTTCACGATCGCCGATCTGTCATGCCATCTTAGTACACAGAAGATGACAGTATGTGGCCGATCAGAGTTTCTTCTTCCATCATACACGCGATGGGCCCGATCAATCTCGATGTCACGGACTTTCAGGGAGGGGATCCACTTGGAAAGATTAGCTCTGAGGAAGCCAGCTGCATCGAAGCCCTCCGCCCCTCCGGCAACCCCACCAGTCATATGTTATTTCTCCTGCTCCTATCTTCAATGTTCGTAATTTTTTCGGTGAGTTGCTCCAGCTGATTTCTTAAGTTTGTGACTGTCCTCCTATCCTCATGTGCAGCTGCTTGAACGGAATCGACCCGGTCACCTGTCTGTTTCGCCGCGATGGCTAGCTTTTCAACTTCTGCTTTTAGCTCTTTTACAAAATCATTGGCCGTTTGTATATCCAAATGTAGATCACGGAGTGCTGGGGTCAGTACAGAGTCTATCGCTTCTCTTACAGTCGAAGCCACTACCGAATCGAGAATACTTTGTTGCTCTTTAAGCGCTAGCTTGATACCATTAGCTATAGAAGCATCGAGATCCTCTCTGGAGATGGTGGAATCTTTTAATTTTTTCTTTATTGGCGATTGCTCTCTTTTCCGGCTGTCCTTAACTGCTGAGGTACTCATTATTGAGCTAAATAAAGAGTGGTTCAAAATTTACTGACAGGATATATAAAATTTCTGACAAAGTGAGCAGAGCGAAGGAATATTGCTGTCGAAGGGTCATGTCATCCTCCATATTCAGGGGGCCTTTATTCACCCCCCGGAGCCGTGTGAGGCACGTTTTATTACGGATGCGCACACTTTATTTCACGTCATCCGAACTGGATCCAGCAAACACCCGTTTATCCCCATTGAAAGGCTTGGAGGGGCCAGGACAATTTTTAATATAACTCCGATTGGATTTGTCTGAAAGAAGAAAGTCACATACACCTAGAATGCTTCGAAGGGGAGTAAAATACAGCCTAATTTTCATTTTTGGGTGAACTAACCCTTTAATGCACTTATTTTACTGTATTTTCAGAAGTGAATTTTAGCAGGCTATTATGACAAAAGAGGACAATAGGCTTATCCCAATACCCACACTTCTTTGCACTTGACAACATGGCCTAAGTATTCAAGTGGACTTCATCTGTTAATTACCAGATGGGACACATTTAGAACATAGTGCTGTAACATTGCAGATTTCACAGAGATTTATTTGCACATTTTTATTTTCAATACTCTGCACTTTAAAAGAAGCTTAATTTTTTTTTTTTTTTTTTTTTTGTAGTCCCTACGGTATGTAACAGACAACACAATTTATTTGCTATGCTTCAAATTCAGTGAAAAAGCACACATACTCATCTCTGTATCTCTTCAGTTTCTCAGTACTGTACACAGCAAATTTGAAAGTGTTAAATTCACACTCTCAGTGTAAAAATTAACACTTTTTCAGGGTTTATATAGGTCCACACCAAATAGAGTTAAACTAACACTTGAAATAGTGTTACTTTTTATAACACTTGTATAGAGTTAAAACAACACTGTAGGTGTTCACCATTAACACTAACTTGGTGTAAATAAGGGGGGGGGACACTAATAGTGTTGAAACTACACTAGGTGTGTCAATAGCTTAACACCAAGGGAGTTATTTCCACACTAATATAGTGTTCATAAAAACCGTGATTTGTCATTAAATGTAATATGCATTCAGTTCAACTACAAATACATAGTGTATATTCAATAACAGCCAACACGTTGAATCAGTTTGAACCTTTATTTTTCAAAAAGTTAAAAGAACACTTAAAACAAACCTAAAAATTCACCATCATATCACCCATGTGAAGTCTGAAGGTCAAAAGACCTGTACAACTTCAATATGCTGGCTGTTAGAAGTACTCTCAACTTAAAATATCTTTGTAATTAAAATACATGATGCTCTGAAAATATTTTGTCAGAAGTTTGTCAATGCTTTGCATGCAATTTCTTTACTCTTGGCAACTCACTGGTATGACCATCATCAATGTTGTAGAGTGTAGAAGGAAGATAAAGACATTGAAAATGACCTACTCATACAACAGGTTGAAAACAGTGGACTTAAGAGTTCAATAGTACTCAAGGAGCTGGTTCCTTCAGAAGAGATGAGAAGCTTGTCCAACCACATAGAATAAGGTGATCCTGCCTCTGATCCTTCTCAATAGCAGTAGGTATGGCTGGTGGTCCTCCTTCTGACTGAGATGGGCTTCAATACTGGTGCAGGACTGTAAACAGCAAAAACAAAAATTAGTTTAAACAAAGAAAAGAGATTGGAAAAAGATAATTACTACGTGCAACGATACAGGGCTACAGATAAACCTTTTACACTATCATATTATGGACGCCTTCAAAGAATGTGTGAAGTGTTTATATATTTAAGTATTAATATATTTACCCTCAGGTATGCCAGCAGAAACAATTTCTTCTGGACATCTTAAATGTAGATGCTTTCAATTTGTGTCCTCTTCCACATCGGTGTCTGTGTCTTTTAACTAAAAAAGTTTTTTTAATATTTAAGTAAAATATCAGTGATTTAAAAGCAAATAGAAAAACTTAGCTTGGTTGCTATATGACTGGTTTTAATTAGTTAATTTCTAAGCAGTAGCACTTACCTTCATTGAGAAAAACTTGGAATGCACAATCGTTTAGCAGTTCCACAAATTTCTTCACTCATTGATATTGAATTTTCACCAGCATGAGGACAGCTGTTGGTCAAGAAAAACGCAAATAGTCGTCCAGCAAATAAAAGTCCAGCAAGTAGCTACAGTCAGAAGCTCCATTTGTCATCTCTCAAACCATATAACCTTATAATGTATATATGGATATGAATCGTGCACGTCACACACATCTCTGGTGTTGGAACGGTTCTTTTCATACGCGTCCAAAAAATATAGTCCAGCAAAACGCTGAATTGCATGATCGTTCTGTGCACTGTAATTTGGAGAAGAGTGTAACTGCGATATGTAACTTGACTAACATTATCCGAAACAGCGTACGCGGTGTGTATGTTTATAAAAGATTTGTGCCTAACCGTTTGCGGTTCACTTAAGTAAACAGAACATAAACTGAACAGAACATGACATGAAGCACAGAAATTATCGTGTAAATTTTCACCCCAAAGTCTAAAATAGTGACGAATGCACAAACTAATCAGCATTAACTAGTCTTACCTCAATTTGCAAGCTGCCTCTGGCTCGTGTCGGTGGTCTGCCATGCTAAACAGAAATAATGTTGGCACTCAGACAAAGTTGTGGAATTTACAAGATTATTCTAAACGTTGAGAAATGTAAACTTAATATGAAAACTGATATACGTGATTAAAAATATGTTATACCTGTGTTTGAACACTCTCCGCTCCTCGTGGTCAGCCGCCATTAATCAAAACGGAAATAATGTGCAAGGACCGGAAATAGGATCAACTCATCACCAGTGTCAATTATGTCAACTCGCTGTAATAACACTGACTCTGAATACTGATTTACACTGCAAGTGTTCATGTCGTTCAAATCAACACCAGAATCAACACTTTTCAACACTGGAAAATTAACACCATAAAAACAACTCTGAACAACACTGGAAATTTTGCTGTGTATATATGATCTTATATCAAGTTGAAGTCAGATGCAAGACTTTAAATTTAAATTTCATGGTTTGCCTCATACAGATACACATGGCATGCATATTTTATGTGACAACACCTCTGCAATGATTGCTGCTACAAACCATAATACATTTTGTTGAGGTTTGTCATTATGACTTGTTTTAAGGTTTGACAGCGTGTCAGAAAGGTCCCACACTGTGTGTGACACTAAATGAAGATGTCTCTATTTTCTGCCCACCTTTGGAAGTCTAACCTTAATTTTTCTCTCATTTTCATATTTTTGAATCAGTGGAATGGATGGCAGTCATGAATTGTAGTCAACAACTTCAGGCTGATTGTGTAAAAATGCAATTTCTTTTCCTCCGTCTGATCTCTAAATGACTCAGCCTCCCCATTTCTCATGCTGGTGGACGCCATTGTGTTGTGCGTTAAATGTTCAGCACGTAAATGATTTGTGCGTAGTGTGTCAGCAGTCTTGTTCAGGGGACTTGATTGCTGGGTTCTGATTCAGGCAGATCGGACAAACGTAACCTCACAGCTTTATTGTTCTGACAAACACACATGCAGGGCACTGGCTTTTGTGACTTAGATTGCATGCTGATATGCAAAATGCATTCCGGGAATCCGTGAGGTACAAATAACAACTAAAGCATATTTCTGACATTTTTTGCTCAGTGGAGATGGGTGATACAACTAAAACAGTATCTAAATATTTTGCCCAATAAAACGCCATATTTCTTTAATTTATTTTGCATATTCAATATATCGCATAGTTCTAGAACTTACCACCCACTGAATACACATACAAATGCAAAAACGCACTCTCACGCATACTTACACCCACCTGTTCCTGTAAATTATGGAGCTCTCTCAAATAAGCATTTCTCAAGTCAGTGGACCAAACGGATTCAGACAAAAATGGATAATAAACACACTTGCATACTCACAACCAAAGCCATCCACTTTAAAATGCTTACACAGGTGTGTTATCTCTTAAACAGCCGTCTGTGTAATGACCTCTCTCTCTCTCTCTCTCTCTCTCTCACACACACACACACACACACACACACACACATGTATGCAATATGAACCAGATGAGGACAGACAACCATCTTTCCTCCCAGCTGTTCTTTTCTTTGCTGCAGTTTGCCAATGTTTATTTCCTGACCTTAAGAACAGGCAAAGACATACACTCGTGTGCATACAGTATGTGCTGTGAGGTTGTCATGTCAGTATATTCTGTGTTAACATACATGTTCATGTGTTTATAGCATTTTCACATGGTGACTAATATTACTAAGATGTACACTTTAGGTGCTAATATGTACTAATATGTAAAATTTCTGAACTTTCTCTTTAGTCTAGAAACAGCTTATATTGAAGCCAGTCTGCCAAAACGACAGCTTGTGGAATGTGCCACTTTATGATGTAATAGTGTGGCTAAACACCACCTCCGCCGAGGAAGATCAACGTCTGCTTCTATATCGCTGCTTGTTTAGCCCTGTCCACCAATTCAGGCATGTAGTGTACCTTCATTTTATCACAGATTAATTTACAAACAAGGTACAATTGAACCAGTGGCGTATAAATTACCTGAAAGCCATATTCAAGTAAAAGTACAGATACCTTACCAGAAAATGACTTTGGTAGAAGTTGAAGTCACTGTTTAGAATATTACTTGAGTAGAAGTCTTAAAGTATGTGATATTTATTGTACTTAAGTACGGAAAGATTTTAAAAAAAAATCTTAAACATACTTAAGTATTAAAAGTAAAAGTACAAGTAAATGCAAAATGATAAAGAAGCAAATAAATATATATATATAAAAAATTTCATACACAGCTTGAGTAGCAAGATTGTGTTCAGTTTTAACTATTTCTTCCATTTTGTATTTTTGGGTATGAATAAGAAGCACTTCATCCAGTACTTAGTGTCTTTCATTCCAACATAAGAAAACATTTCTGGAATCTGCATCTGTAATAGCATTTAGATGTATTTACACAGTTTAATGTATCTCAGAGGGGACATGGATGCATTTAAACTGCAGTTACAGTTGCATAAATAGGCCTAATGTTTTGTTTTTAACATAAAATGTTGAATACTGATATTTAAAATAATTTAAGACATAAAAAAATAGTCGAAATGTGAAATTAAAACCGCCAGTATGTGGCAGCAAGTGACTGTCACTGAGATTCAACCGATTCATTCAAACAACTGATTCACTCAGGAACGTCTCAGGTTACTTGACTGTAACCCTGTTCCCTGAAAAAGCAGGAACGAGATGCTGCGTTTCAATAACGCTAATGAGAACATTCTTTGTTCGACCGGTTGTGAAGCATGTGTGTCAAACATGCCAGGAATTGGCTTAAATAACCTTGGTGAGTGACGTCATTGATTACGTGCACCTGCAGGTTATAAATAGACGTGAGACGTACAAAACTTCAGGTTAAACCTTTGTCTGAAGAGACGTCCAGGCACGCCTATAGTGCAGCATTGAGGTACATCTCGTTCCCGCTTTTTTAGGGAACAGGGTTACAGTCAAGTAACCCGAGACGTTCCCTATCAAAAGCTACTCTCGATGCTGCGTTTCAGTAACGCTAATGGGAATGAGAATGCCACACTGGAAGTGTCTGGACCAGGTTGTGTAGTGTGTGTGCACAAACACTGAAGAGGTCTCAGACATGACTCTAGGATGTTGAGCCAAGGACATGTGAGCCCGGAGTAGCATGGACATCCAACTATTGAGTCTGACAAATGTGTGCGGAGAGGACCAGCCTGCCGCACCACACACTTGATGCAAGGGGAATCCTCCTGCTAGAGCCTTAGCATAGGATGCAACCCAGCTGGTTGAATGGGCCCTAACTCCTAGAGGTGAAGCTAAACCGAGCGCCTCATAGGCTAGGGCAATAGCATCCCTCACCCAATGCCATAGCATATGAAAGACTGCTCTGATTTAAGCCACTGGCTAATGTGGTGGATGTAAATCTGAAGAGCATGTACTGGATACAGTAAATTAAGTCCTTCTTGCTCCGGTGTGCTGAACGGTGGAGGTCAGAGGCTTCAAGAATGACCGTAAGATAATAGGGTGAGGATGCAAGATAGTTTGACCAGCCCAGGGGCAAAGTCTAGGCAGGATGACGAGACTGACGGAGCCTGCAAATCCCCAATTCTCCTCAGAGAAGTAATAGTCATGAGAAAAAACATCTTTAGAGTCAGAAACCTGGCAGGCGCTGACTCTAGTGGTTCATAATGGGGTCCCAACCAGATCCCTTGGGTACTAAGACCAAGTCCGACGAACGGACTGTTGCTCTGGTGTGCGGCCTCAGCCGCTGAGCTCCATGAAGCGGGCAACTAGAGGCTTTCCCACAGAAACACCATCAATCAGAACACGGCAAGCCGAAATGGCAGCCACATATACTCTGAAAGTATCAGGACATGTGCCTGAGGACAATTTCTCTTGCAGGAACTGCAGCACTGAAACAACCTGGCAGTGAACTGTGTCTGTATGGTGTCTCATATACCAACTTTCGAAAAAGCACCATCTGAGGGCATAACTTCTCCTAGTGGAAGGAGTCCTAGCAATCAGAATAGTCTGTAGTACATCTGCTGGAAACCCAGTATCTCTTGTGGTCCTCCTCAGGGGCCAGAGATGAATGTTCCAGAACTCAGGCCGGGGATGAAATACTGTCCCCTGTGCCTGAGATAGAAGAACTCTCCTGTTCGGAATTGCCCATAGCAAGCTGTCAAGGAGGAATATTAGATCTGAGAGCCACACTCTGGTTGTTCAACGGGGCGCTATCAGTAAGAGGTGAGACCCTCGTTGACATACCTTGGCCAGGACTCCTGGGAGCAGAGCGATCAGGGAGAATGTGAGAGAGAGGGGTGGCTCGCACGCCTCTCGTCTCTCAGCCAGCTCTACACGCAAGCCCCACAATCGCAACGAGGACACAGAGGCTCACCCCTTCCTGAATGAAAGTGAGCCTCGAGCAGAGCACTCCGATCGAAGTGATTACAGTGCTTGCACTCAGCGCCCTCAAAGAGGCAGCAACAGCATGCTCCAAAATTCAGACAGCGAATCTGCTCCAAAATTAATATGCCCCAGAATGTAAATAGCCTTGATGGACTAGAACTTGTGCCACATACAAAGCAGAACCTGCTGTGCTAGCCTTTTCCGGCGGCACGGATGCAGTCTGCCCTGTCAACCTATGTAAGTGACTACCACAGCCTTGTCCCCCCGCACTAGGAAATGGTAGCCCCTGCTGGAGGATGTATTTCAGGGCCTAAAATACAGCCATCATTCCGAGGCAATTGATGTGCCAATCGAGAAGATGACCTCTCCAGAACCCTTGGGCTGGACGGTCATCCAAGACCGCACCCCAGCCCGTGAGGGAAGCGTCTGTCGTTAGCATCTTGCGACAACAACACGTGCCTAGAGTGGGACCCAAAGTCAAAAAGCGGGATCTGAACCACATAGAAAAGGGTACGAGGCTCTAGTGCGTAACACTTATATGCCTCTGGGGATTGCTCCTTGGATTAAATCCCCTGGCTCTGAGCCACAACTGTAATGGTCTCATGTGCAAGACGTCCAAAGGTTTTACGTGGATGCAGTCGCCATGAGACCAAGAATTTTCTGAAAGTAATGTACAGTAACTTTATTGCCTAGCCTGAAATCCTTCAGGGTTTTCAGAATGGATTCGATACATGTAGGAGACAGCTGTGCCCACATTATGACAGAATCCCGTTAACCCCTAAATACATTGTGCCCTGGGCAAGAGAGAAAACGTGAGGACGACATCCCGATGTCGAAACGCATGCTCTTAAGACTGGGCCAAATCAGCCAGTTGCCGATGCTAAAGCTGCATCAATGCATTTTTCATATGTGCGGGATGATAAGGCTAGGCCAAATGGAAGAACCCGATACCGGTAAGCTTAACCCCCAACAGCAAACCTCAGGAACTTCCTGCGTTGTGGCAAAATTTCTTAACCCTCTACCGCATGGTGTTGCCATATGGCAACATACACTTTGTGTTCATTTCCTTGCCACTGTGTCTTTAAGAGAACATTCTAGGTTTTTTTTGTTGGAAAGAGAAGACCTTTGTTTAGCCAATGATGTGCTTTGGTTAAGTCACGTGACATGCAGTTTTTTTCTGTGGAGCGATTTCTGATAGACTGCCGTCTCTTGTCAGTAGTTGCTGAAAGCAAACTAAAACGTCAGTAAAAAACAAGGACCAGACCGTGTCACATGCACAAAAAAATCATAAAGATCACCTCCGTTAAGTTATAATGACATATTCACTACTCAAAAAGGTTTTATGAAATTAGTTTTTGGTAAATCAATCAAATGTATGTGTTGCCAAGCGGCAACACTGTGCAATAGTGGAATGATATTATTGCAATAGTTTAGCTAGCTAGCAAGGTCAGCTGCAATCTGTTAAGCTGTAACAATAACGTCATTAATGCTAGTGATATAATGTTGATTAGTTGTATGGTAATGGCATGTGTACAATGGATAAAATCAAATTTAAATGGCAATTTTACTTTTGATTAGATATGAATACAGGTGACATTACATCAGTGAGCCACTGGCCTACCATGGTGTCTCAAAAAGGTAGATGCATGTATCCTGGCTGTGCGGATATTGTTAGGATGAAATGCACCAAATGTGAGGTATACCTGTGTCTCACCTCTGAAAAAAAGAGAGGTGCTCAGCCTCAAGTTCATAGTCTTCCTCTCATAAGATTGCGTAATGTTGAATTTTCATGAATTGCAGTGTTTTTGGTTTTATGTCAGTGTTTTATGATATACATATCATATACATGATATACAGTATTAGATTTGCTTTGACTATATGACTGTATAAAGCATTCAGCTAAAAATAATGGAATAAATAAAAGCAGAAGTTGTTAGAAAGTATGTATAAGGTTATAAGTACCGTGTTAAAGCTTATAAGAACACCAGTTGAATCATTACAAACATTTCTGAGGAAAAATATTAACTATAAGTAAACTTACACTTATTCTAAGTTAGATCCACTATTGTATGTTGTTGCCGTATGGCAACACATCATAAAGTACCTTAAAATAATATTTTTTCCCCATTTTTTTTACAGCACTTCAAGTTAAGCCATTCCAAGAAAAGAAAAAGAGTCAAATATTTTTTTTTTATAGGTCTATCATAATGCGTGCGAAAGTATGCATCCTTGAGATCATGTGTTGATAACAAATCACCTGATTGGAGAAAACAATCATAGACTGTCAGCATTTTGAACTTGTACGTTCTTAGAAAGCAGTTCAGCCCGCAAATATCTATACTGGACGCAACCCCCCATCATTTCTGGTAACCAGAAAATATTGGCTATAGCAGCTAGACTCTCTGTCTAGGAGGGGAGACGTTCTACGACCTCCTTGTCCAGAAGAGCTTGCATATCCTGTGTCAATAAATATACTTGTTCCGGTTTCACGGTAGTGGAGACCACGCCGTTGATGATAACACGAAGGATGATACGCACGAAGGATGATATACAAATCGTATCCTGTAGCCCTCTTGTGGAGTCCTTACGACCCATGGAGAGATTATTTGGTAGTAGCTTCCATGCTGCCAAATTCTCTGATAGAGACTGTCTGTGAAACTTTGATTTGCTAGGGGGGGGATGTTAAATGTTTGGTGTCCTGAAACACGGCAGGAAACAACTGAACATGTAACATCTCACTGGAGTTTGCTGACCCCCGAAACACGAGTGATGGCGGAAGTTGTACAGCGATGCCCTAAGGGTGCCGGGAAGGAGCCCTTATGCCTATTAAACTCGTCGGATCGCTGTTGTTTTCACACTGCGTGACTATCTGGGGTAGCATTCAGTCGCTGCTGTGTTCACATTGCACGATGGATCGGCGACAGGGGCTTTCACATTGCACGATTTCACAATAGGAAGAATCACCGACAACTCTGTCTGATCCGCAAACTACGTTTCACAACAAAACACACGCGAGAAGTCATAAGGAAATAACGCGAGAACCTGCGTGCGTCAGCCCGTTGTTCTCGAGCTAGACTGGAAGTATTAAAACAATATAACCCGCAAATGGTCTGTGTGCTGATTTCCAGCTACAAAAACAAAAACAGATTATGCAGGAGGGAGATGCAGGGAACAGGGATTGTGTTCTGCAAAGAGTGGTAAATAATAATTTGCAGTAACTGTTATGATTTTGCGGTTGGTCAAGCGTTTGTGCTTGTTTCTGTATGATATAATTGTACAAATTAAAATACTAATATGATAACTCCTCACGGAACTTCCCTCTGCCCTGTATCTTTGTCTCTCATTGGCAGAAGGTCGTCGTGATGTAGTTTTCAGTCAGAAATCATTGCACACAACGTGATTGTGAATCGCCGACAGCTCCAGATATTTAGCATGCCAAATATTTCACGGGCGTCGGCGACGCGTCGGCGATTCCCTCAGACCGCGTCTTTGGTAATTCACACTGCGCGATTGTCACTCGTGTGAACGAGCTCCGATTTGCCTCCGATGTCGGGCATTTGTCGGCGATTTATCAAAACCTGTCGGTGAGTGAAAAATCGGGCTAAAATCGTGCAGTGTGAACTCGGCATTACTCTCATCATTGGAGTTTTCTGTGACACTCCCCGAGGGGACACACTTATTGTCCTGGGCACAGCCTCAGGACTTCCTTCTGGTCATTTTTTTTTTTAAGGTCTGGCTCCCTCTTGGCTGTTGAGTACTATTAGCTGTTCCCCAGTTTTTATGAGGGGGTACATAGCTCGCACCCATATGTACCCCCATAGCTCGCACACTCTAATTTGGGCTTCTCGCCTCAGAAGAGCTGGGCCGTGTTGGGACTGGGTGGCCGACAGCCCCGACACTAGAGCACGGTGGGGGAGAAACTTACTGAAAGCTTTCAAGCTTCTTGTCTCCCTGCGTGCAGATCTTTATGAACGTCAGTCTGATATGCCTGCAGAAACGGTGTGGTGTGCAGGGCAGCACCAGCATGACTGCTGCATGAAATGCTCTCCCTACAAGTGTAGATGTTGCTCTACATAGCTTGGTAGGGAGTGTTAACTTTCGAGTGATGATGCACCCCCAGGGCAGAGATAGCTCGCTAGCGTGTCTTCCACCTGGGGTATCATCATGTAGCCCTGTGCCTTTGAATCCACAATATTCAAAAAATTCAAGGACAAATAGAGCTTACTCCATGAACAAGTTCTCTCATCATGGAGGTCACCAAAGAAGGGGAGAGACCAATTGAGGTCCGACCACCTGACAGAAACATGTCATCTAGTTTGGAGCGTCTAAGAGTCTACTGCTCTTGTAGCAAACTTCCAGCTTTAAACTGATCACAGTGCAGGAGTCATCACCTCGAGTATCTCCTTATTCATTTTACAATCGCGGGAGGAGCGCTCGGGAGGTGGCGCTCTCAATTTCCATTTCAAAAGAATCAAGAGCTGCAACATTCGCTGCCCGATCCGAAGAAATGCCGGGGCACACTTTGGAAACTTCCCGATCTGGCGAGAGCACGAGAGAAAGGGGAGGACCCTTAACGAGGGTGCAACGGCTCGTTCTTTGTAAAAGAAAGCGAACCATACTCGAAGCATGCAGATAGGAAGTGAACCACAGTGCTCACAGTCGCAGACCTCGAACTCAAGAGCAGCATGCTCTTACCCCAAACACTCAAAACAAAGTCATGCGAGTCATCTTCAGAGATGAGCCATAAAGGAGGCACGCATCTCTTGCGGATTAACTCGACAAGCTTTAAACTTTAATTTTCATTTTCACTTTCACTTTAATACTGCTTTCAGCATGACACACACACACACAATGCGGTCTCTGAAGACAAAGAAACCTGAAGTTGTGTACATCTCACTTCTATTTATAACCTGCAGGTGCACGTAATCAATGACGTCACTCACCGAGGTTATATAAGCCAATTCTTGGCATGTTTGACACGTGCTTCACAACCGGTCGAACAAAGAATTTTCTCATTAGCGTTATTGAAACGCAGAATCGAGAGTAGCTTTTGATAGGGAACAAAGCATTTGACTATGTTAATGAGTGAATCATTGAATCATTTTTATCATCCGATTCGTTCAAAAAACTGATTCATTCAATAAGTAAACACCATTCATTGCTCAGAGATGCAAAACAGTGCCGTGATCTTTGTTTGGAACTATTTTTGTTGGCAAAATAAGCAAAACAAGCAATATTATGTCTAAAATGTAAGTCACATTGCTTTACTGAACTTGTATAAAATGATTATTAAATGTGTTATGCTTATATCTGCAGAAAAACGGTACTCTTTGTGTGATATAGATTACGTTAACTATATTAAATTATATAAATATAAAAAGCATAGAGAAGCATTTTTGCCGTCTACAATTTAGAATGCCTGGAATGTTGAGTTTTAATAGACTAATAAATCAACGTGCGTGCATGCTGTGTGTGATTTGGTGATATAGCCATCTTGATAATGTCAGATCGCACATCATTACAACAACACTTACCATATTATCGCAGAATATACTGTATATTGCGCATCCCAGACTCGACCTAAAGTGGAAAATGAATCATCGGTTGTGTGAGCACTTATTTGCACATGAGCAAAGGTGTTTTTAGGAGTCTAACTTGCAAGCACCAGACCACTGATTCATCAAACCTGCTTTCCTGCAGTCCGTGTTCTTCTGACTTCTGACTATTTTGTAGTAAGTAACCAATATGCTTCGGGGAAATGTATCGGAGTAAAAGTATACATTTTAATTAAGAAATGTAGTGGAGTAAAAGTAAAAGTTGGCTGAAATATAAAAACTCAAGTATTTATTCAAGTACTCAAAGTATTATTACTTTGTTACAATACACCACTGAATTCAACGCAGGATTTTCAGAAAGATTGAAACTAAAAGATGATGCTGTTCCGACTACATCAGATCCAACAGTAATGTTGCAACACACAAGTGTGAGTAACTGTTTTTATTACGTGATCACTATTGCTTTGTATGTTATTACACATCGTTTGATATGCACTGAGTATTTATGTGTTTTTAATCTAAATCACAGAAGTGTTCATCTGTGTAGGATGTAGGCTGTCAAACATAGACTACGCAGTGGGCGTTTACTTCCAAGTCTACTATCTGTCATGCATATTCAAACAGAGCATTCTGATGAGGGGGGTTACAAACAAGACAGAAAATAGACTATTACTTCTAAATTATGTTTGTTTGTTTGTTTTTAATGTAAAAAGCTTGATAACATTACAAGTAGACCTTAGAGAACAGTACAACACAACAAAAAGGCAGTTTGTGACCCCTTTAAGGTACTAATATGTATACAGGTGCATCTCAATGAATTAGAATGTCGTGGAAAAGTTCATTTATTTCAGCAATTCAACTCAAATTGTGAAACTCGTGTATTACATAAATTCAATGCACACAGACTAAAGTAGTTTAAGTCTTTGGTTCTTTTAATTGTGATGATTTTGGCTCACATTTAACAAAAACCCACCAATTCACTATCTCAACAAATTAGAATATGGTGACATGCCAATCAGCTAATCAACTCAAAACACCTGCAAAGGTTTCCTGAGCCTTCAAAATGGTCTCTCAGTTTGGTTCACTAGGCTACACAATCATGGGGAAGACTGCTGATCTGACAGTTGTCCAGAAGACAATCATTGACACCCTTCACAAGGAGGGTAAGCCACAAACATTCATTGCCAAAGAAGCTGGCTGTTCATAGAGTGCTGTATCCAAGCATGTTAACAGAAAGTTGAGTGGAAGGAAAAAGTGTGGAAGAAAAGATGCACAACCAACCGAGAGAACCGCAGCCTTATGAGGATTGTCATTGTCATTTTTTATTGGTCTTATGAAGTATTCTAATTTGTTGAGATAGTGAATTGGTGGGTTTTTGTTAAAAGTGAGCCAAAATCATCACAATGAAAAGAACCAAAGACTTAAACTACTTCAGTCTGTGTGCATTGAATTTATTTAATACACGAGTTTCACAATTTGAGTTGAATTACTGAAATAAATTAACTTTTCCACGACATTCTAATTTATTGAGATGCACCTGTAGTATACTACAGGTGAAAGATTGAAAGTCAGTAATCAGTAATTGATCCAAAACTGAGGGGGAGGAAGATGGTAAAGTGAAGTCAGAAATTAATACTGTTATTTAGCAAGGATGCATTAAATTAATCAAAAATTACATATAACAATAAGAATTTTTTTCTTTAGCAGCTAATTATAATATTAAAATTATTTATGAGGAATCATGGCACTGAAGACTGGAGTAATGATGCTGAAAATTCAGCTTTGTCATCACAGAAATTTTTAAATATGTTCAAATAAAAAAAAAAGAGAGAGAAAAAAATAGTTATTTTAAATAGTAATATTTCCCAAATGTACAGTTTTTACTGTATGATAAATTTAAATCTTGCAAAAAGCCAAATGAGAGTCTCTATTTGGTGATATTATTTGGAATATATTATTTGCTAAATTTATTATTTATTTATTTACTTATTACAATTATACAAATTTATACAATACATTTATTTTCATTTTGATTTATTCTAATTATTTTTGTATTATTGTTATGGTATACTTTCACCCTCAAATGTAGTGATAAATTACTGTTTCAATGTCTGTTTGTTTTTTAATATTAAAATAAGTATGATTTGGTTAATTGATTACATATTCTCAGCCTCAAACACCTTGCCTACAGACCATTAGCTGAGTATCTGATGCATATGGCACACAAAAAGGGAAACACTTCCGGAGTTTTGAAGTCATCATCTGACTGGTTGAATTCTATGTGTGTGTCACTTTCTATAATGTCCCACCTGGAAACAAAACTGTTGCCAAACCCCCTCATGGAAGTAGAATGCCATTGTGTTTATAACTGTGACAACAACTGCTTACAGTATTAGGATCAACTAAACACTGGATTTTGCCGCATGAAGTTCGAGGCATATACTTTTCATGACTGAAGATATGGTTCTTGAATGCATTATTTATTGACTGAATGCCAGACTGTTATTGTAGAGACATCAACTTTATGTCTTTACACTTCTAAACATGATGCTGAACAAAACAAACTGATTGGTTATTTTACATGTCAGTCAGATGGCCTCTTGGGTGATAGAGTTGCGATAGAGTCCTGACCTTCAGCCTTCATTCTGGAGGTTTGACGATGTGAGACTAACTGTTTCATGACCCACTGTAACAGTTAAATCTTGTGCATTTTAAATTCAAAAGCACACCGGACTCTTAGCTCCATTTGCCCACATTTATTTTAGCCAAACTGAATTCTAATGTGATTTATCAGTGTACACTTGTTCCATATGGCATTTGCAGTGCCCTTCAGACTGAACCTGTGTGTTCTCTACAGTTTGGAATCTCACAGATGGTCCACTTCGCAGAGCACTATGGACCGACATTTATGTGTTGAACTGCATATGTCTACACATTCACATACATAAAAAACATACTTAAATAAAGAACAAATGCCATCCATTTCAGTAATAAAATATAATTTTGGTCGTCTTTTTTCCTTTCCAGTCTCAGATGTGGGTGGTGATACTGAGACTTAATGAGATCTGGATGTCTTTTTTCTTTTCCTCTTTTCCACAGCTGTGCTGCTCTCAAGGACGTCCTCTCAGCCCTGTCCCTCTCCATTCCTCACCAGGGCCCCCAGGGGCCGAAACACTCTGCCTACTGATGCTGGATGTTACAATCTGAGAGAGAAAAACAGCAGGGATGTGTATGACAAGCCTCACTTAATACAATTGACAAGTGATTTATTTTTGTCTGTTCTGCATACAGAGATTCTCTGCCATATGTATTTGTGATAAATACCATTTTCAGTATTTAGCTTCACCCAAACTGGCACCTCAATAGAAGACATTTTCTAATTTCTGGGTACCTTTAGAACAGCTTTAGCGTAATACATACTGTAAATATACAACCCGAATTCTGGAAATGTTGGGACATTTTTTAAATTTGAATAAAATGAAAACCAAAAGAATTTCAAATCAAGTTAGCCAATATTTTATTCACAATAGGACATAGATAACATAACAAATGTTTAAACTGAGAAATTGTAAAATTTTAAGCACAAAATGAGCTCATTTCAAATTTGATGCCTGCTATAGGTCTCAAAATAGTTGGGACGGGGGCATGTTTACCATGGTGTAGCATCTCCTCTTCTTTTCAAAACAGTTTGAAGACATCTGGGCATCGAGGTTAGGAATTTTGGAGTTTTGGTGTTGGAATTTGGTCCCGTTCTTGCCTGATATAGGTTTCCAGCTGCTGAAGAGTTTGTGGTCGTCTTTGATGTATTTTTCGTTTAATGATGCGCCAAATGTTCTCTATAGGTGAAAGATCTGGACTGCAGGCAGGCCAATTCACTCTTCTACTATGAAGCCATGCTGTTGTAATAGCTGCAGTATGTGGTTTTGCATTGTCCTGCTGAAATACACAAGGCCTTCCCTGAAATAGACGTCATCTGGAGGGGAGCATATGTTGCTCTAAAACCTTTATATACCTTTCAGCATTCATAGTGCCTTCCAAAACATGCAAGCTGCCCATACCGTATGCACTTATGCACCCCCCATACCATCAGAGATGCTGGCTTTTGAACTGAACGCTGATAACACGCTGGAAGGTCTCCCTCCTCTTTAGCCCGGAGAATGATAGAACTTACTTGGCATCTGCAGATGGCACGGCGGATTGTGTTTACCGACAGTGGTTTGTGGAAGTATTCCTGAGCCCATTTAGTAATGTCAATGACAGAATCATGCCGATGAGTGATCCAGTGTCGTCTGAGGGCCCGAAGACCACAGGCATCCAACAAAGGTCTTTGGCCTTGTCCCTTACGCACAGAGATTTCTCCAGTTTCTCTGAATCTTTTGACGATGTTATCCACTGTAGCTGATGAGATTTGCAAAGCCTTAGCAATTTGACGTTGAGGAACGTTGTTCTTAAAGTATTCCACAATCTTTTTACACACTCTTTCACAGATTGGAGAGCCTCTGGAACATCTTTACTTCTGAGAGACTCTACCTTTCTAAGACATCCCTTTCATAGCTAATCATGTTACAGACCTGATGTCAATTAACTTAATTAGTTGCTAGATGTTCTCCCAGCTGAATTTTTTTCAAAATGTCTTGCTTTTTCAGCCCTTTGTTGCCCCCGTGCCAACTTTTTTGATATCTGTATCAGGCATCAAATTTGAAATGAGCTCATTTAGTGGATAAAACTGTAAAATATATCTGTTTAAACATTTATTATGTTCTCTATGTTCTATTGTGAATAAAATATTGGCTCATGTGATTTGAAAGTATTTTAGTTTTCATTTTATTCAAATTTAAAGAATGACCCAACATTTCCGGAATTTGGGCTGTATACATTAAATCATTTTGGGCCGTTTTCTTCTTTTCGGTTATTTCCATCAAACAAACAAATAAACAAATCAATCAATCAATCAATCAATCAAATAAATACATAAGTAAGTAAATAAATAAATAAATCCACTAATCCAGAAATATGTATTGAATTATTAAGTGATTTAATTATTTAATAATTATTTACTTATTAGGAATTGTATATACAATTTTCAATTTTACATATGTGACATTTTTGTTAGCTGTTGGTTTGTTTATTTATTTGTAATATTTAATTATATTTAATCAAGATTGATCTCTCAATTGTGATTAAAGGGGATGCTTTATGCAATGTTTATTATCATTATTATTGGTAGTAGTAGTAGTAGTAGTAGTAGTAGTAATTTTTAAATGTGGTCAACAAACCTAGTCACTCACAAAATATGAATACATTATTAGCATGTGTCATATTAGTCAATGAGTTGGGAGGATATCAGATTGATTCATGGAGTAATTATTTCTAAAGGTGCATTTCTGCCGTAAGCCTTGTTAACAGTAGCTCTGTGGGTCCTGGCCTGATTAGCATACTGATCTAAAGGTTATTCTGTTACTGAACACGGGCTATGCAATCCCTTGGGGTCTGAGGGAAATTAATTTCTGATATCCTGCATTCACTGACATAGGCTGTAGCCATAGGCTGATACAAAACTGAGAGGAAAGAAGAGGGCAAAGAGAAAGAAATGGTATCATATGAAATATAGTGGACATTGTTTGGTAGGCCCTAAAGAGTGTGACTCTATAGAGAGACAGCATGGAAAGGCAGGACCAAAGAAATTTACCTTGACATTTTATTTGAACACATATGACAGAGTAAAAATGTCTAAGTGTAATTTCAAAAGCTAACAAATAATGTCATTTATAGTAAAGGAATTTGGTTCCTCTCAAGTTCACCCAGTTCATCAAATCAACTATGAACATTTTCATGGAGATATTGGTGACTATTAATCAGTGGTGAACAGTAAATCATTATTTTTACTTTTTTACTATACTTAAGTATATTTGTCAGGTTTCTGTACTTTATCAGAGTATTTTTTCAGGAAAGAAAGAAAGACAAGAAAATAAGTAATCAAATTAGAAATACAATAGAGGGTGCTAGTGTTAGAGAAAGTGTAGATGTGTCACTAGCCATGTCTTGAAGATGGCAATTTCGAACTGAACTGAGACGCAACAACGATACCTGATTCAAGTTGATTCTTTCCAGTGAACTTTTTGAATCAGTTCACAAATTACACTGAATGATTCATTTGCAAATCAGGGGTGCGTTTCCCAAAAGCATTGTTAGCTAACTATGGTCGTTAGTTCCATTGAACTCTATTGGTAACGACGGAACTTGCGACCATAGTTGTTTTTTTGGAAACGCACCCCAGACTGATTCTTTAGTCAACAATTTACTGATTCTATGATCAAGAACCAATATATCATCAGAGCTTGAGTGTGAATATAACCAATGAAAAGTCAATTGATAATTCTTAATTTTACTATTGATTATTGTAAATAAAAAACAGAGTCATGACTGTCACTAAACTAAACCTACTGTAAAATGGTGAGCTGTTAAATACCAGGCTAAATTGTAAGGCTTAAATGTGGTTTCTCCAAACCTGTTGGCCTGAGGGTGAGTAAATATTCAGCAAATTTTCATTTTGACTGAACTTTTCCTTTAAATAATTATAAAGCATTACAGCAAGTAAAACAGCTGTCTGTAACTCTTAGAGGTTTCATTTTGTCCATCTGGTCAATGATTTGACAGTCTTGTTTTATTATCTTTCTCTTACTCTCTCACTGTTTTCCCTCTTCTTCCTCTCGCCCTGGTTTTTCTTTGATAACAAGGCAGTATTTTGTGATGAGTAATGTTCTGGCTTTGGTCCACTTGATCAATACAAGCTGAAATTCACAAACAATGGAAAGCACTGTGGTCATTAAAACCATATGGATTATGTTTAAAGCACACAGACAGAGTGAGAATGGATGGGAGGGAAGGTGGAGATTGGAAATATTTCCACAGTGCTCACTTTGTCACCAAGGAGATGAGCGTTTGGCCTGAAAACAAAAGCTCATGAGGCCTTTTGACCTGTTACGATTTACGTCAGTCTTTGTCTCTCTGTTTGTCACTGAATTAAAACCAGGCCATCAAGAATGAGCGGATCAGACTCATTTAATCGCTGTCATACCTACTTCAGTTATTCAGAGCTTGAAGGCAGATGAATAACAGTCACTAAACTTTTAATTGTTTTCTATATAAACCTGCATAAGATGGACTTCTTTGACCCATGCAAAGATCAATGTGTTTTTAAGATGCTATGTCAAATAAAAACATTTAAAATGTTAAAAATGTGCTCAGTTCTGGACTCCTGAGTAGTAAAAGCCATGTGACTGAGAACCTGTAACCCCACACGATCTGTCTCCTGTGAGATACTGTAGAGAAGATGGAAAGGTTTAGATTTCTTGAGCGTTTGAACTCTTCTGTATCATTTGTCTTTACCTACATGCAGGAAAGTAATTTAAAAAATGATGTGTTGGAAAACTGCATCAGAAATTGTCAGCGTTTAGAGTGAGATTGATTCATGTGTTGATGAACTTGTTTGCATTGCTCATGTTGTTCATGATATGATGTATTACGCACAGCTACAGTTTGTAAATACTATCTACTCCGAGATTGACTTTGTTGTCAAAACAGAATGTTATTTTATTTTTACCAGCAATGCATGTAATTTCTGATAGGATAAAAAGCCAGTTGTGCAGCACTCAAATGACATTAGGATCCAGCAGTCAGTATGTAATGACCAACACAGTGAATACACTATGAAAACTGGCTGTGTGAGTGTATGCATCATGAAGTGTGTGTGTGTGTGTGTGTGTGTGTGTGTGTGTGTGTGTGTGTGTGTGTGTGTGTTGTTTATGCTACATTGCGGGGACCAAATGTCCCCACAAGGATAGTAAAACCTGACATTTTTGACATTGAAAATATGAAAATAGCATTTGGTCAGTAAAAAAGTAAAGTCTATGGAAAGTCCCCACAATTCACAGAAACAAACGTGTGTGTGTGTGTGTGTGTGTGTGTGTGTGTGTGTGTGTGTGTGTGTTTGTGTTGGGGTTGTATGGTCTCGTCTACTCTGACACGAGTTGCACCTGTAAAACTGAGAAATATCAGTAGGGCGATTTTGATTTGTCAAGAACATCATTTATTATTTATTGTTTGTTTGTGTGTGTGTGTGTGTGTGTGTGTGTGTGTGTGTGTGTGTGTTTGTTTGTTTGTTCATATAAATATGTCTGATACCATGTAATACTATTGTACTTCAGTACATGCCTGGTACTGAATAATTACCTTCTACCACAATATTGTTTTGGAATGCTATGGCACACACTCACCCAAAAATAATAAATAATTACAATAAGTCAATGAATGAATGAAAATAATAATAATAATAATAAAATGTATATTCATATTCATGATTAGTGCTTAATTCTGGTACTGTACATGAATATGCAAATCATTCATACCATGGTGTATACTGTATATGACAGTACTATGGTATAACCATTATACCATCACTTTGCTGATTAAGTGATAAACTAATATTATTAGAACAGAAGACAAATAAATAAATAAATAAACAGGTACAGTGAAAAGATCAAGTAAGTGTGAAAGACATGTTGAGAAACAGTAAAAATATAGTGAGAGTCTGATGGGATCGCCATGACAACTCTTCACACTGATCACTGAATGTAATTAGCCTGCCTGGCATGCAAAAAAAAAAAAAAAAACACACACACAGGAGTGCACAACATTAACTACTTCAGACAGCACTTTTCAAGTCTGTGTTGTGTCTTTGAGTGTAAATATTTAGTATATACAGACAGAAAACAACAAGAAAACACATGTATTGATTGATTGATTGATTGACTGTGAAATTTCATACAACATTTCTGTGTGATTTGTATGAAAATGTATGATTTATATGTAAAAGTGTGAAGCACCTTCCCAAAACTAACCCCTTAGTTCAGATTAGATTGTAAAAAGATGTACAAATGGGGATGTACCAACTGGCAACAAATCAAAATATTTAAAATAGCAGTGAACTGTGTTGTACAAATCTTTTCAAATGTCCATTTTTTAAGTTTTATATTAAATGTAGATTATAATGAGAAATGTTTATTTAACCCCTGGTTTCACAGACAAGGCTTAGTTATCTTAGTTAACTTAGTTATCTCTGAAGCTCACTTGAATTTGCTCTGTATCATTAGATGTAACATCATGGTGCATTTGAAGCCTATCTGAAACCAGTTTCCTTTGGTTGTTTTCATACAGATCAATGGTCGACTGGGCAGTAGACTTTGGATTCAGACACAGCCCTTATTTGCTTCAGTCAATGAAACAAAACTAAAAACTTAAATGTATTTGAAAGAAAAATGCAGAGAGAGAGAGAGATGTTGATGTTAAAGCCTCTTTCTTTTGTGTGTCTCTATTGCCCTTCATAAATATTACACATCCTTTGCATTGTAAATTTCTAATGAGGACTGCCGTGTTCACTGCTATGTCAAATAGTCGGTTTTTAGCTCCGCCTGTCCACTGGCAGATTATGAATAATTGATTAGTATGATAATTAATCTGCATGGGAGTCACTAGGGAGGTGGACCTGTCCAAGACAGACAGCTGAACTTGTGTGAATGCAGTGCTGGATGTTCATCTTTACACACAGAGTAGCCATTCTTAGTAGACACCAGTATAAAGTCAAATTTGCTAAGCTAAAAGTCATTGTTTAGACCAAAGGTCTGCTGCACAGGGCTCTTCTTATTGTTGATAAGCATTTTTATTTATTTTTTTTGGTGAAAAATGAATGAAAATGTAATAAACAATATGTTATCTTCATCCAACATTAAAAAGCTAAAGTTTAAGTAATTAAATTTAAAATGTAACTTTTAATTTAGCTAACCTTAAACCTTTTTTTAAATGCAATGTAGTACAGTATGTGACTCTGTACATCAATGCTGTGATAAAATAAATACATTTTTTATTATTATTACTTTTCTTTGTCTCTATTATCCTTACCTGCAAAGTAGTTCACAAGCTGGTGTTGAACAAATGAAGCCGAACAGGTTTAATTTAGTGGATTGTGGGAAAATATCTATATTTACTTTATCTAGTGCTGTTTTTGAGCTTTCCAAATGATTCAGTGAATAAGTGTCCACATGATTCAAACAAAATTGCAAACAGATTTAGACTGTTTTGTTCTAATTTGTATGACCTTTTCAATAAGAAGTTATTCAAACGTGAATCATCGCTAGTTCTGATTCTAAAGAGCCAATAAAAATATGGCTCACATTCGACTGCTGAATTGTTGTGAGGTAAATTTTTAACATTGTGACGTTTGTGAGCATTACAACTCTACTTTATCAATAAAGTCTAGTCTTTTCAACTACATGATTTAAAATCTAAGTTAAGCTAATATCTTTGCTAATTTTCACAACACTGTCTAAACCTGGGCACAGCATCCTAAATCTGTGAAATTCAGTTCGTACTCAGTTAACATTTGCATATTTACAGAAAAAAAAAAGAAAAAAAGTCCTATTTCATAGATAGATAGATAGATAAAGAATGATCATGATAAATAAATATTTATTTTGAGCCTTATTTCTATGAGCGAAATAAAGATCTTAGGCAGTAAAATGTTAACTATACAGTGCTAGACTATAGTGTGTGTGTGTGTGTGTGTGTCTGAGTGGGCAGTTGTGGTTTATAAGTGGTGTTTCAGTGTCGACATTGTGCCAAAAGTGTATGTGTGTGTTTGGTTTGTAAGTGGTTATTATTCAAGCATTTATTTACTGACAGGCACCCGCTGCCATGAATATTTCATATTTGATGTACAGCACGATTCCATCTGATAAAAACGACTGATTAAAAAGAAAGAAAATCAATAAGACCCTGATGGGCAAGACCGGTGGAACGATAGAGTGTTAAGCCACGGAAGACGATCCTCTCTTCTAGTGCTGAGGAGTATGAAATCTCATCAGACAAGCTTACTTCTGTCAAGGTCAAACACACACGGGCTCCCAGCTCTTGTTTGCCTCTTGTTTTTCCATCTTTCTTTCTCTCTCTCTCTCTCTCTCTCTCTGTTGGTTGAAAGTTTTATTTTGTTATGCTGTAATTTGACAGGTTTGTGTTGTCTGACACACTGTGATTTGTCTGTGAGCTCCCTTGTCTTCTTTTTGTGGGACAGGAGTATGATGGACGGCCTTTTTCTGTCTTCTTTTTCCCTTGGTTTTCCAAGATATCGTTAGAGCAGTTCTGTTCCTTTGGTGATTGTTGAAGTCAAGAACAAAGTGTTTGCGATTTTCCAAAATATCATCTGCAAGTTGTTAAAGCAATAGTTCACCAACAACTGAATATTCTGTTGTTTACTCACCTTTATCTTGATACAAACCTGTATGACTTTTATTATTTTATTGCAATTACAATATTACAATGAACAGCAGCTTTTAAGCTTCAGAAAGGGCACAAAAGAATCATAAGAGTATAATAATAGTAGTTCATATGGCTTATGCATTCTGTATTCTAAGTCTTCTGACATCATTCAATAGCTTTAAAACCAAAATGTCATTATTCACTGATAATCTTCCCTTCCAGTAAGCTGTGATTGGATCATTTAGTAGAAAGTTGAAAAATTAATCAGTACAATATGTGAACCTACATAAGACAATTGGTTTAAAACATGGATGGATGGATAGATGGATGGATGGATTATTTTGCAATAAATCAACACTGACGTTTTGACAACTCTTGTAATCAAGTAATCATTTCAAAAGTGAAATGCAGAGGAAGATGTCACAGTAGTTTAGATAGAGTAGATGTATACTAGAAGAATACTATAAGAAATTAAATGTAAAATATAGTAAATACATTTTTAGAGTTAAAATGTTTTTGCACTACTAGTTTTTTACGAACATAACTGCTATAATAATAACTGTTTTCAAAAAGGTTTCCTAAACACTCCCCCTGCCTTCCATTGGTCCAACAAATAGATAGCTCCGCCCTGAACTCACACTATTGGCTGAGGCCATGTTACTGGGTCAGGCTGATTAGGCTGCTCAGAGAAGCAAAAGTAGTGTTTACTGAGGAATTAACGTACGGATAGCTTACTTATAGGCCACGTATACACTGCAAATAAATTAGGTTGTCACTTCACCTTTTACTCCTTAATCACGTTCTGTACACACATAATTCACAAAAATACGGGAGCGACAACCGCATTCGACAACCGCATTAACTCCCGAAAAATACAGGTAGTGACAACCGCTATGCAGTGTGTACGGAACCGGACTAAACAACTAGTTGTTAATGACATTTAAACGCGCATCAGAAATGTGTCTTCGTCTGTATGAACATTAGCACATTTTGACACGGCCGAGGCTAGTTGCGCTCACGAGCCCTGCGGTAAAGTGTCAGTGTTGCCAGATCTTCATAGAAAAAAAACAAAAAACAAACAAGGGTAAGTACAAAAAACAAAACAAAAAAAATGCTGAAACACCCAAATGTTTTATGTTTCATAACACCAAAAAGAAAAAGAAAAAACAATTTGGTTGTCACTCCTGAAACTTGCAGTGTGTACGTGGCCATAGTTGATTCTGCATAATAAAAAAAAAAAAAAAAACTATCTGAAATGAGCTCTACCCTCAGACATATAAAGAAAAGATCTGTTTCTTAAAAGAAACAGTGAAGAAGAGCAAAATGCAAGAGACACAGTATTAAAAACCAGCAGAGCAAGGAGATGTAGGAAAATGTTCACAGAGCTGTGTGGCTTAGGAGGCGAAGTGTTTCTGTTGTTGCCATGTTTTCTTTTTGTTTAAAGAAACAGTTCATCCATAAATGAAAATTCTGTCATCATTTATTCACCCTCATGTTGTTCCAAATCCATATGACTTCATTTCTTTAGTGAAACACAAAAGACAATATATTGTAGAATGAGCTGGTCTCACTTTTCAACAAACTTACATTTAAGGGACTTCAGCTTGGATGCTTCAAAAACACCATCAAATATTGTGGAAGTGGTCCAAGACTCTATGTGCAATATGTCTTATGAATAAATTAAATGATAAGCTTTGTGTGAGGAACAGACCAAAATTTGGTACAAAGTCGTTACTCATTTAAAATCTTGACTTCCACACATTAATGAGGTTTTTAATGAGAGAAGTGGTGATGGTCAATCCTTGCAAGAATATTTCTTGAATATTTTTAATGATCTGTTATCTAGCTCACAATACCAATCAGAGTGATTCATTTTGAGTCCTTTCTGGGGTTTGAAAGCTCTTTTCAGGATTAATTGTAATTAAATGGTAAACAACTTGTTCTTTGGATTCTGGATGACAGATAAGTCATACTATTAATGGTAACTGCATTATTCCTTGAAAAAAGTCCAAAACCTCTGAAAAGTAATTCTTAGGGAAATAAAAGAGATGAACACTGGGATACTTTTGAATTTTTTGCCAACATGACCTCACAAATTATAAACTATGACAAGAATGGAATGTGGAGAGACTGTTTCACTTTGCTAGCAGGGAATTTTAAAGGCCTCTTCACTGCCGCAAGGTCTTCTTTTCTTTTTCTTTTCCTTTTTCTTATTTATAGTCAAGTACAAAGAATGAGGTGCCAACATCTTGACATCATTCTCTAACCCTGCCATGTATAACAGATTTTAGTAAAAGAGCGGTTCTTTTGTTGAAGACTCTTGAGGAGCGTACAGTGTAAGTGTGATACAGATGAGTTCATGTAAGTGCTGTAATTTAGCCATCTGCTTGGCGACAAGTAGGAAGTTTCTTTTTTTCAGTGTAATTGTACGATTGCTCTTTTTAGCTCCTTCTGTAGAGACTCTTCATCTCATTTCGTACAGGAATTAAACTTAAAACAGGCAGAATGATATAGCTTGTTGTATTGTACTGCATTGGGTTGGTTGTGGTTTTTGAATGTCTTTAAATGAAGTACAAGTTTTGGCTGTGTATGAATTAGTTATAATTAGGGGAGGAGAATGATTGGAAGAAACTGGATGCCCAATATGGTGTTTCCATATTTAGGGGAAGCCTCACCATAGAAATAGCTGTAAAGTGATTGCTGTTGTAAAACTGGCATTCATTCTTTGCATTAATCTACTCTGCACATGTGGATTGTCTGGTCCAACCAGCATTATCTGAGGGAAAGAAACACAATGTATGATACTGTTAATGTCAGATTTTTTTATTTATTTTAATTGCTGGTTTGAAATGTGGTACTCAAATGCTAGTTTGTCAAGTTGTTAAAAAAAATAAAAATAAAATAAATAATAATAATTTGAGGTTTTGGTATTTCCCTGTTCATTTAGATAGCAGATGTGTACTTACACTGAAAACAGCTGCATGAGAGCGTTTCCAAGATAGTCACTGAGTGAACTGAATTGTTGTAAAAGGGGCTTTGGGCTTATAGTCCAATATGGTTCACTTGGAGAAGTTTTAACAATTGCTTTCCTTATTAAAAAAAAAAAGAAAAGATCAACACTGCTAGTCACCAGCATACAGTATATTGATGCTGGTTTGTCCTGACAGCATCAATATAGGCTGCGTCCTGTGTTGTTAGCCAACTATAGTCGCAAGTTTCATTGTTATGTTACCACATATGATTCAGTGGTTTCTCTAAACCATATTTACAACAACCATTCAGAAACAGCATTGTAAACCTGTAGTTGGAAGTACAGCTCTAGACATGTGGCGTGTATTGCAGAGCTAATACTAGACAACCATTCGTGGTTAAAAAGCATATACATTCTAATTTTTTTTAGAAAATAATTTTTGACACCCTTGTTCCTCAGCTGGGATCGTGCAGAGCCCTTGAAGCTACACTTAAAAACTGCAATTTGGACCTTCAGCCCATTGGCTCCCATTGAAGTCCACTATATGGAGAAAAATCTACAGTTACCATGCTACAACAGTTATACACTTAGTTGTGATTACTGCAGCTAGTTAATTTCTCTAACAACGTATCGCGCCCCAGGCTTCACCAGTAAAACATTGTTGGTCAAAGTGCTTGACCAAAAGGACCTTGCAGTTTGTCTAGGTGAACAACATGGTTAGATTCATTCAGCCAATCCAGCACTTGCTAGCATTGGTCCAAACTGGTCCTTTCAAGCAGGGTTATAAGAATATATGCTTGAAATTACTAGCTTACAGTGCCAAAGTGTTGGGTTTGATTCCCAATTAATACGTTAACGTAAGGTATGTCTTCACTGAATGCAGTGTAAATCTCTTTGTGTCTGCAAGATACATAAATGTAAATGAAATTTTAGGTTGCAGCAAATGGAACATTCAAAGTTGCTAGAGTGAATCTGTAGAGAGGAGGTATAGCAGCAGTGGCAGCTTTTTCCCATGGTGTGTGTGAGTTCTCATGGGGAAACACACAGAGAGGATTGTCCCTTGGGCAGGTGGAGGAGCTGGCAGAATGGTCAGGGGATCAAACGAATGTTTGCCCCAGCCAATCAGTAAAGGGCAGGTGGTGCCCATCATGGCATAAAGCACTAAAGACAGAATGGCTGTCTTCTTCCACTCCCTAGCCTCCTATAAAATTAGTCTGTATATTGCGAATACGAATCCAGATACTAGCAAAAGCCTTGATCCATTAAACATATGGACACAAATTATTCAATTACCTGCATACTGAAGTTATCAACCACATTACTCTACACCAGTGGTTCCTAACCACGTTCCTGGAGCCCGCCGAACACTGCACATTTCACATCTCCTTTGTCTGACACAACCATTTCATGTCTTGGAGTCTCTATTAATGAGCTGATGACCCAAATCAGGTGTGTTTGATTAAGGAGATATGCAAAATGTGCCGTGTTGGGCGCCTCAGAAACGTGATGGGGATCCAATGCTCTAGTCAAGGCAAGTTCTACACTGATTTTTTTGTGAAAAATCTACAGAATTTTGTTGACTGGATTTAAAGTGTACAGTTTCTTATTGGTAGCTGAACCAATTCACCTCTCAGTTCTGTCCCATATGTTTGTTTAATGGTACCATTATGAATTGTACTCCCGTCCTCTGATTCTGAAGACTCGAGAAACCAAATAAGACATTTTATGTAGTTGATGCTCAGTGGTTTACATCATGCATTTGGGGAATTTTTATTGATTGAATGTTTCAGTTCACTGGAACGATTTTTACAATGGCAGTAATAAACTAGGAAGTGGATTGAGATCAGTCTTGCCATGAAATCTGTATTCTAGCCCACACATTCAGTGACAATGAATAAAGGCCCATTTACATCAAATCTGAACTATGATGGCAACTATACATTTTTAAAAATCTTTCTAATTCTATAAGGATAAAGAAAGTCAATCAACAACTATAAAAATAATTACACAGAGGAATAATATCAATGGAATCATTTTCAGAACAACTTTTTTTCCAGCTGATGAATAATAGAAATATATACAGCCTATACGAATCAATCCTCACTCACTAATTTAACATATCTGCATGACATAACTGCGCACATGCTAATAAAAAACAGAACATTATCATCTATTTTCTCTTAACATGCTTTTCTGATCTGTGACCTTCAATGAGGACAAATGTAATGTTCATTTTCAAGAGTTAAACTTCTCCTGTTGTTTTTTTTCTACTAAAGAACATCTGTCCGTGCCTTCTGCTTTCTTTCTTTCCCTCTCTTGCTCTATATCTTATATTATAGTGGTAACTGTCAGCATTAATAGTTGTTCTTAGAGAAAGATGTCAGCACTTTTAAAGCTCAGCAAGTGAGTCAGTATGAGAGAGAAAGTGAGTGTACAGCAGGTGGTGGTAAAGAAGAAACGGGCAGAGAAATGACAGAAAGAAAGAAGTAACTTTCAATGAATTCAGTCAAGACAAGAGACAATCATACATCTACTCATCACAACTAAATTATTATTTCTTACACTACATTATTAATGCCTAATGTCCTGTTAAAAATATAATTTATGTATCATCAGTGGTTCTCAACTGAACTGACACAATAACAAGAAAACAATATAAGGTTTATTAACATTGACAATTTATTAACTATTATTAACTATTTATTATCAATAACAATATTAGAACAAGCTGTCCTCCCCATACGTCACTGACTGAGATGACATTAGTTATTGTATAATAATAGTGTTCAATAAATAATTAGATTTATTTATAATAATGCTATTTAATAAAACATGATAATGTTTTAATATATAATAGATACTGTATATAATAGAGCTTATTGCCAAATAGTTTATTATGCTCACCAAAACTGCCTTTATTCGATACAGTAAACACAATACTATTGGGATAGCCCATATTATTACAGTCCAGCTGTTAGCTATTTTATTATAGTTTAAAATATAATTTTATTCCTATATACTCCTGAATTTTCAGCAGCTATTACTCTAGTCCTTCAGAAAGCATGATTTGCTGCTCAAGTAACATTTATTATGATATTGATAATGATGATTATTATCACAGTTGAAAAATATTGTAATAAATATTATTGTGAAAACCATATACTCTCTCTCTCTCTCTCTCTCTCTCTCTCTCTCTATATTATATTATTATTATTATTATTATTATTTTATTATTATTATTATTTATTTGTTTGTATTTGTTCTACGAGGGTTCAAAAGAACAACATTTATTTGAAATACAATATGTTTTGTAACATTATGTATGCCTTTACTTTCACTTTTGATCAATTTAATGCATCCTTGATGAGTGTATTAGTCTATATTGGATATTTATAGGCAACTTTTTATTTGTGGAGACTAATTTCTGACCTCCCCCCCCTATTTTTTTTTTTTTTTTTTTTGTTATAAAAGGATCTAGAAACCCCTGACAGAGTCCAGATCATCTCTCTAGTTTATGTTTAATGAAATTTGAAATACAATATTTTTGTTAAGATTATATATGTCTATACAGCATCCTTGCTAAATGTATTAGTCTATATTTTTTTATTTCTGGAGACTAGTTTCTGCCTTTTTTCCCAAAATCACTTAGAATTCACTAAATTCACCAATTATTACAAATTTGATTGATTGTGCATTGACAAATACAACTGCATTAAGGGTCTTTTTATTTATTTGCTTGTTTGTTTGTTTGTTTTTATACAAAGTATTTTATTTTATTTTTATTATTATTATTATCATTAATTTACCAATTATTGTCCATAACACAATAATCAATTGCTTATTGATATCAGCCAAAATTATAATAAATTATAATACCATTCCCCAATTAAGATTTTACATTGTATTTATTTATTTTTTATAGAAGGATCTAGAAACCCCTGACAGAGTCTAGATCACCTCTCTAGTTTATGTTTAATATCCAAACCCAGTTACGAGGGAATTCTTTAAGCCTGTGGGTGTGAATCTTCTTTTTGCAGGTTGTTTTGAGCATAATAGCTTTATTGTAAGGGCACGTCCTGCAGGCGAGGGTGTCAGTCCTGTGATTGTTATGGGCTATTTCTGTCTACGTAGGGATTTATGGCATATCTAGCCTTATTGATCCATAAATATACTCACACATAGATCTGTTTCTGCCTCCTAATTGTCTGTCTTTCTCTCTCTGCTTGTGTCAAAGAAAAATGTCAACCGAAAAATGAAAACTCAATCAGTATTTACTCACTTTCAAGTCTTTCAAACCTGTATCCAATCACACTCCAGGATAGCTGATTGGTTGAGCATTTACACACTTCAGTAAAGTTTAAATGAGGAAATGATTTATCCATTTATCGTGGATGATATGTAGGCGTCTCTCTGATGAAGAGGCCCGGTCCACTTCAAAGAGGCAGGGCTGTTGACCCCTGGCCTGTATCGATGACACATCGATGTCTGAATTGCGTTTCCTGTTTCATTTTCTCCCCCTGTTTAACCTTGAGAGGTCTGGATCACAAGACGAGAGTTGGGGAGAGCGAGAGACAGATGGAAGATAGAGCCCCGTGTGGCTGTTTGATCCAGTGTTGTTCCTCTTCCATTATTCAGCACACATCTCCAGGGGGGGATTTCAGACGAGCCATCGATAGCCCAGCGGTAAACAAACGCTAGAAATGACACGAGCGACCCGTCACGACCTTCGCTCAGTCGCGCTTTCTCTCTGCTTGTCAATTACTTACACCAATACGCTTAAGAGAAGCTGCTGCCGCCCGGACACGGCTGTTTGTTTTTGTGATGAGGAAGGAGCCATGCACGGCCCAGTCATGTTTGTAAAGCCTTAACTCGCTGTCATTGGCAGTTTGTTGTTTTAATTGAGCTCGTGTCAGACAGGTCTGTGGCTTTATGGGAAAGCAGCGGCCGATACGCATAGGTTCATGCACTGTAAACAGAAAATATAGAGTATTTCATAACCCTGAACATTTTTGTTTCCATGTGAGGTTAAACATACCAATAACTAAATGTTTCAGCATCTCCACATGTTTCCAGCAGTCTCTATCTGTCTTTTGTATGCAGTATTTCAGCACAAAAAAAACACCTATAATGAAGTTTAATGAGACTGTAAAATATGCTGAAGTTGTGCTGTGAAATCCTTTGTGAAAAAGAAGTACATTTTAGCTTTTTTTTGTTTGTTTTTCTAAGAATGCTTATGGACATAATATACTCTAAAGTCTAAACTATGAACTGAATGTAGTTTTATAACACTTAATTGTATTTTATCTATCTGTTTTTGACCCACTTAAATAAGACTTATTTACACCTTTATATGTGATTTAATATATATTTTTTTATTATATATATATATATATATATATATATATATATATTTTTTTTTTTTTAATAAGGTTGTGTGCATTTGAATAAACTAACAAGTATTTATGGTAAACTAAAATATACTTTAATGTCATTTATATGAGTGTCATGCATTTAAATATATTTGTAATTATTAATAATATTGTAAGTACTTTTGTGCTATAGTGTGCAAGTCAACACATTAAAATAAGTGTACTTATTTAAAGCATGAAAAAGATAATTAAAACATAATAATTACATTTTATTTAATTCATATATTCTCTTTTAATGTACTTTTAAGATTTGAAGTACACTAATAACACTAAGTGCAGTAATACAATTAAATGCACTTCTTTTTCCTCAAGGGATATAAATGAGTTTTTAAAAATGAGTCACTGCCTTTCTGTACAAATTAGGCTTATTACAGAATGTGCTATACTTACAATAACACATTTAAAAATAATAATAAAATAAAATAAATGAGAAGTAAAAAAAATAAATAAAAAAAATTAATTAATTAATTAAAATTACTGAATTAAATTCTGTAAGTGAATTTTGTTACTGAAAAAAAAAAAAATAAAATAAAAAAGTGTTCCACAAGAGAAAGAATGGTGAGGAAATTATTATTATTTATTTTTTTTTTTTTTTAATAAATGTGATAAAACATATAGATATAAGGCATAATATAAGATATTAAGGACTATTTATCATCATTTTGCAGTAGGTTGATTCCATGTCTGCTTTCTTGCCCCAACATTCTTATCTGAACTATTGTCCTATAAATAAAGAAATAATAAAACAAGCAAATTCATTCAACTGAAATAATTAGGCACAGCACATATATGGACATATAGAACAGTTGGGCATACATAAAAATATTAAATGTGTCATCAGTATGAAGTTGAAACCGCATCAAAACCTCCAAATGCATACGTCAGTTGACAAATGGAAACACTGGGTCCGGAAATATATTAACACCACCCACAAATGCATGCATTTCCATCCACAAATATCATCTTTAATGTTTTGCCTTTTTTACATTTTTTTTATTCTACATTACGTTAATGACTCCTGAGCATGAGCACTCTTGTGCAAATCAGCATAAGATAATATAGTCTTACATATGACCAGTATGCTTTAAGCTGCATAAACCATTGTCAAACAAGTCATTACATTATGCATATAAAGTTTAATGGTCCATTTACATAGACACAGATTAAACACTGCTTTCTGTGAGAACAGGAATACTGGACAATGCCCTCTATGGGCATCACTTCGTTTTACAAATTGGGACAGTTGGTTTGAAATTGGGGTGAGTAAATAATAATAAAAATATATATATATATTTTTAATTATTTACTTAATAATTTTAAGGCAACGGGTTTCCTCAATTTCTTTAAGTTAAGTCAACTTATCACTTTTTACAGTGAGATAGATAGATAGATAGATAGATAGATAGATAGATAGATAGATAGATAGATCAAGCTTGCTGGGTAGTTTAGCTGGCACGGAATTGGAGTTAGGATGCAGAATCTTTGGCTACGAATGGCGTGAAAAGATGACTCACGATTTCTTTACGACATACTTGTGATTGCGTTTTTATGTCATTCATTTTTGTTCATACTATCGGGTAGGTTTAGGTGTAGTGCAGATGGTACTTTATTTTAAAACGTCATGGCGCATTAGAGCCACTCAAAGGACATTTCAGAACTGCGGTGACATGTACAAAACCAACGTCACATAAAAAGTATGATATGTATGTTCATCTGTTCCGGGGAAAAAAAAGGAACACTCTCTTAGCACCACTCAGTGGACATTTCACATCGAATATGTGACAAAACATATATGGCGCTACATATTTTGTGTTTTGTGAAAAAGTTCCCACAGGTACGTTTTCGTCATGAGATCAGGTTGCTAATTGTGTTACATTGTATTTTTTGAAATTTGCTAGCAATTTAAGGGCGAAAATACTACTTCTTTTTTTTTTTTTTTTACTTTACATTTACCAAAGTTTATTATTGATTTACTCATAAAGCAAAAGGAAACATACTGTTCATATGAATTATTACGTTGCTACTTATTAGTTTGGGGCATATTTTGATGGTCCTATTGCAAATAACAACTACCACTAACTTCATGAAGCATGTTTATGCACTTTCATACAATATACAGAAGCCTTGTTGTGTGTCTGGAATCTTTGAAGCAGTGAAATAAACCATGGCATGTGGCAAATGTACCAAAATATTAGCTCTTTCTCCATTACAGTCACTGTTCATTAGCGCTTGTCTGAGTTTTAGTAGCAGTGACTGTTGGGCATGTGTTCTTGACATACTGACATGCTGTCCTTCCTGTTCCTGTGTGTGTATTAAATCGCTGAGAATGCCAGGTAATTGAGTTTTGGTTACTAATAAGATAATGATCAGGTCTGCAGCAGTTTCCCGTCTCTGCGACTCGACGCAGAGTAACATATGCTGGAGTCTGCCAGAGAGAGCGCAGGCTTTCATTAAAGGCAAACACCACTTAATGTTCCACTGATAAGAAACCCCACAGGATGTACAAATATCCACCAGCACGCTTGCTGAATTATTCACGTGGAGGGAAATAAATAACTGAGAGAAAGAGAGAGAGACTGACAGAAAAAAGAGAGCAACTTTTATGTAGTCGACTCTGGAGCAGACACAACACATGAGGCATGACATGAGGATCATCACACTATCACAGCTGCATGTAATGTAAATGCTATAGGCTGTGGGAAGCATTTGGAGTAGGTTGACCCGAAAAATGCAATGAGAAATAACACTAGCCCCCTTGTCTAAGTTTCAGTAAATACATTAAGCCACCACATTTTCTATTGCGTATTTTCTATTTAGCGTATATATATATATATATATATACACACACACACACACAATTTTATTCTGACAAAAGACCAATGTCGTGTAAGGTACCAACTTTCAAAAATCAAAAGCAAATGAATGCAAACAAAAACTGCATGTGTCTAAAACATGCTAAAACATAAATGAAAAATGCACAGACATTTACTGAAGGTATTTTGCAATTTGTTTGTGAATAACACAAAACAGTATTATGTATTACTACTTAAAAAACTAACAATAGGCTGTGAAAAATCAATAAAATAAAAAGAAAAGGAAACATGCTGCTCGTCTACTCTACATTCTTAATACATAATAAAGGAATACATTTATAATAGAAAATAATATGCCGTTTTTTTTGCAACCCGTTTTTGTTAACATTAAATTAAATTAAATTAAATTAAATTAAATTAAATTAAATTAAATTAAATTAAATTAAATTAAATTAAATTAAATTAAATTAAATTAAATTAAATTAAATTACATTACATTACATTACATTACATTACATTACATTATTAAGTTCCAAAAACAGTAAACAGCACAACTGTTTCTAACATTGATTTCTGACACTGACGGCTGGAGTGTGTGATGAAAATTCAGCTTTGCAATCACAGGAATAAATTATATATTAAAACATATTAAAATAAAAACTGTAATTTAAAATTGCAATAGTGTTTCACAATATTGATGTTTCTCCTGTGTTGTTTTTAGTCTCTATGTAGCAGTTGCCCCTTATGCATATAAACCCCAGTGTGTCTTGTATTCATTATCAGGTCTAGTTCATATCTGTGTATGACTGTCTCATTGCTGATCTCAGTTCTATTCCTGATTATCTGTTTTAACCTGATGTTTGGAGTTTAATTTTATACCTTCATTAAAAAAAAAAAAAAAGACTTAAATTTACACTGCATTTTGATCCTGCTTTCCCATGTTTCTGACTTAAACTATGTTATACAATGAGGGTTACTTGTTTATTTCTTTATTATTATATCACAGTGACAGGCATTTGACACATGCCCAGGTAGATTGGGCCATAAAATATTTGTTGTTGAAACCACCTCATCATTTTATTGCCCCCATCAGCTTGCTGGATAGAGCCTATAGGGAGGAACTAGCAAACCGAACAAAGAAATGATGCTGGTCACCAGTTTTTAATGTCCTGTGCACAAGAATAATGATGCCCTCCTGTTGAAAAGCAGAAAAGTGATTTCAAACAACCACTAAGCACACCATGCATGTGCTATCCTTAAACCAGTCATGATGTCCTGCTGCGACAGCACTAATAATGCACTAATAATCCAGTACATTTTCACCCTCGACGGTTTGTAGTGTGACACAGAGTTCTCTCGGCAGCTTTTTCAAGCACTGGCTTCCTAGTAGACCTTTGACAGAGCCACGGGCAAATTCTTGGAAATCCATTGTTTCACTCAGGATACAACAATATGGACCTTTGCTTAAGTTTAAGTAATAACTTTGTGTAGTACTGTGGTACTAATGATCTTTTAGCCATTATATTTAAGCAATACATAGACCATTAACCTGTGTGGTACCGAAATATCATGCATTCCTAAGAATAAATTCTAATTTTATTAGTATTTTATTATATTTATTTGTATTTCCTTTTACAGTGAGTCAGTATGAACTGCTGGCAAAACTGGTTCCAGTTAGATTGATGATAAAGCAATGCAAACTGCATAAATCTATACAAATATATGCATAATTTATGTCAAATGCGCTATTTCACAGATAATGACAGAAATCTGAAGAAACATTTTGTAAATGAGGTGTTTCGACCCTATAAACAGCACTTTTAGATCATTTTTAGTTCATTTTGAATGAATCACTCATCTAAAACTGCATAATTTCATCAAGAGCACAGAATCACCCGAGACCTTTCAGGACAGAACCTCCATCTGTTCGACACGCTGAATGCTGACCAGTGTTCCTTGTATCCTAAGGCCTCAATATGTCCACAATCTCCTGAGGAAATCCTGCAATTCCACAAATTCAATCTCTAAAGGTTTCGACAGACCAAGAAATGCTTCTTGTAACTTTGGAGGTGATGTGAGGTCTGTAAGCACTTGGAATGAGTTTACACAAACTCATTCACTTTCTGCCGCATAAAAGCACTGGCTGCTTGACTGAACCTCAGTTTAATTTTACTGATCATATTTTTTAATCAAGTTATTGGTGCAGTGCAGTTAACCTAACACTGGAGCAGTCAGCCAAACAAATTCATTTTTAAAACAACTACTTAAAAAAATTAAATAAATTAATAATTCAAAAAATATTTTAAAAACATTAGTAAAAATATTAACAAGACTATCATTCAAAACACTGGGACTGGTAAATTTTTTAAATGTTTTTGAAAGAAGTTTCTTATGTTCACCAAGGTTGCATTTATTTGAATAAAACAGCAATATCAGGAAATATTATTGCAATTTAAAATCACTGTTCCCCTATCAAAAGCTACTCTCGATGCTGCGCTGAAAGCGCTATGGGAAAACATTCTTTGTTCGACCGGTTGTGAAGCACGTGTGTCAAACACGCCAAGAATTGGCCTAAATAACCTCGGTTGGTGACGTCATGATCACATGCACCTGCGAGGTTATAAATAGACGTGACACGGAAACATCCTCAGGTTTCTTTGTCTTCAAGGACCGCATTGTGTGTGTGCGTGTGTTGTGAGAGAAAAAAAAAAAAAAAAAGGATATATAATATATAAGATATATATATTAGTAAGATGGCAGAGTCTGTTAAGAGATGAGTGCCTCCGTGTCAGAGGCTCATCTCGGAGGACGATCCTCACAGATTCTGTTTTGAGTGTTTGGGGGAAGAGCACGCTGCCCTCGGGCTCGAGGGAGAATGCGAGCACTGCGATGTTCTGCCTATCAAAGTGCTTCGCGCGCGGCTCGCTTTTTTCAAAGACGAGCGAGCCGCCGCTCCCTCTGGAAAATCCTGGGGGTCGCGTGTTGATCTGGCTGAGGCGCGTGAGACGGTCCGCCTTTCTCTCGCGCTCGCCGGATCACGAGGTCCTCGCGTCCGCTTCTGAAGCGCGCTTCGGCGCTTCTTCTGAACGGGCCGAGGATTCTTCATCTCATGTTTCTGTGGAGATGGAGAGTGCCACCTCAGAGCGCTCCTCTCGCGATGATAAAGCGTATGAGGAGTTACTCGAGGTGGTAACTCGAGCAGTCGATCGTTTACAACTAGACTGGCCATTTATTCGACTATCGTGGATGCAAAGGCACGGGGCTACAGCATGATGCCCCAGGTGGAAGAGACGCTTGCGGGCTATCTCTCCCCTGGGACTTCATCCTCCCTGAAAAAGCCTATGCTCCCCACCAAGCCTTGTAGAATGACATCCTCGCTGGTGGGGAAAGCTTTTCAGGCAGCGGGTCAGGCTGGTGCTGCCCTGCACACCATGGCGGTTCTGCAGGCGTACCAGGCTGACCTGCTCAAAGACTTGAGCACAGGCGGCACCATCGATGAGGAGGCGTTTTCAGAGCTTCGCCGGGCCACAGATCTGTCTCTCCGTGCGACCAAGCAGACGGCCCGTGCCATCGGCCGTTCTATGGCTGCCATGGTTTCCACGGAGAGACATCTGTGGCTTAACCTCACGGGCATCAAGGAGAGGGATCGATCTTTCCTTCTTGATGCCCCCGTCTCGCCTTCCGGCCTATTTGGCGAGGCTGTCAACACGGTCGCCACTAGGTTTCGGGAGGCGAAGCGCTACGAAGAAGCGTTTGTGAGGTTCCTCCCCCGCCGTGCTCAAGCGTCGGGACTGTCGGCCACCCAGTCCCGACCAGGTCCGGTTCTTCTGAGGCGAGAAGCCCAGAAGGAGAGTGTGGCGAGTCGTGCGCCCCCTCGTAGAGACTGGGGAGCGGCTCGCCGCACTTCTCAATCTGCCTCGAAGAGACCGGACCTGCGGAGCATCATCTCCGCCAAAAAGAAGTCCTGAGGCTGGTGCGCCCAGGACCGTGGGGGTGTGTCCCCCCAGGGAGGGGCGCGTACAATTCCAACAGAGAATAGAGGCTCCTTCCTGGCACCCTCAGGGGGCCGCTGTACAATCTCTGCCGCCACTGGCGTTTCGGGGACCAGCGGTCCCCAGCGAAATGTTAGGTGTTCAGTTTCCTCCTGCCACGTTTCAGGATGCCAGACATCTAACATCCCCCCATCAAAGCGAAGTGTCAAAACTAGTGCCCCTTTCAGAGAAGCTGGCAGCGTGGAAGCTACTGCCAAATATCTCTCCGTGGGTAGAAAGGACTGTAGAGAGAGGCTACAGGGTTCAGTTTACATATCGTCCTCCGCGTTTCAACGGCGTGGTCTCCACTTCCGTGAAACCGGAACGAGCGCATTTGTTGACACAGGAGTTGCAAACTCTGCTGGACAAAGGGGCCATAGAACGTGTTCCCCTGCCAGACAGACAGTCAGGCTATTACAGCCGGTATTTTCTTGTTCCCAAGAAAGATGGGGGGTTGCGTCCGATTTTAGATCTTCGCTGGTTGAACCGCTACCTCAGAACATACAAGTTCAAAATGCTGACAATCAAGATGATTGTTTCTCACATCCAATCAGAGGATTGGTTTGTGACTATCGATCTAAAGGACGCTTATTTTCATATAGAAATATTGCCACAACACAGGAAGTTCCTGAGGTTCGCTGGGGCGAAGCCTACCAGTATCGGGTTCTTCCGTTCGGCCTAGCCTTGTCACCTCAAGACTTACACCAAATGCATGGATGCAGCTCTGGCTCCTCGACTCCAGGGCATCCGCATTTTAAACTACATAGACGACTGGCTGATTCTGGCTCAGTCTCAGGAGCTAGCGCCGACATCGGGATGTCGCCCTAGCTCATCTCGAATCTCTGGGGTTGAGACTCAACGCCAAGAAAAGCGCTCTCTCCTGCTCAGAGGACAACGTATTTGGGGTCGTATGGGATTCGATCACGATGCGGGCACAGCTGTCTCCTGCACGCCGAATCCATTCTAAACGCCCTAAAGAACATCAAGCTAGGCCAAAAGATTACTGTTCATTACCTTCAGAGGGTTCTAGGTCTCATGGCAGCTGCATCCACGGTGATACCCTTGGGTCTCCTGCACATGAGATCATTTCAGTTGTGGCTCAGAGCCAGGGGATTTCATCCAAGGGCCAATCCCCAGAGGCAAATAAGGGTTACGCGCCAGGGGCTTCAGACGCTTTCTATGTGGTTCAGACCCCGGTTTCTGACTTTGGGTCCCACTCTAGGTCCGTGCTGTCGCCGCAAGATGCTAATGACAGACGCATCCCTCACGGGCTGGGGAGCGGTCTTAGATGGCCGTCCAGCCCAAGGGATCTGGAGAGGTCATCTTCTCGAATGGCACATCAATTGCCTCGAAATGAAGGCTATATTTCTGGCCCTGAAATACTTCCTCCAGCAGTTAAGAGGCTACCATGTCCTAGTGCGGGTGGACAACACGGCGGTAGTCTCTTACATAAATCGTCAGGGTGGACTGCGGTCGCGCCGCTTGAACGAGCTAGCGCACCAGGTTCTGCTTTGGGCACAGGACAAGTTCCTGTCCCTCAGGGCGATTTACATCCCCGGACATATGAATGTGGGAGCAGACTTGCTGTCCAGACAAGCTGTGATACATGGGGAATGGAAACTCCACCCCGAAGTAGGCAGTCAAATCTGGGAAAGATTTTACGAAGCAGAGGTGGACCTCTTTGCTTCACAGGAGACAGCACAATGTCCCTCTACTTCTCTCTGACTCATCCAGCTCCCTGGGTCTGGACGCGATGGCCCACGTGTGGCCCAGACTGCGTCTTTACGCATTTCCCCCGGTCGCTCTGCTCCCAGGAGTCCTGGCCAAGGTCCGTCAAGAGGGGTCTCGCCTCTTACTGATAGCGCCCCGTTGGCCGACCAGGATATGGTTCTCAGATCTAATATCTCTCCTCGACGGCTCGCCGTTGGCGATTCCGGTGAGGAGGGACCTTCTCTCAGGCACAGGGGACAATATTTCATCCCGGCCCGAGCTCTGGAACCTTCATGTCTGGCCCCTGAGGGGACCAACTGAGACATGCTGGCCTTCCAGCCGATGTAATAGAGACTATTCTGAGCGCTAGGGCTCCTCCACTAGAAGAACTTATGCCAGTAAATGGCGCGTTTTGAAAGTTGGTGTACGACACACCATGCAGACCCAGCTCACTGCCAGATTGTTTCAGTACTGGAGTTTCTGCAAGAGAAACTGTCCTCAGGAACATGTCCTAATACTCTCAGAACTTACGTGGCCGCCATCTCGGCTTGCCATGCTCTGATTGATGGGGTTTCGTTGGGGAAACACCCTCTAGTTGCCCGCTTCATTCAAGGAGCTAAGCGGTTGAGGCCGCCCGCTAGAGCGACAGTTCCTTCATGGGACCTAGCTATAGTGCTTGAGGGCTTAGTGGACACCCTTTCGAACCACTAGAGTCAGCGCCTGTCAGGCTTCTGACCCTAAAGATGGTTTTTCTAACAGCTATTACTTCTCTGAAGAGAATTGGGGATTTGCAGGCTCTGTCAGTCTCGTCATCCTGCCTAGATTTTGCCCCTGGGCTGGTCAAAGCTATTTTGCATCCTCACCCTAGTTATCTTCTGAAGGTTCCATTCTCTACCATAAATCCGGTCGTTCTCGAGCCTTCTGCCCTCCGCCGTTCACGACACCGGAGCAGGAGAAACTTCACTTACTGTGTCCAGTACGTGTTTCCAGATTTACGCCCACCGCACTAGCCAGTGGCGTAAGTCGAACAGCCGTATGTTTTGGAGGCCGCAACCGGGGGGCGGCTGCCACTCGACAGACTATGTCACATTGGGTGAGGGATGCTATTGCCCTAGCCTATGAGGCGCGTGGTCAAGCTTCGCCTCTAGGTGTAAGGGCCCATTCAACCAGGGGGATTGCATCTTCAATGGCTTTGGCAAGAGGTGTCCCCTTGCAGCACGTTTGTGATGCGGCAGGTTGGTCCTCTCCGCACACATTTGTTAGATTCTATAGTTTGGATGTTCATGTTACTCCGGGCTCGCATGTCCTTGAGTCGACATCCCAGAGTCGTGTCTGAGACCTCTTTCATGTTTGTGCACACACACTACACAACGTTGGGGGTCCAGACACTTCCAGTGCGGCGGCGTGGGTATTCTCGTTCCCATAGCGCTTTCAGCGCAGCATCGAGAGTAGCTTTTGATAGGGGAACGTCCCGGGTTACTTGACTGTAACCCTGTTCCCCGAAAAAGCGGGAACGAGATGCTGCGCCTCAATGCCGCACTGTAGTCGTGCCTGGACGTCCTTTCAGACAAAGGTATAACCTGAGGATGTTTCCGTGTCACGTCTATTTATAACCTCGCAGGTGCATGTGATCATGACGTCACCAACCGAGGTTATTTAGGCCAATTCTTGGCGTGTTTGACACACGTGCTTCACAACCGGTCGAACAAAGAATGTTTTCCCATAGCGCTTTCAGCGCAGCATCTCGTTCCCGCTTTTTCGGGGAACAGGGTTACAGTCAAGTAACCCGGGACGATTTCTATTTTAAAATATTTTAAAAGTAATGCAACGCTGAATTTTCTGCATCATTTCTCCAGTCGTTAATGCTACAGAATCCTTCAAAAATTTGGTGCTCAAGAAACATTTCTTATAAGGAAGGAAGGAAAGAAAAAATATTCATTTAAAACTGATACTTTTTAAGGTTTCTTATTTCAGGAAAGTTCAACACATCTGCCTTTTTAACATTATAAATGCCTTTACTGCAACTTTTTGTCAGTTTAATCCATTCTAGCTGTATAAAAGTGTTCATCTCTTTCACACACACAAAAAAGGGCTGAATGTAATGAAGTAGTAAGATATTACAAGGACACATTACATTTTAAATACCGATTCAAAATTACATACAGATACGTATAGATAACCTATGGGAAAATACATACAATAAATGTCTTTTTTTCTTCTTTTTTTGTATTATTTTTGTATTTTTGCTTGTTTGTTGCATGCTTGTTTGTTCTGCTGGGACCAGTGTCTTTTTGTGAACCTGAGTCAGAACTATAGAGTGTTCCCCTCAGCAGCTCTTCAAAGTTCACGTGAGCATTTAGGATTCAAATAGCATCTCTGCTCTGCTGGCCTCAGACATGCACTACATGACATATTTAATTCATACTGGAGATTAGAAGACTGACTGACAGGAATATGGAGTCAAAGTGAATCAGCTGCTCTAAAGGTCTGTCAGTATCAGATCGGGACAAGCAGCAAGGCTTGTATTGGTTGTTGTTTGTTATGGATTCAGTAGCATGATAAAATCAGTGAAGCACGGAAAAAGAGCTAGATATGAATGCTAAATGTGTTTATATATGAGTGAGACTGTCTGGTATTTTTGAGTGAGTTCTTGTATGTGGGAGAGAGTGAGCTCAATTTGATATTGGGAGTGTGTGTGTGTTTATTTGATTTGATTTGCATCACTCTCTGCGCTGACAGCAGGGGAATAGAATATGATTCATTGGAGCAGTAATAAAATGAAACTATTATTATCTTAGACTCTCTGCAAGGTCATCAACAAACCAATCACACACTAGTTCAGCAATACACCAGCAGCCAATACGCATTTGACAACCAGTAAACTAGAGGAAAATTGCATAGATTTTTTAATTGATTTTTTAATGTTATTTTTAAAGTGTGTAATTCTCTATAAAAAGAAAATAGTCTCCGGTATAAATGATTAAAGTAGTGAAAGAGGTCACTTAACTGATGGTTTATGACCCCATGAAATTAAAATTATTCTGTTTTTAGTTTTGAGGTCATCTAGATGTTACTGCACTGACAGTCTTCAGTTATGGGCAAAAGAATGTTTATACTTTTTTTTCCCTTTCCAATGAAACAATGGGAATTTGTCCTCATACTAATATGTCCCACCTCAGCTTCCTGCTAAAATATATGAGAAAGTTTTATTTGTCTAGCCATGCTTACCTTAGGTACCCCATAGATTGCTGCAGGGATGACGTATTTTTGTACTCTAAATCACAGAACCAAGTTAGCATTTGAGCACCTTTGGTTCCATTGTCCCAAAGACAATAATTTATTCAAATGGATTATTGGTTAAATGTCTGAATGTGTAGTTTGTTTATAGCCTATGTTTAGCTTTGTATATCTAGCAATTGTATTTAGACTTCAAAAATCATGAAAGTTGTTAAAAATGGTTAAATGTGATCTTTTAAGGTTAAAAATATACAGACTTTCAATGTACAGATGGTTTTGTTTTTAGACCACAAAATCACCAATGTCACCAAATAAGTTTTTTTTATTATTTTTTTATTTTTTGGTTGTTGTTGTTGTTTTGAGGGAAAGATAACCTTGTCAGCTTCCCAAAGAACTCAGCGTTAAGGGAGTTCTGCAAGTGTGTTTGTTTGTTCCTGGCATTTCTGTGACGATTGTTTTATAAACTTTTTTTTATTTTTTTTATTTAAGTAAATAAAGATTTTGGTCCTGTTTTATTACTGTCAATGTCACAGCTTGCAGATCACTACACAAAAGCTGTGCATGCTCGTGACTTTTTAGCTCTGCCCGCGGCACGCCTCCAAGAGCTCAACTGTTTTTTGAGAGAAGTGGTACAGCTGCATCTGTCTTTTATAAATCTGATAAAACTAAAGACTCTTCAGAGAAGTGAAGGACATCCCGCACATTCAAAAGTTCTGGACTTACACAACTTATTCTGTTCCTGGTTGCACCTACAGCTCTGCAGATCCCATTTGAAGAACCCCGTTTGAAACAGTGTTGATGTTTTCAACGGAATTGCTGATAAAAATATTAATAATGTAGTTTTTTTTTTAATTAAATTATTTTTTTGGGTGAATATTTGATCTAATGTTGCACCTTCTTGTCAACTAGAATGATTGCTGACTAAAATAAGATCAAAGTTTAGTTTATTAGTATTTACAGTAATTTGTCAATTGATAAAATATGATAAATAATGAATATGGCATGGCAAGGTTTTGACTAAATGTAAAGAACATTTTACACCCCTTTCACATTGCAGTTAGAGTTCAGGTGATTGGATCAAAAGTTATCACCCTATTAAAGCTACAGAGTAACTTAAGTGTATGATAGAAATTGATTAAATGGTCTGGTGTTATACAGCTAGTAATATATTTGGCAAAGGGGCTTATCTTGACAACAAGGCTTATCTACAGCCGTCACAAGAGGCATCTAATGACATTTATGTGCTTCCAAACTAATTATACTGAAGTACACCAACAACAAGCAAAAGAGAAATTAAATTAACACTCAAGCATTTATCAGTATGTTAAACAGTTTTCTAATCCTTGAAGAGCGTGTGTGAGCGCTATTACTCGACTCTAATGAGGGCTGGGTTGTGCTTGTGTGGCACGCCGTGAGGACTTTATCACTCGTCTTCTGAAGATCTGACTGTCATATTGGAATGAAGCCAAGACAATCGTCCCATCTGGACCCTTACGCATCTGGTGTCATCCCTCTCTCTATTCACTTTAGTTCATTGTCTATATGACTGAAGGACAAGCGGGAGAGAAAATAAAGAGAGGAGCACCAGCTGTTGTTCATTTCACCCAAACTTAAAACTGTGTGAATCATTGTGCATCTGTATATTATGTGTGGGTGAGGTCCATTAAAGTGCAATGAATTGAAATCCTGCTCTAAGCTTTCTGGTACTTTCCAGAAAGGGAACAAAATAGGGCTTAAAAAGAAAAGTTTACTTGACACCGTTTTCAACTAAAAACTGAACACTTTAATTTACACAACAGCTGTGTTTTGGAGGCCTGAAAATACAACATTTTGAAAACAGGTTTCAAGGTGCAGGCTTTTGAAACTACACCATTATCATCTCCGTGTGAACTATAAAAATGTGGTGATTTCGTGCTCATGCCTATTACGTATTCAGTCTATATTCATGTGTGAGTTTCTTTACAAAGTGACATTGCTAACTACTGGCCTGGCATGCATAATACAGCACTTTAGTCATTGTCACAGATCCGTGTGAACAGGTATTGTTATGGGTTGTGGCTAGAAGGGAAGCTAACAATGAATTTGGTAACACTTTATTTCGATAGTCCACTTTAGACATTTTACTAACAGTAAGTAACTTTGCAACTACATGTTGACTAGCAGTCATTAGAGTATTAGTAGACTTAATATCACTTCATTTTGATGGGTCCACAGCAGACAACATACTGACTATGAGAAATTTTACAAGTATATGTCAACTTATTCTACTAACCCTAAACCTACCCTAACAGTCTACTCTGAGAGTTAGTAGACATGTAGATGCAAATTAATGAGAATTAGTTGACATGTATTTACAAAGTTACTTATAGTTAGTAGAATGTCTACAGTGAACTATCAAAATAAAGTGTAACCATAAATTTTATTTTCTACCTGTTAGATTGTGTTTTATTAACATCTACACTTACCCCAACCCTAAACCTACCCCTTGCAATAATACAAAAACAGCAATTATTGTTGTACAGTGTGACAAAAATGACGTTATATTGATGTGCCATACCCAGTAGATGAATCTGTACACCATCTAGCCTTAACCTAGTCTGCTTACACTCACCACCTTTTATTTGTTTGGAGTTTCATATAAACTTTTACATTTTACATTTACATTTATGCATTTAGCAGACGCTTTTATCCAAAGCGACTTACATTGCATCATGTGTTGCATTCAAGTTACAGTTTTTACATTTTATCAGCTCTTGCTTTCCCTGGGAATCGAACCCATGATCTTGGCGTTGCTAGCGCCATGCTCTACTATTTGAGCTACAGGAAAGCCTTTTAAAAAATGCAATGTAAAAACTTGTTTTGTAGTACATTGTTGTCGTATAAACGTACCTAAAGTCATTGGTCAGTAAAAGAAGATGCTTAATCTTTATAAAAACGTAGACTGCCGACATTAATATTATTTATTAATATGTTGTATTAGATTTTATTTAATTTTTTCATTTAATTTTTAATTTTAGTCTAAGTTTGAGTAATTTTTCTTTTTGATTTATTCTTGTTTTCATTTGTTTTAGTAATTTTAGGATACTTCAACTCAAAGTTATTTTATTAGTTGCCAAGCCAGCATTTAACATTTTTCAATCCATATTTATTTTATTTTATTTCAGGTTTATTTCAAATAGTGAAAATTATTTTTAATAGTTTCAGTTAACAATAAATATTATATGAGCAGTTCTATAAGCATATACAAGAATAGGTCAAATGAAAGTAACAGGGTTTCTTTCTTTCTTTCTTTTGATAAACATCAATGATTTTGTTAACACGATTGCAGATTTAACCTAAATCAAGCTGTCACTCAGTAGGGGCTAGCAAGTTTGGAAGCTCATGCTGGTTTGTAGTTATTGATAAACATATATGTTGCATATATAACTTACATTATATTTTGAAAGCTTTAGCTACAGGGTTGAATGCTTGAGTTTGACAGATGCAATCAATACTAAAATATGAAGAAAACAATGACAGTCAGACTTCCTACTGCTTATAAAATGATTATGATTACTGATTACGATGATAAATAATTTAAATGAATATTACATCTTCACAGGTAAAGGAATAGGTCATCCAACAATGAAAATTCTGTCACCCTCAACTTGTTACCCCATGAGTTAAGAATAAGACTTTTGTTCATCTTCGAAATAAAAATGAAAATATTTTTAAAGAAGCTCAAACATGCTTGCTTTGACAATATCTCTTGTGTTTAAAGGTTAACAAAAGTCGAATGGGTTTGGCACGGCATGAGGCTGAAAAAATATATATAACCCTTTGAAGTTGTGAGGGAAAACAATTCTAGCTGTTTATAAATGTTTATCATTGGCATTTACAGCTCACATTGTGTTGTCAGTGTGCCCTGTCCTTCAAGCTCAAACACGCTCCCAATCGTCATGCTGGAAAACTGCTTCATTATGTAATTAGCATGTGATTGGGTAGGCGAGAGAAAATGCACTTTGATTCCACGCCTCAATCATTTAGTCACAGCGCTGCGCTGTCTGTGATGGGCTTGAAAGGGGAACATTCACTCTGTGTGAGGCTTCTAATGTGACTGATACTACGTTTGAAGTGAACGCCACAGACAGCGAATGACTGCTGCACTGATTTAACAGCATGTGTCCAATCCTTGTTGATTTAAAGAGCCTGGACTCAACCGTTGGTGTGTATGGAGGGTCGATTTTGATTATGTTAGATTTATGATATTGGATGATAAAATGGTGCAGAGATTTGATATTGATGAGGTTATATTGGATCATATTTGTGGGTCAGTGGTGCAGAGATTTGATATTGACAGGGCTGAATTTGATCATATTGTGGATGAACAGTGCAGAGATGCTGTTTATTGGAAAGCGGAGTGAGATTTGATTGTGCTGGTGTGTGATTAATGATTCGTTGGTCATGGTTGTAGTTTTAACAGAAGTGATTATTATGTAGATAAAAAGGATTGTTGTCATGCGTTATGTTGCAAGCGCATTGTTTGATGCAGCTAAGGAAACATGTTATAGTATTAGTGTACAGTACTTGCCCCGCTTCTCCTGACAAAACATTACATTTGTAGTATCATTGTAAAAATGTCCATCTTCAGGTCATCGTACACATGTTTTTGGCTTTGAAATCTTTACTGATTTTAAAAAAGTAAATGTAAGAATTATTTTTTTATATTTCTACTAATATTTCAAGGTGAGCACTTAATGGACATAATCAACGTTTTACTTCATTATCAATACACCAGTTTTTAGAAAAATCATGTTAAAATGTATCAAATATCCATCAGGTTTATTTGTACATCCCTCAGTCATCTTTATATTTCATTACATTAAATGTTTTAAAGAGCTTTGATCATAAAACTATGCATGATTTAAATATAATCTTACTAAAACATTATTGGGAGTAATAACTGATGTTTATATGCATTTTATATTTATTTTTATCTAAGTAGTCTGGTATACTATACTATGTACTACTACTGTACTGTCAGAATTACAAGCTGTCAGAATTTGCTCTTACTTTTTTGGCATATTAATGTCAGCAATATAAATAAATGTAACCACACCAAATTGCAAATTTTGCTCAGTCTGTGTCTCAGAATATGACTGAATACCAGTGAGAAATGATTAATTAATTAATTCCTCCTTAAGTGTGAGATGCAAATTCTCCTATAGCATATTGTATTACCCATAAGAAACTAAGGTATTATTTTTTTTTAAAATTTGTTTATTATTATTGTTTATTTATTTTGGCTGGCGGTTCAATACACTTTTCCATTCGGTCATTTATTTATTTATTTATTTATCACTAGGCTCATATGTCACACTTTGGCCCTCGCGATCCATTTTCCGGCAGAATTCGTGCTGCATTCATGCCATTCTGTAATTACTGTGATTTCGAGATGACAACATGTGACGTTCCACTTGCAGCTTTTCACACACTTGGACTCGAATCTATTGTATTATCAATGTCTAAACATGAATCTGAGGTGGTCATGTTATACAAGTTGTAGCTCTCTGAAAACTCCCAGTTCACAAGTTGTAATTATGACTTCTCCGAGGACATGAACACTTTTTACAAGTTGATATCTCGTAATAACGGTAATTGTGATATGGCATGAATGCAGATCCAACCCTAATCTAACCTGAACAAGCTAATCAAGGGCTGTATCCGAAATCGTTATACCCTCATTCACTATTCCCTGCATTAGGCCACTAATACAGTTCACTTGAAGGAAAGAATGAAAACGAGTGAGTGATACTGTATTTTCAACTTTTATTGAAAATAAATGCCTTTACGATGTGATATGAGATTTGAAAAGGAAGAAAAAAAAGTTACTGCGCCACTAGAGCTGATGATTCAGAGCTGTTTTTTATAATGTTGACTATCACAATCACACGGTGGTGGGCAGAGTTAGTGTAAATAGCCTCTGCCAACAAGGCGGGCTATTTTCACTAATTGTAAATAGACACTCTGCTTAGGATTTTGTTTTCCCAATATACTGTAAATAAGACACCATGGTTTGGCTGGTTAGCAGGGTCCAGTTACTGTTCTTGCTGGTAGATGCCAATAAATACCTATGCAAAGATGGCAGAATTCAAATTACATACAGTATATTCAGAGGTCATGCGCCAGCCAAGAAACTACCTTTGAAATGAATCAGAATTCCAACTATTAATAACTTACTCTTGTATATACCTCCTTAGATATAACAACCATTTCTACATCTCATAAAATAAAACAAACTGTGGATGATCTTGTCACCTGTTGCTCAGATGGCCTCTTCCTGTCTGATGTGGGCGGATTTTAGCCAGAATAACCTGATATGTAGACATGACTTTATTCTTATAGTCGAAAGAGTTCTTTCTATTGATTTGCTAGAGAGATGTTTCAAAGTGTTTGATTTGCATTAACTGATTTGCCTTTTCCCAGTTTGAAAGTGTTGTAAGCAGACATTCTTTTCAGTCCTTTTCAAGATATGAACGCTTGTCCTTCTTTCACGCCTTGTGGACAAGTATTGATAATGAGAACGCCTCTGTAAGGTTCTTTTGTCTGTTTAGTATATATTTGATGCCACTTTCGTCAGTGGTGATTAAGCTAATTGCTGTTTGCTAATGTATGTGGCTCTAAAACAGAGTCTGAGCGACAGGCTGTCATGGCCGTCTATTCTTTAGTAATTACTCCTACCTTTCAGAGAGCTTTTTAGGTTTCTAAAACGCCTTTCTAAGGCATTGTTTCAGTAATGGCACCGTGAGTGCTGTCAGGCCGAGCTGTGTGGTGTATTTGTCAGGGTCTGACAGTTAGACTGGTTCGCAAATCTCAACAATCAACCACGAGACAAGCTATCCTGACAAAATTAAAATTGCCACCCTATTGCTGTCCAGTGTCCTTGTCTTGGAAAGTGGCTGAATTATCTGTGTTGGCTGTGTTACTGTGTTTTTCATGTGCATTTCCTTTTGAAAAAGAATGTGCTTAATTATATTGAATGTGTACTTGTAGTGCACTTAAAATATTAATAGTTTCTTTTTAATAATCTGTACTTGCAGATGCTAAAATATTAATGAAATAAAAGGCCACTTAAATGTACTTAGTGTAAACTTTCATGACTATGTCTCTAAACACACTTAAGTACACTTTTAAAGAAGAGCATGTCAATGAAAAAGTCTTAAAGTACATTTTAAACCTTTACATGTAACTGCAAATAATATGTAGTTAAATTTCCAAAAACATTACATTCATTTCACACTTAAGTAAATCATTTTCATAATAAATATTATTGTATTACTGTATTATTTGTATGTTAGTGAAATAGCACTCCTTTTTTGTCTGGCTGTATTAATTTATTCTAATTGTATTGTCTGTTCCAATTTATTTCATTAATTACCTGAATACTCCTCTTCAATGATGAGCAAACTGGAATTAAATTATAATTAATTGATGTTGATCATTTGGGGGGCATATGTCAAAAATGTAACGGTGATACAAAAAAGAATAAGAAAAAAAAAAAAAAAACTCAATATTTTCCAAAACATAAATATTACTAAGTAGTTTGGCTTGGCATAATCATTTATTAATATAATTAGAAATATTAACTTATTTCACAGTTAATTAATATTAAAAAAAGATGATTAGGCATAATCAACTCTCTAAAAATATAAAATATTTTTAAAAAAAATATTATACATATGTTGTTGTTATTATTATTATTATTATTATTAATGTACCACATGACGTTTTTATTGAATTGAAGCTTTTTCATATACTGTTTAAAAGTTGTGTTGTATAAACATTTTATATTTTATAAACTGTATATAAAATTTAATTTTCAAATTTAATTTTATTAAACTGTGGCAATAGCACAAAGTTAACTGCAACAGGCAAATAGGGCCTTTGTGAAAAACAGTCTATAGTAAATTAAAGCTGAATTACACAAAAGGAGGAGCTAGTTCATTTAGCGCCATATTAAATTAGATTTTGGGTAGTTAGTGAACACAATGCAGATTTTTGTGCTGAAATACAGCATGTTCAAATGGCTCAACTGTTCAGTGAATTCATTCAATAACTGTTAATATGAGGGCACAACAGAAGAAAGCATTGATTCCAAGGGACTTTTTTGGAATTCATGAACTGCACTTTGCAGATTCTATTAAATTGGGCCTGTTAAAGCCACATTTTTTTATGATGTAATGTCTATATAGTAGAAAATTCCATTGCACCTGAGGGAATTGTCTGAACTCTGTGCTTTCTGCCTTGGAAAGGAATGGTATAAATGATTCATGTCTTATTCCATGTCAGATTTCAATTCTAAAAAGGCATTGCTTATTAGAATCATACCATATAAGACTCAGTCTTCATATTAAACAAAGTCTGGCTATGCCACAAGATGCCATATAATCTCACAGATGAAGCTGTCTCACCCCTCACAATCGAGACAAGAACACAGAGTGAACCACAGAGCATTTGGACCACAGCTCCTTTATGAACAATCATAACAGTCCAAATCTGATTCATACATTGTTCACATTTGGTGCTTTTATCATGTAAAGGGCTTAATTTGCTCATCATTTCAGATCTGACTCACAATGAACGAACTGAAGACATAAATAAATAAATAAAAAATAAAAAAAACAGTCCTGCAAAACAGAATGTGTCATTTGATTCCCACCTTCAAATTGATAGTCTTGAACATGTTACTTCTCACATTTGTTTTTGTCTAATTACAGGCCCTTTTCTCAGCAGCTAGGAGTGAATTGACATTTTAACACAATTAAAATAAGTAAAATCAAAGACAAGAGACAAAACTTAGAAAACTGCACTGCTTTATTGTTCCAGAAGTTTGAAAAAGGCTATGCTAAAAAGAAAGAGATAAAAAGAACTAATTTTGTGCTAATTAAATATTGATATGTTTTTACAAACATGTAATGCGAATCGAGAGCAAAATAAAAGAACATCTTGGACCTTCATCCGGATGTGAGGGGGGAAAAAATTGCAAATTGTGTAATATCAATATAAAATCATGTGTTATATAACACAACATTTGAAAAATACCTATTTTTACAAGCAGAAAAAAAATTAAATAATGTGTTTAGAAGCCTTAAACTAACATTTGAGCACATTCTGTAACTATTTGGCTCTTATTTGCCTGCTAATCCTGAATAAATTAGATGTCATTCTGTGTTCATTGTCAAGGGTCAACAATAGACTGCTATGTCCACGTGTTCAATGCTAAAATAATATTGAGGTCATGTCCATTCTCATGCTGTTTTTAAAAAAGCCTCTTCCTGATGCCGGTGGTGGTTTTGAGCCAAACTCTCTATGTGATTCCACATCTGCTCATACACAGCTGCTCTCTGTGATGCCTATTGGAAGGAATCAGTGGTTTTAGACCACTGTTAGAGAATAGAACTAAATTCTACTTCAAGATTTACATTAATCTCAGAGATCTGTGAAATCCAAATTGTGGTTTTCAAATGGCTAGTCAACAATAAGAGTATACATACAAACATGGAACTAATTAACAAACAAGAAAAACCTGGTATATTTTCAAAAGAGCATTCTAAGATACTGTTTTTGTAGAGTATACTATGCTTGTATTTATATGGTGTAAAAACTTAAAGCACACTACGTGAAATAGACTTCCTACTATATAGTATGTAATAAACAGTAGGATGTCACAGAATTAGTGAAACATAAGCAAACAATACCAAGATATTGTACGGTATCGGCTGAGATAATGGAGTGTGCAGTCACATTGCTGAAAAGAGTAGACCGTATAAAGTATGTACTACACAGTGTGCTGTTGATGAACTTTTATTTATTTATTCATTTATTTTTTCCAGATCTGCATGACAGGTTCTTGCACTCGTGTGGCTCATTCACTGAATCCAGAAACAATTAATTAATGGATCCTTTCTCATTATTGCATGGCTCTTTGAACAATAAAATGATTGTCTTTGTGTGATTGGAGAGTCTGATGTCTTTGATCCTGAAGTTTCTTTTCATGTACTATGCATACTGCTAATGAATTCCTAGAATGTTTATTCAAGTTGAAGGACATGGTGATGGATAAAGGAACATTTTTCCAAAAAAAAGTAGTGTTTATCCAAATGTGCATGACTTACTTTCTTCTGTGGAACAGAAAATGTGAATTTTTGCCTGTTGCCATCATGAAAGTGAATGATGACTGAAGCTGTGAAGCTTCAGAATGACAATATATATACATAAGTTAAGTTATACATACACTGAACAAAATTATAAACGCAACACTTTTGTTTTTGCCCCCATTTTTCATGAGCTGAACTCAAAGATCTAAGACTTTTTCTATGTACACAAAAGGCCTATTTCTGTCAAATATTGTTTGCAAATATGTCTAAATCTGTGTTAGTGAGCACTTCTCCTTTGCCGAGATACTCCATCCACCTCACAGGTGTGGCATATCAAGATACTGATTAGACAGCATGATTATTGCACAGGTGTGCCTTAGGTTGGCCACAATAAAAGGCCACTCTAAAATGTGCAGTCTTATCACACAGCACAATGCCACAGATGTCGCAAGTTTTGAAGGAGCGTGCAATTGGCATGCTGACTGCAGGAATGTCCACCAGAGCTGTTGCCCGTGAATTGAATGTTCATTTCTATACCATAAACCGTCTCCAAAGGCATTTCAGAGAATTTGGCAGTACATCCAACTGACCTCACAACCACAGACCACTTGTAACCACACCAGCCAGGACCTCCACATCCAGCATCTTCACCTCCAAGATCGTCTGAGACCAGCCACCCGGACAGCTGCTGCAACAATCGGTTTGCATAACCAAAGAATTCCTGCACAAACTTGAAGAATACATTCTTCAATGCAGCTCACCTGCATGCTCGTCGTCCTCATCGGGGTCTCAACCTGACTGCAGTTCGTCGTCGTAACCGACTTGAGTGGGCAAATGCTCACATTCGATGGCATCTGGCACTTTGGAGAGGTGTTCTCTTCACGGATGAATCCCGGTTTTCACTGTACAGGGCAGATGGCAGACAGTGTGTATTTTTCAAATAGAAATGTCCACTGAGTGGTGCTAAAACACAGGTTCAATATGTGAACCCTGGCACGTTTTTATTACGTAGATATTGGTAGGTATTGCTGTTTTTTTATTACGTAGCTTCAGATACGTATTGTGGCGGTTCAGAATTCAAATATTCGGGGACTGTCGCTAAAGGTTAATGCTCTATCATGTTGGAAATATGCCCTACACCAAATCCAGCCCTAAACCTACCTGATAGTGTTAACAAATGCAAAACTGATATAAAAACGTATCGGCTGATACAACTGTGCCATTTGAACTTCTTTTTACACAGATTTTAACTGCTTTGTCGAACCGTAGTTACTCGGGATTCGAACCGGTGCTTCTCGTCTCCTAAGTCTGTCTCCGTACTCTGTGAGCTACCGAACAAACTTATCATCTATGAAAACCCATAGATATGAAGCTGGATGTGTGCGATGCTAACGTTCAAAAGTATCAGTTTTCAAATCTCCCAGCATATTAATATTGTTTTGAAGTCATAGCATGATATTCTTCAAGTAATTGTGCGAAAATTACGCTTTATTAATCGCAACAAGTAAAAAAGTGTTCATTTATTTTGGAAACTGCAGTGATATGTACTTATTGGTATGTATTTCATGTCACGCTAAAAAGTGCACCCAGGTACGTAAATGCCATGAGACCAGGTAGCCCAATACAGTAAAACTGCACATTTTAGAGTGGCCTTTTATTGTGGCCAGCCTAAGGCACACCTGTGCAATAATCATGCTGTCTAATCAGCATCTTGATATGCCACACCTGTGAGGTGGATGGACTATCTCGGCAAAGGAGAAATGCTCACTAACACAGATTTGTGAACAATATTTGAGAGAAATAGGCCTTTTGTGTACATGGAAAAAGTCTTAGATCTTTGAGCTCAGCTCATGAAAAATGGGGGCAAAAACAAAAGTGTTGCATTTATAATTTTGTTCAGTGTACATAAGTTAAGTCCTCTGTTAAGAAAGAGTTGTGAAAAAGGAAGCACATTGTAGCATTTTTAGTACTGTAATTTTTTTAATATATTTTTATTTCTTTTATTTATTTATTCTTTTTTTATGAGTTAGGGTTATATACACTGCCGTTCAAAAGTTTGGGATCAGTAAGATTTTTTATGTTTTTTAATGGAGTATCTTTTACTATATTTCATATCTGGATATAGATATATATGATATTGTTTATGCATAACAGTAAATTCAGAAAATGTCAGATATTGTCTGTGTAATTAGGCACTTTTAGGTTCAGCAACCATCTAAAGGTACCTTTAGCAATTTATTAGGACACCAAGAGACAACATTTGTCATTTATAACTGACAAGAAGAGAAAGAAACATTTTACAATAGCGAGCTGCAACTTGACCAGACTCTATTCACTGACCTTCACACTTACATATCACCTGAAACAACAGTACAGGGCAATGAGTGTATATGATGACCTTCTACCCCCGTCTGTTCCATGTGTGAAGGACAAACCTGCCAACTATGACAGAGCAGGGAATTTCTTCCCATTATCTCTCTTTCCCACTTGAAGACAAAAGTGCCATCTAAATGCAGCTTATCCCAGTCAGAGGTAGCTTCTCTTTGTACAGGTTATATCGACACTGCAGTGATTGGACGGATCACTGGTGGAGATGAAGCAGCCTACAGGAAGGAGGTGGCCAGTCTTATGACATGGTGTGAGGACAACAACCTCGCCCTCAACACGGACAAGACAAAGGAGATGATAGTGGACATGAGGAAGGAGAGGAGAACTCACCAGCCACTGTTTATCTGAGATCTTGAAGTGGAGAGGGTGAGCAGCTTTAAATACTTGGGGGTCCACATCAGCGAGGACCTCACCTGGACACTCAACACCACCCAGCTGGTTAAGAAAGCACAACAGCGGCTGTACTTCCTAAGGAGGCTGAGGAAGTTTGGCATGTCACCTAAGATCCTCAGCAACTTCTACAGCTGTGTTGTTGAGAGCGTTTTGACCAGCTGCATCACTGTGTGGTATGGCAGCATTACAGTGAGGGACCGCAAACGTCTGCAGAGAGTGGTGAAGACTGCTGAGAAGATCATCAGGACTCCACTGCCCTCCCTGCAGACCATTTACCATCGCAGAGTTCACAGGAGAGCTGCCTCCATCTTTAAGGACCCCACCCACCCACAACATGGACTGTTCACACTCCTACCCTCAGGACGGAGGTACAGGAGTGTGAAATGTAGGACTTCCAGATTAAGGAACTCCTTCTTCCCCTCAGCCATTAGACTGTTAAACGGGTAGCCAGTGAACACAGACTAGTCTCGCATATCTCATAGAATATGTGGACTAAACTGCTACAGCTAAAATTTTGCACATTGCTAATGCTACTGCTGCTATTTCATATCAAGTATCTTCATCTTGATTTGCACATTATTAATGTTAAAGCTGCTATTGTTATTATGTCGTTGCACTCAATTGTTACAGACTACTGCACTACTGTTTTCTTTTATTTATGTGTATTTTTCTATTTATTCTTATTCTATTTAGGTGTATGTCTGTTTTTATTTTTACATAATTTGCACTTGTCTTGGCATTCAGTGTGGACTGCAAAGAAAGAATTTCATTGTACAGGGAAACTTGCTTTTCCTCACTGTGCATATGACAATAAACGTTTTGAATCCTTGAATTATAAGCTTACTAGAAACCTGTACCTCTACCTAAATTTCTGCAAAACGTAACTATACATATAATTTACTGCAGTTTCCAGCTGAAATTTAACACTAGAGGTAGTAAAACACTAACAGCTTTTATTCCTTTTCACGCAAATTAGGGTTAAGTACTTTGATTAATAAAAACTTACTTTCTTTGCACAATACTATGACCTCAAAACAATTTTTGTGTAGTTTGTAAACTGATATATTTTGAAGTTTGCATCATATAACTAGAATATTTACGGCTTTTCTTACATAGTAAATTTGCTCAGTAGCCCACCTGGTACAATATTATACTTGAGATGCAGAGTGGTCTAGGAGACTGGCGCCCAAAAAACAATCCCATAAGACATATGTGCAAGCAGATTATTACGACCTATACTTACATTTTAAATTTAAGTGCCCTCTAACAGGCGTAAAAATAACAACAGTGTTATGTTGCATGCATTTTTCCTATTTCCCGTACAACAATGTAACAAAACATTGGCATAATCATGCATCTGTCGCAAAACATGGCAAAAGAATCATAAAATGTTGACACAGGTGGTGAGCCTGGGTTGATTATATCTGTTGCCTTTTCTGCAAGTTATATACTGTACTTTTTCTTATTTAGGGAAATAACAATAACATTTTATACAGGGGAATAGCATATAATGTCAGAGTTTGGCCTCATCAGCCCTTGTTTGTAGATCACATAATTATACCATTCTGCTGCCAAAAAAAAAAAAAAAGTTCCCCACTGACGACGATTAGCCATGTAATTCTGACGTGTCACTTGGTATTATGTGAGTTCTTGCAGAACAAAATTGTGAATACAATTCACTGGACATCATTGTGTGGACATTGCCGACAGTCAACAATAGACTGCTATTTCCATCTGTTTTTTGCAAAAATAATATTGAGGTCATGTCCATTGTCTTGTTGTTTTTAAAACAGCCTCTTCCTCATGCCAGCAGCAGCTTTGAGTCAAACTTTCTGAGTGAAAGCAGTGATATAACTCATCTGCTCATACACAGCTGCTGTCCGTGCTGCCCATCGGCTGTTATCTGAGGGTTCGGCGCTTTGACTGCTGCAAGAGGCCAAAAATGAGTTCCACTCTATTAAATTCAGCCAGTAAAACACAGTAATAAATTGCATAACCATCTAGTAATGCCTATAACCTGATGTCTTCAGAAGGGTTTTTAAGTATTTGTGTCTGTATGCATCTGTGTGTAACCCGGCGTACTAGTTAATGATAGTTTGCATAAGTATTACTTAAAAAAAAATGAATGACCTTTAGATGCTTTATACTTTTTTTGATGTTGATTATATGAGTGCTTGATATTATATATATATATATATATATATAAGTAAATCCTTTAAATCGTTTCATGCCGTGTCACCATGACTATAATTATGTTTAATTTTGATTGATTTTCAGACAGCAGTGCATTTCTTTGGCCAATTATAAATGAGTTTCAGAGTTGATTGTGGAGTGGATGCTATTTATGAGTTGAGTTTTAGCTTTTTTCAGTTGAGATATGTTTTTACAGAACTCTTGATTTGATTTGGGGTTTGTTCCAGAGAGTGCTGTTGCAGCAGTATAACTGTGTTCCAGGTTTCTCCTCTGAGTCCTCTTCAGAATGGACAAGCCGTCTGGATTGAGCAGAAATAGATTGGTGCGAGACAAAGAGCAGGCAGGTGGGAGCAGTGTGCTTAGGCAGGCACGCAAAGCTACAGGCGAGAAAAAGGATTAAAAACAACCCCCTGAACCTCCCTCAACCTTCTGACCAAGAATGCTGAGCATACATTTTGAGTACAAATTTGATTTGACTCATTTGAATTAATCTTTTAATTTCTCAATCATGCATTATTATTACATTCCCATTGTTAGTTAATGTTAACTAATGTAGTTAACAAATGAAACCTTATTATAAAGTGTTGCTGTGTGATTTCTGTGCCACAATTATCACTATATTTACAACTGGGAAACTGGAGATAATTTTAATAATAGAGTTTAAGAGTTTAAGCATGGTGGAGGAAAGAAACAGTACTGTAAAGTTGTATTAATTTTTCCGAAAAGATATAAATTGCTTTCTCTTGTCATTACAGTTATGTATATTTGCGTATATAAATAACCATTTGAAGAATGTTGTATGTATTTAAAGGGATAGTTCACCCAAAAATGAAAAGTCTGTCATTAATTACTCATCGTCATGTCGTTCCTAACCCGTAAGATCGTCGTTCATCTTCGGGAACACAAATTAAAATATTTTTGATGAAATCCGAGAGCTTTCTGACCCTCCATAGACAGCAACACAACTGACACATTCAAGGCCCAGAAAGGTAGTAAGGACATCGTTAAAATAGTCCATTAGTATAGAAAATAGTGACATCAGTGGTTCAACCTTAATTTTATGAAGCTACAAGAATACTTTTTGCGTGCAAAGAAAACAAAAATAACTACTTAATTCAACAATTTCTTCATTTCTGTGTCAGTCTTTAAGACAGCAAAAATAGTATTTATTTGATCGAAATTTTGGAATCGTCAGCAAGCTGAATAACTACATAGCGCAGTGAAGGTTTATACAGTTACCAATGATGCTACATCTTATTCAAAACCTGTTTGATATTGACTATGTGCCTTTTGGCTTTAAGAAGATTTCCACAAGAAATAGATAAAATTAACTCATGGCCATCCTCTATAATTCCTGTCCTTTTCGACAACAAAGCTCTTTAACGTGACAAACTCGTAATTACAACTTCAGAAGTGAGAAGCAGGAAATGTTTAGCATTACCCCTAATCCTTAGTAGCACATCCCGATAACATCACTGTTTGTCATGAACATGATATTTCTGAACTCTGATGTGAATCCATAAAGTCTGAGCTTTTCTTGACAGGTAACTGCATGATTGATTTAGCCAATGAAACCGGTTACAAGGCAAGGGTTGCACTTAACTTGGTTTGGGGGTGGAATCATGCTACATAGACACTGAAAATTAAGAGTACTTTAAACATTAAATAATGCTCATGTAGAAATGTAATTACAATTGAAGTAAGATTTAATGTTGTTGATAGCAGCAAACAGCCACACAAAGAGCTGAGACTCAGCACACATGGGAGGAATGCTTGAATCAGTCAGCTGTTTTTGACTTAAATTTGGTTACTTGGATGCAATAAATGTCAGTTTTCATCAGCTAAATTTATGAAGTAAATGATTGCTGATGTTGCGACTCTTTCCTTATGGTCATCAAAACCAACAGTAGTAATTGGTCATCAAAGCTCTAACGTTTGCAGTTTGAAACAATTAGTCCCATCAGCTTCAGCTTGTTTAAAGAGCTTCAGACAAAAATAATGTGCCTAGACAACAAATGCTGATTTGCATTGCTAATAGCTGTTTAAATTGCCAAATTAGTTTTATTTGATGCATGCAGTTATGCATACAGTTTCTGTGCTTCATGGAATTCAGCTAAAAGAGCTTGTGCTCTGGCAGCCAATCAGAGAAGGCCACTGTATGATGTGTGTAGTGAGACATACTGTATCTGTTGCCACACTGATTTGAACTGTCTTTGATAGTGGCCTGTGTTACAAACCTCTTACTCCACCCTGCTTTATGCAGTTTTCCCAAATGGTAAAGACAAAGATAAGTTAAAATAAATAACAAAGCATTGCTGGAAAATTAAGATTGATTGGTCGGTCGGCCGGTCGGTCGATTGATTGATTTAAATTAAAATTAATATGGTGTGTTGCATATATTTTAAAAAGTTCAATTAATTTGGCTTCTCTCTCTCTCTCTCACACACATACTTCAATATCCTTTTTTCCACTTCCTTTGGATAACTGTAGCAATCAATTCTACAGTGAATAAATGCACGAGTGCCAACATTTGCATTTATAAGAATCATCTGTCTCAAATTTAAGTTCAAATTATGTCATGGCATCTTTAGCATTACAAAATGGAAATAAAAAATAATAAATAAATAAATGCTGCTTGATTTTTTTCTTCAGCTGCATGTAGAGACATATGGTGGTTGTCATAATATAGTAATTAAGTATAATACTTTAAAATTTTGCAATTCCAGAGTTAATGCATGTACACGGGTGCCAGCATATACCTTTATACAAATAAACAAAGTGAATGAGCTGAATAATCTATGTTTCAAAGATATCATGCACCACTAGCATCATTAAATACAATTGCAAAAATAATATGTTTTTTATTCTTGTACTATATACATATGGTGGTTATTAAAACGTTGGAATTAAATATAATCATTTAAAAGGTAACACTTTACAATAAGTTCTCATTTGTTAACATTAGTTAATGTATTAACTATCATGAACAAACAATGAACAATGCAGTTATTACACTATTTATTAATCTTTGTTAATGTTAGTTAATGAAAATACAGTTGTTCATTGTTTATTCATGTTAGTTTACAGTGCATTAACTAATGTTAACAAACACAACTTGTGATTTTAATAATGCATAAGTAAATGCTGAAATTAACATTAACTAAGATTAATAAATGCTGTAGAAGTACTGTTCATTCTTAGTTCATGTTTACTAATGTTGTTAACTAATGAACCTTATTGTAAAGTGTTACCATTTAAAATGTGGCAATTACAGAGCTAATACTTGCAAATAACATCAGACCTATGCATTTATAAAAAAATAATCTGTCTCAAATTTAAGATCTCATGAAACAGATATTAAATACTTAATTTATGTAAATATATTTATGATTAAGGCCTGATTTCACAGATGGGGCTTATCTTAAACCAGGATTAGGCCTTAGTTAAATTAAGATATTTAAGCAGCTTTTAAGCTTTTATAAAAATGCCTTAGAAGAAAACGTTATAGGTGTGCATCTTGAGACAGAACACTGTCATATTTTAAGATATGTCAGAGCAAGATATTTTCAGTAGAGATAGCTCAAACATGCATTTTAGTCTGGGACTAGCTTAAGCCTTGTCTGTGAAACCGGCTATACAAGTTTTAACTTTGTGTGATTAATCAATTAAACACATTGTTTCTTTCACTTTTGTTAGACAAAGTATGTTTTGTTTAATGCCTGGCTTACATAAAATATTCTTATGAATAGAAAAAAATAAACTAATTTTCTCTCTCTTGCTCTCTCTGAATAACACCTCTCATTTCATTGATTACAGCTGAGGGTAATCTAGATTAGTGGTTAGTGATTAGGTTAGTATCTAATTTATTGTGAGTGTAGCATATCATTGTATGTTACGTATCTAACCAGACTGCGCATCTATTATTATGACTTTTTTGAATATCAGATAAAAATTTAAGAGCAATTAATGCAGAGATCCATGTAAATCCTCACGTTTTTTTCACGCATACAAGATTATGAATTACTGTTAAAATAAAACTGTAAAAATAAAATAAATACATTGGTGATTGATAATTAATTTTCTTTTAACATTTCCCAGCAGCTCTACAAACTCTGTTCTCCTGCACTGCTTTAATGGCTGATGAATATTCATGAATATAAATGATCAGACTGATTGTTTCTCGGACTTAAATTGGCTGACGGCGCTCCAGGTGGTGACAGAATTTACAGTCTGAAAGTCTCGTGTATATATGCAGATCCTTCACGCAGTAAATGAGCAGAATCGAAACGATTACTCATCCGACGTGTCTCGCCATTGTAAGTCACTCTAAATCAATTAACTCTGAATATCTGTCAAAGAAGGAAGAGGATTTTAACAGCTCTACATATCCCATTAAACTTTATCTGAGTCTGTTCACTCAGGAGTGCAGCAGTGGCTTAGCTCTCCACACTACTGAGTTCTCAATCTAGATATCGTGCTCTTCGAACGTAATGTTGTTACACTCAGATCCTTTATTATGAATGTGACAGTCACCTTGCCTGTGTGTTGGGTTTTAAACGTGTTTCCTCAAGCACGCAATAGCCATTGAATAATGAGGTGAATTGAATCCAAGCTCTTTTCTAATCCCCCGTGGAGAGAGATGGTTCTCTCGGCTCTGCCGTTAAACCCCACATTGAGAAGAGAGGGGATTTACACTCTTAATGCTTATTGTAGCCCAAGAATCATGTTACTGAAGGTGAATATTGTATTTCACTTTGAGGAGGGACTCAGAGAGAGATGCTTAGATGTGCAGGTGTAACATCACCATGATTGTGTCCTTTTGTAACTTTGAATTAATGGAATAGATCGTTCAAAAAAGGAAAAGTTTGTCATCATTTACTCACCCTCATGTTGTTGCAAACAGTAGTTATTTCCATTCAATGATACAGTAGTTAGTGATTACAGCTGTCAAGCTGTATAATATTTTTTGATAATAAAATTACAACATTCAAACGATTTATGTGCTACAAGTCTTGTTGGGAAAGTTCTTTTTAAAACTAATACATTACAATATTGCGTTACTCCATGAAAAAGTAACTAATTGCTTTACTTAGTTACTTTTTATGGAAAGTAATGCATTAAACATTACTTTTGCATTACTTTTTGTCACCTGAGCTGGGCTTTCTTATTTGTTTATTAACAAAAAACTAAAAAGTTATATTTTTGTCAACTGTAAAGGCCCTTTTCACACCAAAAGTGAAATTAATTCACCTCAGGCTGCCTTTGCACCTCATTCCTAATTTCTCTCTACACGGGTACAGGAGAGGTGGATCCTCTGCAGTGAATGGGTGCCGTCAGAATGAGAGTCCAAACAGCTGATAAAAACATCACAGTAATCCATAATTAATTCACATGACTCCATCGACCCATGCATTACACTGTATAATGCTAAATTTCTCCAAATCTCTTCCAGTGAAAAAAAAAAAAACTCACTTGCATGTTGAATGACATTAACTAAGATAAATAAATGCTTCAGATATATTTTAATTGTTAGTTCATGTCAACGAATGTAAAATAACTCATCATGTTAACAAATGGAACCTTATTGTATAAATAATAACTATTATAACATAAATGATAGGACATAAACATTCTGACCAATTTGCTCACATATGACCTTTATCAAAACAATTTTTGAAATGTTGCCTCCTGAAAACAATGTATTCTCAGTTTTTGAAACAAACAAACTACAGGTCTGAAAAAGCACCTAATAATAGGTTTACATTTTGGAGCTTGAAAGTCTATCTAACAATCCTTACTTAAAGGGATAATTCACACAAAAATGAAAATTCTGTCATTAATTACCTCACGTCGTTCCAAACCTGTAAGACCTTCGTTCATCTTCAGAACACAAATTAAGATATTTTTGATCAAATCTGAGAGCTCTCTGACCCTCCCATAAACAGCAGGGATATTACCATGATCAACGCACAGAAATGTAGCAAGGACATCGGTAAAATAGTCCATGTGACATCAGGGGTTCAACTGTAATTTTACGAAGCTATGAGAATACTTTTTGTGCGCAAAGAAAACAATAATAACATAATTTATTCAACAATTCTTCTTCTCGAGTTACCGTCTTCCGCCATTTTGGAGAGTACCCCAGAACGTAATCAACATAATCAGCATTGTTTACGAGCAGAATAAAGTGCACGGATGCTGATCGTAAACAAAACTGATTAACGTTGATAAATCCAAAAGCGGAAGACTGTAACTTGGGGAGAAGAACTGTCGAATACATTTTTGGGTGAACTAATCCTTTAAAGCTACAAACGATTAATAAATAAAACTGCATGCTTCTTGTGGAAGAACATTATAATCAGAGCTATTTTATATGTATGAGGAGTCATGTACTCAACAGGTACTGGGCTACTCCACAGCAGGGTGCGTTCACACCATATCGTAATTACCGTAATTACAAGATAACAACTTGTAAAAAGTGTTCACGTCCTCGTAGAACTCGTAATTTCAACTTGTGAACTGGGAGCTTTCTGAAAGCTACGGCTTGTACCACGTGACCACTGCACCTCATGCGGACCAGAGAAAAATGCCAGCGCTATCAAAGAAAGCTATATTACTGCTCTAAAAATTAGGAAAATAGATGTGTGTATGTGTGTGTATATATATATATATATATATATATATATATATAGATAGATAGATAGATAGATAGATACTATAATGTACTATAATAATAAAAAACATAAGTGTTCATACTGTTATTATTTTGTTGTTGTTCTCAACATTCTTTCACACAGGTTGATTTTGTTGACTGTCGCTATAGAAACGGATAATTCCCAGTCCGAGGATGTGAACAGCATCAAGCTGAACATCACGTGTTGTCATCTCGGAATAACAGTAATTACAACATGGCGTGAACGCAGCATAAAATAGTCAAAATATAAACACTTATTATAGGCTCATTATAGGTGAATGGCTTTCAAAGTTCACGTTTTTCAAAGCTATAACATTAAAATAATAATAATAATTATTCTCTTTCATTTTTCCAAAACATTGTTGTTGTGTAAACATACCCAAAAAATGCTACTTTGGTGTTTAATGGCATAAATAACAGCATACAGATTTGTAACGACCTGATTTTCAGTTTTATGTAAACTATTCCCTTAAACACCCGGAGATTTTGCTTAATTTGTATTGACTAGTGTTAAGTATTTTTGTCCAGTTGATAACTCAATATTTCACTGCCCCAGAGTGTTCGCACATGGTTAACCAAGTGTGTGAGATTAAGCGCTGGGAGCTAACAAGGTTTTTTTCCACAGGGAAACCACAAAGAGATTCTCTGCAGATACAGAGATACAGAAACGAGTTAAGCAGCTGTAGTCAGTCAATGTATTTCTCCTTCATGAATCAAGGTATCATTTAACAATCCAATGTCACCATTAATACTTTAATGAATTCAAGGGATAATTAGAAACGTCAATCATCAAACACAAGGATCCAGGTCTCAATGTAGTCTGGAATGTCCTTCTTGTGTACAGTTTATTGAGTGTCCTTCCTTTAAGTTGAAGTAGGTTTAATAGAGTGCTGCTTGCCTTGATCGCCGCAGTAATTCCCATCACATTGTGCCGCTGGAAGGTTACAGGTAAATCTGGGAGAAACAAACTGAGCCTCCGCAGGAGAAACATTGCCATAGTGATGTGTAAATACAAAATGAGGAAAAAGAAAGATACAGGGCGAATTTCAAACTGCCTTTTTGCGTCCTTGAAGGGCACTTCGGGAAGGGGACGCCATTTGTAGGAACATTCCAAACGAAAGTGAACAAATGATTCCCTTCACGCAGGGCCCTTCCAGAAGTCTGTTAGCGAAGGGAACATCCGATAGTCACTTCACGGAAGTGATTTCCGTTTGTGATCACGTGATCTTCACTTAGGAGATCTTGCATTTTATATGCATTTTAAAGCAAAACTGAGATTTATTTTGACTTTACATACAAACGTAAGTAAAATAAGCTAATTAAATTTGTCTTTATTTTCATGTAATACAAAATGTTTTCATCAGTGATAGATATATGTTTTAAGATGGCAGTGTAAGCAAGTTTAGTTTGAAAAAGTTTAATAGTAAATAATACACAATTAGACAGTATTTGAATAAATAATACCAATAAGAAGAAATGTTTATTTGCAGCAACTGTTGGCGCGCTGAATGCTGCATGCACGCGCAGCTTTGTCAAGGTAACATTTTGTCCGTCATTCCCTTCACCAAGGGAGTTCCAAATGCTTATACGAGACAGTAATGCCCTACACCCTTAAAAGAACACACTTCAAGGGCTCTGCCCTTCAAAGGGAGTAGGGCATAGGGATGCTCACTTCCATTTGGAATTCGCCCACAGTTGACATCATGTGCTTAGAAAGAATGTATTTGACAACATTGTCTTGAATAACTGTGTCATCAAAGGAACATGTGATTATACTTAATTAGTAACACATTTGGAGCATAAAGGATGTATACTGCTTTAAAGCAGCTGTAAATCATTTCTGTGTTGAATCATACATAACACGGCATTTTGAATGAATTTTCAGTTTAACAGTGCTATAAATTTTATTTTCATGAATGTGTACTGTAGATGGTGTTTTGGTCCAACTGGAAGACATTTATAATGTGATTGTTGGTGGTAAGTCTAGGTTAGTGATCAGTACTCATCCAGATCAGATCGGTCGGTCGGTCGGTCAGTATGTATGTATGTATGTATGTTAGTTAGTTAGTTACACTTTATTTTGATAGTCCACTTTAGACATTCTACTAATTAGAAAGAAAGAAAGAAAGAAAGAATAAACAAGCAAACAAATAAATAAATGGTAACACTTTATTTTGATAGTCCACTTTAAATATGCTACTAACAGTAAGTAACTTTGTAACTACTGTACATGTCAACTATTCTCTTTAATTTGCAACTACATGTCTACTAACTCTCAGAGTAGACTGTTAGGTTAGGTTTAGAGTTAGTAGAATAAGTTGACATATACTTGATAAGTTTTTCATAGTCAGTATTTTATATGTTGTGGACCCATCAAAATAAAGCGTTAGAAGATATTAAGCAGACAGTCTACTAATACTCTAATGACTGCTAGTTGACATGTAGTTGCAAGGTTACTTACTGTTAGTAGAATGTTTAAAGTGGACTATCAAAATAAAGTGTTACTATTTATTTATTTATTTGTTTGTTTGCTTGTTTATTCCTTTCTTTCTTTCTTTCTTTCTTGAAATTTGATAGATAACACTATCTTCTAGCTTACTGAAAAGGCTTTTATAGAGAGCAGTCTAATTTCACTGTAAGCCTCTGAATATGCATTTTCAGATATTTTACAGGAAGTCAGTAGGGTGTAAAAATATTTCAGGACCATGAATACTCTCAGAAGATCATATCCAAAGTTCAGCTTCCTAGCTTGCTTTTAAGACGTCTGAAGAATGTAAAAGCATGTATGTGTATACTTAAATACAGTATGAAATTTGGTAACACTTTATTCTAGGGTCTCTTAACTAGTTGCTTATTAGCGTGCATATTACTAAAATATTAGCCATTTATAAGTAGTAATTAAGCACATATTAATGCCTTATTCTACATGACCTTATTCTACATCCCTAATCCTACCCAATACCTAAACTTAACAACTACCTTACTAACTATTACTAACAATGTTGAACTAAGCAGCAAATTAGGAATTTATTGAGGGAAAAGTCATAGTTAATAGTGAATAAGTGTTCCATAGTCTAAAGTGTTACCTGAAATATTAGTTCATTTCCAGAACTCAACCCAGAATATGCGTTAACATCATGATGTTTATAACAATGCTTGGGCCTCTGAGGGTAAGTTTAGCATTATCATTCACAATGATTTGCTTTATTTTAGATGTGTCTGAGAATCTCGATTATAAAGAGAGAGAGAAAAAGAGAAATGACTATAGTTAGGGTCCAGTCTTATGTGTTGGATGCAGCTGAAAACCATCTATTGAGTCTTAATTAATTGTGTAATAACAGCAGATACTGTAGTTACTGTAATTGAATCAGCACTTGTTCTCTGTCTGAATTCATTCTTTTCTCTGGTCGATGCGTACAGTCTTTTTATCCTGCTGTAATTAGCTTTATAGCCTGGCTTCACTGAGGTGAAAATGAATGTTAAAAAGATAGATTTTTCCTCTGTTACCTCCTGCTGAACAGTCTGTGTGATTCACATTACTGTACCCCAGTGTGAATTCACACAGAGCTGCTGAATTGACACCTGCCTCACTGAAACAATCTCAAGAACTTTGTCATTCTTCTGAGTTCCTTCATCGCAACTTGATCAGTGGTTCTCAACAGCTTTTGCTCCAGGACTAAGATTTCAGTTCACAAAGGTCTTCATAATTAACATGTATTATTATTATTATTATTATTATAACTTCATAGAACCAATGACGTGGTGTTTGCGTCCATGCTTTCTGCAATCAATAATACATTTATAAAAGCACTTAAAGTAGAGTAATTATTCTTGTGAATGATTTGAGCTGTTTAAGGTTTATAGTGTTAGATTGTCATGGCAAGAAAGTAAAAAAAAAAAAAAAAATTCATGCAACAATCATGTTAACATGCATATTGTTTGTTTTGGCTCCATTAACTCCCATTTAGGGTTATATCATAAACTGAAACTGTGAAAACAAACAAACTAAATCTCATTTTTGTTTAGTTTAACATGAAGTGTGAAATAACAAAAAATAAATAAACAAACTATTAAATTGTTTTAAACAAAATACAGACATATTGAAAATATACACAAAAGTACTAAAACTTACAATAAAATTACTAAAACTACAAAATTACAAAAAGCAATAGTATATCGTTGATAGTAGAATAACACTGCTTCTGTCTCAGTGTCAGATAGGATGAAGCACACGGCAAAGGAGTAATCCAAAATAGAATCTTTAATTATAAATCCAAGAGCAAAACACCGGAGAACACAGTAGACAACAACCACAATACAACTTCAACGCAAAACAAGGGAACTGAGGAAAACACCGGGCTTATAAACACAGGGAACTTAATCAGGGAGAACTGAAACAGGTGTGGAGCTAAACAGTCAAAAATCATGGAAACAAACAAGGCAGGAGAACAGAAACACAGAAAACTAAACCAAAACAGAACATACACTCAGTTTTTTTTTTTTTTTTTTTTTGCGATGGAAGGAAGAAAGGAAGGAAGGGAGGAAGAAAGGAAGGAAGGAAGGAGGAGAGGTAGGAAGGGAAGGAGGAGAGGAGATGAAGGAAGGAAGGAAGGAAGGGAAGGAAGGAAGGGAGGGGGGAGGGAGGGAGGGAGGAAGGGATGAAGTGTTGTTTGAGCTTAACTTGTACCAAACCCAAAATTCTACTTTAATGTTTTTAATGTAGTCTGGGTTACATTTTCTCCATTTTTTTATGTAATCTGTTTGGCATTTGCCTAATTTTGCATCTTTATACAAAGTGGAAAATGGCTTTGCACCAAAATACAACCTTTGACATCAACAACCAAATCTGGCATTTTCAAAAGTTGATGAGCCTCTTTATTTCCCTGTCATTACTATCGATAATTATATAGTAAGTTGCATTTTACTATTTGCATTTACATTTGTTTTTTCCTTGTTATTCGCAACCCTATCATAATACACCCAATAACCATTTCTGAATCATGACCCACTAGTTCTGACGCAGAGCTCGCCACTATGCATTGTGACTTTCACTGATTGGTTTTTTATGGTCTAACTCTCTCAATCCAGCAAACATCAACAAATCTCTTAAGGTTTTTTTTTTTCTTTTTTTTTTTTTTATTTAAATAAAGAAACAGAGTGTTTGGCTACAGTGGAGCGTGAAGCGAGCACATTATCTGCGTCATTATAATGGAAGAGGGGAAATCGATGTGCCCCGTGTGCCTCAAAGCAGCAGCGAACAAACGCACTAACCCATGTCACACACACCGACACGCAAACTGAGTGCACAAGAGAGCTCATTCACAAGTGTCTGTGCTTCTCCAGATAGTGTTTGCTATGTAAATTAGCATTGTTGTTATTACAGTGGTAATTAGCTAGAGCAGAGAGTGTGAAATAAAAGCTAGAGCCACAAACACGCAAGACTGACAGCTGACAATGTTCCCACACCCTTCAGTTTATGACTAACACTTTTGTTTGCAATTATGCATTCCTTTGCATTTGAAACTATGCATTTATAGAGGTAATTTGTTTGTGTTTACTCATGTGCTTCACACATCTGGTAAGTGGGATAGCCTGTATGTGTCTGATGTTCTCACTGACATGCATGCGATACGTGATGCACATCTGCCTATTTTTTAAGGCCATTCTATCCATTTAAGGAAAAGTCTTGTAGGTTGTGACACTTTCTATTATCAGCAGGGACACACACACACTGGCAAACACACATATGTCTTCCTCAAGGCTTGCAATTTTCTCAGCCGTTTCACCCACAAGCCCTCTAAAACTCTGTCATTACTGGCATTGGATAGTTCCTATCAGTCTTTTTGTTTTAGCAAGGTCATCCTAGGTGTGTTATCTCATGTCTGCAGCACAAACGTTCTCTGCACATTTTACAGGTTGTAGCATTTACTCTGTTTGCACAAGCTTTACCAGACTGGATCATGAATATGAATTAGGTGGCATTTGCCCCTAACATTGGCATTGCTGTATTGTGGTTGTTAGAACTATATTTGTTCAAATGGCTGGCTTTTTAAAAAACATAAAAAATAATGGTTATTTCTGAATGCAATTTAATCAAAATTTATTATATATATATATATATATATATATATGTGTGTGTGTGTGTGTGTGTGTGTGTGTGTGTGTGTGTGTGTGTGACCCTGGACCACAAAACCAGTCATAAGTGTCTTTTTTTTTTCAAAATTAATATTTCTACATCATCTGAAAGCTTTCCATTGATGTATGGTTTGTTAGGATCGGACAATATTTGGCCGAGATACAGCTATTTGAAAATCTGGAATCTGAGGGCGCAAAAAAATAAAAATACTGAGAAAATCACCTTTAAAGTTGTCTGAATGAAGTTCTTAGCTATGCATATTACTGATCAAAAATTAAGTTTTGATATAATTACGGTAGGAAATTCACTAAATATCTTCATGGAACATGGTCTTTACTTAATATCCTAATGATTTTTTGCATAAAATAAAAATGGATGATTTTGACCCATACAATGTATTTTTGGCTATTGCTACAAATATACCCCAGCAACATAAGACTGGTTTTGTGGTCCAGGGTCACATATACATATACATATATATATATATATATATATATATATATATATATGCAGAAAATAACAATTTGCCACAATTATAATATAATATAATTTTTATAATATAACATAATATAATTGTCACGGAATAGTGTCAAGATAAACTCACGCACGAAGAAGATGAAGGTAAATCAAGTGAAGTTTATTAAAATCAAGTCTTCCACAAAGAGGTAATCCACATCAGGCAGGCTGGAGACACACATAGGGACGTACATTCAATACCGGACGAGGGAACACTGACCAGACTAGAACTTAAATACAAAGGCAAATGAGGATGATTAACAACACACACCTGAACCAAATGACATAATCAGACAAGACAATAATAAAATAAAATAAAATAAAATAAAATAAAATAAAATAAAATAAAATAAAATAAAATAAAGTACTAAAATAAGTACAACTAATTTAAAGTTAAACTTAATACAAACTATGTAGACCTATTAACACACACAAACTAAAACTAAATATGACACACAAAAAAATACTAAAATATTAACTAAAATTAAAATGAAGACAGAAAATGTAAAACTAAAATTTAATTCAAAATATTGACAGAAACTATAATAGTATAAAAGTTATACTAAAACAGCACTGCTACATGCATATTCTTTGAAAAAATATTTTGTCTTCAGCTTTAGGAGAAATGATCTGAGCAAAGTAAAAATGTTCTAAATCAGTTGAAAGCATTTTAAAAATGTTTGCAATGGAATAGATGATTTGGTTTTCTTTCTAAATACACAAATACATACATTTATTTCTTGGAACTATTTTATATCCTTATTTAAGATAAAAATTATGTTAAATAAAGTTGTTTTGCTACTTAAAGTTTAATCTTGTTTTGAGGATATTTACATATTTTATTATGAAACATGAATGCAAAAATATATGTGTGTGTATATATATTGCTATTACCTTTTGTTTTATTTGACTGTCACGAGTTCTTTCACCCCATTCCAATTGTGAAATGTTCCAATAATGCATTTAAACATCATTCCAAAATCACTTTACAGAATGGAAAACATTACTCATTTATAATGCCATTCTAAAATTGAATCAATATCCTAAAGCACTGGAAATAAGTCTGGTAATAATATGTACAGGTTTCTCTCTGGTCTGCAGTTTAGTCCTGGAGGTGCTTTTATAGCTGTATGAGTATTATAAATGGAAGGTATGAATATGATAGCTGGGACACAGACACACACATACTGTACGCACATAAATGCACACACATACACGCATTCACTCTCACTGTATTTCCCTGTAATGCATTATGATCATTTGTTTCAGACCCCAGGCACTGAAACACATTAAAGTGATGTGAAAAAAAGAAAAAAGACCTTTAGGTCACACAGTTTAGGGATAGAGAGAGAGAGAAGAAGGACAGGACATTTCAGTTTGATACTGAAAGGCAAAAAGGCAGTGAAAGATTAAAACAAAAACAAAAACAGGAAAAAAAAAAACAAGAAATAACTTCCATATATTAATGTCAAAAGGGTGACACACATACAAAAAAATAATAATGACAGATAGATAGATAGATAGATAGATAGATAGATAGATAGATAGATAGATAGATAGATAGATAGATAGATAGATAGATAGATAGATGATAGATAGAGACACATTTACACATTGCAAAACAAATTGCATGCATAAAGATTATTATGTAGCCACAAACACTTCTGCATCTGTAAGGAATATATTTATATGTGCATTACTGTGGAATTAAATTAGCATTGTTGAATTCTTGAATAGTTCCTGAAGCGATAAGTTTAATTCTGGTGGTGCTGATGTATTGGCTGATATTTCACTGTATTCTTAAGGTTCATTCCTATGCATCTATTACTAGTGCAGTACTATGAAGACGAGGTACAAATACCTCCAGGAAACATTGAATTGTGTCTGCTTATGACCTCACCATATATCACCTGTCTCACACGCTTGGGGCGTCACCATCGAAAAGCCATCAGTGTAAGAAATGAAGGGGGAAGGAGGTGCTATTTCCCCTCCTTAACACAGACCTCAATTATGTCCCCCTATCCACCCCAATTAACCATCCCAACAGAAACATCAATACCAGACGGATGTTCCAGCAACCTCCGTCCCTCACCAAACACTCAAATAATCCCACAACCACTGCAGGGTCCATCAATCCGACAGAGATGAAGAATTCTCTACATTAATCCATCTCTAATTTGTTTCTGTGCCGGCTGGATTTGTTCTGTAGGTCTGTGCAAAAGACAGATTTAGATTCAGTGTTCTTTAGAGCTATTTAAACCTAAAGTATCAACAATCTACAATGTGGTTTTCTTCCTGCTATTTTTGAGTGTAGAAGTTAACACTTGCAACAGTTTATATAAATGTACAAGTTACATCTGAGAATTAGCCTGGAAGTGGCCTGTTCATTACAGCCAAGATCAACTTTACACTGTGGTAAAATTTCATTCGTGTTTGATCATTTTGATATGAGTGTCTAACCAGTACACTGTCACTGTCTTTCTGAAGTGCAGTACACACTGGAAAAAGTTATACTTTGGACCAAAAAAAAAAAAAAAAAAGCCAAATGTACTCATTTTTCCTTCTTATATATATATATATATATATATATATATATATATATATATATGTGTGTGTGTGTGTGTGTCTGCATGTTTATGTGGTAAATCAAAGGCTTAAAAAACATACTAAATGGTGTTTGTTTTTTTAAAATCTAAAAATGCAGACAGTTTCCTGTAAGGGGTAGGGTTAGGTGTAGGGTTGGTGTAGGACAATAGCACATACAGTTTGTACAGTATAAAAACCATTACGCCTATGGAGAGTCCCCTTAAACCACATAAACCAACATGTGTGTGTGTGTGTGTGTGTGTGTGTGTGTGTGTGTGTGTGTGTGTGTCTAAATTTAGTCTCTACCTCAAACATGCCTGAATGTTAGAAGTGTGTTTACTTCAAAATGTGGTAGTTAAAAAAATTCTGTCCCCTACAACTTTCCGTATTTTTTGGTGAAACTTGCATGAGGTGGCAACTTGCACCAGGTGACATTTAGTTTTAGAAGGCCCTACAATAAGCATAATAAGCAATACATAATTTAACTTTATAAAGTGCATTATGCAGCAGGTTTTATGTGCATCTGATATACAAAGCAGAATGCAGTTCTGAATGACTTTATTAGTGAAAGAAAAATGACCAGGCATGAACACCTGGTAAAGACAAAGTTATTAAAATACATTCTGGGCTTTACTAGAAACATTCAGGGTTTAATGGAACCTCTGGGGCGTCTCATGTACGTGTCCAGTGGTGTGAAGTGAGCGGGATTGTGCTTTTGCAATTCAGTCTCTAAAAGTGCTGAGCTACAAACTCGTATCAGGGATTGTGGGATCGACAGCAGAATGGAGAAAGTTTATGCAAACAAATATATACATGTTGTCTATCAGAAGTGGTTGTGGTTGCTTCTGTACTTCAGGTGAATTCCTTCAATTTAATTCAGATTTTAAATCGGTTTTGCCTACTTGGATTGCTGCTGAGTTAAAATTAAAATTTGCTAAAAATGTTTTCACCCTCAGGTCATCCAAGATATAGATGAGTTTTTTTCTTCATCAGAACAGATTTGGAGAAATGTAGCATTACATCACTTGCTCACCAATGGATCCTCTGCAGTGAATGGGTGCCGTCAGAATGAGAGTCCAAACAGCTGATAAAAAAAAAAATCAAAATCACAATAATCCACAAGTAATTCACACCACTCCAGTCCATCAGTTAATGTCCTGTGAAGCCAAAACCTGCATATTTGTCAACAACAAATCCATCGTTAAGTTGTTTTAACTTTAAAACATTACTTCTGGCCAAAATATGAGTTTATAATCAGTAATATACCAGAGTGGTTTCAGATGTAACTGGTGGGGCAGTGGCATGAAGGGTCGTGTTCAGTTCTCGCTGTCTCTTTCTCTCTCTCTCTCTCTCTCTCTCTCTCTCTCTCTCTCTGTGTGTGTGTGTGTGTGATTGAGATGGAGTGCTATAATCAGTGTCCTGTCTGTAAAGTGTTTGATGAAGCAGGAAGAGAAGAGAAAGACAATAAAGAGAGAGAAAAAATGGGAGAGAAAGACCAACTGGAGAGATTGACTCAAGTGCCATTCACATCCCTACCTGTTCTCCAGAAGGATTCCTTTGTTTGTCCGTTCATTCGTTCATTTAGCTTAATCTGTCTCACACAAACACTTTCTTTCATTGTTGTTATCTTTGCCTCTCTGCCTGGGTTGGCACATGTGTTTTAAATGCTGTTCTGATCTTGAACGGAAATTATTTTAAAGCATAATTTAATTTAAGGTAACAAAATTAGTGTGTCTGTGTATGTGATATTTGCGTTCTCCGTTCAACAGCTGTATTGCCGTAGGCTGTTCAGTGGGGGGACAAATTGAGCAATTCTCTCTCTTTCTTATTCTTTTTTTCCTCTGCAACTTCACTAAGAATGAACTGTGCTCACTGACAGTGTCGTTTATTTGCACACAGACTCCGTATTATTCACTAAAGGAATTCTGCATATCAGGTTATGGCACAAACAAAGGTTAAAGAAATAGTGAACACAATTTCTGTGGCATATTTCTCCACGCAGGCCGGTTCTGAGATCTCAGTTGTGGAGGAAGCAGCAGTCTGTTTACCGACCCATGCATACTAATGCATACTGCACACGCAAATAGAAAAATGCTACAGATACTTTCAAGATCTGGAAAGCTCTAATCTGATTGGCTGTTTTTATTTAACCTCCAGCAGTAAGGGCATAACATATTTTGTATTAGTCTAGAAGGAAAAAAAAAAAAAACAGGTAGTTACAATGATCTTTTTTTTTTTCTTTCTTTCTTTTTGCCAGGTAAGTATTATTAAATGATTGAAAGATGTTTTAAAAGATTTGAAGAAGAGTTTTGTTTAAGAAACTTTGTAGTAAGTAAAATAAATGTCCACAAGCAGAATTGAATATTCCGCTTCGTTATATCTTTGATCTTTTATACTTAAAAACCCCAAATTCTGTACAGATTGTATTCTTCCTTTTTTTTTTTTTCCAATCACAGAGTTAGTGAATAAGATTTTGTACTACAATCCAGTTTGCATAATTGTTTAGGAAATTAATTTGTTAAATATCATGTTTTAAGGGAGCTGAATGATCTGATTTAATTTCTGTGCTACTTTAAAATCTACTTAAAAATCTTTTCCCACTCAAATATTGTTCTGATGGCACATCTACTTCATTTTCATTCACAAAGACATTTAATAGAATAGCTTAACCAACAATTACAAATTACAAACAGTTGCAAATCATTTACACACCCACAAGTGGCTTAAAACTTACCATTTTTCCCCTATAGTAGGCTACCCGAAAGGAGTAAAGAGTTAAAAGACAAAAAAAAAAGCATAAAAGCGACTAAAAACAATTAATCTATATGACCTGTATACTGTAAGTCTTATGAGTAAATGATGACCATTTTTATTTCTGGGTGAAGTATTTCTTGTGTCTGTAAACCCAGTATGGTCCCCAATGCTATGAAAGAGGAAACCAACGAGGTGACCAATTAATGGCTTTCTGTGCACATCTGGACCCAAGATTAATGTTTCATACACAGCTGACAGAAAATGAATACTGAATGTCATGACAGTGGCCCAGCATAGAGACATGTGTAGAGTCATATACAATCTCCTAGGTTTACTTATAATACCACAGTCAAAATGAATAAAACTCACTTGAAAGAAGAAGACGCCGTTTTTCTGAATTAATTTAATTGTATTATTATTTTACAATATAGGACATTTACAAATTTGCACATAATGTATATTTCATTTCACAGCCACACAACATATTTATATTTTGATGAAACTTTGTAAAATAGTATGATTTCTTGGACCTTTGTTTTGAAGGGAATTTAGATCTTGGCACTTAGGAAACTTTGAATGCCCCTGTGTTTTGGTGTAAGATTCAGTAGTCACTTGTCATAGTACACCAGCATTCATTTAAAGCGTGTCATGTTGTAAGTCCTGTAATAACACAGTGGCACTCATCGGATTCAACCTGCTGAAGGTCAGTCAGTGTCTAAGGGGAACAGCTGAAATAAAACAGGCATATTCTGTCACATTTTCAAGAGTCACTCAAGAGAATGATGCTATTTCTGACTGCAATAAACCTATACATTAAAGAACTGCTTCATATATTTCTTCTATTCTGCCAGCCTCTCACTTGCAGGGGCACAAATGTCACACGCATAGGGAGAAGAAAGTGAAGTGTTCAAGCATTAAAAAGAAAGCTTGCTAAGAAAAAAAAATTAAAAATAAATCTCCCTGACCCAGAGGAGTATGAAAGGCTGTGTAATCACTCCTTACAAATAACCATTTATTAAAGGTCCTCCAATGTAAAATTAAATTAAATTAAATAGTACACTTTGTAATAATGTCAAATTAAAAGTTTTACTTTTAAAGTTGTATAGTGATAATCCGATGTTTTGACTAATAGACTAAAGCACATGTAAAGAACTTGATTATAATTTTAGCTGTATTGTGTTATTTGATACTATACTTAGTTAATATATTTTAAACCATCATTACAAATGTGTAATTACAAATATATTTATATATACATACATCATATACAGTACAAGTTTAGATAGAAATGCTATTAAAATATATTTTAGTTTGGCATAAATGCCAGTGTCAGTATATTCAGCAGTACATTTTAGCTATATTTTAAAACAATATATATATATATATATATATATATATAGTGTATATAGATAGATAGATAGATAGATGTACATAAGTTTTACTTATACACTCATAAGTTAACTGCATTTACTATAAATTGAAACTATAAATTTTCATTTTCATTTAATTAAGTAAAATCAGCTGTAAAGTGGTTATAAATTACATGCACTGATGAATCATATTAAGAATGAGTTTTAAGAAAGTAAATGGGGTCAATTTTGATTTTATATTGACAGTAAATGGAATACTGAAGCAGTGCATGCTGAGATTGTACGCAGGACTCTGCTGTATGTTTGAAGGAACAGTATGCTACATTCGATGAGCTCGGTCTGCCAGCACTGAACACATCCCGTGTGATTGACGGCTCTGCTTCTTTGTTTCTCACCCTCTAAAATGAGTCAATTTGTTTCTTAGTGAGTGACAGCGCTCCTGACAACTGCGCATGAGTCACACATTCATATACATGGGTAACTGATGCATAACATGGACTATCTTTTTTTATCAACGTCAAGATTTCAGGTTTCAAAGAGTAAGGGAAAATGTTTCTCTGAGATTCTGTGACTGGTCACCATTTAAGTTTTTTACCATTTTCATTTTTGCCTTCACTAGTTTATATTAAATGGTCTGAAGGTGTGGTGACATTTACTCAGCAAAATTTTACATGTGAAAGAAAGTGGGACAAAATATTATGAATGATACATGATTAATGGCAATAAAATAAACATCCAAAACTATGCCAGCTAGCGAAACAGCCAACTGTAACATTAGTCCACTGAGGCGAGCGTAGTGATGAACCGAAGTGCAGCTTTATTCCAAAAGTGATTCAAAATACAAACACAATCCGAACAGAGACTTGACTTGGCATGAACAGACTTGACTCACCGACAGCGGGTTACGACATCAATACACAAAGAGAGTCAATGGCAACATGATGGCTACTTATAGCACACAATACAGGTCACATGACAAGAACCAACCAATGAGAGACAGGACACATGACTAAGACAACCAATCAGAACATGACACAATGAACAAGAGAACCAATCAGAACATAACACAGAGACAAGGGAATAACATGACTAAACTCCAAAATAAAAGACATGAAAACAAGAACATGAAACAAAACCCAAAACCCCACGTTACACCAACGAAATAATTGCTTTCCAAATAGCCTTTTTATGGTCATTTTATAATATTGAAATGTAATGTTATACAAAAGTGGCTGAATAGAATATATTGTGAATATATTGTGGATCTTCAAGTTTACAACCCGAATTCCGGAAATTCGGTTACAGTTTTTTTTTTTTTTTTGAATAACATGAAATCATAGATAACATAACAAATGTTTAAACTGAGAAATTTTAAACTTTTATCCACTAAATGAGCTCATTTCAAAATTGATGCCTGCTACAGGTCTCAAAAAAGTCTGCACGGGGGCAACAAAGGGCTGAAAAGCAAGACATTTTGAAAAGATTCAGCTGGGAGAACATCTAGCAACTAATTAAGTCAATTGACATCAGGTCTGTAACATAAAAGGGATGTCTTGGAGAGGCAGAGTCTCTCAGAAGTAAAAATGGGCAGAAGCTCTCCAATCTGTGAAAGAGTGCATAAAAAGACTTTAAAAACAACGTTCCTCAATGTCAAATTGCAAAGGCTTTGCAAATCTCATCGTCTGCAGTTCATAACATCAGCGAAAGTTTCAGAGAAACTGGAGAAATCTCTGTGCGTAAGGGATAAGGTCGAAGACCTTTGTTGGATGCCCGTGGTCTTTGGGCCCTCAGACGACACCACATGATTCTGTCATTGACATTACTAAATGGGCCCAGGAATACTTCCAGAAACCACTGTTGTAAGCACAATCCAAAACTCCAGAAACTCATAACCTCGATGCCCAGACATCGAGGAAAAGAAGAAAAGAAGAGGAGATGCTACACCATGGCAAACATGCCTATTTTGAGACCTGTAGCAGGCATCAAATTTGAAATGAGCTCATTTTGTGCATAAAATTATAAAATTTCTCAGTTTAAACATTTGTTATGTTATCTATGTTCTGTTGTGAATAAAATATTGGCTCATGTGATTTAAAAGTCTTTTAGTTTTCACTTTATTTAAATTAAAAAAACGTCCCAACATTTCTGGAATTTGGGTTGTACTTTGCTGTGAAGTTACTTTGTTGCTCATCTTTGCTCATTTCATTCACAGAACCAAGATTTTTCTAATTTTTCAGTTTTTTCAAAAATTCATCAGGCAAAGCTCTTCATCGCAGTGATTTGTAACAAAATAAATGGATTAAGTAGTTTTTATTGGTGAATCGTGCTGTTCTAGGGTCTTTTTTTCTTTTTCTTTTTTTTTTTTTGGGTTTGCATTATGATGCTAATTTATAATTGACTGTTGTCCCTGGCAACCAATTTTCTACATAACTGTTGGTGTCCTGATCACCATGTCTGTGTTTATTTTAAGATTACATAATATGAGGTATATAGAATAAGAATGATTTGAAATACTGGCCTGATCATAAAACAACAAGCATATAGAAATCTTTAATGAGCTTTGCACATTATTTATAAAAGAAATGGAAAAAAAATTGATGGAATGTAACATATCACAACCCAGGACATGTCAACTTCCCAAAGCATTTTGTTTCAACTATCCACATTAACACTTAGAAGCTATTCTGAAACAGACACACAGAGAAAGTGTGCTCATAGATATAAATGCATAAAGCTACGAAAATAATTCTCTCAGGGGAATAAGGACATAGCGCTCCTCTTCTCTGATGTTCCCCGCTGTCCCAATAAATAGAGGATTGGATGAGAGCGTCTCCTCTCACCTTAAGCCCAATAAAGATTTCATTACTCTTCCCTGATCTCAGAGCTGCATTTAAAACTCGACGTCTCGTCAAAGAAAGTGGGAGAAACTGAAATCCAGATGAAAGTAAGAAGTGTGTGTATGTGTGTGTGTACCTGTTGTGCCAACCTATAGATACCCTATCTGTGACTGTCTGTAAAATGAAGCCTCTCTACATGTGTTCACCTCCTATGGCAACAGCACATCATAAAATAATAACACTGAAAGGCTTTGATTTGCGGTGAATGACTGGTGCTGCTTCCTGTTGTGAGAGAAAGTACATTTAAGCCTTAGTGCAGCACCCTGCTGGGTAGAAATCACAGGGGCCGACTCCAGTCAAACATCCCTTCAGATGTATTACACACAAAACACATATATATTGAATAATAGTGATATTTAAACAGCAGGATCGCCATTTTCAAACAGATTTCATACATTGTTATTCTGCTGAAAATGGTGGCTGGCCTTTTTCCAGAATGCCGTTTAAACACGAAAGGATTGATGTTGTTTAGCTTTGTTTACGACTGTAGAGAGAAGCATTGAACGGCTCTTTTAAAGTAGGTGTAAAAGCGATTTTCTGCTTGGAATGATCTGGTTTGGGGTATAAATATATCAACTTTGATATAATTTATCCAAACTAATGGAATTTAAGTACTGTAGACTTTAGTCAGGTTAGTGAAATATCTCATTTGTAGGATTTGATGTGTTGTCTTCATTTTTTATTCTTTCAGGGTTTATTGTTGTGTATTTAGCTTCAAACTCTGGTCAAATTCTGAAATTTACAATGAATATTTGATGTATTAAATCATTGGTTGTTTGGTTTACAACCTTTCTCATTGCACATTTAACTTGGACATTTATCACATTAATGACTTTAAAGGAACACTTCACTGAAAGATTACGGTTCTTTACTTTTATAACATTCCAATCCTGTAGGCTGTTCTTCCTCTTCTTCTTCTTCTTCTTCTTCTTCTTCTTCTTCTTCTTCTTCTTTCTTTCTTTCTTTCTTTCTTTTTTTAAAGGACTCTTTTCCATGTCTTGATTTGTATGCTATATTCCAACTGTCACTGTACCACCAATATTTTCCTATATAACTATAAAACCAATTCAGAGATTAATTAAGCACAGACTCATGGAAAAATGTCCTTCTACCTGCATGCAAAAAAAAATAAATAAAATAAAATAAAAAAACAATACCGACAATCCACTGCAAGTTCAAACTGAAATGAACACTAGTGCCAGTAAACCAACCATAAATTGTATTATGTTTGAATGAATTATGATTACAAGAGCAGATTATCAATTAATTAAGACTTATTTTTGCATGTTTCCTTGCACAATACAATGTTATTACTGCTAAACATATTTAACATATTGAATGGTTTGTAAACTAATACATTTTGAAGTTTGCATCACATAACCAGCTCCATATGAATGACTTTTCTGATGTGGTAAACTTGCTCGGTAGCTCACCTGGACATTCACTGGACATTTCACTTTATACGTGTCGGGAAACATGCAAAAAGCAACACAATTACCATTTTGCATAAATAATACCACAGGCACATTTTTCCAATAAGCCAAATTAATTATTTGAAGCAGGTTCTTTAATGAAGCTTTTATAGTAGTTTTATCATTTGCTTTGTTAATCCATTGGATTAGTCCAAACGTCTTTAGACCTTTAGGTCTTATTAGATCTCGGAAACTCCTCGTCTAGTTATTTGACCTTGGTCTTTCTCTTCTCCATTTTCTTCCATCATTCCAAGCATAATAGTCTTTCCCAAGGAGTCTTCTCTTCTCATTATGCAGCTGATATAAGTAAGCTTCAGTATTATTGTTTGATGAAGTTAGGTTGCAGCAAATAACCACTGAAGTACCTGAAGGATCTACTGAGTGCCATCTACTGTAGGGTCAATGAACAGGTTCAGAACCATTATGGATTTTGGAGTTTGTTTGAGATGCTGTATTTGAGGAGGTCGAATATCCCAGTGTGACTTGTTTTCTGCGTTTAATGGGCTGTTTGCTTCAATGGACCACAGAGCAACAAAAAAACATTTACAAGCTTTTAAAGGTCCTACTGGATGATCACAACCTTCAACTGTCCTCTGGAAGCTAGAAAACCAGCAGAATGAAGAGCTAGCACTTACTATACCATAACTGCTTTACCTTCTTTTGGGCAAATTCAGTAAAAAGATGCCTCGTACTGTATTTCAGTGCATTTTATTCACCAACCACTGACAAAGCAGTTTACACAGAAACTACAGTAAATGCACTGAAACAGTGTTGTGCAATGAGAATTTAAATTACGTGGTTCACTGTGCCTGAATTTGCATACAGTACGGTTTGTCTGTGCTGCATTTGATGATGAACTTCTCATTATTAAATTATTAAAATATGTACATCTTCCCATGGCCTCATGAGAATAGTAAAGTGTCCATCAGATGCTCTCTCAAATATTAGGTAATCTGAATATTTTTTGCCCAGCACTTCATAAATACTGTACATCTGAACTTACTGCTTAATGAGCTCACACAAACAAATCCTATAAATATGAGAATAATCAGATATGTACACAATATAAGCACATTATCTGCTAAGTTAATGTGCTAGTCAGAACGTGTTATGTTGTGAATATGTTATTTCCATAGCAATGCACAAAAACACATCTACATACAGCCAATAAATAACTAAAACATCAAGAATTCACAACATATTGTATCGTATTCTCATAATATTGTTTCAGGATTTCAGGTTGTTTTGCTTGTTTCACAGATGTAAACATGTTTGAACATTTTGCACTTTCTTGTCATATAAAACAATATTCTCACTATTAACTAGTGCTTATTAGCATGCATATTACTAGCATATTGGCTACTTAGTAGTACTTATAAAGCACAATACATATTCTGCATGACCTTGATCCTGCCATTTACCTAAACTTAATAACCTTACAAACTAATAATAAGCAGTTTATTGAGACGAAAGTCATAGTAGACCATTCCAATACTCACATAGTGCTATTCCTGCTATTACCTAGAAAGCAGGCAGTTTATGAAATTTAATTTAAAAGAGTGATGTTAGCTTACATTTTCTATTAATTATGACAGCAGATGTGTGATGTAGATGGGGATACTTCAGCATTTTAAAGAATCAACTCAATTTGAATCGATTGTGGTGATGTAATGGATTTTACAATCCCAGTAAGTACACCAAATTGTAGTAGTCTGCTACATCTTCCAGATACACTGCAAAAAATAAATAAATAAATAAATAAAAAATATAATATTCCTCTGCATTTTTTGCCATATTTTCCATTATAAATATCAACAATTATTAAATAAAGAAATATTTACTTGAGAAGCAAAATTAAATTATAAATTATAAAATATATCAAAATTAAATGGCTTTATGCTTAAAAAAAAAATGATCCTGCTATGGTGTATAGTACGGTGGCCGAGAGAGCTCAACGCGCTGCAACTTCAGAAAACACATGCAAATAGAAAAAGCACCAGCAAATCAAGAAAACATCTTCTTCAGTTTGACAGCAGGTGGTGCAAATGCTCACAACGTGAACAAATAAAGAAATGCGCTGCCAATTCTCACAACACAACCAAATAAAGAATTTTATTTGCAGCGCGTTTCTTTGTTTGGTTGTGTTGTGAGTATTTGCAGTGCGTTTCTTTATTTGGTTGTGTTGTGAGAATTTGCAGCGCGCGTGTTGTCAAATTGATGAAGTTGTTTTCTTAATTTGCAGGCGTTTTTTTTTATTTGCGGTGCGATTCTTTATTTGGTTGTGTTGTGAGCATTTGCAGCGCGCATATTGTCAAATTGATGAAGTTGTTTTCTTAATTTGCAGGTGTTTTTTCTATTTGCAGCGCGTTGAGTTCTCTCGGCCACCGTAGTATAGGAAACACAAACTTAATTTAAATAAAAAGTTTATTGGCATTTATTTTAATCCCATTCATTTAATTTTTATGCATTTTTCAGAAAACAAGTCTTGCTATCAGAACTTACATTTCTGACTAGTGTGTTTGGAATTGACCAGTAAAATTAGGAACTATGCCATGCATATAGTTCAGCAGGAGTTTGTTTGTTTGTTTTCTACATTTGCATAGTTACCATATTTGCTTAATAAACTTTGTAAATCTGGTGCTACAGCAGTGCACCCAATAAATAAGACATAGTTTACTTATGCTTGTGTGTTGTCGTCTGTAATATAGGTTGAACTTTGATATATCTGTTGGCTGTGGTTTGTTTAGAAAGAGCTGAGAGAATAAAGAAAGAATTGTATTTGGTGGGCTGGAATAAATTGGTGTTAGAGCACACTATAAGCTAGGCTAGCTTTAGCTGATAAGCAGGCAGTGTTGGAGGAGATGAGATCGGGCAAAGCGCTGATGCATATCTGCGATGGCGAGAGAACAGGATCTGGCTCAGACCGCGCTGTAATGAGTTCTACAGCACCACGGCCCGACTGTAGCGTTTGATCAAAGACGCGGGGCGGCCTACACCACTGTTTAGCATCACAATGTCATGCAGTGCTTAGAGTCAGACTACCAGCACTTCACACAGATACTGTTTCAGGAACAGATAGATTCTATATTAGATATGGCAAATTTTAGTATGGGCTTGTCACATTTCCCGGAGGGTTATTAATAAAGTGCCATTTCGGAACTAGGATAAATGTGCATGTGTGTATGATAAAGTTATGTTTAGCTTCCCAGTCTCTCTCTCTCGCTCTCTCTCTCTCTATATATATCTCTGAATATATCTATATATATATTGTATTAGACATCAAGCTTTATCTAAGTTTCATTTAAGAGGTTCAGCTACACTGATTTTTATCTTGGCCAAAGACTGAAGCCACAGTCTGCTTAACATGTGATAGTATCAAGTTCTCCTTTCTGTAGATGTCATTACTTCTTTTCTCTTTCTGTACCAGAATGAATAATTTTTTTAAGCTCTTAAGGTCCGTAGTAAAAGTGTGATTTAACTGAATGTCACAGCAAACAGCTATTTAGTTTTAACAAGAAAAGACAGTTAAACATTTCTTCACATATCCTCCAAGCTTTAAACTTAAATATGTGATTTTTTAAATTGTATTTGTAAGTTGATATCCCTAAAAATGGTGACACTGACCCTGTAATATCATCAAACATTGCTCTGTTTAGGCAAAGGCATCTGAGCACTTATTTAGTCAAAGCTAATGAAAATCAGACAAAAACTACACAAAATGACAATTAAATTACTTTAATTGAAACAAATAAAAGGTTTAAAAACAAAGCACAAGATGTGGAAGGTGGAAAAAACAAAAGGTCTGTATATATAAATGCTAAAATCAATTTCGATAGCTCAACAAATTATGTGAATTTGAGTTTGGGATGTCTTTTTATTCAGGAGTTATTATTTTTGCAATTACATTTGGTAAGACTATTGGCACAAAAACTGAACAGTCTAAAGTTCACTTAAAAAAAACTAACAAACAAAAAAAAAAAACCTCTGTGTATTGTATTTTCTACTTTTGTCTTTGGTTGAGAGCACTTGTAGAACATGTTTTGAGCTTCCTGAAGCTCAGACAGACAGCAGTGGAGGATGGTAATGAAGTAGACAGCAGTGGGGGTTTATGTTGGGAAGGGTTTGGCGAGAGTCCGCGTTCCCTGACAGCTGCTCAATTAGACGTTTCAGATAACACACCCTTAAACGGGAAAAGCTGTTTCAGCGTGTCAAACCTCTTGTAAACTGTCTGAATGGATTATGCTGGCTACATGGTGGTACGGCCTAACCAGAACGAAGGAATTAGCTAAAGCTGTCAGAGTTTTACACAAGTTCCAAGTGAACTCGTAATTAGTCATGTTCTAGTGATCACCTGATTTCTGCCTGAGCGTAATTGGATGATGTCAGAAGAGATGATTCTCAGACAGAAATTTCAGAACATCAGATTTTTTTTTTTTTTCTTTGCTTATCCCCTTTTTCGAAGGTGTATATCCTTCTGAAAGAAACCATAACTTACATTGCATCTTCTTTCCTCATATCCACTTACTGACCTTTATAACCGAACAGACTGTTTTTACTACTGGACCTTTAAGATTTTAATACATAAATTACCTTTTTATCACTGGCTAACCTCTTCACGTATGAAATAATTACTTCTAAATGAGCTTAATTTGAATAAATGGTTTGTTTGGGCTGGGGATGGTCTTTGATTTGTAAATATTCCAGTATATCAACATATCAGCCAGCTGGAAAAACACACCTGTGGCAACTTTTCTGCAGTATGATATTAGGTTGCTGATCTGGCAATGGTTTAATACGTTGGTTGACGTATGTATTGCAGCAGTTAGGAAATGAAATGGTGAGTAGTGCTGGAAGGTTAATAAGTTTGAAACATACCGCCTATTCAAAACCCGGTCCCACTTTATATTAGGTGGCCTTAACTACTATGTACTTGCATTTAAATTAATCATTTGATACAATGCACTTATTGTGTACATACATGTTTTTACATTGTACTTATATTTTTAAAAATCCCTATATGTACTTACATCTGTAATTAATTTCTGCAATTACATTTATAATTACACTGTTAACCCATCCCTTACACCTTAGCCCACCCTTAAACCTACCCATACCACCAAACCTGTCCCTAACCTCACCCATATCCCACCTCAATAGCAGCAAAAGTGTTTTGCGATACAATAAGTACATTGTACTTATTTTTTGATCTAAGTACATAGTAGTTAAGGCCACCTAATATAAAGTGTAACCCAAAACCCTAGCTTAAAACTAACCAATAGAATTAACAAAAGATAAAAACACATTTGCTGAAGCAATATGCCAAGGTTTTTTTTTTTTTTTTTTTTTTTTAATCATGACAGTTTGCAAGTGCAATGCTGTACCAGGTGAGCAAACAAGCAAGTTTACTGCAGCAGAAAAGTCATATATACTGTATGGAACCTTTTTGTCTTCAAAACGGCCTTAATTCTTCATGACATAGATTCAGCATGGTGCTGATATAATTTCTCAGAGATTTTGGTCCATATTGACATGATAGCATCACATCCATGAAGCAAATCTCCCATTCCACCACATCCCAAAGGTGCTCTACTGGATTGAGATCTGGTGACTGTGGATGACTGTTGAGTATAGTGAACTCATTGTCATGTTCAAGAAACCAGTTTGAGATGATTTGAGGGTGATGTGGCATATTATTATGCTGTAAGTAGCCATCACAAGATGGGTACACTGTGGTCAAAATGTATGACAATGGTCAGCGACAATACTCAGGTAGGCTGTGGCGTTTAAACAATGCTAAATTAGTGCCAGGAGGCGCAAAGTGTGCCAAAAAAATATTCTGCTCTCCATTACATCACCACCACCACCAGTCTGAACCATTGATTCAAGGCAGGATGGATCCATGCTTTCATGTTGTTTATGCCAAATTTTGGCCCTATACCATCCAAGTATCACAGCAGAAATTTTTCCAATTTTCTATTGTTCAAATTTAGTGAGCCATGCGAATTGTAGACTTAGTTTCCTGTTCTTAGCTGACAAGATTGGCAGTGGTGTGGTTTTCTGCTTCAGTTGAAGAGTTGTACAGTACCTAATAAAGTTACCAGTGAGTGAGGTTTACAAATCATGCACTTCGGGGGAAAAAATTAGGTCATAACATAGCATTATGCAAAGGACCACACACAAAAAAATACTTTATCAATCAATATCAGAATCAGTTGTTGGTGTTTTACTACCATAGTGTTCATTTGAATTGGAAACTGCAGTGAGTTTTATGTGTAGGTTTTGCAAAAAAAAAAATTAAAAATTAAATAGAGATATATTAATCCAAAGAGCCTATGTTGAAACATTCTAAATCAAATTATTTCAGAAAAACTGCAGATATCAAATATGGTTATCCATGATATGACCCTTTAATTTTACTTTAATTCATTGCACTGTAAAAAATTATGAAAATGCTTAAAATGTTTTTTTAGGCTGTTATTGTCACATCTCTGCAGTTGATTGGGCATTTTCTTGCTCTCATTCACTTTTTTTTGTACCTCATCTGTTTTAATCTATATCTAATGTCTACATTGTCCAAAGAATCCAATGCTTTTATTATTATTATTATTATTATTATTATCATCATCATTCGGTTTACCAAGGACAGAATATGGTCCTGAGTATCAAGGTACTGTAATAATCCAGCCCTGCATTATTTCACTTACAACCACCATACAGGTAATAATAAATCACTTGGTAAAGTATGAGATGGCTGCACTGAGGGGAATGTGACTAATGTTGATATTTTCCTCTGAGCGCTCTTTATACACTCTGACAGGAGCTTTCGCCTCCTCCTTTATTCCACTCATTTTATCCAAGTGACGTTATACAGTGCAAGAGGAGAATACCTTTCCAAGGGTAATCAATGTGTTTCTCCCTGAGTGAGATTTAACTCAGTGCCAGCATAAATATTCACATGTAAGCTTGAACATTAAGTATTAATAAGCCTATACAGACAGAGAGGCAGCGAGACCCTGTTTTGAACTTGGCTGTACAGTAGGTTCAATGAATAATGACAGCATTTCTCAAGACTGAAAAGAGTCACAAGTGAACTAAAGCTCAAAAAGCTCCACCAGGAATAAAGGTAACAGTGCTTTTCATTGTGAAATGGAAAGACTCTTTTTTCTTTGACAAGCCAGTCTAGACCTAAGGGTCAAAGTTTGGCTGGTTAACATGGCCCTATTAGCTCTTGCTGGTACAGACTTGGTATACAATAAATGTTGGTGGGAGATTTACTTTTGAACCATAATTATGCATGTATGATTTATATTTTACAACTGCTTGACATCTTGCAGATACAGACCTGATTTTGTGTGTGTGTGTGTGTGTGTGTGTGTGTGTGTGTCTTTACCACACTTGTTACAAGATCCAATCTCCTCTATATATCTGAAAAAAAAGAAGTATTCATAAATATAGCTTGAATAAAACAAGTGGCAGAAGCTTGTAACCATCTGTAAAAGAACTGAAATATATGTCACTGCCATAAAATCAGTGTCACTTTATTTTCTGAATTATTTAAGAATTGGAGAGTGGATGACAAAAAGTTTTAGACAAGCCTGATAAGTGCGGTGTCTTAACTCAAAGTGTGATCATCGCTCTGTCCTTTTCTGCTAAAATCATTCTCTGTGGGGGTGTACCAACCGCTGCCTCGTTACCAATAATAGTATCTCATTTGAGAGGTATGCTGTGAGTTAGAGTATGAAAGGACATTGATGTGAACTTATTAGCTATCTGATCCCAAATTACAGCGATCCATTTATGCTGTACTCTTTTCCACTGCAAAAACCAACCTGATCTCACAGAATTCCGTATAATGACCACGGACTTAATTAACCCTGAATCTGTGGTGGCATCACGGAATCGCCGAAAATTCCGTGATGGGCTCACAGAAGGCATCAGCCGTGGTCCATGCACGGATTCACTGGTTCACTGACTCCGATGCAGTTGTATTTTGTATATAAATTTATACTTTCACTGGAGTACCTGACCCCACCCCTACCCTAAACCTACCCAGTTCTGAACAATAATGATGACGATAAATTTACCAGTATCGCATCGGCATATTGATGCTAAGGGTTTCCTATTTAAAGTGTTGTACCAGTGGATCCGTGCGTGGAGCACGGCTGATGCCTGTCACTGACTTACATTGGTATCACTTCTGTGAGCCCATCACAGAATTTTTGGCGATTCCGTGATGCCACCACAGATTCGGGGGTTAATTAAGTCCATGGTCATTACACGGAATTTTGTGAGATCATGTTGGCAAAAATACCTGCTTCTAACCATGCTGGATGCAATAAACATCTCTTTCATGTAAATCTTTTGTTTTTGTAATAACCAACCACTGCAAACGGCAAAACTTTTGTTGATCGTTTGGTTTTGGCTTCACACTGGGAAGCCCCACTGTGACATCTTCAAAGGCTCGCTTCCCGTACATTAAACATCAAATATCTTCTAATTGGCTGTGATTGCGTCACATATCAGTTTTGTGTTCAGTGTGTCACTGGATATGCTGACACAGTGTAACAGCCTTCATTTTCCTTAGATACACTGTCAAAATCACTTTGTATTCCTTTGAAGTATTCTATAGCATTATATTCTAAGCTGTTTTGTTGTGTCATCTGATTTATAATTCCTTCTTTTATACCCATAATGGTTTCTCATTCATTGTGAAATTAACTGTGGGGCAGGATTTGCATTACAATGGATTAGGAAGAAAAATTACACATGTAGAGTTCATGTAAGCAACATAGGCCCTTTGGAATAATGCCTACAAAACACACCTATACAATTTACTGCAGTTTTAAGCTGAAATGAAACATCAAGAAATTGCATTCCTTTTCACGCACATTATGATTACAGGGACAGATTAACAATTAATGACATCATTTTGATTCCTTGTGTGATAACAATGCTTTTACTACATATTGGTAAACTCATACCTTTTGATGTTTGCATCAAGTAACCAGCTCTATCCCCCGGTTTCACAGACAAGGCTTAAGGCTAGTTCCAGACTAAAATGCATGTTTGAGCTGTCTCAACTGAAAATATCTTGCTCTGACATATCTTAAAATATGTCAGTGCCATTGATCTGTCTGCACATCTGAAACATTTTCTTCAAAGGCATTTTTATAAAAGCTGCTTAAATATCTTAATTTAACTAAGGCCTAGTCCTGGCTTAAGCTAAGCCCCATCTGTGAAACCGGGCCTATATGTATGGCTTTTTTTAAGCAAAGTAAACTTGCTCAGTGGCTCACCTGGTGTAGCATTGCACTTGTGACACAGAGAACGAGTCACAATTGTCACACCATGGTCCTAAAAATACTTTTACAACATATTTGCAAATTTGTACCTTTTGACATTTGCATCACTTAACCAGCTCTGTATGTATGGCTTTTTAAAGCAAAGTAAACTTGCTTTGGAAGCAGTGGGAGTGGGCAGCAGTGGGAAACTGAGATCACAAGACCTTCCCCAGATCCTTCTGATTTCCTATTGATATTGGTTCAGTATCACCTGCGCTTGGCTTGTTGCTTGTTTTTTTTTTTTGTTGTTGTTGTTTGTTTGTTTTTTTGTATCTGTGCTGTTGAACTTCTTTTGTAAAGGCAGACCTCTGGTGAATTCCTGTTTTTTTGTGACCCATGCTTGTATCACCTGGTTTTGACCTGCTTGTTTAAGAATTATACTTTTTGTTATTGGACATTTTTGCCTGCATCAAGTCATTGTGGATCTGTGCCCTTTTCAGCTGTGCTTTTGATGCTTGACTTGCTTTTGTGTTTATTTAAGAGGGACATTTAAGTAAAGGCTGTTTCTTTTCCTCAAGTCCTCTTATGATTCATTCCTCCATAGTGTATTCTGGGCTTCCTGCAACACGCACTGGTTTTGAACACTGGCCATGACAATGATTAAAGCTAAAATGGCATGGTTGCTTCAACAAAAGTGTTTTTATCTCATATTTTCCCTTAACGCTTTTAGAGTTCAGCGTTGGTGTTGTACGATGTTTTCATATATGAATAAAGGGATAGTTCACCCAAAAATTAAATTCTGTCATTAATTATTCACCCTCGTGTCGCTCCAAACCCGTAAGACCTTCGTTCATCTTCAGAACAGGAATTAAGATATTTTTTATGAAATCTGAGTGCTTTCTGACCCTCCCATATACAGCAAGGGTCCTAACACGATCAAGGTCCAGAAACATAGCAAGGACATCGGTAAAATAATCCATGTGACGTCAGTGGTTCAACCTTAATTTTACAAAGCTTTTAGTGTTACTCACTGGACATATAGTTTCCGAATTGCTGCGATATGTTGCAACCAACATGATAAAACACAGCCGGATTCATGTTCAAGTGTTTTGGTTAACACTGCGTCAGCGTCAGTTACTGGACATTTCACTTAAAAAGTGCCGTACAGTTCAACATGCAAGAAGCAATGTAATATCAGATGTCACCACAGGCACATTTTCCAAATAAGTCTGGGTTGCATATATATGTGTATATATATATATATATATATATATATATATGCTAAAGAAGAAAAACTCTTACATCAATATCTGAACCTATTGACTAATTTTTTTATGTTTTTATCATGGACTATGTGCTATTTATTCACCACAGTGAATGAATAGGCCTAACTAGCTAAATAATCTGTTTTTGTTTTCCTCTGGTATGCTATCACAAGCATGTCCAACGTCTCCTCTGGTCAATTGAATAACTGTGTTCACCTGCCAGTGAGGAGCAGAAAGCACAGGCGTAAATACGGTGTCACTCTTCGCTTTTTTCCACCTTAAAAGAATGCAGCACCTCTGCGAGCCACTTTTCCATCTAATTACTGTAGTCACTGACAGCATGGTAGGCCGGTAATTTGATTTATATTGAGTTACACAAGGAATGGATTAACAGCTAATAAAAAATGCATAGTGCCGCCCTTGCAGTCATCGCATTTGTCACAGGCCTTTACTTTCCTTCATGTGCCCTTTATGCTGCGCTTTGAGCAGAGAATGAGAAATAGACCTGCATATTCATTCACATTTTTTTTTCCTTCGCTCTTCAGGATGCTCTAGGCTGGGTAAAAGAAATAGATTTGCAGGCCTCCGTCGGTTCATGTTATAGTTGTAAATTGCTCCCGATGCTATGTGTTATTGAGCTACCAAAGAGCTAAATGTGCACCACTCATATTGCATTATTTATAATCGTATCATTTTTGTTTTTCTAGGATGAAGACATAAAAATAGAGTAGGGTGCAGTTGTTGAAATAGAATTATCCAGTAGAAAAACAATACAATGCATATAAAAACATTATTCTTCAGTATAGTGTGGAATTATTTGATATACAAAGTATGCATGTGTTGTTGTAGTTAATATTAATAATCAATTAATTACAACAAATTATAAAAACACATTAGAAAACTAACACATGAAATCGCTAATCTACTTTTAACTTATACCAATGATTTAAAAATAGCACAAACTGGATTTCTATGAACTGTAGGCCAGTGATAGGCTTATGTTCAATGATATGATAATAAAGCAAACACTATATATACTTCTAAAGCTACTTTTTATCATATATATATATATATATATATATATATATATATAATGATTTACTCCTCTGCCAATACTCTCATTGTGTTATCTTCATTTTGGTGCTTTTTTTTTTTTTTTTTGATTAATTAATCAGCATATAATTGATTCAGTTTTTTATTCCATGGTCAGTCCTAGTTATTTTTAGCATTCATCTCAGGCAGTTTTCTTCAGTATGCAGGTCATAGTATGGGGAAAGAATCCATAGCTAGTTTATCAATGTATGTGAAATACAGCTGCAGAGTATGCAAGCATTCAGGTGAATCTGAATTTGTCATGGTGTCTTAGTGTTGAAACTGAATATCTATCACGTTCCTCCGCCTTATTGAGAAGTGCCTCTCAAGGCCATGGCTGCCATTTCTGTGCCTGATCAGAATAGAATACACAGAGGAAGATCAATGACTTACTGTGCATTTTGTGGTTATTTTCCCTTACAAGAAGGATGAAACTGATGTGATCTCAGTCAACACTTGACTTGTCATTACAACTCACTCAGTGTCAGATCAGATAGCCACAACTGTGAGCAAATAAAAATTCAACTCTGTGCAACTATGCCATAATTTTGTTGAATGAACCAATTAGCTATTTTTCAGCTAATTGTGTATATACAGTATATTGTTCAGAATTAATTTTATCAAATAGTAATTAGACACTTTATACTGTTAAACATTAGTGGATCATGTTCATTGTTAATGTGAAGATTTACACCTGACATTACTTTCAGTGTTTATTAAAACTCACAAAAAAACATGTATTTTTATTTGGAACACCACAAGAAATAATCATAACATTTTAACTACGTACAAATAAAAATCTGTGCAGAAAATACCTGCATCTGATAGGCTATAGTATTCATTCTCCAGGTTGAGCTTATATTCTTAAATCACAAAATCAGTTTGAATGCCCACTGATGAAAGCAATATCTTTGTCCTTTTAACAATTAAGGGGATTTCCCACAACAGCGATAGTCAGTGAATTTGCCCTATATAGCTGCATCTTAGAAGGCCGTTTAAAGTACTAATAACACCCTTGTTTTAGTCTCTTTCACCAAAAGTCCTTGCGACTCACTCATAAAGACAGTTGCAATAATTTAACGTTCTCAGAAGATGAAATCATAATCAATAATGGACCCTCTCTCAATACCAAATATGGCATATTAGTTATAAAATATTTATTGAACAATAATAAATGAACAGTAGCCATTATAAAGATATAATAATTGCACAATAGGAGTCACAAAGCACGGTACACACAACTGGTGAGTGAGAACAAACAGGTTTATTGAAGGGATTCGGGATTGGGAGTGATCAAGAGCAGGTGAGTGAGCAAGTTAGTGTGAAATTCTGATTGCGTAGCTGTGGTTGAAGTGGTGTCTTTGTTTGCAGGCTCGGATCGAGGATCAAAGGCTTCGAGGGAGAATTGGCGAGGGATCCAACTGGTAAGCATTGAGGGGTAGGTCGTGATCGTACAGTGAGTCCACAGCTGTCCATCTAGTGAACGGTAGACCGGACAATGTGGGGAATGGCAGTGTGTGTATATAGTGGTGTTGATTGGTGTCAGCAGGTGCGTGCAATTAGAAGTCAGGTGACTGTGATCGGGTGATTGTGCTGGGTGGTGACTGTTGTGATGGTGACTGATTCCTGACACTACCCCCTCCCCCAGGGGCGGCTCCTGATGCCCTCGAAAGGTGACGAGGGCAGCCACGGCCTCTGGGCGCGGGACGCTCTGGGTGCGTGCGATGGAATTCAAGCAGTAAGGGGTCTAGGATGTCTTCCGCCCATCGCCGTGACTCCAGGATTTCCTTGACCAGATAGATGGAGGGTTGTTCGAGGATTTCTGCGGGAGGAGGTTCGTCCACTTCTGTGGGTCCTGGTGCAGAGGGAGAACAGGGTTTAAGGAGTGACACGTGGAATGAAGGATGTATTCTATACCTGGGTGGGAGTTGGAGTCCATAGGTGACCTTGTTGATCTGCCTTTGTATCGGGAAGGGACCAATGTAGCGGGGACTCAGCTTCTTGCACGGCAGGCGGAGGCGCAAATCCCGGGTGGACAGCCAGACCTTGTCTCCAGGATGGTAGGTGGGAGTAGTGGTTCGCCGGGCATCTGCGAAGGATTTATGCCTCCGCACTGCACGTTGGAGGTGGACGTGAGCTGAGTCCCACACTCTCTCGCTCGCTCGGAACCAGTGGTCTACAGCTGGAACCTCCGACGGCTCTCCGGTCCACGGGAAGAGTGGTGGTTGGTACCCGAGTATGCACTGAAATGGTGTAAGACCTGTGGTGTTTTGTTGCAGTGAGTTCTGTGCATACTCGGCCCACGGGAGGAAGCGGCTCCAGCTGTGCTGATCGTCATGGCAGTATGCCAGGAGGTAACGTCCAAGTTCCTGGATCTTGCGCTCAGTCTGGCCATTCGTCTGGGGGTGGTATCCTGAGGACAAGCTGACCGTGATGCCCAGCAACCTGAAGGCTTTCCACACGTGGGAAATAAACTGAGGACCTCTGTCCGAGACCATGTCCTCAGGTATTCCGAAGTTTCGGAACACGTGCTGGAATAAGTGTTCCGCTGTTTCCATGGCAGTAGGGAGTCCTTTGAGGGGGATGAATTTTCAGGCTTTGGAAAAGCGATCGACTGCCACCAGCACACAAGTGTTACCTTCGGAATTTGGTAGGTCCGTCACGAAGTCTATTCCCAAGTGTGACCAGGGTCGATGAGGGATTGGTAACGGCTTTAGCTTGCCTACAGGAAGATGCCGGGGGGTCCTGGACATGGCGCAGACTGAGCAACTGCGGACGTACCTGATGACATCCCGGGTCATACTAGGCCACCAGTACCGAACTTGGAGGAGCGAGAGGGTCCTGTGGCTGCCTGGATGTCCAGAGCCCGGTACATTGTGAACCGAGCCCAGAAGGGAGTGTCATTGGGTGGTCGGTACGCAAGTCTTCCCTTCTGGGCCTCCCAATGGAGCAGGTTCGGTGAGAGTGGCGGCTCTGATTTCTTTGTCGATGTTCCACTGAATGGGGCTTACAACCATGGCTGGAGGGAAAATGGGTTCAGGATCTGTGGGAGTATCGGGAGAATGTATTCTGGAGCATGCATCAGCCTTGTTACGACTTCCGGGGCGATAGGTTATGGTGAACTGGAACCTGGTGAAGAACAAAGCCCAGCTGGCTTGATGTGGGTCGAGTCTTTTGCATCTCGAAGATATTGGAGGTTTTTATGGTCAGTGATGACGGTGAACGGGTGTTTTGCTCCCTCCAGCCAGTGCCGCCACCCTTCCAGGGCAAGTTTGATGGGCAATAACTCCCGGTTCCCGATGTCATAGTTCTGCCGTTTGAATCCCCTCTTGGCCTACGATGTATCCCAGGAATTGTACCGTGGGGTGATGGAACTCGCATTTCTCCAGCTTCAGGAAGAGATGGTGTTCTCGGAGTCTCTGGAGGACCTGCTTGACGTGTTGGCGATGTTCGCGCTTCGCAGGTCCAGCTTGGAGAAGATGCAGGCCCCACGGAGTTCCTCGAGGGCGGCTGGGACCAGGGGAAGAGGGTAAGGCAGCTTCACTGTTTGGGAATTAAGAGCTCGGTAATCAATACAGGGCCGCAAGCCCCCGTCCTTCTTACCCACGAAGAAGAAATTTGAAGCCACTGGAGAGGTGGAGGGTCTGATGAAACCTTGGTTGTGAGCCTCCTTGAAGTCCCCCATTGCCTTGCGCTCCGGGATGGACAGAGGGTAAACTCTACCCTTGGGGAGTTTTATTCCAGGCAGCAAGTCGATGGCACAGTCCCATGGCCGGTGTGGTGGTAATTTGGTGGCTGCCTGCTTACTAAAGACATCCTGGAACGCCACATAATCAGATGGGACCTTGACTTCCTGGGGTTCAGGATTTTCGATGAGCGTGGAGGCAACGTGAACGATGCTGGAACTCTGGGAAGGAGTGGGTACTGACGAGAGAGTGCTGATGACAGTATTCGCTCCAGCGAGTAACTTCACACAGGTCCCATCTGATCTCTGGAGAATGGAGCACGAGCCAGGGGCGTCCCAGGATGATATCCACCGTGGGTCCCTCCAGTACCAGAAAGGTGATCTCTTCCTCATGCAGTTCTCCGACCTTGAGCTTTATTGTAGGTGCTTGGTATTTCACCCATCCACACCCTAACAGCTTTCCCTGGATGGTCTCGACTCGGAACTCCCGGGCATGGCACTTTTTGGGGAGCTGAAGGAGTTTCAGTAGGTCTTGGGAAATGAAGTTGCCCGAGGAGCCCGAGTCAACAAGGGCGGATACTGCAACAGAATTATCGGTGAATAGTTGAACTGGGAGCAAGGACAGGGTTGAAACAACAGGATCCAATTGAAGGGTACTCACCGCAGGGCGTGGTGGTCGGACAGGGCAGGTCCTGATGTAATGGTCGGGATTAGCACAGTAGAGGCACAATCCTGCCACTAGGTGGGCGAGCCCGTTCTGAGGGGGTGAGTCGAGTGTTATCCACTTGCATCGATTCTGGTACTGGGGAACCCATGGCGGGAGCGACAGACTGGTGGGCGGTTTCATTGGCGTGTGAGGCAGTGAGGCATTGGGAAATACGAGTGGCTCACTGCATAAAGTTTTCAAGACTAACAGAGTCATCATAGATGACAATATGTGCTTGAATGCCGGGGTCCTGGCCCTGTCGATAGGCGCTGAGCAGAGCGGTTTCATTCCAACGTGTAGTCACTCGTAGAAGCAGAGTCGGCTATTGAGAGCTTTCCTGTTGCATAGCCAAACACCTCTTTAAAATGGTTAGTGAACGCACTGTACGAGTTGGTTGTGGCAGTATTTGCATCCCATATTGCTTTCGCCCATAACAGTGCCTTGCCACAGAGAAGAGAAATCAGGAAGGATACCTTTGATCGTTCGGTGGAGAATTGTTGGGGCTGCATCTCCATATACAGTGCCACTTGGAGGAAACCGCCACACTCAGCAGAGTCGCCCGCGAAGGTAGCAGGCACGGCCATGGGACTGACAGAGGCAGACCGCGGAGGTGTTGGGGGAACCAGGGATGCCTGCAGTGTGGTGACAAGTTCCTCCAGGACCTCCGCTGGTGTGGATGGGGATCCATCTGGTTGTCGGTTATGGTCCAGTCTTCTGTCACAAAGCACGGTACACACAACTGGTGAGTGAGAACAAACAGGTTTATTGAAGGGATTCGGGATCGGGAGTGATCAAGAGCAGGTGAGTGAGCAAGTTAGTGTGAAGTTCTGATTGCTTAGCTGTGGTTGAAGTTGTGTCTTTGTTTGCAGGTTCGGATCGAGGATCAAAGGCTTCAAGAGAAAATCGGCGAGGGATCCAACTGGTAAGCATTGGGGTAGGTCGTGATCATAGAGTGAGTCCAGAGCTATCCATCTAGTGAACGGTAGACCTGACAATGTGGGGAATGGCAGTGTGTGTGTATATAGTGGTGTTGATTGGTGTCAGCAGGTGCGTGCAATTAGAAGTCAGGTGACTGTGATCGGGTGATTGTGCTGGGTTGTGACTGTTGTGATGGTGACTGATTCCTGACAATAGGAAATAAATGCAAGCAAACAATTCAGTCAAAAGTAGAAAAACAGTGCTTTAGATAGTACAGGATTTAATTACATATAAATAAAAAGATATGAAACTAAACTTTGCCCTATGAAGCCAATTTCATTTTTTGCTCAACAAGTAATAGATCAATAGATTACAAGTAATAGATTAATAATAGATTAATAAAACCAAAGATTGGCGTTCAATATAACCAAAATGAATTATACTTCATGTAACACCATCAACATAAGAGCCAGCAGCAAATTCCAGAAGAAATGGCCGAGATAAAGTTGTTCTCTGTGGGTACATGAGCGCTGAATGGCCACTGAAGGCCTGGAGCTCACATCTCTGAAAACGTCTAAACAAATTGTCAAATAAGCGCTGTCTTTATATATAAATTGCATATTTGAAGCCTAGGCAACTACAAATCTAAAAATATCTTAAAACTGCATTCTGTCACACAAAAACAGTACTAGTATTGTAAGTGGGTTTGCTCCTCTGCCATTGACGCTCACTAAGACGAATGTTGTCAATATAGATCCGACAACAAGTGGAGTCGACAATGATTAGAGTGCTGATACTACTGAAATATTGCACTGCTGGAAAAAGGCTCTCAGCCAATCAGATTCAAGAATCAGAACAATCTGCTGTATAAACAGAATTGTGAATGTATTGCGGTTCATTTGGTAGCATTTCATAGTGACTAGTTTTACCAATTACATTATTAGTATTATACAAAGTTAGAGAAAAGACACTTGACAGATATACATTTATCTAATTGATGTGACATGCAAAGAAAACCATGCAAAATCCCCATTTCAACTTTTTTTTTTTTTTTTTTTGCCGTCCTGTGCCACCCTCAGAAAAATGTTGCCCTGGGCAACCCTGTTTATCGTATCCTTATTGGAAACATTAGCCATATGGTTGCCTTTAAATTAACACACGTCTAATTAAGACGTTGCCATTACTGTATTAAAATAGCTTCAAATGTAAAAGAGCTTTCCATACACTGCTCAGAACATCAGACTCATTTGTATTTCTCACGTCGTGTTAATTTGTCCAAACAAAGGTTATTCTCTACACACAAAGTATGAAGAACACATTGACTTTTTGTGTCAAGCTTTCCATTTTAATTACAGAGCACAAAAGAGGTCAATCACATCCAGCAACCGAACACAAGTGAAAAGCATTTTTCTTTCCCTTCTTAATTTTTATTTCAAATTTAGTTGGTGCTTAAGAATGTTTTAACTTAGCCTGTTAATTTAGCATGTTAGTACAATTAAGAAAAACAGTGTGGTTTAATAAATGTTTGACAAAAAATAAAGACATCTGCACTCTAAAGTAACTTTAGCAAAAAGTAAAGTTTTTATTTGTTGTATACTTTTGGTCTTAACACCACAATGTAATTCATTTGATTGCAATGTTATGCTTTAATTAATTGACAACTCCATTTTCTGAGAATGTTATAGAAATTTCAGTCTAGCGAAAGGTTGTGTCCAATCTTCTTGTTGGAGACCCTTATTTGACACAGCAAGAGGCCAGGAGGTTTGATCTTTGAGAAAACGAGTCCCAAAGTGATTCTTACAACTCTGCTGCTTCTAGCAGCAACAGTTTCAGCACAAACTTGCAGGGCAAGCAATCTCAGATGTCTAGACCCTTATTCTTACAAGTTGTGAAGAATTGTTGTGATCAGAGATTTTGTGAGGTTTGTTGACTGAGGGAAGTGCTGCACACAACGTGACTGAGGAGAGATTGGATTTCCACCCACCAGCACGCAGAGCTTTTTGGCAGTATCTTTGTGAAAGCAAATCAAATATTTCAATGTGTTTGTGTTTACAATGTGTGCATGTATAAGTAGGGATGTGTAGGTGTGAGCATGAGGCTATCAGTAATGCAGTCATATACCTGAATGACAGAGACAGATTGTGTTTATGGCTCCTGAATGACCCGCTGAGAGCGTGCTATAGAGCAGGACTGTCAAATCCGACCTGTCATTCATTTTTAATGCTGTCCTCCAATTGATTTTGATGACATCAAACGTGAATTCAAAAGCACTTAGTGGCATATACAGCAGATAGCAACACACTGCCTGATCCAGTGTTTGTGCTTTTTTTTTGGTCATACTTCAGATATCTTAGTTTCAGATAAATTTAATAATGTGTTATCCAATCAAGTAAATGTATGTAAATAATGTATTTGTATTATTTTATATGTTCACCTGCTAGAATAAATATGCTCACTTCACATAAGTGTTATTTTACTATTTTACTATAATAATATTTGTTAATATTTTGATTTAGATTTTTTTTTTTTTAATTAAAGTTTTAGTTGTGATTTTTGTATGAGTTTTTATTTGTTTTGCTGTTGTTGTTGTTGGTTTAGATATGTTTATATCGTTTTTATTACATTTTAGTTTTTTGTTTATTTATTTATTCCTTTTTTACATTTTACATGTTTATGCATTTGGCAGATTTTAGTGTAATTAGTTATACTTAAACTAAACAAAAATGAGAAAATATGTCTTGGCAGCAAGCTGAAATAAAATAAATGTAATATTAAAATACTGTCAGACCTAAGGAACTGTTTTGTTGTGTTTTCTCCCTCATGTGTTCTGTTTGACCTAGTTTCTGTTTCTCCTTGATTTGCCTCAGTTAGTTCACCTGTGTCTTGTTAATTAGTCATTAGCTCCTCTTCCGTTTGTATAAATTCCCTTACTTTAGTTCTCTGAGTTGTCGGTATTTGATTCCCTATGTGTGTGGATGTCTCCTTTGTCATTCCCTGTGGATTTATATTAAAGAATTGAAAGATAACAACATATTTTCCACTTATTGGCTGGATGGCTGATGCAGGATGGTGATAATATAGGAAAGAAAGGGAGAGAAAGAGAGTGAGGCAGTAATTATAAGAGAATTAAATAGAGGAGAGTGAGCTCTAGACAGATTAAGGCTGACTGTCAGAACAGAAGGAGAGAGCAAATAGCAGGATCTCTCACTGCCATCCCTCCATCTTCAGCTTAATCTTGATGTTTCTCTCCCAGTATGTTTATTGTGTCGTACTAATATAATATGCCAAAACAAATATAATAAAACACATTAGACTGTAAGACTCTACTGTTCTTGTTCAAAAGTCCAAAAGTAGTCAAATAAAGTACATTCATCCATATTAAAACGTGCCTGTCACGAATCTGGTCTGCACTTCCGTTCACTCACCACTAGAGGTCACCCGCTTATCACATGGACTCTGGCACTTTGGATACTGTTCACCGATCGTCGACCCACGCTTGTCTCTGTTTACTCTTTGTCTCGACCATGTTATACCTGTTTGCCATTGTTTGACCCTGCCTGTTATGACCACGTCTCTGCTCAATAAAAGTCTGCAGATGGATCCGCACGTCTCACGTCTCGTCAGCCCCGTAACAGAGCCTCACACGGCTCCGGGAGGTGAATAAAGGCCTCCTGTAGCGAAATGATGCAGTTTTGTAAGAAAAATATCCATATTTAAAACGTTATAAACACCTATCTTTCACTTCTACTAACTGTCGTAGGCGGAAGCCATTCCGGCAGACATTGGCATAAATTTTCGAGGGGGACAATAAACATCAAATTTCTCAAGAGCAATTTTTGAATGGGACACAAATAATAAAATTGTACTTGTAAGGATATGTATACACAGAGGAAAGCCTTACTACTATTAATGCAGTAGGGAGACCATGCCAAATTAGACAACTTCAAACTGTTGTGGTCGTACAGCAACAGCGGTCATGTCCATTGTAGACATTACTATTCGTCACAGTGTTGCCAAGTCTGCAGTTTTCCCATGGAATTGGGCTACTTTATCACTGTTGCCGCGGGTTGTTTTTCATGTCCGCGGTTGAAGCGACCCCAATAACGTGTATTTTACCACCTGGAACACAATTTTTACCAGGGGACCCCCTCGAAACCCGGTTATTTGGGCTAGTTTTGAGTAGCAATTGGGCGGGTTTTGTTGTGAAAACCTGGCAATCCTTTCCATAAACCAGGTAACGTTATTATTGCTAACATAGCGGACTCATCGAAAAATACATTGGCATCATCTGTATTAAAGAGAAAACAATCACTTCATCCAATGTTTAAGTGAATAAAATAGCCTTGACAGCCTTACTTACTGGAGTTCCACAACTATTGACTTTGTTCTCTCTCACCAGACTTCTGTGTGTAGGTGATGTAAAAGAGGAAAGCAGGCATTTGGACAAAAGCACTGTGAGGCAAGGGAGAGGGCAACTCAAAATGTTTCTAAACTTAAAACACATTTTTTCCCCGTTTGTGTTGTTTTATTACTTACACAATTATTTAAAGTATACGCACAGCATTGTTTTTAATAATATTTTTAGAGGGGACAACCCTAACAATTAATAATAATAAAAAGTAGGGTACAACGGGGCTAAAGAGGCCCCGTGGTAAAAGGTGCCTTTGATATTATTTTTATCTAAACCACTAGATGACAGAAAAATGTGGCGTAGCACTTTCCAAAACATTCGCTTTTCAAGATGCACGTGCAGATTTGTCTGATCTTTGACACGATCGCGCGCAGCAGTGCAAAGTTGATTCTGTGCTTTCTTGTATCAATACCGTGTGCCTTTTACCCCGTGCTGGTGAGCCTTTTACCCCATGTGTGGGGTAAAAGGCCCCTCTTGCTACCTCATACGATTTGTAAACAAAATAAACAACTTGAATGATTTATTTTCACAAAATCTGTTGCTACATTAATGTTCAATACAACGTATATATTTTTTCTGCAATTATACATTTTAGGCGCAGTGGATAGCACATTTTTCTTAAGGTGGGCCTTTAGCCCCGTTGTACCCTAATAAATATATTTATTTAACTTGGTGTCATTTATAATATTGCTATATGATATGATATATATATATATATATATATATATAAAATATAATATATGTGTGTGTGTGTGTGTTACCCTGGTTCAGTCTTAAGTCACTGGAGTATATTTGTAGCAATAGCCAAAAATACATTGTATGGGTCAAAATTGTAAAAAAATGTTTAAGGCAAAAATCATTAGGATTTTTTGTTCCATGAAGATACTTTGTAAATTGCTTACCGTAAATATATAAAAACTTGATTTTTGATTAGTAATATGCATTGCTAAGAACTTCATTTGGACAACTTTAAAAGCGATTTTCTCTGTATTTTGATTATTTGCACCCTCAGATTCCAGATTTTCAAATAGTTGTATCTCGGCCAAATATTGTCCGATCCTAACAAACCATACATCAATGGAAAGCTTATTTATTCAGCTTTCAGATGATATATTTTGAAAAATTGACACTTAAGACTGTTTTTTTGGTCCAGGGTCACATATATATACTTTAATCCTTTTTTTTATTATTTATTTTTTTTTGACTCAAGAGAACCACTGGCATTTTGTCGAACAGTAATATTGATGGTTGTGGACATCCTTATGATTGCTGATTGATGTTACCATTAGCTCCACCCACTTTTGGCCACTTGTGTGTGCATTTTGGTGTATGAGTATGTGCGTGTATGTAAATCAGTCTCAGTTTTTTCTCAAGGTTAACACTGGCAGCAACCGTTTATGAAAACGAAATTGAACAAATGTAAAGCAAGATGACTTTGTATGGATTTTTAATGAGCATATTCTAATGTTTTCTGAAATGTTGTGTTTATGTTTGTGTCCACAGGTTTGATTATCAAGAGCTGCTTCACAACTCCAGTTTTTGCCTCGTTCCTCGGGGCAGACGGCTCGGGTCCTTCCGCTTTCTAGAGGCCCTGCAGGTTGGTGATTCTGAAGTTTGCTTGTCTAAAACTCTGTCACGCCATGCTTCCTTTCATAACAGGTGTTTTGATGGGCCTGAATGTTTTTAGGGCTCAGACGTTTGGAGCCCTGAGGTTGCACTATCGAGACGTAGAGGTTATTGATATTGACATTCTGTCATCATTTCAAAAACACCCAGAGAAGACTCTTATACTGAAGAGGAGAGGTGAAGAAATCTATTAATAAACCCCTCTCTCTCTCTCTCTCTCTCTCTCTCTCTCTGTGGTTATTCATTAGTTGTGTTCTCAGTCTCTACTGTTGGTTTCGTAAGGAGAATCAACTAATGATGCAGTCAAAAGTCCGGCAATTTTACATCTTATTTTCTTGTAGGAAAAAATACAGCCCACTGTCTCTACCAACATAACTTTTGAGCATTGTATTATATTTTGATGTTCATGATATTAATTAAGTAATCATTTAAATCTAATTTTGAGATGTTGAGCTGTTGTGTGAATAGTGAAGTTTGTGAAAAGCATACAAATCAATAACACCTATGGGCAGTGATGCTGAACGCATGCATGAGATGAAACTTCAGCTGAATATTAATAACTTACTGCCTTAATGCAGGAGCTGTCAGTGCTGCACATGCAGGATTCTAAGATGAACAGAGAGTTGCGTAATACATAGCATTATGAATAAATATTTATTTGGAACATTATAAAGTTTACAGTAAGTTTTGATAAATTTAATGAATCCTAGATAAATACCATATGTTTATGTTTAAAGAATTTTGGTACTTGGTGTAAATATTCAGATTTACTGAATATTCATAGAGAGAGAGAGAGAGAGAGAGAGAGTTTTATGTTTTTTAGAAGTCATTCAAGGCTATGTTTATTTTATCAAAATTACAGTAAAATAGTAATATTATAAAATATTACTTTGATAACTATTCTCTAAATTACATACTTTAAAATGTAATTTATTACTGTGATGGACAAGCTGAATTTTCAGCATCATTACTCCAGTTTTCAGTGTCACATGATCCTTCAGAAATCATTCTAATATGCTGATTTGCTGCTTAAAAAAAAAAAAAAAAAAATCATATTATCGCAGTTAAAATGGTTGTGATGCTTAATGCTTTTGTGGAAATCAGGATTTTTTTCAGGATTTTTGATAAGTAGGAAGTTCAAAAGAACAGCATTTATTTTAATTATAGATGCCTTGTAACAGTGTAAAAATCTTTAGTCACTTCTAAATTATTGCATTTAATAAAAAGATACCAAAAACACACCCTTCCAGCTAAATATGACAAAAGCAAGGCTTTAAATGATAAACCAATAGACTTAAAAAAAAAAAAAAACATGATACTTGTTGTTGGCTGCAGGCAGACGAGGAGAGGAGAGTGGACCTAAATGCAGCTTAGAGTTTATTTAGTTAAAATAACAATGGTGACAACAAGGAATCCAAATGAAGAAAGCAAATGCAACAGCAAAGACAGTAACCACCAATGAACAGGAGTTAAATACACAGACCGAGCCAAACTAGAGACAGGTGGGGAACATAATTAGCAACTATGGCAAACAATGAAAACATACTAGAAATCATCTGAAATCGTATACTTCTCTACTATATAGGCAAAGAACTGTATGTGACAAGTAAAGTGTGTTTGAAAATATGTAAATACTTTTAAAATAAGTACAGGTGCATCTCAATAAATTAGAATGTCATGGAAAAGTTCATTTATTTCAGTAATTCAACTCAAATTGTGAAACTTAAATTAAATGCACACAGACTGAAGTAGTTTAAGTCTTTGGTTCTTTTGATTGTGATGATTTTGGCTCACATTTAACAAAAACCCTCATTAGAAAAGAAAACCCAAATTAGAATATGGTGACATGCCAATCAGCTAATCAACTCAAAACATCTGCAAAGGTTTCCTGAGCCTTCAAAATGGTCTCTCAATTTGGTTCACTAGGCTACACAATCATGGTGAAGACTACTGATATGACAATCATTGACACCCTTCACAAGGAGGGTAAGCCACAAACATTCATTGCCAGAAGCTGGCTGTTCACAGAGTGCTGTATCCAAGCATGTTAACAAAAAGTTGAGTGGAGGGAAAAAGTGTGGAAGAAAAAGATGCACAACCAACCGAGAGAACCGCAGCCTTATGAAGATTGTCAAGCAAAATCGATTCAAGAATTTGGGTGAACTTCACAAGGAATGGACTGAGGCTGGGGTCAAGGCATCAAGAGCCACCACACACAGACGTGTCAAGGAATTTGGCTACAGTTGTCGTATTCCTCTTGTTAAGCCACTCCTGAACCACAGACAACGTCAGAGGCCGTCTTACCTGGGCTAAGGAGAAGAAGAACTGGACTGTTGCCCAGTGGTCCAAAGTCCTCTTTTCAGATGAGAGCAAGTTTTGTATTTCATTTGGAAACCAAGGTCCTAGAGTCTGGAGGAAGGGTGGAGAAGCTCATAGCCCAAGTTGCTTGAAGTCCAGTGTTAATTTTCCACAGTCTGTGATGATTTGGGGTGCAATGTCATCTGCTGGTGTTGGTCCATTGTGTTTTTTGAAAACCAAAGTCACTGCACCCGTTTACCAAGAAATTTAGGAGCACTTCATGCTTCCTTCTGCTGACCAGCTTTTTAAAGATGCTGATTTCATTTTCCAGCAGGATTTGGCACCTGCCCACATTGCCAAAAGCACCAAAAGTTAAATGACCATAGTGTTGGTGTGCTTTACTGGCCAGCAAACTCACCAGACCTGAACCCCATAGAGAATCTATGGGGTATTGTCAAGAGGAAGATGAGAAACAAGAGACCAAAAATGCAGATGAGCTGAAGGCCACTGTCAAAGAAACCTGGGCTTCCATACCACCTCAGCAGTGCCACAAACTGATCACCTCCATGCCACGCCGAATTGAGGAAAAGGAGCCCCTACCAAATATTGAGTACATATACAGTAAATGAACATACTTTCCAGAAGGCCAACCATTCACTAAAAATGTTTTTTTTTTTTTTTTTTTTATTGGTCTTATGAAGTATTCTAATTTGTTGAGATAGTGAATTGGTGAGTTTTTGTTAAATGTGAGCCAAAATCATCACAATTAAAAGAACCAAAGACTTAAACTACTTCAGTCTGTGTGTATTGAATTTATTTAATACACGAGTTTCACAATTTGAGTTGAATTACTGAAATAAATGAACTTTTCCACAACATTAATTTATTGAGATGCACCTGTGTGTATATATATATATATATATTAGGGGTGGCACGGTACACAGATGTCACGGTTCGGTACGTACCTCGGTTCGGGAGTCACGGTTCGATATGATTTCGGTACAACAGAAAAAAAAAAAGAAGAGAAATCTACTGTGCTCTGTTTCTTTTCATTTATTTTGAATAGACAGTAGTGCAACTAATTTTTTTTTCCATCTAGATGTGAAAATACTAAATATTATTACATGTTATATAAAATCAGTTTTTTTTTTTCATTGTGAGTGTACACAAATCAAAGCAGACCTTTATACAGTGATTATTAATAAGACACTAAGTGTTTAAAGCTGATTATGCTAGTATAAGGAAACAGTTGAAGTGATCGCTCCGGAGCGCGTGCACACACACACACACACACAACACATCAGTTCCAGCATTGATAACTTGACAGCGCAGTTGGCACTTTATCAAAATAAAATACAGTGAGCCAAATATCAGCGCGTGTGCCTGTGTGTCACCGTTGGAATGCGACTGAAGTACAAAGGCTATAATTTACATAATAAATAATAGTTTAGCATTCAGATACCTTACATTGCAAATATGGAAATATTATGAAACTTTTGGATTTGTGCCGAATGAGAGAGATAGAATGCACGAGCACAAAGCTCCATTTCGCAAACAGTTGAGTGCGCAAGCCTTTAAAGTATACTCCTTTGTCAGACTATGTGAGAGATGCGTTCAGAATCAGCACATGGTCACTGTCTAGTGGGCTTTGTTTTCAAGTGCGCAACTCATGGCATATGCTATTCTTCTGCTGGCGCTGACGGTTATCAAACAGCGTTGCATTACTGCGGACGTCCCTTTCTGAATTGGGGGTGATTTGCCTGTATTCGTCGTAAGGCCTCATGCACCGAACCGAGATGTCCGTACCGTGACGGTTCGGTACGAATACATGTACCGTGCCACCCCTAATATATATATATATATATATATTAGTGGTGTCAAAATTAGCGCGTTAACGGAGGCGATTCATTTTTTCAGTTTAACACGTTAAAAATATTTAACGCAATTAACGCAGGGGCATGGCTAGGTTTGGCAGCCCCACTCACAACTGCTAAAGAATTGAGTTTATTCAGACGCAGAACGTCTTTGTGAGCACATCAAGCGGGACACTTTTCTGACGCGTGCTCCAACTTCACCTCAGCGTCAGGCATGAGTCAAATGAGCGTGGAAACATTACCGGAGACTAGGAGCTTCAGTAGAACAACAGTGAACTGGGTCAGATCAGATGTTGTCAGGCCATATGTCAGTAAAAACTAATCTTCCTGTCCTGCCAGCCGTTATACTGTACTCGTAGCGCGTGCTCTTCAAGTGCACTCTGTATTAGGCTATGGGAAGCCAAACAACCCAAAAGTGGGACGAAACAGTGCGGTATTAAAGAGTTTGCGCAAGGCGCGAACGCGACCGACTCTACATCGCAGGGAGGACGTGTTTGCATTTTTCTCTGCATGTTAACATAATGAAGATCAGTATTAAGTTATTACATTTCTTTTGCTTATTATCTTTCATATTACGACATTAACAGTTGTTTAAACTGGGTGAGCTGGGTAGATTACTTACAAATTGTAATCCGTTACTGATTCCAAATTACATAACAAAAAATGTAGTCAGTAACGTAATCCATTACATTACACATTTTAGGTATAATATAATCAGATTACTTTTAGATTACCTTTGGATTACTTTTACACCTGAATAATGATGACTAGTCTATGTGTGAATGTCCACAAAATTGGACTTTCTGAGTGTATATAAGCGGTAGACTATTTTAAAAAGGAAAATTTAAAAGATAAAAAAGAGGAATTAGAGAGAATCAATAAATGATGAATAATTTATTGTTATTGTGTGAATAATATGTAATCATGTAATCAATAAAAAAGTAAATGTAGTCTGATTATGAGTATTTTAAAATGTAACTTACTCTAATTACAAGTACTTAATTTTTGGAATCTGATTACGTAATGCAGATTACATGTAATCAATTACTACCCAGCTCTGCCTATATATAATAGTCTATATAATAAGACTTTAATAAATTTACAATACCATAGTCCTCTTGAGGAGCACACCCAGCTTCTAGTATATATGTTTTTTTTATTTTGTACCTAGTTGTTATTGTTGTTGTCGTCAAGTTCTACATTCAGCACAAATTTGCAGATATGTACCATTTAAAATTTGAACTATTATTAAATAGGATATAGGTATGTGACCCTGGACCAAAAAAACAGTCATAAGGGTACTTATTTTTTTTTATTATTTTTTTTTTAAATAGAGATTTATACTTCATCTGAAAGCTGAATGTATTGTTGGCTATTGCTGCAAACATACCCGTTTTTGTGGTCCAGGGTTATATATATGGGAATTTTTTTTTTTTTTTTGTCTCTAAAGACCAGGGAACGTCCAAGGTAATGTTATTTAACTTTAACACTACAATTTTTTATAGCCTAATGGTTATGTTTGTAAGGCTTTTCTCTACACTTCATATTAAATAAATAAATAAAATTTAATTAATTAATTTAAAAATACTCTTTCAAAATTGGGGACAGTGTATGTAAATTAAATATGATGTATTTTGAATTTTGCACTGCATTGTGTTTTAGGGTTATCAGAAAACATATGAAAATTAACCATGATTTTATTACAAATGTAAAATTTACTTAAAATATGCCTTCATGAATGAAACCATAAAACATTTTAATTCTAAGAAGGCAATGGAAGTTTCTGCTTTGAACATGTAGCAACTAAATTTAGCCTATATGTGCTTCAAAGTAGCTAACACTACTGTTAATGTCATAATATGAGAGATATTAAGCATAATGTAATAACTTAATACTGATCTTCATTATGTTAATGTGCAGGGAAAAACACAAACTTCTCATGTTCGCGCTGTGCTGTTAACTGATCGGTGAGATTAGTTAGTTCGCGCCGCGCTGTCAGTTCGGTGGCCCTAGCAAACACATCCTCCCTGCGCTGTCAAGTCAGTCTCTTTAATACCGCGCTGTTTCGTCCCACTTTTGGGTTGTTTGGTGTCCCATATTAGGCTATATTAAAGTGCTGTATCATATTCAAACCCAAATGAAACTACGAGTATGCAATGATGTAGTTTTGTCGTCAGTTAAGTCATGAAGTTACAAAAGAAGGTGATTAAAGCTGCCTTAAAATTGTGCATGCAAGTATTTATTATTTATGAGCAGAGGTGGGGGACTCGAGTCACATGACTTGACTCGAGTCTGACTCGAGTCGCAAATTTAAGGACTTGTGACTTGCTTGACTAAATAAAGAAAATGACTTGACTTGACTTGGACTTGAGATCCAGTGACTTGAGACTTGACTTGACTTGACCTTCATGACTCGGCAGGACTTTACTTTATAACAACTAATTATTATTATAAATCATTGCAAGTGCGACATAATTTGGTAAACAAAACGCAAGCCGCTGAACCAGCGGCAGAAGTGATCCGAGTCTGCGCAGTTCATGACACTGTGCACGAGCGCAGGAACACAGCGCGCCAAATAGAGGGAGCAAGAGATCTCGCGATGTTTGGATTAACACTCTTCCAAACTATATGCATTTGCAAAGCCAGGACGTCACCACCAGTGTTGCCAATTTAGCGACTTTGTCGCTAGATTTAGCGACTTTTCAGACCCCCCTAGCGACTTTTTTCCAAAAAAGCGACTAGCGACAAATCTAGCGACTTCTTGGACAAACCTTAGCGAGTCTCTGTGATCGCTGGTACTGCCGCAACGGCGCGAGGTCAGGGTGCACGCACCTCTTTCTCTGCATCTGCTCTGTTCAGCGAGCGGCTGAGAGGAGCAGCGCGTTCAGTTAAAACAGATACTATGTTGCTTCTCTAATTTTACATGCAAATATAGCCAAAATCACAGAACAGGAATTGTCTCTGTCTTGTCTTATCTTGTGTGTATTATTTTATTTGATCAGACGACGGCTCAATTATAAAATAGGATTTTTGTGCAGAGTAACTTCTTGGAAGGGAGAGCTGGTTATGTAGTCTTAAAGGGCTGCATTTCAGTCACTATTTCATATTTATCCCGTTGATTGACAACAGAAACAGTAAAATATATAAAGGAAAACAGTTTTATTGAGAATTTAGCTGCATTAAAATACAGTATGAGCACAGAGAGACAAACAAATGTAAAAGGCAATATGACGTGATGACGTCACGAATATGCTAATTAGCGTGTGACGTCATCTAGCGACATTTAGCGACTTTTCAAACTGGCTTTAGCTACTTTCCATCGAAAGAAGTTGGCAACACTGGTCACCACTTCATGAAGGCAATGTATGTAAGCTTGTTCGTTAGTTGAAAACAGCATTGGTCTTAAATTCAGTTTAGGTCTGTCATTAAATTAAAGTGATTATAAATTATTAATCTCGTGTTTGTAATTAACGACGTCAAACTTTAATTTCGCTGGCGTTTCGCCTCTCAAAACAGTGCTTTAGTGTCAAGTATCCCTCTTTGTAAATCAATAGGCTAAGTTATATGGAATTGTACCACGGAAACCAGTGTTTTCGATTAGTGATATTTCTCTTGAACCCAAAATCCAAGACATGTTGTCAAAATGGCCTTAGTATGAGTTTTTATATTTATAATATACGATATAGTAATATTTTCAGCGCGGCTGCCAACAGTTCCGTTGAGCCCACAGCTAGAGTTACGCGCGTCTCTAAGCAACACACTGAATACTGAACGAATCCAGGGATTTGAACGAATCGGTTGAGTGATTCAGTGGCCCATTCTGCTTGTTCATGAACGAATCAATTTTGAATGAATCAGTTCAATGAACGCTTCTGTGATAAAGCAGTGATTTGCCACCACTTACTGGTGGCATTAATGTCGAGAGTAGGCCTATCATTTCATTTCATATTTCTATATTCAATTTTTAATTATTTTTTCCCCAACAGAACAAACAGAAAACAAAAACGAAACAAAACAAAAAGCTTAGGCAGACCTTAAATGCACAGCTGTCAATTTAGTTCTTATTAAGATAAAATCAAAGAAATCGATAAGTTACAGGGGAAGATACATAAACATTAACAGTAATAGGCTTCTTGTTTTGAGCCATGATGACAATAGTTTTCAAGAACAATGTAGGCAATCATGCAAAGTGAAAGAAACAGTCCAAATAGGGTGTCTATATCCGATGAAAAATTTGGGTCCATTTTATTTCTGATATAAGGGGTGATTTGTAGTCAGCATATTATTTTAAATTGAATAGCATGTTTTGTTACACACTGAAATTCTTTAGCGTGCTCGAGACTGAATCCCAGTCTTCACTGGAGATATTTAGTGCAAAATCATCTCCTAGGATGGTCAAACTCAATATAACATAAATATGAGATACATATTTTTATCTTGTATTTTTAAAAATACTCTTTCAAAATTGGGGACAGTGTATGTAAATTAAATATGATGTATTTTGAATTTTGCACTGCATTGTGTTTTAGGGTTATCAGAAAACATATGAAAATTAACCATGATTTTATTACAAATGTAAAATTTACTTAAAATATGCCTTCATGAATGAAACCATAAAACATTTTAATTCTAAGAAGGCAATGGAAGTTTCTGCTTTGAACATGTAGCAACTAAATTTAGCCTATATGTGCTTCAAAGTAGCTAACACTACTGTTAATGTCATAATATGAGAGATATTAAGCATAATGTAATAACTTAATACTGATCTTCATTATGTTAATGTGCAGGGAAAACACAAACTTCTCATGTTCGCTGTGCTGTTAACTGATCGGTGAGATTAGTTAGTTCGCGCCGCGCTGTCAGTTCGGTGGCCCTAGCAAACACATCCTCCCTGCGCTGTCAAGTCAGTCTCTTTAATACCGCGCTGTTTCGTCCCACTTTTGGGTTGTTTGGTGTCCCATATTAGGCTATATTAAAGTGCTGTATCATATTCAAACCCAAATGAAACTACGAGTATGCAATGATGTAGTTTTGTCGTCAGTTAAGTCATGAAGTTACAAAAGAAGGCGATTAAAGCTGCCTTAAAATTGTGCATGCAAGTATTTATTATTTATGAGCAGAGGTGGGGGACTCGAGTCACATGACTTGACTCGAGTCTGACTCGAGTCGCAAATTTAAGGACTTGTGACTTGCTTGACTAAATAAAGAAAATGACTTGACTTGACTTGGACTTGAGATCCAGTGACTTGAGACTTGACTTGACTTGACCTTCATGACTCGGCAGGACTTGACTTTATAACAACTAATTATTATTATAAATCATTGCAAGTGCGACATAATTTGGTAAACAAAACGCAAGCCGCTGAACCAGCGGCAGAAGTGATCCAGTCTGCGCAGTTCATGACACTGTGCACGAGCGCAGGAACACAGCGCCAAATAGAGGGAGCAAGAGATCTCGCGATGTTTGGATTAACACTCTTCCAAACTATATGCATTTGCAAAGCCAGGACGTCACCACCAGTGTTGCCAATTTAGCGACTTTGTCGCTAGATTTAGCGACTTTTCAGACCCCCCTAGCGACTTTTTCCAAAAGCGACTAGCGACAAATCTAGCGACTTCTTGGACAAACCTTAGCGAGTCTCTGTGATCGCTGGTACTGCCGCAACGGCGCGAGGTCAGGGTGCACGCACCTCTTTCTCTGCATCTGCTCTGTTCAGCGAGCGGCTGAGAGGAGCAGCGTTCAGTTAAAACAGATACTATGTTGCTTCTCTAATTTTACATGCAAATATAGCCAAAATCACAGAACAGGAATTGTCTCTGTCTTGTCTTATCTTGTGTGTATTATTTTATTTGATCAGACGACGGCTCAATTATAAAATAGGATTTTTGTGCAGAGTAACTTCTTGGAAGGGAGAGCTGGTTATGTAGTCTTAAAGGGCTGCATTTCAGTCACTATTTCATATTTATCCGTTGATTGACAACAGAAACAGTAAAATATATAAAGGAAAACAGTTTTATTGAGAATTTAGCTGCATTAAAATACAGTATGAGCACAGAGAGACAAACAAATGTAAAAGGCAATATGACGTGATGACGTCACGAATATGCTAATTAGCGTGTGACGTCATCTAGCGACATTTAGCGACTTTTCAAACTGGCTTTAGCTACTTTCCATCGAAAGAAGTTGGCAACACTGGTCACCACTTCATGAAGGCAATGTATGTAAGCTTGTTCGTTAGTTGAAAACAGCATTGGTCTTAAATTCAGTTTAGGTCTGTCATTAAATTAAAGTGATTATAAATTATTAATCTCGTGTTTGTAATTAACGACGTCAAACTTTAATTTCGCTGGCGTTTCGCCTCTCAAAACAGTGCTTTAGTGTCAAGTATCCTCTTTGTAAATCAATAGGCTAAGTTATATGGAATTGTACCACGGAAACCAGTGTTTTCGATTAGTGATATTTCTCTTGAACCCAAAATCCAAGACATGTTGTCAAAATGGCCTTAGTTAAGTTTTTATATTTATAATATACGATATAGTAATATTTTCAGCGCGGCTGCCAACAGTTCCGTTGAGCCCACAGCTAGAGTTACGCGCGTCTCTAAGCAACACACTGAATACTGAACGAATCCAGGGATTTGAACGAATCGGTTGAGTGATTCAGTGGCCCATTCTTGCTTGTTCATGAACGAATCAATTTTGAATGAATCAGTTCAATGAACGCTTCTGTGATAAAGCAGTGATTTGCCACCACTTACTGGTGGCATTAATGTCGTAGAGTAGGCCTATCATTTCATTTCATATTTCTATATTCAATTTTTTAAATTATTTTTTTCCCCAACAGAACAAACAGAAAACAAAAACGAAACAAAACAAAAAGCTTAGGCAGACCTTAAATGCACAGCTGTCAATTTAGTTCTTATTAAGATAAAATCAAAGAAATCGATAAGTTACAGGGGAAGATACATAAACATTAACAGTAATAGGCTTCTTGTTTTGAGCCATGATGACAATAGTTTTCAAGAACAATGTAGGCAATCATGCAAAGTGAAAGAAACAGTCCAAATAGGGTGTCTATATCCGATGAAAAATTTGGGTCCATTTTATTTCTGATATAAGGGGTGATTTGTAGTCAGCATATTATTTTAAATTGAATAGCATGTTTTGTTACACACTGAAATTCTTTAGCGTGCTCCGAGACTGAATCCCAGGCTTCACTGGAGATATTTAGTGCAAAATCATCTCCTAGGATGGTCAAACTCAATATAACATAAATATGAGATACATATTTTTATCTTGTATTTTTATCAATATTTTCTCAATTACAGACTTATCAGTATACAAAGTAGTATTTTGCCTATTTTCAAAATGTTATATTTAAAACATTATTATTTAAAATGTATAATTAAAAAAGTTAATTTCTGAGGAAAAATGAATAAGGTTGTGTGGCAAAAATATATTTGTTCCTGTTTGATACTGTGACTTGACTTGACCCTTATCAGGGCTCGACTTGACTTGCTTGAGGTGAGCCACTGACTTGACTTGACTTGCTTGATTTGTTTGTACTGTGACTTGAGACTTGCTTGAGACTTGATGGTAGGGCCTTGAGACTTGCTTGAGACTTGAACATGTGTGACTTGCCCCCACCTCTGTTTATGAGTCACATTTAAAGCAGTGTCAGATCCACATCAAGTTCAGCAGCGGCAGTTTTTAAAGTAGCAGCAGCTGCTGTGATGTCCGTTAATCAAAGAACAAAATTAAAAAGAGGATATCAATATCTTCTGTAGTTTTAAGCTTTATCTTTATTTAATTTAGAATTTAGTGTTTGATAACTTTATTAAATTAGGCTATATTTTCTTGCTGAAGGGCACAGGTATAGGCTATATGACATTTATTATAATGGGTTTATGTGAAGATTGTTTTAAATTCATGTAAATTAGAAGTAATTTTTGAAAGTTTAATAAATGTTAAATTGATAGCTCTCAATTATATTGATTTTATTAATGTTGAATGGCTATAATGGTTAAATGGTTAAATATAGGAAAAATGGTTAAATATTAGGGGGAAAAATATAGAGACACAAGTGATACTTGCCTTCAGTCATCAAAAAGATGGCAATAAACAAATATTAAAAATATACTTTAAGTTGTTTCTACATTAATTTGAAGATTGAATATGAAATTATTGCAATATAAAAGTATAATTAAAAACTTTAAATGTCAGGTGGGATTAATCGCAATTAATTTCAGAATTTTTTTATTAATTAGTTTTTTTTTTTAAATCGATTGACAGCACTAATATATATATATATATATATATATATATATACTTTACAAGAAATGTTCCATCCTCTAATAAGTAAAGAGTTGCATAAAATCAGTAAGTGAATTAATAAAAATGTGTCCACATGCTGAAACGCTTCTCTGTCTCATCTTTAGCCTGTCATAACCGATATTGTCAGTCAGGTATGGGAGGTAAAGACAGGGTGTTTGACTTTCCTCAGTATTTTTCACATCTCTCCAGCAGTTGTGTGAGGCTCCCTGTGTTGTGCTCTCTGATGGGAGCACTTTGAAAAGAGACATCAAAAGGCTTTTAGATGATGGTGCATGTGGGGCAGTCCTTCTGTTGTCAACCATCTGCATTTAAACATGGAGGAATTGGAGTCAGGACTGTGTGTGTGTGTGTGTGTGTGTGTGTGTGTGTGGAAGAAGGAAGGTGTCTGTGTGAAAGGTCAGGTGGGATTACCAAAGCTGTGGTCTCTGCTTCACTCCAGATATCTGGCACAAACCTCCTTAAGTCTTTCATATGACTGTCACCTTTGAATGCTGGACGGTGAGGTACGGTCTGGAATATATGAACAGTCTCTACCAAAATACTACCTGCCTCCCTGAAGACCAATTATACAAATCTATCATTTTAATGCCGGATAAATAGTTTTATTAGGGTGTGTGTAATTATTTTGTTTATTTAAATTCACTATAGTCTTACTTTTCATACAAATCTTTCATTTCATCTGCCTCTGAGAGCAAACATGACAATACAATCTCAGGTCTCCATATAATCATATAATCTGCTTGTGCCCCACAGAGGTTTATCAAAAAATCAAATTATCTGAAATTATACGAAATTGATCATTCATACAATAGTTGCATTTAAGTTCAAAGATTTATTTGTCAATACATCCTCAACATTACAACATTCCGCATTATGGTACTTTCTGACAATGTTTTCATAAATCCTATTTTATTTATTTATTTATTTGTTTGTTTGTTTGTTTGTTTAGTAAGTATTGTAGAAGGATTCAAATTATCTAAATCTTCTATCATGTTGGTTATTAATTCAGTTTTACCCTCCACTGAATATCATAATAGTTTGTTTTGTTTTGTTTTGTTTTCATTTAATTTAATTTACTAAATTCAGACTTTAGGAAAATCCGTTTTTTTTTTTAATTCATTCATTTTTTTTTTATTAATATATACTGAAATAAAAATACAAGTAAAAGGGTGAGGGGATCTATTTAATTTATTTATTCATTCAAAAAATAATAAACAAACATTCATCTTGCTTTTTCGTTTTTTGCCCCTTTTTGCACAGATCAAACTCAGTTCCGCACAGCAGAATAATGTAATTTATATATATATATATATATATATATAATATACATTGTATATAAAATAATTACCTGGTGACATTGTACATTATTAGGTTCACGCATCATGTTATTATTAATAAACTTTTAAACATTTTGCGAAGCAAAAGTGGGTGTCATTCACATAATACTTAATTGCAGTAATCAAAGGCAGTTGTTTAGCCAACAAACTGACCATTACAGTAGTGTGCTATAAATGTCTGCCATATTAAAATGCTATAACAATAAAAAAAAAATTTTTTTTAAAAACATTCTTATGTGTTTAAACAAGTTCCTGTTACTGGCAAACAGTGTTTCTGAGGTTTTGTTATGGTATTGCTGATGCTAATGTTTAACATCTGAAAAATAAAGCTCATCCATCTCCTCTACTGCATATTAACATTTTTGAAAGTATATTTTGTATGTGTGTGTTTATTTGGATCAGGCGTTTATTTTCAGTGTTGAGCACTAATAGTTATTTTCTCCACCAAAAAGTTTAGTAAACATGGATGTCCTTTTCCTTCAAGTGTGACTGATTTTGAGGGGAGTACAAAATAATATGGAGGAACATGCTTTTCTTGAATTGTCCTTTATCTTTTTAAATAAGGAGTTCAGAGTGCTATGAAACATACTGTACTGTTCAGAAAAAATAAAAATAAATAAATAAAAACTCTTTAACAACTGTACCCTACAATCAGAATAATATGGAAATAGGCAATGCACTTCAGTTCTTAAACACCAGAGGAAGATATTATTATACCAGTCATATAAATAGTGAAGGAACGTAGCCAATCATTGTGCAGTTTCTGGTTCTTCACATTTAAAAAGTGTTGCTTGGTTTTATTTTTTAACAAGATCCCTAGTCATGTCAGTCTGACCTTAGTCAGTTCCAAGTTTCAGCACATGTTGCTTTGAGATTCTGTCACAATGTCATATTGGCATCAACATAAAATTTGGTCCACTTTGCAGCTTATTATGGAAAGAACCAACCAATTTGACAAGAAGAAACCATCTGACTGGTTTGGAAATCACTTCACAATGTTAGAGGGTTAAAAATTATCATAAAAATATGTGACTCTTGTGGTGGAAGAAACCATAATTAACACCATACAGATGCATTTAAATAAATAAATTTTACAGCATTTATGTACCTTTATTAAAGGAATAGTCTACCCAAAAAAAGTAAATTCTGCCATACTACGCACATAGTTTCAAACCTGTATGATTTTCTGTTTTCTGTGGAACATAAAATCTTTTGTGAAGAATGTTGGTAACCACAGTTTCATTTCCCATTGACTTCAAGTCAATGGGAACCAAAAATATCTTGTTCACAAACAGAAAGTCATGCAGGTTTGCAAAATTTGACCGATTTTTTTATTTTATTTTTTATTTATTTATTTTTTTCAAGTGGACTATACCTTTGATGTTTATACAATTATAACTGTTGATTGTTAGTTGAAGTTAGCTCAGGTATATTCAATTTTAAGAACGGGTACAATCTTTAGAATCTGTTAGAAACTACTAGCTATTGGCAAATAAAAAAGCCCATGGAAGAAATAACATTGTTTCAAGGTGTCAGTGTACATTTTGACAACAGTTTATCGATTGAAATGAAGACTGTGAAAGTGTTGTACAGTTGTTGGTGGCAGTTGTGTATAGAGGGCTGAGGATTTGATATATATGTGTGTGTGTGTGTGTGTGTGTCCGTTTTGCAGGCGGCCTGTATTCCTGTGCTGCTGAGTAACGGATGGGAACTGCCCTTCTCGGAGGTCATTGACTGGAGTAAAGCTGCCATCATTGGAGACGAGAGATTATTACTGCAGGTACACACACACACACATTCGCATCAGACTATCAGTGCACTATCCCCCCAAGACACTAAAAAACACATAGTCTTCTTTATAATAATGTAATCGTACAGTAATGGGACCACATTACTGTGTAATCTGTTTTAAACCCTCCATCATTCTTCTTAACAGAAGACTGAAAATCCTGTTTTTTTTTTTACACTTTTTTTTTCTTTCTAAAATGACCACTCACAGCACTGAGAGCTTTAATTAAAAGCTGCTGAAATTCTCATGAGGGAAAAAAAGAAGAGGTTAAGAGGGGTTTTAAAAAATGATATCACACTTTTCCCCAAACTCTTAATCAAGCCAATTCACTATTTCCCCAAATTACAGAAGGGGAAATTAGCCTCCATTTGCAGAGAAAATTGATATCATATTTTAGCATGACACAGTTAATTAGGTTTTTTCTATTTTTTTTATTTTATTTTTTTTTTAAATATCTGACTTTTACAATTTTGCTAGTGGCATCGAAGGCAGTAATGAATGACAGTTTAGGCTCTCTCTCTTTCACACACACACACACACACACACACACAATCGAATACCCACATTTCACCAATGACTGCAATATTTTATTAACCAATTAATTTCATAGTGTAGGACAAATATTTCCAACATTTTTCAGGACACCAAAATACAAAGCAACGTCCTTCTTAAAATTATTTTCATAAAGACCCATTTATGTTGCATAAGAAAACAAAATATTAAGCTCTATATGTGACCCGTGCTGTAAAAATGAGTCGGAATGAGCAAATTTTCAAAAAATTGTTATCTTTATTTTCACATTCTTCATTAAAATACCTTCAAAATGATATATGACCTGTTGGAATAAAAAAATTAAAAAATGACTGAGCTACAACTGTTTTGAAGGCGACAGAGTCAGCAGAATTGATTTTTAGGAAAATTGAGTTAAAGTTTTCTGAAGATTCCAAAGCAAAATCACCAAAGCAACGTTGCATATTTCCCTCCAGTTCTTTTCTTAATAATAATTACTATATTATTAATCACAATATAGATATTTTTTTATTGTATCTTTGTCATTAAAAATAAGAACAAATATGCAAATAAAATGTAGTTTAATCAAGAGCAGCATTAAACATCTTTTAATGTTTGATTAACATTGAGACAAATCTATATTAAGACCTTCTGTAACGCATGGATCAAATACAATGTTTCACTTCAGATATTCCCCCAACCATTAACTAAACATTCATATAAGACATAACAGATTTTGTTTATGTGAATCTCGCCAAGACATATTTTGCAATAATATACTTTATAGGGAGGTCATTGAGAATTTGATATGAATATTCTCAAAGTTGGAATGTTGCGCTTAATTGCAACAATAGACCAACAACTTGTGGTGAGACGCAGCAGCAGTTGTCCAGAAGTGAGCAGAGAAAAAGGTAGGCTACTCCTGTCAGAAAACATACAAAAAAAAAAGATCATTTTAGATGTTTAATTACTATTAGGAGCATTGGGATCACTAGAAGAGGGCTTAATGAACAAATTTTTGTGAAAACCTCAAATTCGACCTACACAGACGTTTTTCTCTTTTTATAGCTCAAAATTAGACCGTGCACATTCTGACTAATTTTGCCAGCAGGGGTCACATTTTATAAAGATACCTTTTTAAAATTGAATAATTGACCTTTATATTGTCATTGTGCCAAAGTAAAAATATATATATATATATTACAATTTTCACTTTGTTTGAAGTCAACAGTGTATCTTTTTTCTATCTATGTTAGATTTATAGACCTTCAAAGTAGATAGATTTTTTTTTTTTAGTAATAGTGTTAAAAAATAAGGCTGTAAAATACTTAGTATAATTTATCATGGTTCCTCACCAGAAAGAAATACAAAAAATGTTAATATAAAAATGTGGTCGATGTGTTAAAGTATGTTGTGTTAAACAATTTTAAAGCCCCATTGAGTCCCTGAACTCTAGTTTGAAAACCTTTTGTGTATGACATGAAAAATTATGTTGCATTTCTTTTAATATGTAAAGTTTATTAATGGTTGTTTTGTGTTCCATTTCTTTGACATATTAGTGTTCAAATGCCACCACAGTTTCGAAGCTGAATAAGCACTTTTACTCCGGAGAGAACTGAGAAAATGTCATGACTGTGAGGCTTAAACTCCATTGTAGGACCTGTAGGCAACTTTAAAGCACACAAATGAAAATGCGCTACACACTACATTAACAGTTTGTCTGTCATATTTTAGATCCGACTGTTTTATTAATATGTCATGGTGTAATTTAAAATTTTATCGAAACACTGGACAGATAAAAGCTATTGAGAGAGTCCAACTCCTGCATTGCTTGTTCATCTTGATAAAATACTGAACATTTTAGGAAAATTGTGGAAAACTCTATCCTGAGTTGGGTAGAATTAGAGACAGCTCAAAGGTTAGACTGTAGAACAAACTGCTAATAACCACTGAAACATCCTGAAAAACGCAAACATAAAGTACAGCTGAATGCAGATCTCTCTCTCTCTCTCTCAGGTTCCATCTATCACCAGGTCTGTGGGTTCAGACAGAATCCTGGCACTTCGGCAGCAGACTCAGCTCCTGTGGGACGCCTACTTCTCCTCCGTCACAAAGATAGTCTTAACCACATTAGAGGTTAGTCCTCACTTAAAGTAGAGAGAGATGTACTGCGTCCAAATGAGTCATGCTGGGGGAAATGTGTGAATGAGGGACTGCCAGCTGCTTGATGTCATTTGTATTGTGTGTGTGTGTGTGTGTGTGTGTGTGTGTGTTTGTTTTGGGGTTTTTTTGCACTTAAAGGGATAGATTAGCCCAAAATGAAATTAAATGGAAACACCATCATCATTTACTCTCTCTCATGTATATAATCTCTCATATATATAATAGTATTTACACCAGTGGACAATAATGTTGTTATGTTTATTTTAGGTGTGCACTTCTTGTTATGTGAACATAATTGCAGTGCACACTTTAATGTAGGCAGGATTTTGATTGGCTGGAAAATAATCACTCTGACAGTCATTGCAACGATAGCTAAATGTATTTAAAACAAACAAAAAAAAAGTCCTAAAAATCACATTTTTAAATACTACTTTTTCACGTTTCAACTGATTTTGTCATCACTCCCGAATACATTGAGATCCAAAAGTCTGCAACCTCTATTGAAAATGCTTCTATTTTCTAATTTAATACAGATATATATATATATATATATATATATATATATATATATATATATATAGAAAACCATTATTTTAGTATCAGGTATTTGTTCTCCAGATTTCTCCATACAATCTCTAGTTTGTCATTTGTCAATTATATACAAATGTATAGGCTACCTATAGAGAAGTACACTTTAGCTTACTTTTAAAAAGAGTAAACTACTAATAAATAATAAACTTTATAATATACTTTAAAATAATATACTTGTGTGTAAACTGAATATAATTGTCACACACATGGACTGTCTGTGTGTGTGTTTTTCTCCCCATGTGCTCCCCGTGGCCTAGTTTCTCCCTCTCGTTGAGTGTCTCATTTGATTCACCTGTGTCCCGTTCATTACCCCTTGTTAAGCCCTGTATTTATAGTGTTGTCTGCCCCTTGATTCCTTTGTCCGGTGTTTTATGTCTAAATTTATGTGCTATGTGTGTCTCCTGTCTTCCTTGTATTATCCCTTTCCTTGGATATTAAAGACTGTGATTCGCATTTTCCTCGTCTCTACATTCCTTGCTCCTCACAGTAGACATTGTGACAGAACACAGGACCAACAAACAGTTATACTGCGTGTTTCCCCTCCGTTTTTGTTTCCGACCCCTTCTCCCATCCAAGATATCTCCTCCTCCTGCTGGAGCAGGGGGAGAGATCGCTCGAGGGCCATACCAGACTGTTTCTGGAAATTGCCCATCTTACCAGCCGGACGACGCACTCTGTGCGTTCTATGGCGCCAGCCTGAACCCCGTGTGCAGAGCACCGTCATCCGAAGATGGCCCTCTAGTGGATTTTGCCGCCTTTGTGGAGTGGATACTGGCGAGAAACGGATCGCCAGTTCCACTCCGGACCCAGAGCCCAGCCCTCCATCACCTCGCTGTGCGGAGCCAAAATCTGAGCCCAACGATGATGGAGAGCCCAAGCCCGCCGCAACCGATGAGCCATAGCCGCACGGAGTGACAGTGCTGAGGATCACAGCAGGGCCGGAGCTGCTGATAACATCAGACCAGGTGTAAGAGCCGGCTACAACGCCCGCCACGAGGGAAAGAGCCGTGAACAGCGAAAGTGTGGAGAGGAGCTCCACCCACTGCGCCATGCTGAGAGTGAGCTTTTTGAGGAACTGGGACTGTGGAACGCAGAAGGGATCCCAACTCGGACTTGTATGCTGACCTGCCCCCTCTCCTCCCTCCTTCGTCGGAGCCCTCTGTCAGTCCTGTTTCCCCATCCAGCCCTGAAAGAGACTCTGTTTCCGAGTCAAGAGATGGCTCTAGCCCCAGACCCAAGATGAGAGAGGGCTCCTGTTCCCGAGTTTAGCCCAGAGAGGGCTCCAGTTCCCGAGTTCGGCCCAGAGAGGGGTTCCGTTCCCAAGTTTAGCCCAGAGAGGGTACCTGTTCCCGAATTAGGCCCAGAGAGGGCTCCCGTTCCCGAGTCTAGCCCCGAGAGGGCACCTTTATTTATATAGCGCTTTTAACAATACAGATTGTGTCAAAGCACTTAGCAGTATCAAATTAGAGGATAGAGTGTCAGTAATGTATAATGATAAGATTAAACACTCAATTTTCAGTTAAAGGCATTTCATTATTGAATTCAGAGATGTCATTGTCTAGCTCAGTTTAGTTTAAATATTATCTGTGCAATCAAATCGGCGATAATAGCTAGAAATTAAGTGTCCCCAACTGAGCAAGCCAGAGGCGACAGCGGCAAGCAACCAAAACTCCCTCTGTGACAGAATGGAGAAAAAAAAACCTTGGGAGAAACCAGGCTCAGTTGGGGGGCCAGTTCTCCTCTGACCAGACGAAACCCGCAGTTCAAAAGTTTATATTTCTATTTTCATTTTGTTGCAATTTCGTGCAAGCTCGTGTCCCCAAGTCCAACACAGAGAGGACTTCCGTTCCCAAGTTCGGCCCAGGGAGGGCTTCTGCTCCTGTTAGCAGAACTGAGAGCCCGGTGGCTCAAAAATGCTCACCCACCCTCCCACTCCTGCCTCCTCCATCGCTGTCGTCTGGCAGCCCCTCTGCTAACCCTCAGCCCACCATCTGTTCAGTGCGAGCACCGCAGGTCTGCCGGTCTCCATCATCGGTGTGGCTAGAGAACCCCTTGCCTCTGCCTCCAGCCTCTGAGCCCCGGACTCTGCCTCAGCCCATCGACCCAGTGGCTCTAACATGCCCCCAAGCTCCCTCCTCTCCACTGTGGCTCATCAGTCCACATTTACTTCCGGCTTCGCTACTGTTCGTACACTCCTGCTTATTGCTCTGCGCTTCGCTCCCTATTTATGTACTTTTCTCAGATTTCTTCAGCATATCAGCACAGTGCTCAAACAACACAGTTTTTAGAAAATCAAGACTCTTTGCCTCCACTGCCAGCAGTTTACATTCCAGAGACGGGAAAACACAGCTGTCTACATTCAAACAGACGGGAAAGAAAATGCCCCTTGTGGAATCTACTTGCTGCATGAACTGCCACAGACTTCTACAAAGGATTGCGGTTCTTGAAACAAAGTTACTTGCTGGACCTCCAAAACAGGTGGAACACACAGCAGATCGTCATTACAGGAACCCCTCAGCATACAGCCGGTGAGTCCTGTGAATCTAGTGAATCTCAACAGTTTATACAAAGTGTAGAGGAACAAGCTGATCGACAGAATAATCGATGGCACAAACAGGGAGCGAGACCCAAAGGCACTCGAGACATCAGATTGTCACGAGTATCTCGTATTGCTGCAGTAGCATCCTCTACCCCAGATATGGCTATGACAAGACTTGTAAACACTGGCATTCTACAACCCCCTATACATCTTGAGAACCGATTTGAAGCATTAATGAATGTGGGTGAGGAATCCCCAAATGTGACAAAACATGGATCGAATCAGCCAGCAGCTAACATCGCTACTAACAGGTCGAGCAGACAGCAGCACTCAGCTCAGAGCGCAGCCGAGTTCAGGACTCTGATAGTGGGTGACTCTATTATCAGAAACATCAGTAGCAGGACTACAACTACATGCTGTTTTCCTCAAGCAACCGTCTCTGATGTGAACAAGGAACTTCGGAACATTCTGATGAAGCACAATACTGCAAATCGAATCATCATCCATGTGGGGAAGAACGATATTCGGAAAGAGCAGTCAGAACTGCTTAAGAAGGATTTCAGTGAACTCTTTGAAACACTTCAAAGACTTGAAGTCCAGTCGTTCATCAGTGGACCACTCCCAGTGAGGGGAACTAACATGTTTTCACGGCTGTTTGGGCTGAATACATGGCTACAAAGAACCTGCAGTACAAAAGGAGTCAACTTCATCGACAGCTTCAATATTTTCTGGGGCCATAGACAACTGTTAAAATGGATGGCTTCCACCCAAACAAACTTGGTGCATTTCTCCCTCCATCATCCTTCAGTGGTGTCTGCCAATCCACTCAGCCATGGCACACACACACCTGGACAGAGTATGAGTGATCACAAGACTTCATGTCAGCTTCAGAGTCATATTGTGGTTGACACATCCCACAAGGACACTGACAACACCACGCAGCCAAAACAAGCTTTCCTCATGGAAACTATCCCGGCTGAGCCCTGCCCACAGAGCTCATTACAAACAGACTGTGACGTACTACAACAGCTCCAAGGCTCAGCACCCAAGGACAACTATCTGGAAAACAGCCAGGGAAGCCAGGACAACATTTCACAGCCACCGGAAACACCAGAGCCCATCTCACCAGACACACTATCCCTCTCTCCAGAATCTCCACTTCTAAGCTTCTCACAGAAAATGGAGGAACTGGTGTATGGTGGGACCAAACTCTCCCACTCTTTCGCTGCAAGCCCCCAGATATCAACTAAAAAACGGCGGGCCCCACAACCACCAAAGACTGCAGGCCCAGCTCTCCCTCCTCCTCCTGTGAGAGCTCTTCGACCGCTGCCACAACGCCAGGGCCCAAACCCTCCTCCATCGGCTATAGGTGAACCAAATTGATAACAGCTCTCAGAGTCTGTGTCGAGTCCCCGCTATATTAGCAGCAACATTCACAAATGTTCACAGAACAAGCGGGAACCCAGTGTGCCTGTAGCCTTCTATATTTCTGTTTTATCACATGATAGAAAGTCTAAGGCCTTCTCAAGCCGTACGGCTGACCCATCTAATCTGCGGCCTATAATGCGTCAGTCTAAGATTGCTGTAGAGACAAAATGTAATTCCATCAAGTTAGCATTTTTAAACATTCGCTCACTAAAAAATAAATCATTTCCGATCAATGATTTAATAACCACAAACAACCTGGATTTTATGTTTCTAAATGAAACATGGCTTGAAGACAGCTGCAGTGCAACAGTCCTAAATGAAACAGCCCCTCCTAACTTTAATTTTATAAGTGTCTGCAGGACTGTTAGGAGAGGTGGAGGTGTAGCTGCTCTATTTATCAATGCAAGCAAGTGTTATTTGGTCAGTATTTGGACAGAAAATCAACAGCAGTTCAGAGTATGAAAAGACAATGCAGAAAAGCTGAGCGGATGTGGCGGAAGACAAAACTTGAAATTCACTATAGCATCTATAAAGACAGCCTTCATGCTTTCAATGTGGAACTAGCCACAGCTAGACAGACCTTCTTCTCAAACCTTATAAACAGTAACTTAAACAACTCTCACACTCTTTTTGCTACTGTGGAGAGACTGACAAACCCCCCCAAGTCAAATTCCCAGTGAAATGCTCTCCGACAGTAAATGCAATGAGTTTGCTTCCTTCTTTTCTGAGAAGATCAATAATATCAGAAAGTAGATTGGCATATCTAGTTTTGCAGAGGTCACACAGATTCGACCGCAATTTCAAAAAGAAGTGACTATGTCTGTTTTTGAAGCAATTGATAGCAAAATTTTGAATGAAATAGTACAGCACCTTACATCGTCAACATGCTATCTTGACACACTTCCCACATCTTTTTCAAAAGTGTGCTTAACTGTTTAGAAGCAGATCTCTTAGAAGTGGTGAACGCCTCACTTCTTTCTGGGACTTTTCCAAACTCCCTGAAAACCGCAGTTGTTAAGCCCCTTCTGAAAAAGCGCAATCTTGATAACACCATGTTGAACAACTATAGACCAATATCAAATCTTCCTTTCATAGGTAAGATTATTGAAAAGGTAGTTTTTAATCAGCTGAACAACTACTTAAACTCAAATGAATACCTGGACAATTTTCAATCTGGTTTCCGAGCACATCATAGCACAGAGACCGCGCTTATTAAGATAATAAATGATATTCACTTCAATTCTGATTCTGGCAAAATATCAGTGCTGGTACTACTAGATCTTAGTGCTGCGTTTGACACTGTTGATCGTAACATACTTCTAGAGAGACTAGAAAACTGGGTCGGGCTTTCTAGGATGGTACTCAAATGGTTCAGGTCATACTTAGAAGGGAGAGGTTATTATGTGAGTATAGGAGAGCATAAGTCTAAGTGGACATCCATGACATGCGGAGTCCCACAAGGCACAATTCTTGCACCACTCTTGTTTAGCCTGTATATGCTCCCACTAAGACAAATAATGAGGAAGAACCAAATTGCCTATCACAGCTATGCTGATGATACCCAGATTTACCTAGCCTTATCTCCAAATGACTATAGCCCCATTGACTCCCTCTGCCAATCCATTGATGAAATAAACTGTTGGATGTGCCAGAACTTTCTTCAGTTAAACAAGGAGAAAACTGAAGTCATTGCATTTGGAAACAAAGATGAAGTTCTCAAGGTGAATGCATACCTTGAGTCTAGGGGTCAATCAACTAAAAACCAGGTAAAAAATCTTGGGGTGTTTCTGGAGACAGACCTTAGTTTTAGTAGTCATGTCAAAGCAGTAACTAAAACAGCATACTATCATCTCAAAAACATTGCAAGAATTAGATGTTTTGTTTCTAGTCAAGACTTGGAGAAACTTGTTCATGCCTTTATCACCAGCAGGGTGGATTATTGTAATGGTCTCCTCACCGGCCTTCCAAAGAAGACCATTAGACAGCTGCAGCTCATCCAGAACGCTGCTGCCAAGGATTCTGACTAGAACCAGAAAATTTGAGCATATCACACCAGTCCTCAGGTCCTTACACTGGCTTCCAGTTACATTTAGGATTGATTTTAAAGTACTTTTACTCGTTTATAAATCTCTCAATGGCCTAGGACCTAAATACATTGGAGATATGCTCACTGAATATAAACCTAACAGACCACTCAGATCATTAGGATCGATTCAGTTAGAAATACCAAGGGTTTACACAAAACAAGGGGAGTCCGCTTTTAGTTATTATGCTGCCCGCAGTTGGAACCAGCTTCCAGAAGAGATCAGAGCTAAAACATTAGCCACATTTTAAATCCAGACTCAAAACTCATCTGTTTAGCTGTGCATTTGTTGAATGAGCACTGTGCTACGTCCGAACTGATTGCACTATGTATAATCATTTTCTACTTTTAAATGTTTTTAAACAAAAAAAAATTTAAATCAATTTTTAAATCACTTTGTTTTTATTGTTGTGATTATTTTTAATGACTATTTCACTTCCTTTATGTAAAGCACTTTGAATTACCACTGTGTATGAAATGTGCTATATAAATAAACTTGCCTTGCCTTGGTTCCGCCGAGCTCCCTCGTCCCGCCAGCTCCACCTTGGTCTGTCGTCGACCATCCGTCACCTTGGGACTCCACTCCTCTGGCTGTGCCTCATCCCTTCGGCTCTATCAGGCTCCTCCATCCCTTCGGCTCCACCTCGGTCCTCTGTCGCTCCGGCTCCACTGTGGCCTGCCAGATACCCGCCTCCGCCTCAGTCACCTGAGCCATCTGCTCCTCTTTGGCCCTCTGGATCCTCCCCATCACCCTGACTCATCGGCTCTCCATCTCTGCCTCGGGCTCCTCCACCACCTGCTCTGCCCCTGTCGGTCGGCCCCCTGGAGTCGTCAGCCCTTCCTCCACCATGGATCTCATTTGATTCACCTGTGTCCCATTCATTACCCCTCGTTAAGCCCTGTATTTATAGTGTTGTCTGCCCCTTGATTCCTTCGTCTGGTGTTATATGTCTACATTGAGTTGCTACGTGTGCCTCCTGCCTGCCTTGTATACCTCTCCGGGGATTGCCACCTTGTTGTGGTGGAGAGGCTTGAGTGGTCCTGTGATCCCAAGAGCGATACCGTCCGGAGCTATGCTCCTGGTAGGGTCACCCATGGCGGTAAGGTCAAGGGGGAGGTTCCCTGACAAAGAGCAATCCAACCAAGACCTCAACGGCGACACAGGTGGAGAATGATGGCTGGCCTTATGGGAGCGTCACAACGGCTGGGAAGGCGGATGAAGGCTGCAGCAGAAAGGGGCCCCCAGTCGTCTTGGACCCCATGCCACTGGATTCTGACCCCTTTCTGTCAAGGATCGTGTGGTGACTGTCTGTGCACCAGTCTCCCCACGTTAAACAAATTCACCTCCTTGGGAAACCACCTTAACATCCTGGTCAAAGTCCTATGGCGACCAGAGAGTGGCGACGGGGGCAGGATTGTGAGATCTGGAAGCCCCTAGTCATAAACTGGCACATTAGTGTTAGACTTGGAATGAGGCAGAAAGAGTCCTTCGGCAGCTGCGCCCACTACTGAGCAGTCCTCTTTAGGATCCACTCTGCTCACCCCACGTGGGGAAGGGGCTAGAAAAGGTGCCCTAAAAATAGCCTGCCTCAAACCTCCTGACTGGATTACCACGTCCAGAGGGATCACCATTTGCGATCAGAAACACAAAACTATGAATTTTGGAGCGTGGAATGTGCGCACACTGATGGATAGTGCAACCAGTGATAGACCGGAGAGGAGAACCGCAATCATCACTAGAGAACTGAGAAGATACCAGATTGACCTAGCCGCCCTCTCTGAAACCAGGCTAGCAGACGAAGGCCAACTGAAAGAGGAGAAGGGTGGCTACACTTTCTTTTGGAAAGGAAAAGCTGCTGTTGAGCCTAGGATCCATGGTGTTGGAATTGCCATTAGGAACCAGCTTATCAGCCACCTCTATGAACTTCCTGTTGGGATTAGTGAGCGTCTCATGACCATCCGTCTGGTGCTTGCCAACAACCAGATAGCAACAGTTGTGAGCGCCTACGCCCCTACCTTAGACTCTGAGGAGGAAGCAAAAGAGACCTTCTATGCCTGCCTAGACGAGACACTGTCGAGAATCCCCAAGGAAGATAAGATTATTCTCCTTGGAGACTTCAATGCCAGGGTTGGCAGGGATCAACACCTCTGGAAGGGCACTATAGGAAAGGAAGGCATCGGAAACATCAACACTAGTGAAGTTATGCTTCTCAACAATTGTGTTAAACACGATCTCATCATCACTAATACTCTCTTTCGTCAAAAAAACAAATTCAAGGCATCTTGGGGACATCCCCGCTCCAAACAGTGGCATCTCATTGACTATGTCATTGTACGAGCTAGGGATGGTCGTGATGTGAATACCACAAGGGCCATGGTTGGTGCAGATGATTGCTGGACAGATCATCACCTCATCCGCTCCACAATGTCAATCCAACTTAAGAGGAAAAGGAGAATTCAAAAAAAGCAGATCCGACTAAAACTGAACCTTGACAGCCTTGAAGAAACTGCCACCCAGCAGCAACTTCAGGCCTCTCTTGGGGAAAGCCTCCAACAAGAATACCCTGATGACATCGAAGGGCACTGGAGTCTGTTAAAGTCTACTATCCTTGCTACCTGCAAAACCATTTTTGGGTACAAGTCCAGAAAACACCAGGACTGGTTTGATGAGAATGACACAGAAATAGAACAACTCATCTCCAAGAAAAGGATAGCCTTCTGTGCCTGGCGAAATGATGTAACCTGCAAGGCCAAAAGGCTGGCCCACTCCAGAGCCAAGGCAGATGTCCAAAGACCGTTAATGCCCGATGGAAAGAGTATTTCCAAGAACTCCTCAACAGTGACAGCTCAACTGAAACTGACGTTACCAAACATATCCCCCAGGGTCCCATCAGAGAAGACATGGGGGAACCTCCAACTATAATAGAGGTTCAAGATGCCATCAGGAGCCTTAAGAACAACAAGGCCGCCGGACCGGATGGGATTCCAGCTGAGATCCTACAGGAAGGTGGATTAGAGCTCCTGTACCACATCCATGCCCTACTCCTCAAAGTCTGGGAAAAAGAAGAACTTCCCTCAGAGCTCAGGGATGCTCTAATAGTAACCATGTTTAAGAAGGGAGATAAGGCTGAATGTGGAAATTACAGAGGCATCTCCCTCCTGTCAACAACAGGTAAAGTTCTTGCTCGTGTTCTTGCAAACCGACTACTACCACTGTCTGAGGAAGTACTCCCAGAATCACAATGTGGCTTCCGCCCATCCAGAGGTACAGCAGACACGATATTCACGGCATGGCAACTCCAAGAAAAATGCAGTGAACAAAGGCAGCCTTTGTATATGGCTTTTATAGACCTGACAAAGGCTTTTGACATGGTAGACCGCCAGGCCCTGTGGAGTATACTATCAAGGTACGGCTGTCATGACAAGTATATCAGAATACTGAGGCTTTTATATGATGGCATGGCAGTCACAGTACTTAGCAATGGCGGCTCCAAGTCTGAGCCTTTTACAGTGGAAACAGGGGTCAAACAGGGATGCATCATTGCACCCACACTGTTTGCCATTTTCATTGCAGCCATACTCCACCTCATTGGCGAAGAGCTGCCACAGGGGATTCCAATCATGTACAGAACTGATGGCAGACTCTTCAGCCTTAACAGGTTTAAGGCCAAGAGTAAAGTCAACTACACCACAATTACAGAGTTACAGTATGCAGACGATAATGTTATCGCCGCACACTCTGCAGAAGACCTCCAGGGCATTCTGAATGCTTTTGCCAAGGCGTACAGAGCCCTGGGTCTAAAATTAAACATTAAGAAGACTCAGGTCTTACATCAATCTCCACCTAATCAGCTAGCCATCCAGCCAAACATAAAAGTGGACAACACCACTCTTGAATATGTGGACCACTTCCCTTACCTTGGCAGCATTCTTTCCTCAAAAGCTGACATAGACTCTGAGGTTAACCATCGCCTGAGTTGTGCCAGTGGAGTCTATGCCAGGCTCAGGAGAAGAGTCTTCGAAGATCGAGACTTATCAGCCCACACAAAACTTATGGTCTACAGAGCTGTTGTCCTCCCCACCCTGCTGTATGGAGCCGAGTCATGGACCACCTACAGCAGGCAACTGATAGCCATGGAACAATACCACCAAAGATCCTTACGAACGATTCTGAGGATCAGCTGGAAAGACAGACGCACTAACATCAGCATCTTGGAGGAAGCCAATATGACCAGCATCACTACTACTATAATGCAGTATCAACTTCAATGGACGGGCCATGTCATCCGCATGCCCAATACACGTCTTCCCAAACAGATCCTGTACTCCCAGCTGAAGGAAGGTAGTAGAGCAACTGGTGGACAAAAGAAACGTTATAAAGACAACATTAAGGCCATTTTGAAGAAATTCCATATCACTTCGAGCAACTGGGAACACATTGCACTGAACAGAAGTTCCTGGAAGAAATGCGTGCAGGATGGTGCAGCAAATCATGAAATAGAACTCCGCCGTGTCGCAGAGACAAAGCGACAGCTCCGCAAGGAGAAAGATAAAAAGGCTCAACCATTGACAACAATTACCACGCTTTCCTGTCCACATTGCACCAAAGTATGCGGATCGTGGATTGGCCTCTATAGCCATCTGAAGTCCCACAAGTAGACCCAAAAGAGAGGACAGACATACTCGTTTCGAGTGACCGCTGATGAATTACCCCTTTCCTTGGATATTAAAGACTGTGATTTGCATTTTCCTTGTCTCTGTGTTCCTTACTCCTCACAGTAGACATTGTGACAATAATGATTTCAGATACAATCAATATATCAATAAATAAATAAATAAAAATGACAGTCATTAGTTGAAGAATCATTAGAACACACTAATTGTGCTGTATGTTGTTGTTGTTTTTGTTTTGTTTTTTCAATAAAAAGAGCCAGCTAATTGTATGGTAATTTTAATTAAAATATAATTTATTCTATTTGAGTTCATTTTAAATGCATTTTTTGGCACATTTAAGTAAGACTTAAAGCTACACATTACACTTAAAGCTTTTTTTTTTTTTTTAATTAACAACTTTTAAATAATAAGCAAGTACATAATAAAAACATCTTCCAAACCATGTTTTTAAATGTATCTTTATATATAATTTCATAATTCTGCTGTCTTTGAAATGTGGTTAAAGTGTATTGCCAAATGGTAAACTAAAATATAGTCTTATAACTTGTAGGTCATTTATTTAAACCTATGTTTAGTGATGAAATTGCAATTTAGTGCATTTAAAATATATTACATAAATAATGACACATACAAATAAAATTGCAATCAAGTACTTTACATGTGCACTTGTGTGAAACAGTCATGAAAGTGTAACCTCTTTTTACACTTAATTGGCATTTTATTTAATTAATATTATATTATCTGCAAGTGCAGGGTTTTTTATACATTTGAAGTACACTACAAGTGTACATGCAATACAATAAAGCACACTTCTTTTTCATAATAAAAAGGCGTTGTAAGTTCATGTATGGTTATTTTATGATATAACCATATTTTTATGATGAAATCTATGTATATTTTAAAATGTGAGGCTTCATCCCTCTTCTATAAAATCCTGCCGGAGTTCCACTCAGTATCGTCCTTCATCATAGTCCATATAGGTCATTTGTATAATGTTGATCATGTGTTTTTTTTCTTGGTATATGCTTTGTTTTGTCTCTATCTATCTCTCTCACACACTCACTCAATTCTTGTTCTCTCTATCTCTCTCCCTCTCTGACATCTTCTATTTTCTTCAAAAGCTTTCATCATGAGTTGCTGTCACACATAAGAAGATGATACCTGCCATGATCAAACGCACTTGGTCTTTTCCAGACCTCTCCAACACACATAAAAATGCAGACAGATTTACACAAACATTCCCTCACTCCCTCACACGTCTCTTTGAGAAGTTTCTCCCGGGGTATAGGCCAGCCTTGGTCAGCTAGATGGAATGGAAACTTTGTGCCGGGTTTCTGTATCTCTTCATCTCAGGAAGGTGTTGGACAAGTCTTTTAATAACAAGTCCAGACTGAGAACTGCCAAACGTCACTGCCAGAAATATGACTGACTATAAATGTGTTCAGAAAGCAGACAGAGTAGAGCAGTATTTCTGCCAACTTCACCAATATCACCACAGTGATCAGAAACAGAGATACCGCTATCATTTCTAAAACTGTGTACAGTAAAGCAGCGGGACTCAACTGGTTTTGCTTCAAAACCCAGATTTTACACTAGACATTAAACAATTACCCAAAACAGTATCAAAGCTGTTTGTAAATCGTAATTTACAAAAATGTCCTAAAAATTACCATGAAACAAAAATAATAATAACATTACATGCAAATTGAATTTATTTTTTTATTTTTTTTCATGCTCCCAGCTATTGAGGCCCAGGAGTGCCACTTAATTAAATGAAGAAAATTAATTATAAACATATGAATTCAAATATAAAAACTATTTAAATAAATACCACTTTCCAGATTAAATTGTAAATAAACTTACTATGTAAAATGTTTTAATTTATTCATGTTTATAATGTAACAATAAATAATAAATACTTTTTCCTTAAATTGCTTTTAAAAAGCATTGGCCAGTTTAAAAAGCATTAACCCTGCATGAAATGCAATATAAAATATATATAATCAAATATATTTCATGCAGGGTTATTATAGTTCACTAAAAATAAAACCACAAAAAATTACTTAAAGTAAAATCAACTTTATTTGAAATAAAATATTTAAAAAATAATAATAATTTATTTCAGATAGTTGCCAAAGCAACATTTCTCAAATACTAAAATAAGATACTAAAATAACACTGATTTTATTATTTGCATTTTGAGTTGTTTTTCCCTGCTGACCATGACAAGAATAGATTTGTGACTCATTTTTGTTGCTACCCACCAGTTGCAGGAACCATTGCAAAAAAGCATCTTAATTCAACCTCATTGAAAACCATTGAAAACCCTGCGTCACACATTCTGGGACTATGAGTAAACAATATGTTTCCTGTCACTGAACAGACACTTTTCCATGCTGTGTTTTTGTGGCCCCCGAAGCTGGTCTCTCTCCAGAGCTATCCTAATCCCTGCTTCTGTTCCACTCGGGAACGTTTTGAACAGAATGACGGTGTGTGAAATTTCAAGCCCAGTGTCTGGATTTGCCCTCCTTCTGACTGAACCGTAGTTCTTCATATCAAAGACGAATGACAGAAAGATACAGAGAAAGACAATGCAATTTCTCCAGTTTGCTCACTCACTCATTCATTCATGAATAAATGAATACAAATTTTCCTCATTAAAAGGACTTACTTCTAAAGAAATGATTTGCACTTCAGACAGATGTTTAAAGTGATTAAGACTTAGCTTATATCAATGGATTAGAAAAGACTTTTATTCAACATAGAGGATGGGAGAAGGGTGACATGTTGAGATCACATGACCAATGATACCTTGCAATTCAAACATAAAAATAATAATGTATTATGGCAACCTAGATAGCATCACCCTGGGTCCCTTGACAGGTTTTTTATGTTACAGTATATTCCACTGTATTTGGATTAAAGCTCTGTGACCAACACAAGTTTATGATTCTTAAACATTTTGCTCAGAACGAAGCCTAAATATAATTGGCAGAAGTTAAAAAAACAAATGTACAGTAGGCTATAAACTAATGACACTGTCAACATCAGTAACAACTTATTCAATTTGTAAAGCAAACTTGTGAGTTGTTTTACTGTTCAACATGAACTAACCTCTGTAGTCCCATTTAGCAGCAAAAGCCTGTTTCATGCCAAGTAAAGGCTTTAAAAACACACACAAGTGTGGGAATAAACTATGAAAAAATATTTAGCTTGTGTTAACCACTGACCTTATTTTGACTTCAGGGTGGTGGAAGTGGAATTTTTAAATTCGTTTTATTTTAATATCGTTTTCAAATTTGCTATAAAATTCAGTTTAGTTTTTATTAGTTTAATTAATATTTTTGTTAGTTTTAGTTTAGTTTTTATTTTGTGAACACATTTTTATTTAGTTTTTATATAGTTTATTTTATATAGTTTTAGTTTTTCAAATATTTTGAAATTTTTATTTTATTTCAGTTTACGAAATTGTTTTTTCATCAATAGTTTTAGTCTTAGTTTTAGTTTTCGTTTACGAAAATAACCTTGGTGTGCATACTGTTGAGAATGTTGTCTATGCATTGCCTTCAAAGACTGATAGAGATGGTCTGCCAGGTTGATTTTTTTTTTTTTTTTTTAAGGCAAAATTAAACTATTTTTATTTTATTTATTTTTTTACATTTTTGTGTTTCTATCTATCTATCTATCTATCTATCTATCTATCTATCTATCTATCTATCTATCTATCTATCTATCTATCTATCTATCTATCTATCTATCTATCTATCTATCTATCTAGTCATGGCCAAAAGTATTGGTAAATATGATCAAAGAAGGCTCTGAAAATAAACCTGCATTATTAATCCTTTTGATCTTTTATTTTTAAAAATCACAAAAATCTAACCTTTCATTGAACTAAAACAATTGAAAATGTGGGAAAATCTCATTATGAAATTAATGTTTTTTCTCAAATACACGTTGGACACAATTATTGGTAACCCTAGAAATTCTTATAAGTAAAATATCTCTGAAGTATATTCCCATTCATATTTACAATTTTGAGCACACCAGCGTGATTATGAACATGAAATTATCCAGCCATGGCTTCCTGTTTCACAGAAACCTAAATAGGAGGGAAAACAAAAGCCAAATACCCTTATTCATCCATCACTGTCACGAATCCGGTCTATGAACTTCCGTTCACTCACCACCAGAGGTCACTCGCTCACCACATTGACTCTCACAGCACACATCACACTGGACTCAATTTCCCATCATCCATTGCACTGATTGCACACACAGCTGATTGCACTGATCACACACCCTACTTAAGCCATGGACTTTCTCTCCCTCACTGCTGAGTATTGTATGCACTTATCCCTCTCTTAGCGTTAGCTACTCTACGGAGCCCACTTAGTTGTATTAGTCTTGCCTGTTTTCCTGTGTTTGTTTCTAGCCCGTGTTCCCTGGATTAACCCTTGCCGTTTGGACACTGTTTGCACCTCTCTTGGGGCCTCATTTATAAAATGTTGCGCAGAAACCGTCCTAAATTTGATCTTACGAACGTTTCTCAGAAATGCGTATGTGCGATTCATAGAATGAACGTATGAACAGAAAATGAGCGTACGCGCCTATTTAAATTATCTTGAACTTGCGCGCAATTGAATGGTTTCAGCTCTCTGCCTTGTAAACGACTCCTATTAACATATAAAATATCACCAATCATCATAATTTAGAACAGCGACCTGCAAGAACAGCTTACATTTGAAAAAATCTGCATTACTCCGACAAGTAATGCTCGGACCCTGACGTGACGCTAAGCACTTTTCTACGTCAAAGTCCGTTTTTATAAATATGAGCGTTGGCGTGGATTTAAGCGTACGCACACTCTAAGGTTAAATCTGTGCGTACGCACGCTTTATAAATGAGGCCCTTGGATTCTAGCTCATGTACCTGGATTATCAAGTCAAGTCAAGTTGAGCTTTATTGTCATTCCGCTACATGCGGGGGCATACAGTGGAACGAAATGTCGTGCCTCACAGGACCACATGTATCACGTCTCGTCAGCCCCGTTACAATCGCAATGAGTTAAACCAAATAATAATATATTTCTGATGTGCAGCAAAAGATAATTGAGCTTCAAAAATGAATGAAGTGGCTTTAAGAAAAGAGCTAGAGCAGTGAAAATTCCCATTTCCACCATCAGGGCAGTAATTAAGAATTTCCAATCAACATAAAATTTTCTGAAACTGCCTGGAAGAGGACGTGTGTCTATATCGTCCTAATGCATGGTGAGGAGGAGAGTTTGAGTGGCTAAAGACTCTCCAAGGACCACAGCTGGAGAATTGCAGAAAATAGTTGAGTCTCGGGGTCAGAAAACCTTAAAAAAAAAGAGAAAGTCAAACAGCCCCTACATCACCACATGTTGTTTGGGAGGGTTTCAAGAAAAATTCTCCTCGCTCATCCAAAAACAAACTTCAGCATATTCAGTTATCAGACACGACTGGAACTTCAAATGGGACTGGCTTCTATGGTCAGATGAAACTAAAAAATTAGCTTTTTAGCAGCAAACACTCAAGATGGGTTTGGTGAACACAGAGATAAAAAGTACCCCATGTGTACAATTAAATATACTACTGTATTTTTGATGTTGTGGGCCTGTATTTCTGCTGGAGGTCCTGGACATCTTGTTTAGACACATGGCATCATGGATTCTATCAAATACCAACAGATAAAAAAATCCAAGAGTGACTGACTCTGTTAGAAATCTTATAATGGGTCATGTTTGGATCTTCCAACCGTACAATAATCCAAACACAAACCTCAAAATCAACACAAAAATGGGTCACTGGGAACAAAACCAAGCTTCTGCTGGCCATTCCAGTCCTCTGACCTGAACCCTATAGAAAATGAGTGGTTGAACTGAAGAGAAGAAGCACCGTCATGGAGCTGGGAATCTGAAGGGTCTGGAGTGATTCTGGATGAAATTGTGATTTTTTTAAATAAAAGATTAAAAGGATTAACAATGCAGATTAATTTTCACAGCCTTCTTTGATCATACGTATTTACCAAGGGTTCCAATACTTTTGGCCATGACTGTATCTATCTATCTATCTATCTATCTATCTATCTATCATCTATCTATCTATCTATCTATCATCTATCTATCTATAATTTTCCACTTTACAATATTTTTTTCTACTTACAATACTGTCACATTTGTTTGCATTGGTAAATGTATTCGTTATCATGAACTAACGATAAACAATACTTGGCTAATGTTATTTTCTACAAACTAACATTAAATTAAAAGTATAAACATATAAACAAGCAAAATAAATAACCTACTAAAAGATGTCAAAATATTTTATTTGTTTGCCTGCATGTAATGTGACCATTAGCCAACATCAGTGAAAAAAAATAAATAAATAAATATTGAATGTCTCTGGGTAACCAGAGGCTACTTACCTGTATTAAATATATATATATATATATATATATATATATATATATAATTTATTTTATACAGATAAAAACAGTCTGTATTAAATAAATTGGTAACTATTTTAGAAAGGAAAAAATATATATTTAAGTAAACATAAAATTAAATACATAGAATAATATTTTAGTTTTTCTTAAAAGATAAATATGGAGTGCATATTTTATTTGACAAAAATGCAATCTACAATCTTAATCTAGCATATTTCAAAGCACTGATCAGACTGTTTAAACCTCACTCATTAGTTTGTTTTTATGTGTTCATAGGAATTAAAATGCCTGTGATTGCACACAGCATTTATACATTTATACACTTACCTGTCATCGGTTCCAAGGTTTAACCACAGCTTTTAGATTTAACATTCAGTTCAATTCACATTTATTTGAATAGAGCTTTTCACGGTACCATTTCAAAGCAGCTTTCAGAAAATGAATGTTTCTACATTACAAGTAGAAACTGGGTCAAAGTAATGTCCATATGGCAGAAATGTACAGTTCTAAGATGATACAACTCATGCGGTTAATGTGTGTCATGTGTTCATTTAAACACAAACAATGAGCACATTGAGAAAAATGAGAAAATTTTGACACATTGAGAGCACTCACAATCAGTATGTTTCTTGATTAGTTCATTGCAGCACCCATGCTGATTGTGACTGTAAATAATATTGATGTATGTGTTGTTTTCACAGATTATCCATGACAGGATACGGACACACATGTCTCGAAGCAGGTTGATGTGGAATTCTTTGCCTGGAGGACTCTACGCACTTCCTGAGTTCTCCAGCGACCTCACCCTCTTCCCCTTCTACTACTCAACACTCGGTGAGTGTGTGTGTGTGTGTGTGTGTGTGTGTGTGTGTGTGTGTGTGTGTGCGTCTCTTCACCACCTTCAGCTCAATGCCATAAAACTTTGTTGCAGTGAAAATGAAATCATAACTCAGATAGATGTTGGTTCCCCTCCAAGCAGTATGTGTGTGTGTAGTGGATCGTGAACATATGTGTCGGCCATATTCCTTCCTAAACCCGGCCTGTGTGTGTTTGCACGTGCATATAGGGGTCTGTAGCGGATTTGTCCCTGGGCTTCACATGTCAGCAGTAAATCTGTGTTGCAGGAGTGATAGATGGTCTATACTCTGCTGTCACAGGCGTTGTTAGTCTCACTTTCCATAATTTTGATGACAGGGCAGTTTAGACTCCCTGTCCGTGGCCATAACTTGAAAGAACTTCAATGTGGCGTGATATACAGCGTGATTCGCTCAGCCAGGGCAACACTATAAATCCAGCTACCTGTGATACATGCTGTTTATTAGGCAATGAGATATCATCCAACATGACCAGTGGACTGTGCCGATGGCTTGCTGTGTCACTATCTTCCTTGAAACAGTCATTTGAAAATATTTCAGATGTTGTGGCTTGCATACATAATGACGTTCTGTACACAGCTCAGACGAATCTTCTGGTTTGTTTTGAATTGAATTGTTTTGTTTTTTTATTGTTTTTAAAGGAATAGCTCACCAAAAACTTTAAATTTTACCTAACCTCAGACCATCCAGGATGTAGATGAGTTTGTGTCTTTATCGGAACATATCTGGACAAATTTAGCATTACTTCAAGAACCATTTGCAAGAGAATGTGGGGACTTCACTGCGCTCCTGTTTGGACTCTCATTCTGATGGCACCCATTCAATGCAGAGGTTCCACTGGTGAGCAAGTGATGTAATGCTAAATGTATCCAAATCTGTTAAGATGAAGAAACAAACCCATCTACATATTGGATGGCCTGAGGGTGAGTATATTTTCAACAAATTTTCTTACTTGCAGATTAAAGCATCTGCTAAGAAAAATAGTAAATGTTGACAATAAATGTTTTTTTGTTTGTTTGTTTGTTTGTTTAAAGCTGGATTCAGTCCTTCAAAAACCTCAGGAAATGAATAGTTTTTATACTGTACAGTGGGAAAAAATTATTTGAACCCCAAATCAGAAAAAGTTGGGACAGTATGGAAAACGTAAATAAAAAAAAGAAAGTAGTGATTTCTAAATTTACTTTGACTTGTATTTCATTGCAGACAATATGAACACAAAATATTTCATGTTTTGTCTGGTCAACTTCATGTTATTTGTAAATATACATCCTTTCCTGTCATTCAGACCTGCAACACATTCCAAAAAAAGTTGGGACAGGAGCAATTTATGGCTAGTAATGAGGTAAATTGGTTAAATAATGATGTGATTTGAAACAGGTGATGTCAACAGGTGATTGTTATTATGATTGGGTACAAAAGCAGCGTCCAAGAAAGGTCTAGTCCTTTAGGAGCAAAGATGGGCCGAGGATCGCCAGTTTGCCAACAAATACGTGAGAAAATTATTGAAATGTTTAAAAACAATGTTCCTCAAAGAAAGATAGGAAGAGATTTGGATATTTCACCTTCAACAGTGCATAACATAATTAAAAGATTCAAGGAATCTGGAGGAATTTCAGTGCGTAAAGGAAAAGGGCGCAAGCCTAAGCTGAACAACCATGATCTCCGATCCCTCAGGCGGCACTGCATCAAGAATCATCATTCATCTATAAGCGATATCACCACATGGGTTCAGGACTACTTTGGCAAACCTTTGTCAAGTACCACAATACGTAGTTACATCCACAAATGCCAGTTAAAACTGTACTGTGCCAAAAGGAAGCCCTATGTTAACAGTGTCCAGAAGCGCCGTCGACTTCTCTGGGCTCGGAGGCATCTGGGACCATCACACAGTGGAAACGTGTACTGTGGTCAGATGAATCAGTATTTCAGGTATTTTTTGGGAGGAATGGACGCCGTGTGCTCCGGACCAAAGAAGAAAATGATCATCCAGACTGTTACCAGCAACAAGTCCAAAAGCCAGGGTCTGTCATGGTATGGGGTTGTGTCAGTGCCCTTGGCGAAGGTAACTTGCACTTCTGTGATGGCACCATTAATGCTGAAAAGTACATAGAGATTTTGGAGCACAATATGTTGCCTTCAAGAAGACATCTTTTCCAGGGACGTCCATGCATATTTCAACAAGACAATGCAAAACCACATTCTGCACACATTACAAAGTCCTGGCTGCGGAGGAAGATGGTACGGGTACTTGACTGGCCTGCCTGCAGTCCCGACCTGTCTCCAATAGAGAATGTGTGGTGCATTTTTAAGCGCAAAATGCGACAACGAAGACCCCGTACTGTTGCCCACCTTAAGACTTGTTTGCAGGAAGAATGGGACAAAATTACACCTGAAACACTTCATCACTTGGTGTCTTCAGTCCCTAAACATCTTTTAAGTGTTGTGAAAAGCAATGGCAACATTACAAAGTGGTAAATGCTTTACTGTCCCAACTTTTTTTGGAATGTGTTGCAGGTCTGAATGACAGGAAAGGATGTATATTTACAAATGACATAAAGTTAACCAAGCAAAACATGAAATATTTTGTGTTCATAATGTCTGCAATGAAATACAAGTCAAAGTAAATTTAGAAATCACTACTTTCTTTTTTTTATTTGCGTTTTCCATACTGTCCCAACTTTTTCTGATTTGGAGTTGTACGTTTGCCCACTGACAAAGAAATGATCAGTCTATAATTTTAATGGTAGGTTTATTTGAACAGTGAGAGACAGAATAACAACAACAAAAAATCCAGAAAAACGCATTTAAAAAAAGTTATAAATTGATTTGCATTTTAATGAGTGAAATAAGTATTTGATCCCCTATCAATCAGCAAGATTTCTGGCTCCCAGGTGTCTTTATACAGGTAAGGAGCTGAGATTAAGAGCACTCTCTTAAAGGGAGTGCTCCTAATCTCTGTTTGTTACCTGTATAAAAGACACCTGTCCACAGAAGCAATCAATCAATCAGATTCCAAACTCTCCACCATGGCCAAGACCAAAGAGCTGTCCAAGGATGTCAGGGACAAGATTGTAGACCTACACAAGGCTGGAATGGGATATAAGACCATGGAAGAAATACAAAATAACTGTCAATCTCCCTCGGTCTGGGACTCCATGCAAGATCTCACTTCGTGGAGTTTCAATAGCCGCTTTTCCACTGTCGGGCCAGTGCGAGCCAGTGCTTTAAACGGGCCGGGTGAGGCTAATAGGCTCAGACCTGTAGCACTGAGCCCCAAATCACGATGCGTTTCCACCGTCGGGCCAGAAGCTCCGCTGTGCTTCACTAAAACCCACCCTTTACACGCCTCTCTGGAACAACGTAACGCAACCCCATCATTTCATCAACAAAGAGAAGTTATCAGAAAACTAATCAGAAATAAGTCACTGGAACTAGCGCGATAACAAAACGAACATGATAAAAGCAGCTGTTTGTTTGCATGTTTTGTTAGATTTAAATCCAAAAGCATTGATGTTTTACAATGGCCTATTAAGTGATACATTGATCATAATGAATTAATTTATCAGGATTGAAAATTAGTCACACAGAAATAAAGCAATGTGAACCACTATTTCACAAAAGAAAGAGGACAAATAGGCCTACCCTGCTTATTCAGTAGAGTCTGTTTCTGTTTATTTGTAGTCACAGTATACATCACGTTAAGTAAGAATAATTTCTATATTTTTCCATCAAAAATACGACCTGAGTAGCAGAGGGAGCTCCCGAACAAAAACCATTATATGTTTTTATGACACACACAGAGCTAAAGTCTCGAGACGAGACTTATGACAGATAAAATGTTACTAAATAAATACACGATTGTGATAGAGAATGAGAAGCTGACATCTGTTTTCAAGCGGTCGTATTTACCATGTTTATTATGGTAACGTTAATGGCTAGCGTGCATAGTCTTTTGCATCGCTTATAAATATTTCTGCCTTGTATGGTGATCATAATCCACATCGGATCAAATTATTTCAAATATTCGCTGCTGTCTGAAAGTGAGTTTTGAGCTAAAATTATTTTAAAAGTCTTTAATGCTGGTGTTATAGCTGTTAACTTTATGAAATGATCTGCAGCGCTGACGCTCTCAAGAAGCGGAGAAACTACACCTTTGTTCATAACCACTCCTCTAGCTCCAGTTGGCCCGCTTTGGCCCAAGGTTTTCGTCGGGCCAGAAAACCCCGGCCGTTGGCCCTGAGGAAGCACCAACGAGGCACAATCAAGCCCCGGAAGTGACAGTGGAAATGCGACTGGCCCTGGCACGCACTAACATGCTCGCTTTTGGCCCGACAGCGGAAACACGGCTAATGATCATGAGAATGGTGAGGAATCAGCCCAGAACTACACGGGAGGATCTTATCAATGATCTCAAGGCAGCTGGGACCATAGTCACCAAGAAAACAATTGGTAACACACTACGCCGTGAAGGACTGAAATCCTGCAGCGCCCGCAAGGTCCCCCTGCTCAAGAAAGCACATGTACAGCCCGTCTGAAGTTTGCCAATGAACATCTGAATGATTCAGAGGAGAACTGGGTGAAAGTGTTGTGGTCAGAGGAGACCAAAATCCAGCTCTTTGGCATCAACTCAACTCGGAGGTGGAAAGGAGGAGGAGGAATGCTCCCTATGACCCCAAGAACACCATCCCCACGGTCAAACATGGAGGTTAGCTTTTTCTGCTAAGGGGACAGGACAACTGCACCACATCAAAGGGATGATGGACAGGGCCACGCACCGTCAGGGCCAGGGCATTAAAGCTAGCCAGGGCATTGAAAATGGGTTGTGGATGGGTATTCCAGCATGACAATGGCCCAAAAGCACATTAAGGTCCTGGAGTGGCCTAGCCAGTCTCCAGACCTTGATCCCATAGAAAATCTGTGGAGGGAGCTGAAAGTACGAATTGCCAAACATCAGCCTCAAAACCTTAATGACTTAGAGAGGATCTGCAAAGAGGAGTGGGACAAAATCCCTCCTGAGATGTGTGCAAACCTGGTGGCCAACTACAAGAAACGTCTGACTTCTGTGATTGCCAGCAAGGGTTATGCCATCAATGAGGAGATACCCCCCTTACTATGTAAAGCACTTTTAGTGGCTAGAAAAGCGCAATATAAATGTAACAAATTATTATAATTATAAATACTAAGTCATGTTTTGCGAAGGGGTCAAATACTTATTTCACTCATTAAAATGCAAATCAATTTATAACTTTGATGAAATGCGTTTTCTGGATTTTTTTGTTGTTAATCTGTCTCTCACTGTTCAGATAAACCTACCATTAAAATTATAGACTGACCATTTCTTTGTCAGTGGGCAATTGTACAAAATCAGCAGGGGATCAAATAGTTTTTTCCCCCCCAATGTATAAGGAATATACGTCAGTGCAAACTAAGTGTAATGTTTTCAGGAACATTAATACATTTTAATTTAATTGCAGCTAACATGCATTTTAGTTTAATGTATATTAAATGCAATTAGCTGAACTTTACTAGGCTTTTTTTGACCCACTTAAGTTGGACTACAAGTTTATATGTAATTTCATAATTAGTGTCTTCTGTCATCTTATCGAAATATGGTTACTGCTGAAATAACTGAAAAGTAATTATGTTAACCTAAAGTTTAATTTTGTAACATGGGGTTTTGGGGTTCTGTTTCATGTTCTTGTTTTCAAGTCTTTTATTTTGAAGTTTAGTTACGGTTCCTGTTTGTTTCATGCTTCCCTTGCCCTCATGTCTTCGTGATATTTGTACTCTTGTTCTTGGTGTCATGTTCTGATTGGTTGTCCTAGCCATGTGTCTTGTTTCCCATTGGTTTGTTCATGTCATGTGACTCTGATTGTTTGTTATAAGTAGCCATCATGTTGTCATTGTTCCTTGTCGTGTATTGAAGTTGTAACCTGCTGTCGGTGAGTCTAGTTTGTCCATGCCAAGTCAAGTCTGGTCAAGTCAAGTCTTTGTTTGTATTTTTGGATTACACTTTGTTTAATAAACTGCACTTGGGTTCTCACTACGCTCGCCTCCAGTGGACTATAATTACAGAATACAAGACCAGCACAAAGAACCCAGCAGTTCTTCGCCTTCCTCTGCAGCTACTGCTGCTTAACCTTCAGAGGCGGTGGCTTCTGCTGCTTAACCTTCAGAGGCGGCGGCTTCTGCTGCTTCACCTTCAGAGGCGGCGGCGTCCGCTGCAGAACCTTCCGAGGTGGTGGCGCCCACTCCCTGTCTGTCCTGCCACGGAGGCCATTCATGAGCTCACTGTCTGTCTTGTCACAGCGAAGGAGGCCGTCCATGAGTTCTCTGCCTGTTCTGTTACGGCCACTGAGGCCGCTGCTCTGCCTGCTCCACCATGGCTCCCTACTCCGCCTGTTCCACTTCATTGGCCTGGACCTCTATCCCTCCCCCTGTTCCGCCTCCGCTCCACCACCCTCCTGGACTTTTTGAGTTTGTTTTGTTTGGGGTGGGTGTTACGGTTGGGCGTATGGAGCCGCCCTTAGAGGGGGGGACATGTAATGTGGGGTTTTGGGGTTCTGTTTAATGTTCTTGTTTTCATGTCTTATTTTGAAGTTTAGTTATGGTTCCTGTTTGTTTCATGCTTCCCTTGCCCTCATGTCTTCATGCTATTGGTTCTCTTGTTCTTTTTGTCATGTTCTGATTGGTTGTCCTAGTCATGCGTCTTGTTTCCCATCGGTTTGTTCATGTCATGTGATTCTGATTATTTGTTATAAGTAGCCATCATGTTGTCATTGTTCCTTGTGTATTGAAGTTGTAACCTGCTGTCGGTGAGTCTAGTTTGTCCATGTCAAGTCTGTTCAAGTCAAGTCTCGGATTATGTTTGTATTTTGGATCACTTTGTAAATAAACTGCACTTGGGTTCTCACTACACTCGCCTCCAGTTCATGAATCTTTAAAAAATTTACTGTTTATTTTTTTTTTTATAAACCATACAATCAATTATTTTGCATGTGCTTTAGTATGTTTGTCATCACATCAAAATAAATGCACTGCTTTAAAACACCGCAAAATATTATTAAAACATAATGATTTAAAATATGCTACAAAGTAAAACTTTTAGTTTATTAAAATTGCACTCTTTAAAAATGTACTTATTTTAAGAAATGTGCTTTAAGTACATTTAAGTGGCCTTGTATTTACATTTAGATTTAGCTAAACACTTTTATCCAAAGCGTCTTACAAATGAGGACCATGGAAGCAATCAAAATCAACAAAAAAGCAATAATATGCAAGTGCTATGACAAGTTTCAGTTAGTCTAACGCAGTACAAGTAGCAAGGTTTTTTTTTATATACAGTCATGGCCAAAAAAATCGGCACCCTTGGTAAATATGATCAAAGAAGGCTGTGAAAATTAATCTGCATTGTTAATCCTTTTGATATTTCATTTTTAAAAATTCACAAAAATCTAACCTTTCATTGAATAAGAATTTAAAATGGGGGGAAATATCATGAAATGTTTTTCTCAAAAACACATTGGACACAATTATTGGCACCCCTATAAATTCTTGAGTAAAATATCTCTGAAGTATATTCCCACTCATATTCACAATTTTAAGCACTCCGGGGTGATTATGAACATGAAATTATCCAACCATGGCTTCCTGTTTCACAGAAATATAAATAGGAGGGAAAACAAAGCCCAAATTCCTTTAATCATCCATCAGAATGAGAAAAACCAAAGAATATATTTCTGATGTGCAGCAAAGGATAATTGAGCTTCACAAATTAGTGAAGTGGCTTTAAGAAAAGAGCTAGAGCAGTGAAAATTCCCATTTCCACCATCAGGGCAATAATTAAGAAGTTCCGATCAACATAAAATGTTACGAAACTGCCTGGAAGAGGACGTGTGTCTATATCGTCCTAATGCACGGTGAGAAGGAGAGTTTAAGTGGCTAAAGACTCTCCAAGGACCACAGCTCGAGTCAGGAAACCTTAAAAAAAAAAATTGTCAAACAGCACCTACATCAGCACATGTTGTTTGGGAGGGTTTCAAGAAAAATTTTCCTAGCTGGAAAATGACGTGACCCTTCGGCGGCAATGCACGCATAGTCCTTCGCTCTGCTCACTTTGTCAGAAATTGTATATATCCTGTCAGTAAATTTTGAACCACTCTTTATTTAGCTCACTATGAGTACCCCAGCAGTCAAGGACAGCCGGAAAAGAGAGAGTGAACAATCGCCAATAAAGAAAAAATTCAAAAATTCCACCATCCCCAGAGAGGATCTCGACGCTGCTATAAGCAAATGGTATCAAGCTAGCGCTTAAAGAGCAACAAAGTACTCTCGATTCGGTAGTGGCTTCGACTGTAAGAGAAGCGATAGACTCTGTACTGACTCCAGCACTCTGTGATCTCCATTTGGATATACAAACGACCGGCGATTCTGTAAAGGAGCTAAAAGCAGGGGTTGAAAAGCTAGCCATCGCGGTGAAACAGACACGTGACCGGGTGGCTTCCGTTCAAGCAGCTGCACGTGAGGATAGGAGGACAGTCACAAACTTAAGAAATCAGCTGGAGCAACTCACTGAAAAAATGACAGACATTGAAGATAGGAGCAGGAGAAATAACGTACGACTGGTGGGGTTGCCAGAGGGGGCGGTAGGCTCCGATGCAGCTGGCTTCCTCAGAGCTAATCTTTCCAAGTGGATCCCTTCCCTGAAAGGCCGTGACATCGAGATTGACCGGGCCCATCGCGTGTATGACGGAAGGAAAAACTCAGATCGGCTGCGTATTCTCATCTTCCGTGTACTAAGGTGGCATGGCAGATCAGCGATTCTGAAGGGTGCTCGGCAGGCATATCCGGTGAAATATACGCAGGACAATGTCACACTACTATTTTTTTCCCGACTTTAGTCCAGCCACAACTACCAAAAGAAAAAGCTTTAATCCAGTCTTGAAGAAGATGACAGAACTTGGTCTCCAGCCCTTCTTCGCCTATCCGGCGGTAATTAAACTATGGCACAAAGGTAAGCAGATGATGTTCGACTCTCCTCAAAAGGCGGAGGATTTTGTTACTTTAATGTCGGTGAAGACATATTCTGCAGCTCTACAAAGCAGCGGGAAGGCGTCGGCTACCGTCTCCATCCTCTCAGCTCAACGAGAGAAAATTAACGACGAGGTCTGTGGTGATCCTAACTGCCCTGAAGAGGACAATAACAAGGTGGCCATGGACACTTGTTAATTTCTTTTTGGAATATTGCCCCTGCCCTATACATTCGTCCGCTGATTGGTAAATAATAATGATTTATTTTCTTTATTTTTATTTATTATTATTATTATCATACGGGCTGATGGAGAGCAGGTTCAATCAATACGCTTTTGGCTCAGTGGGCCTTTTGGGGACATGTCTTGCGTTGAAGTAGACTGGTCATGCATCAACATTTGTTTCTGTTGTTTATGCAGACCTACAATCTCGGTAATGTGCGGTCTGCTTTGGTTTTTATACACCGTTGTTTGTCGTTCCTTGTTCTTGTTTTTTTTATATGCCCTTCAACAGACATCAATACTTTTATTTATTCTGCTTTTCTTTTAAAAGGACTATGCATATAGGTGGATTGGTATCCAGGATACATACTAATGTTTACATGTCACTGGCAGTATGGCATTTATTTTGTTTCTCTTCACTTAGACAGAAGCTTGGCATTGCGAGCACACAATGCATGTTCTGAATATCTTATCATTGAATGTGAATGGCCTAAATTCTCCTATTAAGTGAACCCGGATATTAGAATATTTGCACCGTAAATCGATTTCCTGTGCCCTGATACAAGAGTTTCATTTAAAACAATGCGATGTGGTACGTTTTCGAAACAAGTATTACAAACTGGCAGCCTTCTCTTGTGCTCCTAATAAAACTAAGGGGGTGCTTATCTTAGTCGATAGGTAGTTGCATTTAACTATTGAACATACCGGGAATGATGATGAAGGTAGATTTGTTTTTATACGCTATAAAATATATAATGACAGGTTAGCTATAAAATACCGAATGAGGTAGAATGCATTTTTCACATATATTTCCAATATGTTTCTTGAGCAGACTGATTGTCCTTTAGTGATGGGTGGTGATTTTTAATGCTGTTTTAAATCCTGCACTGGATAAATCTCATCCTGATACTACAGGTAACCCATCCTCTAAGTTACTGAATAAATTTATCACTGAACTTAATATAATCGATCTTTGGAGAATCCAGAATACTACATCTAAGGACTTTTTTTTTTTTTCTAAAAAGGGTAGAAGGGAGGACCTTTCAAATTTTGTAACAACACACCCTTATGGCACAACTTTAATTTTTTTATGTTGAAATCGGCCATTTGTCCAGCCCTCTTGGTCTACATTGGGCAGAAACACATGCAGCAACCAGGGGACTCTGCTCACTTCAAGAACTAAGAACTAAGTTTTGTTTACCAGCATCATCATATTTTGTCTTTTTTCAGTTATGATCTGCTCTCAAGGCCTATGGAGTTCCCTGGACATCCCCTATTTCCTCTCATCCTATATGGGATTGGATCGCACCACCCTCTGGTCGGCCATCTCTTTATTTAATATATAGTAATCTTAATGATCACACTGCAAAGTCTCTTTCTATTAAATCTATCTGGAATCGTGAATTAACAGATTTTGATTTATCGGTCGACTGGGAGAGGGTTTGGTCTAATCAAATCTTAACTTCTGAAAACTTGGCTCATTGTCTTATCCATTTCAAAGTCATCCATAGAGCATACATAACTCCTTACAAGAGGTTTGAAATGAAACTGAAATCGACCTATAACTGTCATATCTGTAACACTGTATCAGCAGGTACCTTTCTCCACATGTTTTGGGAATGTCCAATTGTTGTCAATCTATGGACTCGTGAATCTATGTGAATTCTGTTTTGGTCCTTTTTACTACAAATTGAAATTGGAAGTGTTGATGGTGTGTCTGTTTCTCCCGCTCCCTGTTGTTGTTTTTTTTTTTTTTTTCAGTGGATGTTTTGTTGATTTGGAGAAAAAAAAAAGTTGAAAAAAAATAAAGAAAGAAATTATCCTAGCTCATCCAAAAACAAACTCCAGCATATTCAGTTATCAGAGACGACTGGAACTTCAAATGGGACTGGCTTCTATGGTCAGATTAAACAAAAAAAAATAGCTTTTTAGCAGCAAACACTCAAGATGGGTTTGGTGAACACAGGGATAAAAAGTACCCCATGTGTACAATGAAATATACTGCTGTATTGATGTTGTGGGCCTATATTTCTGCTGGTGGTCCTGGACATATTGTTTAGACACATGGCATCATGGATTCTATCAAATACCAGCAGATAAAAAATCAATAAGTAACTGACTCTGTTAGAAATCTTATAATGGGCCATGTTTGAATCTTCCAACCGTACAATAATCCAAACACAAACCTCAAAAATAGTCACAGACCCCTCACCCAATGCACATACTGGGTGCCAGTATGTCTGTGAATGACTCCAGACCCCCAGTTCCATGGCAACCAATCTGATAACACTAGTTTTATTGCTCAAAGGCAGAGTAACACTCACTTCGTTTTACCTTTGGAAAGATACATGATGCCCATTAAATGGACTCTTCTTTAATTAATTCATAGAAAAATTCTTTGAATGAACACACATATCCTTCAGGTCATTGTGTATATTATTACTGTTCTTGTATATGTTCTTGTGTATTGTATACTGTTTTATGCATGCTTATGATAGATCACTAGTTAATATCACCTCACTTATACCATGTTTGGTCTCTACCAATTCGTCTTTGGATGATCTAATTGAGAGTCTATATTATATGTTGATTCCTATGCAACATATTAGTGTTCTAAGAATCTTTACCAGTTTGTATATCGACATCCAATCCAGTTACAATGTAAATTACCGTGTTCTCAGACAAAGGGTCATAAAACCCCCCAGTATTTCTAAACTCCCGCTTGGAAATTCAGCCTTTCTCATTGGTCAAGCCCATCCTGAAAGGCGTGACTCTTCTCAAACCTTAAAGGGCTCACGCAGAGGTCCGTCCTCTCTTCTGCTAAATCTTTCGATTGCTTCTGTGTGGTTGGACTCACGGAGTGCCTGAGCCGGTGCGGGGTTCATCTTCACTCAACCCTGGAATTCACCATCATGGAAATGCCCTCGCTCAGACATTTCTCTCTTTCTCTATTTAAATAATCAATACTGAGCTTTCGCTAGACGACCTGGTCAACTGATCGTACTGTAAATTCTGCTTTATTAAGCTAATTCTATTAACTTATCCAAATATTATAATTGATTATAAAGAGTTATGATTAATTATTAATATCCAAACACCTCTCAAAATGCTTGCTACAGAATGCGAAAAATGGAAAAAATCAAACACGATCCAATTTTTTTTATGACAGATGAAAATTTCGGAGGCAGTGTGTAAACATGATTGACATAACGTGAGGTCGTATTTATTTTTAATGTGCGAAAATTTCGGACGAAATTTTCAGACTCAGTGTGCAATGACCTTTAGTCTTATTTATGTATTTATTGAGTTTACTATACTAGTACATTTCGAGTGCATATTCAATACAATTAAGTGCACTTTTTCATAAGAGGTATTATCTAACTGTATAATTATATTAAGAAATATAAATATATTTCTTTTGAGATTTAATAATTAATGCATCAATGGTTTCAGGGTAGTTTTAATGAAGTACGTAACTTTATTGATATTGTTTTATTTTTGTAACGAAAATGTGCTAATTTTAACATTTTGTCTTTTTTAGTATTTTAATTTAACTGTGATCCTTAATAGTTTAATAGTAGAGAATGTTTAATTTTCTGCATCTGCCACTGTGTGTGTGTGTGTGTGTGTGTGTGTGTTTCAACTGTAAACCAAATTACCTCTTATGACTGACTGTACTTCCAGATGTGACCACAATTAGTGAATGGACAATTAACATTACTTTCAAATAATATGTTTTAAAATGAAACCAAAAGTGCATGTGGATTTGCTTGTTTGTAGTTCTGAGTATTTGTGTGTGGTTTGTTTCTGTGTGGTCTGAGTGTGTGGCCTTGTTTGTTCATGTGTTTCACACAGTGTGTGTGTTAGCGTGTTCTTGTTTTGTTGAGTTTTACAGAGTCTGAATCCCTGCAGAGAGGAAACAGGGATAATAGATGTTCTGGCTAAGCGTAATTACTGTCACTGTGATATATTAAGAACTTCTCTTTTGTTTTACGGCCTAACCAGAAAAGTTTCACAGCTTTGATCAATTCATTTTACTAGTTTTATCCTCTCTTGTTCTCTTTTGTTCTTTGTAGTAACCTTTATTGTGATGTAATAGAGACTTAATGTAGCTGTCGGCTTTCTGGAGTCGCAGTCGCAAACGTAGATAAATGAAGTGAATCCCTGCAGAGGAACAAAGATAAACAGGTGCTCTCTTTGAACGGCTGCCATAAAGTAAACTGATACAAATGCAGAGAGATGTTACACACCGGAGGCTGATGCCGCTGAAGACTGATTTCATAAAGGCTAATCTGCCGTTCGCAGTGTGTGAAAACTGCATTTTTATGTGCTTCATGATTTAAGCAAAGGAATTCACCAGCAAATACAGACTGTCCAAAAGCACTAAAGTCATTTCTGCTATCCACGTTTGTGATTTCTGCAGGTAAGAGTCCGTCTCAGGAGTTTACAGTCGTCATTCAAGCGGTCACACCTCTACAGTCCCAACAGCAGCCCATATTCAAACTGATCCATGCGGTCGCCAAGTCCAAGTTCTGTGCGCAGGTGAGAATATGAGAGCATATGACACAATGACAACACTTCCATTATTATCTATGCTGCAAGTGTACATCACATGTCACTCTACTCAGCCTGTTTTCTATACAGAAGCTAAGCATTGTTTAAAAATGTCATTGTCTAGCTTGTACTTATTTGAACAATGCCTGAAACTTGGTATTACGAGTGCTTCCTGTGTCTATTTGCCTCTTTAAGATGAATCGCTTGATGTATTTCCCAATTGTAAGTCACTTTGGATAAAAGTGTCTGATAAATGAAAAAATGTAAATGTACTGTAAATGCATCAGGTTAAGGGCCATTCACACTGCCAGCGATTGTTTGCTGGAGGTCGTATTGTTGGTTAGAGTTCTTGCTTTATCAGCGGCCTGCACAATTGGCTATATTAAAACACAAATGAGATGTATCGCTGGTAAAAATAAGAATAACTCACAAAAAAAAGGAAAGAAAGAAAGTCTTCATTTACTCATTCCCAAATCGTTTCAAACTGTGACTTTTTTCTTCTTTAAAACATGTTCAGTAGGGTGCTTTTGAAGGAAAATTAAATAGATAAATAAATACATCACTCAGATGAAATTTCATAATATGACTTGTTTGCATAATATTCCATAATATTATCCAACATAATATTCATATTATTATTATATAATTAATAATAATATCATAATATTATTACTTCTATTGTCATCATTTGTAAGTCGTAAATATTTTTTTTTTTCAATATTTTTTGCTGAAAATCATCAGTGTAGCTCTCAAATCCCATTTACCCGATTTGAATATGTGCATATTCACAATTTGGTGCATCAAGAGAATTACAAGACATCAGTTAATAACAAATCAATTTTATGGTGCCTTTTGTCATTTGAAGTTGACAGCCTCTTGGTCTCCATTCACTTTCATTGTGTGTTAATGAGAGGCTTGAACATTTTGCTAAGCTTCTTCCTTTTAATGTGCCACCAAAGCAGTGTTACTTTAGAATCACTGATTTACTGTTATAGTTTTTGTTAATATTTTAAAGTACATTACTTTTTTCTATTTTTTGTTTTTAATTTGTTTCAATTTTATTCATTTTTTTATTATTTGAAATATGACTATTTTATTCACTTTTATTTATTCATTATTTATAATGTTTATATTATTTTAGTACATCAAGTGAAAATAAATGGAATTAATTAATTGAATTGATATTTATTTTTATTTTTATTTCAGTCATCTTTTATTTCAATGGGGTTTTTGTTTGTTTGTTTGTTTGTTTGTTTATTTATTTATTTATTTTTATTTTTATTTTTATTTTTATTTTTATTTTTATTTTTATTTTTATTTTTATTTTTTTTAGTTTTATATAATAATAACAGGGTACCAAATATATAAAATCATAGGTTTGGAACAATATGAGATTCAGTAGGTGATTTTACATTTTGGATGTGCTATTCCTTTTATTTTCTGGAGGGAAAGTGTTGGTATATTAATTGCAGCCCTGGCTAATGCATCATATCATGAACAAGATGAATGATTATCAATGCATGAATCAAACTCATTTAGAATGCCCACAAATTTTGACATGGTTTTCCACACATCATTTTTTATTATGTCCCTGTATATGGGCAACAAATCATGTAAAACTAGTCAAACGTCTGGCTGTGCAAAACTAGCATACACTCTTTCTGGCCACGGTATCTGATAAATGACAGATCATGTTAGCTTCACTATCTGTGTTCCTAATGGGTCACTGCTTCTTTGCATAAAGTTTCTATACTTTAAACAACTTCTTGTCAGCTGACATTGCATCGGTTCAGTTTATATTAGATCATTACTAAATTGAATAATATTCAGATCATGTATTACCTTGTAAAAATGAATGTAATGTTTTTGAACACTTAATTGCATGTAATTTACATTTAAATGAAAACATATTGCAATGTATGACACACGTGCAGTTTTTTTTTAAATTTAAAGTGCACATTAAATACAGTTAACCACACTTTTTTCACAAGAGTTAACATTAGAATGTGCCTGCAAATGCCCTTAATTAACACAGTTACTAAAAATGACAAGTCTCTTGATCATTTCTAGTTTGTTGTAAATTATTCTAGTGGCTCTCACACCTATTTTCAGGACTAATAAATGAGAATGGGATTTGTTGAGAAATTTTGATTGCTTTTTGCATGTGGGCTGTAATAATTCACACCTGCACCTACAAAACTGGTTGTAATCTAACATTGAATTCTCATGTTTTGCATGTGTATGAAAATGTGCAGTGCAGCTCATGTGTTTTAATGTGGTTTCAGATTTTAGTGCTGTGGAACTGTGAGAAGCCTCCACCACCTAGAAACAAGTGGCCCTCCATCACAACACCCTTTTCCATCATTGAGGGCAAAAGAAAGGTGAGATGGGAGAAAGATGATGAAATAAATAGAAGAATTGCATGTTGGGTAAGTCTTGGCATGCAATTCTTGGCACAACCACACACATGCAACAAACACTATGCACACATAGATATGCACACAGACTAGCCTTCTAGATAAAGACTTTTTATTTTAAATGTTATATTTTTTATGCAAATGTAATTATTATAGATATTAGATAAAGCCTGTAGATATTTTGTGATTCTAGAATTAAAATAATAAATGATTTTGACACATTTGAACAATTTTCAAATTCCCCAAACAAGGTTTTGTCATGTTTACTTAATTTCGAGGGACAAATTTGTACATAAAGTGCAGGTAAGTGAAGTCACACTCAAACTTTCCGGTAGGAAGGAAACAGAATAACACATAACAGGACAGATGTCACCATTTAAAATCTCTAAAAGGATTTGAAATAAATTGTGCATGTGTATGTGTGATATCTGCACAGCTGTGTGTGGGTGGTTATGTGAATATTCTGAATGTATCTTATCATTAGCACCTTTCAGACTTTGTCTGCTCACCGTCATCCCTCTTTGCACATGTTTTACTCATTTACATCTTGTCATGTGTTATTTGCAGAAACAGTTAGCCTGAGCAACTTAATGTGATGGATTACTCTGTCTCCTCACGTATCCCTTAGTTGTTTTATCTCATATCTCAAAATGTAGCTATTTAGGGTTGGAAAATGTGAGAAGAAAAAAAAAAGATCTTAGGAGAAAAATTATATGTTTAACTCGATATGTTTGTGAAATTAACACATTTGGGTGTTAACTATGAGCACATTTACAGTAGATTTGTGAATTTTTAGAAAAGTCACTTAAAACACTCTCGATTGGTCCAACAGTTAACATACATGCAGCACAGGACAATTCCAGGTTTTCTATATATACTGATCTGACATAACATTAAAACCACTGACAGGTGAAATAAATAACTGATAACATTAAGCAGCAAGTAAATAGTCCGTTCTTGAATTTCATGTGTTGGAAGTGGGAAGAATGGGTGAAATAAAAAGATCTTTGACAAAGGCCAAATATGGCTAGACAACTGGGTCAGAGCATCTAATGGCAAGTCTTTTGGGATGTTCTCCATATGCAGTGGTTAGTACCTGTCAAAAGTGGTGCAAGGAAGGACAACCTGTGAACCGTAATCAGGGTAATGAACATCCAAAACTCATTAGCCGCATTTCCACTGTTGGGCCAAAAGCGAGCGTGCTAGTGCGTGCCAGGGCCAACCGTTTTTCCACTGTCACTTCTGGGGCTTAATCGTGCCTCGTCGGGGCTTCCTCAGGGCCAACAGCCAGGGATTTTTGGCCCGTTGAATACCTTTGTCCAAAGCGGGCCAACACGGGCTTAAGGAGTAGTTATGAACAAAAGCAGAGTTTATCCTAGCTGCTCATTTCACGTGTTTTCATATAAAAATTTATTACATTTAAAACAATTTTAATGGCAAAACACACTTTCAGAGTGGGTCTCATTATTCACATTTATATGCACATTCAAAGTTCCCACGAGCACATTCTGCCTAATTCACACACATAAGCATGCGCATATGAATTTGTTTTTATTTCTTACTGCTTGGTGTTAGTGAATCTGGAGTGTTCTAAATGAGAGGACACGTGAACAAAGCTAACCATTTGCATAAAACACGCCCAGACCATTTCCATATAAGGCAGGGGTGTCAAACTCAGTTCCTGGAGGGCCGAAGCCCTGCAGAGTTTTGTTCCAACCCTGCGCCAACACACAAACCATCTAGTTTTCAAATGAGCCTGAATGACTTAATTAGCTGGATCAGGTGTGTTTAATTAGGGTTGCATCTAAACTCTGCAGGGCTCTGGCCCTCCAGGAACTGAGTTTGACACCCCTGATATAAGGGCTTTCTGCACACGCTTTTCTTACAGCCTTCCGTCACTCGAGTCAAAAATACTCCACACAACCCATACACAATATAACACTTTTTATACAGACCCAGTTTACAGAGCTTTCATTAGCTGAGTGTACATGCACTGTTATTCAGATAAACCTCGCAGCTTGAGCTATAGTCTAACGCAGCTTTTCTTACTCTTTCACTGTATAAATAATTTTAAGATAAAATATACTTTTTATTGGAATTTTATATATATATATATATATAATTATAAATAGTATATAACATTCGTACAAAGTTTTCACGCACAAATTTGTGTGTATGCATGCTTAGTGAATGAAACCCGGTGTCTGAATTAATTTACGATTGCAACCCAATGACAATTCTGATCACCGTATGAGGCAGAAATTTATTATTTTTTTGCAATGCTAAAGGCTACATATGCTAATAATTGTTATACTAAAAACACGTTATGCTTATGAAAATGCCAGAGACCGCTTGAAGAACTTTGACAAATCATATATGATTATAATCATGTAATAATTGTATTCATGTTTCATATGTTCTTTCTCCTCCATGTGTCTTTGTTGATACCAGTGTTCTGAATCCACATATCTCATAAATTGCATATACTCTGTGTGACTCATAACTCTGATTTTCTATCTGTAAGCTCCCTGTTGCTTTGGCTGAAAGGATAACAGTATTGTCGCAGGGTTCCTCAAATCTTACACTGGAGGGCCAATCCACTGCAGAGTTTAGCTCCAACCCTGATCAAACTCACCTGTCTGTGATTTTCTAATGATCCTGAAGACATTGATTAGCATGCTCAGGTGTGTTTGATTAGGGTTACAGCTAAACTCTGCAGGAAAGTGGATCTCGTGGGCCAGATTTGAAGATCCCTGGTATAGTGAGACGGGAGACAGTGCTCAAACCTCCTCAGATTACATGCATCTTGGAAAATTAATATAAATGCTCATTCTTTTCAAAGAAATTTGGTGAAAACATACCAGAGTTTATCAGTATTTTTCTGTTGTGTTATAATATTGTGTACGCATTTGGACTTAAAATCCCTAATGGAGGTGTTTTGTGCATTCTTGTCATCACAAATAAACGGAGCAGCTGTGACTGAACAAGTCTCTTTTTATGTAAAATAATGATAAATATCAGTTTGATTTAGCATGCTGACACAAATGAATAAATTAAAAAAAATTTATCGTAAATCATTGGTTTATAAAACACTGATGCTGAAGTCTGTCTTAATTCTTTATGTAAGGACCAAACGTCCATTTTTGTTAAGTTTGTTTTACGATATAGTTTACAGTGGGTTTTACAGTAGCACTGGTCCAACATTGGAAACACAGCTTGATCTTGGGCTCAAGGCTTGAGGTGTGAGGCTATTGACCCCATCTGGCTTGTTGTTAGCCCTGGCTCACACTGACCTGATAGTGGAAAAGTGGCTATTGATGTGAACAGGGAGCAAAGTCTAGTCTGTCCGGTCCAATCACACAGAAGAACTAATGTAGAGCTACTGTTGTTCAAATTGCTGGAGAACTTATCATCTGGACGTTACTTAGACAAGTCCCACCCACCTAATGATTGTTGCAGATAACAAACAGATTGTTGCCCTTAATGGCAGTGGTGCTTCCTAATAGCAGTGGCCTCTTACAGCAGGATAATGCATCCTGCCACACTGCAAATATTGTTTAGGAATGGTTTGAGGGACATGACAAAGAGTTTAAGGTGTTGCCTTGACCTCCAAATTCCCAGATCTCAATCCGATTGAGCATCTATGGCAGGAATCTTCATCCCTGCTCCTGGAGATCTGCTGTCCTGCAGACTTCAGTTCCAACCCAATTAAACACACCTGTCTGTGCAGATTTCAGTTCCAACCCCAATCAAACACACTTGAACCAGCTAATTCAATTACAGGCAGGTGAATTGGAGCAGGGCTGGAACTGAAGTCTGCAGTGTGGTAGGTCTTTACCCTGTTGAAAAAAGCAGCATATGATGGTTATGTATGTTTTAAAGCATGGCAGCTGGTTTGAGCTGGTTTAAGCTGGTACTTAGTTGGTCCTGAGCAGGAGCTAACTGCTCAAGACTAGCTTAAACCAGCTCATGACCAACTACCATACTTCAAAACATACAAAACATGCATAAGCTGAATTTTTATTTATTTATTTTTTCCCGACAGTCTAGGAGCAGGGTTAGAGATCCCAGACTTAAAGGATCTTCTGATAATGCCTTGGTGCCAGATACCACAGGATACGATTAGAGGTCTTGTGGAGTCCATGCCTTAATGCATCAGAGCTGTTTTGGCAGCATGAAGATGACCCACACACAAGGAAACAAATGCCACTGGAAATCAGCTCAAGGGAGAAACTATTGCCTCCTAATGGAAAAGTTAATTTCCGACCCTGGTGTACATTAAAACAGATATATATCAGTGCACCATCTTATTAATGTTAACACTCACTGATTTCATAATTTAGTTGTTATGCTTCAGGTTGTTTGCACATGTAATTTAAGTGGAGCATGGAACACATCCAAAATAATCACAGCACCCCATAATTTCACACAGCAAAGCATTTATTTGTGAGCACATTTCTCATAAATCAACTTGACAATTTGTTATTGTACTGTGCCTTAAAAACACACTGAGATGAGTATCTCAGTAAAGCCTATGATAATTCAACTACATTTATCTAGAGAATAAATGTAATTTGGTTTGTAGATATGTGGCATTAGACAGTCATATTATGCACTGGATTCTATTTGTTGCTCATTGGTCAACATCCAAATAAAAATATAGCATTTTCAAATTGAGTATCAAATGCAGGTTTACTAAAGCCTGTTATATATTGTAAGGTGGTTCTATCAGCTCTGCATGTCTGCCATAGCAACCTTAATAATCTCTGCATATGTTACCTTGGAGATGCACTATTTCTTCAGTATATGTGCAGAGAATAAATAAACCTTCAGGCATGATGTAAATCAAAATGTTACCTATATATACATACAGTATACAAGGTATCTATATGTTTCCTAAACACCCCTACCATCCTTTTCACAAACATCTATTAAAGTTTACCGGGTTAGTGGCATTGGATCTCTGAAAGATAGTTAGAATCATATCTGTTATTGAACTATTTCCAGCCACTAAAATAACATGTAAAAATACATTCTTGGAAAGAGTGGACTGGAAAATTGGACCAGACATTATACTGATACTAGTCAAAATTCTGGCTATGGGATCAAGTCAGACACAATAAATGCCAAAGGGGAAAGTACAAGGGTCATCTAGACCACTTAAAATGTCTTTCCATTGGGGGAAGTGTAAAGGTCTGATACACAAACACATTAATGACCCAACATAACAATTTATCATCTCAAGAGATTCATTATGAGACTGACATTTCAATTATCATCATCATGACAGGCAGATCTGAGTATCATTCATCAAGATGCTAACAGCTTTTTGAATTTGCATTAATGGATTTGCCTCCATATACAGGATTCATACAGTATGTGCTTTTTGGAAGTTGTGTTAGAAGATTTGGATGATATAAATCCAACCATCCAATTCATCCAATTAGTTTGTTTCTTTGTGGAAAATTGAAAATATGTTTAAAAAAGTTCAATCCATTCCAAGCACCTTAAGTTCAGCTAAAACATTAATTCAGATATATTATATACAATTTAAATATAATGTACAGGTACTAGATATGCTTTTCAGTGTAAGCATCATAACAGTGTATGTACATACATTAATATAGGCCAGGCTTAAAATGCAACCAGACATGTTATATAGTACATAAGTACATAAGATATATACATATATATATATATATATATATATATATATATATATATATATATATATATATATATAATATTAGGGATGCACCGATACCGATACTTTTATTTTTGGTACTTGCTGATTCCGAGTACCGATATTATCATTGCATTTGTAAATTTTTTAAATATTGGGTACAGAAACCAAAATAGTATGTATAATGTTAGTTGGTTAACTTCATTTATCAAATAGATACAGTCAAACCAAAATTTATTCAGACACCTTCAACATTTCTCACATTATCACAGTTTTTCGATAAAGTTTAGAAAATGGTAATAAAATATGACACAAATTCAGAGTTAAACTGTGTCAGAACAAATTCAGCTTGATAATATCAGATAACTTTGATAGAAAGGCATGTAATGAATTACAATCAAACAAAAATTATTATTATTATTATTATTAAACTATCAATACTTTTTCGGCAACCCTTAGCCTTAATGACAGGCTGTAGTCTCCTGGGCATGCTGTCAACCAGGTTCATGCAAACCTGAACTTCAATTTTTTCCCAGACTCGGTCTGAATAATTTTTGGTCCCAAATTTGTATCAATTTTACTGGTAGTCCACTGTATGAAGAATTTTTGTTTATAATATGTCACAGTTTACTTTATTTTGCCATCCTCACTTATTTAAATGAACTATAGTGTCCTGCACCCACTAGTAAAAAAAAATATCAAAAATCATATCTGGTGTCTGAATAATATTTGTTTTGACTGTATATCATTCGGTTATTTTCACACTTAATTATGCCCATTAAAATGTATTTTACAAGTTTTTGTTACTTTCACTGTTCATTTTGTTTGTTTGTTTTTGTTTTTGTTTTTTTGCTCTATGGTACGTCATCTTTAATTTAATAGCATTGCAGCTGCATTGCAGTGGTTTAGTAGGCTACTGTAATCATGTGTTTTGCTGTAATAATGCAGGGAACCACTCGTTATAAATCTCCTAACTGTGATATTGTCAGAAATAAAAGTCGCGTTTTTTTCATCTGAAACGTGCTGCGATTTATATTCCAAAACCACTCATATAATGCAGAAACACTCATGAAGCAAGCAAAACATGCGCAGCGCGTGCACGTATTTGTACTGGTGCAGAATGAGAGGGACAAGTGCAGTACAGCCTTGCGCATTTCACACAGGTTGCTATTTCACTTTCGCCAGAAAGTCGTGTATGCTTAAGGTTGAAAATAAATTATGTTTATAGTGAATGCCCCTATAAATTGTCGATTTAGTTTTAAGCCAAATGATGCGTGTGCTAAGTGAGCAAACATCAATAAAGATCACACAGATCAACAGAACTGCGCGCACGCTCTCTCTCTCTCCCTCCCTCCCTACCATTAATTAACTTGTGCATTGTTTTACTTACTTGTTTTTGACATATCCGACCGAACTACAAACTTTCCAGCGATGTCTGTGAGAAAGGGATATTCAGTCGATGAACTCGCCGCGCGTTCAATCAACCCGATCTCATGAAAGTGCGTATAACAGTACGCCAAATAAAAACGAAAACTCGTGGTATTGATACGCAAAAAAAGGACTTTGGCGTGTCTATGCTACGTGATGGGTAGGATTAGGGTTGTTGTGTAGATGCGTATCATATGTACGCGAAAACTGCGTATTATATGCACGCCAAAAACGCGCGTAGCATAGACACGCCAAAATCCGTTTTTGCGTATCAATACCACGAGTTTTCGTTTTGTTTTTTGTTTTGTTTTTTTGGCGTAATATTTATACGTATTTTCATGAGACCGGGCTGGTTCCTAGCATTTTAACTAGTACGAGTACAGGAGTTCAGTATCGGCCCGATACCGATACCAGTATCAGTATCAGTGCATCCTTAATACATATTACATTCTCCATCTTTCTATCCAAGAGTAATTTTGGCCTAATCCTAGTCCAAGTTTAGTCTTTGGTGATATAACTGGCGATAATAATTACAAACACAGATTTCAAAACCATGTAGATCAGAAAAACGAACACAGTCCAGCGCTCTAAATAAAATGCAGCTACTTACTTTGAAAGGAGTGTGAATTAATGTGTCAAACAAGTGTGAAATAGATAATCAAAGTTTTAATCAAAAGCCATTTGTCAAAATTAAATCATATTGTGACTAATAAGCTATCAAACGCCACATCCAAATCATAACACGCTTTTATCTGAGTCCTGATTAAGATAAATTGGAGTTGTTTAATACTGAGATAAAAGCTTAATAGAGAGGCATGAACTTGGTTTTCACTAGAAGTGCAATCTCTAGAGGTCATGATAGAGATAGAGTTCGTCCCAGAGACGGTTTTGTGTGTGTGTGTGTGTGTGTTCTTATCCTTATTGAGGATTGATGTCATGAACAGAATGATAGACAAGATAGACAAGACAAATTGTGGGAAAATGAAGTGCATTTGCTGATACACAGTTTATTTGCATGTGCTATCTAGGTTGTTTTATATGGAAGTTTGTTTTTGCCACAGAATAAAAAAAAAAAAAAAAAACATAAAAGGTAGGGCAAACAGGGCAAATTAGTGTGAGAGTGCAATTCCAAAACAGCGCTGATGGGCGTGGAAATTTCTGCGGGTTATTTACTGACAACGTGCAAATTAAAGAACACAGACGCAACATCTTTACATATCGATTAATTGCAAAATTAACGTGGTCGCAAATAAGCAGAGCCAATGCAATTCAGGTGCAGGTGATCTACTTACAACACAGGCGCATATGCTTTTTTGGGCAAATGATGGCTCAAATACCAGTAATTTTATGAGCGCAAACATTACTAAATCACATTGCTTGATTCATTTTAATACTCTCCTCCCATATATTTTGAAAGGTAAACTCCTACAAGTGCATATTCAATGAGGTCAGGCGCAAAAATAACTGTGTCCACGCCTTTTCAACAGTAATTCTTCACCGCACATCTTTAGTAAATCCTGACAGTAATATTTTCATGCCAAAAGACAGTTTGCGCTGGCACAAGCTGTTAGTAAATCTGGCCCATAAACTGGAATTTTGAGACGAAAAGTCATAATTACCTTTTTTATTCCATGGTGGAAATAAGCTTCCATAGTTTTAGCATAAAATCAACTAAAAAAATAGCACACAATTTGCACAGCAACTTGTGTAGTGGGTCTGCTTATTGGCATTCATTATTGCAATTTGGTATACTATTTTTAAAAGTGTAGCTTGCCAAGCTACAAGCTAATCATTAGTTAAACTACAGTTAACCTACTATTTTGAAAAAGTAATTTGCTACATTACAAACTACAGACAAAAGTAGCTAACCACACTGATGATCCTATATAATGTTGTGAAAAAAACATAATTATTAAATCAAATAAAATTATAAATTAATTCACAGTCATAAATTGTCAAAAACAAGAACTATGAACCTGAACGGTAAATTAAAATCCCAATTAAATTACTCTTTTCCTTCATATTGTGATGAGTATTACACATTACATATGAGTGAAACTGAAAAAAAAAAATTAAATGTAGGCTATGGGCTTGTTTCTATCCATCTGTTGTTTATTGAATTGAGGAAGATCTGAATGCAAGCTTACACTCAATTGTTAGAAAGTATGCAACTGAAATTATTGGAGAGAACACTGAGTTATGACTTAATTAGTTTGATTAGGAATTATGAGGTGAAAAAAAAATGAAACATATGCACGGGTGAATTATTCACATTAAGATACATAACATGTATTTGGAAAATGTTCATTCATTCTGCCTTAAACCAAAACAGTAATTTACATAACTTAAAAACAGTAGAGGGACTCGAATCTGTAAAAAGATTTTTATTATTATTTATTTAAATGAACCATTCAAACAAACCTCTTTTCTGGAATTATTTACTTTAGACATTTTAAACCTGCTACATTTACGTAGGTAAGTATGTTTTTGTGAATATTGCCTCATGTTGTTTGGTTGCGCTACTTGTTGGAAGTAGTTTGTTGCTGTTATTGTTAGTCATGCTACGTTAGCGTCTTTACTCAGACTTTTGTGGACTTTTACTCAGACTTTTGTGGAAAAAGGCATAAATATATTTACATAGAAAGAAGGTGCATTTGCATCATAATGACTTCATTTAAATACACATGGCACAGAAGTAGACCAGTGAAGAAAGCTACTGGCTAAACTGGATTTTAGCATTGTTTTACTTAGCGGCAGTGCTTAAATTAGCATGCTAAATGGTGTGCTTTAACTGTTTGCATAGTAAAACAGTGAAGTCTTTAGTGTTACAACTCTATATACTGCCATAACATGACATATTTTGAGTGGGTTTTTTTGTGTGCCATAAGCACTACATTTAGAAAACGCATTAAAAATGTATCCTGAAATCCCCCGTTGTGTTCCATTCCATTCTACTGAACTCCACCCAGCTGTTTTTGACATGTCTTATGTAAAGGCTCCTTAAGAAACGTATCTAATCGGGGTCAGGTGAACCTGAAACCAACCCAATGTCTCAGGGATTCAACAAAACTGCTAGTCTATTTTTAAAAATATGTAATATTGACCATCTCTAAAATATATATAATGCAAGAGAAGAGGCGAGGAAACAGAGAGAGACAGTAAAGGGCAGACAGTCCCTGTGGAAGATTATGTGAGCTTTACAGTTAAATAAAGCATGTCTTGAGGGAAAAGGAGTGATATCAGAGGAAGGAGCCATGTGTCAACAAAGACAGCTGGCCTCCCAGATAACTACATAGTCCTTTCCAGAACCCCTACATATATGAGAAAAGACTCAGAATGATAAATGCAGTGATATGCATATATTACATACTGCAGTCACAGCATCTGTCACGTATAATAATGTATTTTTTTTTTTTTTTTTAAATAATGCACATAAAATGGAAGTCAATAGGGCAGGGCATCTTTTAAACTCACTATACAAAGTATGTTTTACATGCCTTATTGTTCCCATTTGAAGCAAGATGGATTTTAAAGTTGAATATTAAATTTACTAGATAATTCTATGCTTTAATGATTTACATGGTTTGTACACATTTAAGATCTCAGCAGTCAATTTATTATATTCCCTGAATCTATATTTGCCCCTCTGGTGGTTCAAAGTTTGTTATGCTAATGAGAATGCATCCCTGGACCAGGGGTGCTTGTAGAGTTATTTTGATTTTAAAAATCGGACTCCTTTCACATGAACAGTTTTATTAATTATTCAGAGGTATTAATGAAGAGTCAATACTGTAATTAGGTTTGAACTTCCCCTGTAGCCTCCATTTACTGTAATGGATTAAAACAGTGTTGTCCTAATGGTGCAGAGGATCGATTGTGGGAAACACATTTAGCTACTGCTAAATGATATCAGAAATGTTCGTTTCTAATGCGCTGTTAATTAAAAGCAGTTGGACTCACAGTGGGTTATTTGCAGAGTTTGAGTCAAGAACCAGAGTAGGATTAGACCTTTCAAGGCCAGATCCAGACCAAGACTAGTAACTTGGTCTGCCACTGAGACAACTTTCCCTTTCTGTTGATGTCACTATGGCCATGTAGCTTATTGGCTATTGTTAACCAATGGACATACAGCTATTCAGGCATTGTTCAAGAAAACTAGCAATTGACCGTTTTGTTATGCAATGCCCACTTTTATATATTCAACATTTATCCACTCATGCAAGTTGATAATCTTTATTTGCTATAGCGCCTTTAAATGTTACTTCTCAAAGCACTTTACATAAGCAAATAAAACATTGAAATACACCATATAAAAATACAAAATGAGCAAAATAGAAAGAAAACGCATTCAAAACACTTTAAAAAATAATATAAAAATAACATAAAAATTCAAGTAAAACCTACCCTAAATAAATTAGTTTTAAGGCGAGATTTAAAAATATTAAGAGATTTAGCTTGCCTTATTTCGATAGGAGTTCCACAGTTTTGGAGCTAGAGAAGAAAAAGTCCTATCACCCATTGATCTTAAACGGGTTGATGGAAAAGTTAACAAACCAGTCTCAGAAGAACGAAGGTCACGCCTTGAGGTGTATGGAGTTTAAAGCTCTGACAAATATTGGGGTGCCAAACCATGCACAGCCTTGTAAGTAAGCATCAGAATTGTAAAATCAACCCTAAACCTAACAGGACACCAATGCAAAGACTCCAAGATAGGAGTGATATGATCACTTATCCTAATTCTAGTTAGGATTCTAGCAGCAGAATTCTGCACGACCTGCAATTTGTTTAGGGTAGCTTTTGAAACCCCAGCCAACAAAGCATTGCAATAGTCAATTCGGGAGAAAACAAAGTTGTTTATCAGTTTCTCAGCAAGAGGGGAAGACAGCAATGGACGTAATCTGGCAATATTTCTAAGATGAAAAAAGATGTTTTAACACTATTCTGAACATGAGGCGCAAATGTTAGACTAGAATCAAATATCACCCCCAGATTTTTCAGTTTTGGCCGAGATTCCATGATAGAATTATCAACAATTAAAGAAACCATTCCAGCTTTATGCAATTGGTGGGGTGAACCGATAAGCATGATTTCAGTCTTTTCACTGTTCTGCGCATCCATTCCTTCATCTTAGAAATACACTGAGAAAGAAAATTCACAGGCAAAATATCATCAGGTTTTGAGCGTATGTAAACTTGAGTGTCATCTGCATAGAAATGAAATTTTAGACCAAGAGATCTCAAGAGCTGACAAAAATGTGGGAAAATGTAGATATTAAAAAGCAAGGGACCCAAAATTTATCCCTGAGGGACTCCAGATTTCACAGCACCAAAATCCACCCATAGTAACAAACTGCTTACGATCTGTAAGGTATGACTTAAACCAATTAAGTACAGTACCAGAGACCCCGAAAACAGTTTCTAAACAAGCAATTAAAAGAGAATGATCTACAGTGTCAAAAATGGCACTGAGGTCAAGAAGGATCAGAACTAAAAGACAACCAGAATCTGTGGCAATTAGCAGATCATTTGTGGGCTTGACCAATGCTGTTTCAACACTATGATATTTAAGGAAGCCAGACTGCAAAGGCTCAAATAGATTGTTTTCAGTTAAGTGTGAAATTAACTGAGTAGCAACAACTCGCTCCAAAACTTTAGCAAGAAAAGGGAGATTGGAAATGGGATGAAAATTGTTAAAGTTTTCATAATCGGTATTTGTCTTTTTGGGTATAGGGGTAACAGCAGCTATTTTAAAAGCTGCTGGCACAACACCAGCACACAAAGAGTAATTTATAATACTCAAGACAACAGGACACAAAGAAAGAAAACATGATTGAAACAGACAATTGGGTATGGGATCAAGTAAGGAAGAAGTTGGGATCCAAAGTGCAGATTTATTTGATGACTGAAAAAGATACAGAATCCAAAACAAAACTTTGGGAATAAATCAAACATGACACTGACTTAAAGAGAGATGTACCATAAAAAACTCACACGTTACATTAAAATAAAAAGCCACAAACACACACACACTAATCATCAAACAAAAACACCCGAAAACAGACAGATGGATGAAGTCCTGCTCTTCTTTTTTCTGTTTAAAATCCTGTTTCACTCTGAAATAGGTCAAAATATGGAAGTCAAATGGTATGTAAGCAGCAATTCCCCTTTAATTCCGTTTCAGCATTTACTAAAAATTCTGTCATCATTTACTCACCTTTATTTCATTCCAAATCTATATGACTTTCTTCTTGTGGAACATAAAAGAAGATACACTGTATAGTCAAAAGTATTAGGATACTCTTCTTCGTTACTGAATGTAAAGCACGCCACAACTGGACTCTGGAGCAGTGGAAACCTGATCTATAAAGTGGCAAAGCACTCTTCTCTGTTTTGCAGTCTGATAGGTGAGTATGAGTTTGGCAGATGTCAGGAGAACATTACCTGCCTGACTGCAATGTGCCCACTGTAAGGTTTGGTGAAGGAAGGATAATGGTATGGGATGGATTACAGGGGCTGGAAAAGGCCTCTTACTTCCAGTGAAGGGGAATCGGTTTCACTTTATTTTGATGGTCCCTTTAACACATTCTATTGACTATAAGTAATGTTGCACCTACATTTCTACTGACTCTCATTAGAGTGTTAGTAGTGTATTAGTTGACTGGTAGGGTTAGGTTTAGATTAAGTTGACACGTTCTTGCAAAGTTACTTATAGTCAGTAGAATATCTGTTGGGAGACCAACACAATAAGGAGTTAGTAGATATGAAGTAAACAGTCTACTAATACTTTTATGAGAGTTTGTTGACATGTAGTTGCAACATTACTTAGTGTCAACAGAATGTTCAAAAGGGACCATCAAAATAAAGTGTTAACGGGAAATCTTAATGCTTCAGTATACCAAGACATTTTGGAGAATGATGTGCTTCCAATATTGTGGGAACAGCTTGGAGAAGTCCCTTTTCTATTCCAGCATTACTGTGCCCCAGTGCACAAAGCAAGGCCCATAAAGACATGGCTGGATGAGTTTGGTGTGGAAGAACTCGACTGGCCCACGTAGAGTCACAACCTCAACCCCATCAAACACTGGAATGAAGATTGTGAGCCAGGCCTTCTCGTCCAACACCAGTGCCTGACCTCACAAATGCTCTGCTGGATGAATGGACAAACATTACCAACAGAAATGCTCCAAAATCAAGAAGAGTTAAAGTTGTTATAGCTGCAAAGGGGGAACCAACTCCATATTTTGTCTATGTATTTAAAATAATTTGGTGTAATGCCCCAATACTTTTCTCTATATGGTATATTTTGAGAACTGATTGTCCATACAATGGAAGTTAAACCAAAACAGTTTGGTTACTAACATTTAAAAAAAAAAAAATCTTCTTTTGTGTTCCTCAGAAAAAAAGAAAATCATGAAATAGCATGAGGGTGAGTAAATGATGACAGAATTTTACAAAACTTTGCTGACTGGTTTTGGATACTACACAATACAGATATCCTCTGAAGGGACCTGATAAAGAGAATGAATCCAGTATTCTTGGTGTGGAGATTTGATCTAACATTTTTGGCGCATGTCGGCACAATCTAACATTTGTCGACAGAATGTAACATTCGTAGACATAACTTGTCAGATTTTTTTTTTTAATCTGTGGAAGAAGACTTTGTACACCATGTTATGTCATCATCTCTCTGCAGTGCTGTGGCAGTGATGAATGGCTAATCACATAGGAAATGATGGGTAAAACAGCCCCCCTTCTCTCTATCACTGATATCACAAAGTCACACTGTTCGCTAAACATGTCAGTGTTCTGTGGCCAATCAACCTCTCAACAGCTTGGCAGTATAAACAGGACCTTCAGAGAAAATCTGTAAGATATTTGAAGATCAAATCCAATTGACAACCCCTTTTGCTGTGATAAATAACCTGTTCTCAGTACTTCTGACTGTCTGGCAAACAGTCATTCAATTAGATCTCAAAAATGGGTGCAGGTCAATCTGATCTTACGTTGTTGTTGTCAAAGGCCGTACATTCTAAACCTAACTCTACAATATCTGACAATAAATTAAGCAGATGTCGACATGAACAGGTTGCAATTGGGAACTCTGTTGAGTAACCTTTGAAAAAGAAAAAAGGAGTAGAAATGTGTGTTGACACTGTAGACAGAATATCCATCCAACTGTAATGAGTACTGATTATTTTATTGACGTTACTCTGAAAACATTAGTAGAATTTACAGTTTTGCTGCAGTAGTGTACTTATTGTTTATTTGCCTCATACAAAACTCTAAATAAAAGATTCTATTCATTGGCAAATCTACTAACTAGTTTCTTCTCAGATGTGTTCATCGTAAAAACTTTAAATACCTTGCAAGACTTTGTTTCTTGGCACATAAAAACTTGTGTCCCTGATCCCTGAAATTCGCATCATATGGACAGTCAATAGTCTATGGGTATGAAACTAAACTATATACTGTAGTGTATACTAGGCTGTAACTATACAATCTTCCAGAAAAGAGTAATTTCTTGGGCCAAATGGCTTATCGAATTGTCATTCGCACCCTGAAAGACTACAAACACTTGAATTGGCACAGGTGTGCAGACACAGCACACAATTCAGCAATCCACCATTAAAGTGGATGATCAATGACCTCAAATGGCATTGAAGTTTCACCCTCTTAATATTTTATTTAATGTCCTTTTTCCTACCGCAAGGTGTAAATTACCATATTGTACTTTGGCAGATGTTCAACTATTGTGACTTTGACTTGATGAACAGATAAGACACAAACAGATGTCTCAGGCAATGTAGGCGATGATAGACAAGGATGTGTCAAAGTAAAGTTTCATTAATAAATACATTGTCATTTCTGAACAATGTAAAAAAAAAAAAAATGCAAATCCAAAACTAATGGTGTAAATTAACAAATTTCAACCACATTCTGTGCTGAAAATCTGTGAATCATTAATGCCACTTCTTATTTCCCCTCAGACAATGAGTGGACGTTTTTTCCCTCATCAAGCTATCAAAACTGATGCAGTTCTCAGCCTGGATGAGGACTCGGTTCTGTCCACCAATGAGGTGAGAGATCACACATTCATTCATCATAATAAATGTTACTGTATTTGAAATGGTAAGGAATAACATATAGTACACTATTTGGTTTTATCTTTCGAAATCTCAATCCTTTGTCAAGTGGCAAAATTGATATTATATTGAAAAATATTATTACATTTCTAACAAATTGTCATTTTGAAATAGCACTTCTCACATAAAGTGCAAAGAAAACACAACTAATTTCAAAGAGTTTGATTTTAGCATTTTGCTAAGCTAATATTGCAATACTTCAGTGGTCTCTTTCTCACTCACAAACAAACTTTCGCTCTTCCAGTCTACTTCCTTTGTCCTGTCCATTTTTACCTCATTATTTTGTCTCTTTTATTCAGTGGTATTTGAGATGCTGCATGTATTGTCCGTCTCTGGCTTATTTTGTGTTTGTTCTGCACTTTGTTAATGTCAATTCTCTGTCTTCATTTTCCCTGAGAGAAGAGATGATATTTGCACACTGCAGCATCAGCAGCCTGCTGGGCTCATTTTTAATTGCTCTCAGCTGTATAATTTAATCAGACAATAATATGTGCTAGACAAAGAGAGAGATATGGAGAGAGAAAAAGAAAGAGGACATCTCTAATCGGATGTTCAAATTCACAAAGATATATTGGTATCCGTATACTGATCCTGATGAGAGGCAGCTTGTGTCTTTCTCAAAATATGATGAATTCTGACTTTGTCACTTTTTTGCCCCTATTGGCTGTTATTTGTTGTAATGGTGCTTTCATTGGCTGCTTTGTATTTTAAATTTGTGTGTGTGTAACTTCCTGTTTGATAACAATGCCAAATGAAGGTTGCATGCCTGAAACGTTGCATTGAAATATGATTTGCAAGCTATAGCAGTGTGTGGGATTCATATATTTTTGCTTGACTGTTTGCTTCTGTTTATTCCTACACACCTGCTTATAGGATTGTGATGGGATTTCATTTATATTTTGAATTTCTGACTTAAAAAATGGTATCAAAAGCATCTCAAGACAGCTGATTTCATTAAATACATTATACCTTTAATTCTGTGTCAGGTACAACCTCTTTTTCAATTGACCTTGGAAGTATTTTCCATGCTTTTCGTTTTTACCTTTTAATAATGTAAAAAAGTAATAATTGTAATGATTCTATGATGATTTTTGTTTTTCAGGCACCCCTTTTAAAAAATAAAAATGCAAAAAATATAGCCAAAATATATGATTTTATTTATTGATGGTGATTTATATGGTATTTCTTGGATATTTAAATTAGATTGTGTCAAAAAGCTCCTCAAACAAAGTTTTACTGTTAATACTTATTCAGTACATTATACCATTTTTTCTTTTTTCTTGCAAAATTGAACAACTACTTTTTTTTTCATTTAACTTTAACCTATATATATATATAGATAGTTGTTCAATTTTGCAAGAAAAAAGAAAAAATGGTATAATATATACACACACACACACTGACTCCAAGCTTTCGAATGGTATAGTGTATAATGTTACAAAAGCTTTTTATTTCAGATAAATTATCTTTTGATCTTTCTATTCATCAAAGAATCCTGAAAAAAAAAAAAATGTACTCAGCTGTTTTGAATATTGGGAATAATAATAAAAAATGTTTGTTGAACAGCAAATCAGCATATTAGAATGAAGGATCATGTGACACTGAAGACTGGAGTAATGATGCTGAAAATTTAGTTTTGATCACAGGAATAAATCACATTTTAAGATTTATTCAAATAGAAAGCAGTTATTTTAAATATTACAATATTACTGATTTTGCTGTATTTTGGCTCAAATTAATGCAGGCTTGGTGAGCAGAAGAGAATTCTTTAAAAAGCATTAAAAATCTTACTGTTGAAAATTTTTGACTGGTAGTGTACCATGATAGCAGTTATATATTGCCATGATAGCTAGACATGATAGTATTCACACCTAGCTTAGTCTAATCATTTGTTGGTAATAGCGCAATACAAGCTTCATCAGGCACTTTTTTGTAAAAGAAGCATAGTCTATAATGAACCTAATTTTCATTAAAAGTAGCTGTGATTTAATTTAAAATGTTGAGGACGACGGCACCCACTAAACTAAATTGTTTATGTTAATGAATAAGATGCAGGTATTTGCACTGACATAAAGTACCATCCTCAAAAGTGGTGCAATGTTTAGTGAACTACATCCTTAGAATTTTAGATGAATAGTTAATGTTTCAGAGGCCTGAATGAAATTCCAGTTTCCCAGCAAATTGAACAAATCTGGAGTAATTATTATTTAAAAGGATTATAAATGTGTAGTGATCAACTATCATTCCTTGAGCTGCGATATGCAAATCTGTGAGGCTGCAGTGCCAATTCACAAAACATGGCTGCACCATCTGGCAAAGATGTTTCAGGCAATGTGAAGAATTCTGGGATGTATTTATTCTCCGAACAGAGAGGGGCTTTGATGATTAGGGTGTCGTAGGTCTAAGTTTGATTAAGGCAAAGATGATCCAAGTGCCAGGAAGGATTTGCTGCCAGTGCAATTCTCCAACAGTTTACAGGGTTAAGGGTGTTAAAAACAAAAGAAACACACTTTCGGCAGCTTTCCTGGCCGAGTCTATGGGACTATGAAGCTTGTTTGTAAATATCTTGGCAGGGGTGGGAGAAAAAACAATGTGGGAATTAATCTGGTTATGGAATGTACTGCTAACTCCTTTGCAGTCGGATCTTGAAAGATTTTGTTGATCCTCTTTGATGGCGCAAGTTTTAAAAAGCCACACCATTCAGCAGTAGAAGTCAGCAAAACCAATTAAATCCCAAAGACTGATCTCTTTCCTCTCACATTTGTCTGACACTATCATAATTCCATAAAGTTTGAGAAAAAAAAATACACTTCAGTGTTGTTGGAGTATTGCCAGTGTCTAAAAACATGAGATGTTTTTCCAAGAAAATATGATTTTAGTTTTTCTACTTCACAATTTAATGTTTAATTCAAGGTTACATGACATTCCTTGTAATTGCTTGTGAAATTTACTAGCATCTTTAAAGTGCATTGGCTGTACTGCAATGTACGTTGTAAGTTATAGTCTACTTCAGAATAATATTTCAAATGTCACAAGCAGGGAGAATACGTCCAATCAGATGGCTGGAAAGCTTCTAATTTCTCAAGTTCATTATGTATGGCGTAGCTCAGTGTGTGTTTGAAACCTGCTATTCATAATTCATCATACTGATGTTTTATTAACTGCACCCAGTACATCTTTACCTCTGCCTGGCCAGAATATCCACTTAACTTTTATAGCGCTACAAGATTACAGAACCCGTATTACAAAAGTTTAATGAGTCTCAGTTTCGGTGAGAAAGCTCTTGTGGCTTTAAACAAATCCAGCAACATTTGGAGGGAAGCTTCCTCTCGTTTTGCACAGTAATCTGCCCCAGTAATTGCCCTTTAAGCATTTGAGAGGGTTTTAATTGAAAAGTGCTGAGAATGTGAAAATATGGCATATTTAGGAGTAGTTTCCATTTTGTTAAGACTGTGCGGCGCTATGGCTCCACAGAATTGATAATTGCATTGTTTCGACTCATTAACTGGCTTATTAAAATGGGAAATGTAATATAGGGGTTGAGTTTTTTTTTTTTTTTTTGTGCGCCAAGCATCATTAGACTGTAGGCACATGTGTGGCATAACAGCGGCACAGCAGAGCCCATGGGTTATGATGTCTTTGCTGCAGTTAATGGCCTGAAGAATTGACCAGAAAGGGTAATAATTGTTATAGTACAATGACAGAGTAATATAAATTACAGCATTAATCTAGTGTTTGTTCATGTTTCTGCAGGTTAATTTGTATCTTCATCTATCGTGTATTTGTTTTCCCATTTATCTTTATTGCACATCTGACCCTATAAATGTGTGCTTGCCAAGGAGGTTAGCATTCATCTTAATGGCAGTTTCTTGGCTGGTGCATGATCCCCACAATAGAAATCTGTCATCTTTTCTGTTTTTTTTTTTTTTTTTAATCAAATGATCATGAATGCCATGTGACTAATTGCACAGATAATGTCCTATAATCAGTTAGTCTGTTTAAGATTAATGTATACTTTGGCTTTTACGCATACACTAGGCTATGCATGCAGTGTGCATGACAAAAATTTCGTAATCTGCACAGTACAAGCAGCTGCACAATTGTTTTTATTTATTTATTTATTTATTTATTTATTTATTTATTGCACTAATTAATTTGTCATATCTTCTGGAGAGAAAAAGCGCGGACACTGGACAAGGATTAATTTTTCTAGTGTGCATTTGTCAAGCACCCGTGTTTGCCCAGGCTATCATACTATGAACGGCTGTGAGTTCAACTGTGCAAAAAAGTGATGTGTGATTCGGGCTTTAAAGGGTTAGTTCACCCAAAAATGAAAATTTCATCATTATGACTCACACTCATGTCATTCCAAACATGTAAGCCCTTTGTTCATCTTCAAAACACAAATTAAGATATTTTTGATGAAATCTGAGAGCTCTCTGAGTCAGAATTTTCATTTTTGGGTGAACTAACCCTTTAAATTCTGCCCCATTATTACAATTGATGGCAAGTTTACATTCAGATTAGAGGTCTTCTCGGGTCCTAAAATCCGACCCGAATTGACCCGAATCACTTCTTACCCAAATAATTTTTTTAAAAGATAAACCCGACCCGATCGAGACAGACCCGATGAAATTAGACCCGAGTCCAACCCGACCGCATTTATTTTCGAACCCGACTGGACCCGATCGTAAACGGCATTGACGTGTGCACAGCCTGCAGTCCCGCATCGGTCCGGAAAAATACCGGTGTCCTGCTGACTGATTTGGCCACTGCTCCATTACTTTCATTCATTTTATTTACTTATTTATTAGCCTATCTTTGCCTGCCTGATGGATATTATTTCTGAGTTTGGCTTTCAGTTATAACCAGTGGATTTGAAATATGAACGTGATAGTTTCATAAAAATTAAATCGATAGGTTAATAAATCATGGATTTGCTAGTTTTGTCTGCAACGTTATTTACGTACCTCATCTCCGGTGAAGGGCTTCTGCACACAAAAAAACAAAAGCCTTGCATTGACACGCAGCGTAATGAAGTGAGTGGATTTCCTGATGGTTCTCATATCTATAAGATGAATTTCTGAGGTTACAAACGTATGTTCCTTTTTTACATGCGTTTCTCAAAAATGAACTTAATATGAACACACAAGTAGGCTACGCATCCGGGAAAGTTTAAAAGAATTTGGGTCTAATCGGGTCCATTTGGGAAAAGCATATTTATTTTAATTACCCGAGACCTGAGGCTGCTAATACCGAACCCGACCCGTGTCAGTGGCACTCGTAGAAGTTTTGGACCCAAACCTGTTCGGGTCTCGGGTCTGACCTCGGGTTTTCGGATCCAAGTGGACCCGAGAAGACCTCTAATTCAGATCTGGCTCCTTCCAATCAACAACCGATGGATTGAAGCCAGAAAAAAAGATCTGTTGCTAACTCCATTAGCTTGTATCTTAGAAAGCCATAGTTTCATAGTCCCAAAAATCCAAGATGTCCCAGTGTTGGGATATTTCACTATAATCTCAAAAGTATGTACCTTCTCAACATTGTCGAAATACATAATTTTAATGCTTTAATGCTTAAATCAAAGTATGTCTTTGATTAAGAAAACATTCTAGTTTTGTTGCATCATATTCTGTTGCCATCCTGCAGTGTAGAAGCTATGTTTTTTTTTTTTTTTCATGTCTCGTCATTGTAAATTCATATAAACATATTACCACAATGTACTTAGAATTAGAAGAGACAGATTTTGTGTCATCTTCAAATTGGTCATGCAAATTTGCAGTGACAACCAACAGAAATCTACAGAGCCTCACACATGGCATGCAGTAAAAATAGATATTGTGGCTATTAATTAAGAATTACTTCATGTATTCTTAATGAATTCATGAATTCACAGTATTGACAATGGACCTTTTTTGCCTTCGACCTTCCACCAAAATGTCATGGACTGCACTTTAATTTTGCACACTGAACACTTCAGATTCTCCTTTTAACACACTGCTAAATGAAATAAGTTAAACTCATTTGTGAGCTATTTGTGTGTTCTGTTCATCTCAGACCAAGCATTCGTGACTCCTCCTGCCATTCATCTTTCCCACTCGCTCACATCCATAATCAAGGTCCGGTACACATAATGAATGGAGCGAATTTCAGTGTGTCACCCACAATGTATTGCTGGAGTGATGCGCCTTAAAGCTGAAATTCCTTAAGGCCACGTTATTTGCATGATGTCATAAATCTGGCTCCGAGTCCGCTGCTAACGCAGCGATTAATCTATTGTAACATTAAGGGGGACGTTTGCAACCTTTTCCTCTGATTTGCGGGTTCATTTTTTAATATGTGCACACGCTGACTTTGACAGATCAAGAACTGCTCTCATCCCCTGCATGCAGACAAGTCAGTTGTGTTGACGCTGAAGCATGTCTGAAGGCATTAGAAAATCCAAGGCTAAATAAAGAGCTGAGCTAGAAAAGGCTTGTTCTCTTTTAGCTCTCATTGGCTCCTTTGATAATTTATCTCAGTGAAAGTGAGCCCATGTCAGTTCTTTTAACAGACTATCAAAAGAGCTAATGTTGCTTTTGTTAATTCTACTTCTTTAATCTCCTCTTCTGAGTTTCTTAAGCAGTGTGTTCACTTTGGTTTTATCTGTAGTCTGAAGAGATAATGAAAATGAACATAATATCTTTGTTCTTAAAGGAATAGTTTAACCAAAAATAATAATCTGTCTTTTATTGTACTCACCTTCTGAAATAGTTATGTAATCCAAATTTTGCACCTCTGTCTTCTCTGGGTTTGCAGGTGGATTTCGCCTTCATCGTTTGGCAAAGTTTTCCAGATCGGATTGTAGGCTACCCAGCACGCAGCCATTACTGGGACAGTGGGAAGGGGAGGTGGGGTTATACCTCTAAATGGACCAATGAATACTCCATGGTGCTCACAGGAGCTGCGTTCTACCACAGGTAATCTCCAGACAACACAAAACTGACCTCAAGAGCACTTGTTTTTCTTTTGCTGAATTTTTTCTATTCTATTTTTCTATTTCTATTTTTTTTTTCAACAAAACATTGCCGGCTAACAATTAGCATGTGCTAACAGTAAGCATTAAATTATTTGCCTAGCCACAGGGTGGCAGAATATCTGTAGCGCTTAATTGTTATAAATTGATTTTTAATTAAATACAAAGTTCTGTCAGGAAACTCTAGATGGTACAGGCTGATAGGTTCCAACTAAATCTGATATATACACATCATTATTCATATTGCACAGCTGATTGCTTTTTCACATCAGCAGCCTATGACCTTGCTGCTCAACATTCAATTACTTGGCTAGTTCTTGCTGTAGCAGTTGCAGTGTGCTTCAGAAACCCTCCACCTTCCCCAGCTCCACCTGTATAGACATTTATTTTATATATGGGGGTTATTTCATATATGTGCAACTGCAGCAGCAGTATTTCCTACATGCTGACAAAAGAATGCACGTGGATGTACTGACATAAGCAAATTAAAATAGTACAGTCGCAGTAAGGCACCTTTCCACTATCTCCGACATTCACACAGGTTTGTTGCATTTCACCTTTTAATGGCAGTCGCACAAAACTTAGATTGTTCCTGAGGCCTTCCTCTTATTCATGAATAAAACTCTCCATGAATGATTTCCAGTCTGTCATTTGTTGGAGACAGAGGAAAGGCAGTTAAAAGCTTTACTGTTGTCATTTCACAAAACTCACAATAATTGCATAATTTTTCTTAAACTAAAATAGCAATAAAGTGTATATTTTTTATTCACCTTGAAGTTCATGGTTTCCATAAAAACAGCAAGTGAGGAAAGAATGAAAGAAAGGCAGAAATAAATGTATGAAACTTTTTGCAAAGAACTTTAGTTCTTGTTTCATTTGCTCCAATTGTTTCAGAGACCCAGGAACAGTTGTGGATTAAAGGGTGTGTCATCTGAAAATATCTGTAGTCAGTTTGCCATAGCTAATACAACCTGATTAGCTGAGTTTACTAATCCTTTACAAAAATAAGCAAAATCCTTTGCTTATTTTAATCTGCTTACTTGCTTAGCTTCTTCACAGGGCATTACATACACAATAACCAAAAAATAACACTAACTGAATATTCAACTATTGGTGAAGATCCATAGAGCCAGGTCTGACTTCAAATGCTATTAATGCTTGTCTTGTGTATGCATGAAGGGCACATGACATTTGAGAGGAACGATAAAGAATTTTTAGTGAATAATACAACAAGGGATGGAGTTGTCATCGCATATCAACATTTTTTTGACTGCAGTGGATTCTTTTTTTGTTTTTTAAATGGATTATGGACTCATATTTTGGCAGAGAAGTGATGGTTAAAATGGCTTTAATGATGGATTTGTTTCTTACAATCACAAAGCTTTTAGAGGCAAAAGCACTGTCATCCATGAGTGTAAAAATGTTTATTATAAACAATTGAAATCAGTACACAAAGTCAGATCAAACTATTGTAAAATTTTTGTTTTGATTTCCCTGAGGAAAGAAACAACTGATTTGTTTCTGTAGCTTGTTAAATATAACTCTGAAATACAAATGATATATCAAGAATAGTCAAGTTCCACATAAATCTAGACTGAGTAAAATTCTCTGAAACCTAGCACATAAGTATTTCTCTATTGTCTCTCTCTAGTGATCTCAATGTGAATTCATCTTTCATCATGAAAAGACACAATTGGCTCTGGTACACTCTGGTTACTATAGCATTCATTCCAGCCTTTAGGGTTACCGGGGTAAAGGTTAGATTTTCCTTCATATTTATATGAACTTTTGGTGTAATAAACAGTTATTTGTGACAATACTGCCAGTTTCTGCTCATAAAAAAGTTGGTAAATAATAGCTTTGCAGAAGCAACGCTGGAAGTATATCACCTTATATTGGTGGGCCTTTAAATATTGTGTTGGACAATACGTCAAAAAGATTGAGAACCATTGTTTTATTCATTTGGATTTCTGAGCCCCCTAGTGGGCCCCTGTCCCCTGGCCGAGAACCACTACACTGAAAAAAAAAATACTTTGAATTTACTTAATTTTAATGTGTACATCGGTTGTACATGATCAGAATGTGTTCAACTGACATAATTGTCCTCTTTTTCCCAATGAATTATTGCTTGCCAAACCAAAATATTTAATTCACGTTAAGACTACTTAAAATAATCATGTTGATTCAATATATTATTTGTCATTACTGATTGCCATTACACAAATGTATTGTGTACTGTTAAAGTGATTTCATTGTGTCAAGGGTACCAACTTGATTTCTTAATGCTAATCTTAATATTAATCAAAGGTATTAGCAATCATTAGCAAAATAAAAAAATTGTAATGTCATTATGTCTCTGGTACCAGAGTTGTGTAAACCTAACTTGCTTTACGTAAACTCTACATGTACTATAGACGTGCATATGTGTGAATACAAAATCATAGATCTAAAAATGCATACTGGCATTGACAACAATGAAGGCAAAAAGCAAGAGTTTGTACTTAAATTTTGTTGTATTGAGTTGTCAAACTTTGCAAATTTGCAAATATGGAGGACTGAGCACAGCTGCCATTAATTGATTACACAGAAGAATCAAAACAAAAACACTTTAAAGGTTGTATCAGCAGCATATTCAAACACATACATAATGTATCCTCAAAGTGGATTAAGAACAGCAAGACATTTATAAACCTACTTAACTGTTGTCACTGTCGATTAAGAACAGCAAGACATTTATTCAAAGACAAACTGAATAAGTTGAAATAGAGCAAGGGCTTGTTACAGTTCACTGCCAAGGTTAACCATGCATCTTATAGGGATAGTTCACCCACAAATGAAAATTCTGTCTTTAATTATTCACCCTTCATGTTGTTCCAACCCCGTAAGACCTTTGTTCATCTTCGGAACACAAATTAAGATGTTTTTGATGAAATCCATGAGCTTTCTGAACCTCCATAGAGAGCAATGCAACAGAAATGTCCCCAGACCCAGCAAAGTATAAGGACTCGGTGTGCAATGACCTTAACGCTGCATTAATGGCGCATATTCTCTCTGAGACAACGTTTTTTTTTTTTATATTTTCAATGAGGAGTAAGCTAGCCTATTTTTTTATCCTCATGGCGTATTATGCGGTGATGCACTATGAAATTATTGTGGGTTCATAATTTCATGTAATTTAATAATAAAAGTAATCTAATAATTATTAATAATAGGCCTAATAAGAAGAAGAATGTAACAGGCCTACATTATTTGGAAATGCTAAATTATATGACTAATAACAGTGAGAAGTTTAATACCACAGGAAAAAGGTTAAATATGCCTTTTTTGAAGCTGCTGTATATATATTAAAAAAACTGATAGCTAAAGTTAGGTGTTCATTACTTTCTCTCAATTTAATTAGTTTTTTTAGCCCCCCCATAGCACCCCCAACAAAAAAATCCTGGAGCCGCCACTGCTTCTCAATGATGCAATACCTCCACCAGCTGCTCTGGAGTGAAAAACTCAGTTAGATTGATTTCAGTTTTAGATTCAATCAATTTCAACCAACGTGATAGAAATGTGTACATTCAACACTCAATATGAACATTTGTAATCTACTTGATTAAAACATGTTCACAACAGAAACATAAATTAGTTGTACATCTATGTTTCATTTTTGTAATTTCAAAGACCTGCTATGTTAATTTGTTTCAGTGTAGACTACAGTATATGGGATAAATTATTTTAGCTGTAGAGAATTTGTACGCAGAGATGGGTAATAACTGATTACATTTAATCTGTTTACGTAATCAGATTCCAAAAATTAAGCATTTGTAATGAGACTATACTGTATTACATTTTAAAATATTCAGAATCGGAGTACAGTTGCTTTTTTTATTAATTACATGATTACATATTATTCACACAATAGCAATAATGTTTTATAATTTATTGATTCTCCCTAATTCCTCTTTTTTCTTATTTGCATATAATACAGGCATTCCCAACCGTTTTTGTCATCTGAACATCTTTCACCTAACATATTTATTTGAAGTACTGTACCCTGAGATTTTAAAATAAATATTTTAATAATTAAGTATCACATTTGCATGTTCACAGTTCGCGTTGGTTAATGGTCACATGACAAGGTAAACAAATAAAATATTTGATTTTTTTAGTAAGTGTTATTCTAAAATGACTTTTCCATTTTCATGATTTAATTAATTATTAGCTTTCCATTAAACTTATGAAGCCCCTGCAGTTAATTTACAAACCCCAGTTTGGGAAACCTTTGGGAAAAGTAACATAATGTTTAATGCACTTCATGTTATTAATTACAATGAATGAAATATATTTTCTTACTCATTGTATTTTTATATCAATATGGTATGAGAGTATCCTATTTAAATCGATGTGATAAACAACTTTTTTTTTTTTTAAATCTAAAATTAATCAAAAAGTAGTCTGATTACATTACCTAAATTGTGTAATGTAACATAGTATATTACTAACTACATTTATTGTCATTTGGAATCAATTTCTAAGTAATCTGCCCAGCTCTGTATGTACATACAGCTAAAGTCTAGAGTATATTAATACTTACATTATAATTCTGTAAAATTGGTTAAATAGTGTTAAATAAATACACTTGTTCAGCTAAGTGAAGAACATGTTTTAAACTAGATACTTTAATTAAATACCATTTATTAAACATTTTAAATATTTAAAAGTCATACAATTTTTATTTCATTAAAATTTTATGACTCATAGCCATGATAAAATCTTGCAAGTTTGTAAGAATATGTAACGTTAGTTATGCTACATCTTTAACCAACATCCTAGAGATTACATTGTTTGAATTTTTGAAAGAAAAATGTTGGAATGTTGAATGTTTGAAAGAAAAACATCCAAAACAATAGAACACAAAAACACAATGGACACCATCCAGCACCCTAGCAACACTCTAAAAACACCCTGAACACCATCCACAACACCCTATAACAACAGCACAGCAGGGATTCACAGCTTGTTGAATCTTCAGTCACAGGTTTTGTCCGGCTCTCACAGAATTTGGACAAGAGGCTGGTACGAGGTCAGTGTCAGGTGCTTGTAAAAGCCGAATGTGAGACCTGCTGCGATAGAGATCGCTCAGAGACAGGCTGATATTAAAGCAGGTAATAAATGTTCAGTCTGACAGCTTCACTGGCCATATTTTAACGATAAATGGCACAGGTGAGATGGAGTTCACAGTTTGTTTTAGCTGAAGGTCTCTGAACTCATCAGTCAAAACACACACACACACACACACACACAGAGACCTTCAGACTGACCCATCACACACCCGACACACAGATTAACCGCTTTGCTACTGGTCAGCGAGCTGACACACCACCTGCAAAGTGACCCCAGCTTAAAGTGTGCGGGAGAAAAGGACATAAATAAACGTGTGAAGAGAGATAAGCCACCTGCAGGGCTGAGAGGAACGCTCTGATGGCTGTCCCTCAAAGAGAGAGGGAAAAAAGAGAGGGAAGGAAAGAGAATGACAGAAAAGACGTCTGCAGGCAGGAAAGGAGGTTCGGTTTAATAAGGACGGCGAGCGAGAGAGCGAGCGAGAGAGAGAGAGTGTAGGTGTCACTCACAGAAATTAAAACATCTGTCTTTTTGAGGTTCTCACAGCAGGGTGGCCTCTCTGTCTGTGCTGGATATCGTGACTATAGTCACAGTCTCACCCAGAGGAACATTTTATTACTTGTAGGTTGCTCTTGGAGCACTCATTTAAGTTGTTTCTCCTAAAAGAATATATGGAAATATGAGACAATTACAAGATTGTTAAAGGGATAGTTCACCCAAAAATTCAATTCTGTAATCATTTACTCACCATCATGTTGTTCCAAACCTGCATGTATTTCTCTCTAATATGGAATAAAAAAGAAGATATTTTGAAGAACTTCCATACGGGAACCAAAACTGCCTGGTTATAAATATTGTTAAAAATAAGTTATTTTGTAATCTGCAGAACAAAGAAATGCATACAGGTTTGGAGCAACATGACAATGATGATTCATTTTTGGTTGACTATCCATGTAAGTGAATGACGCTATAAAATAAGATTTTTTTTTTTTCTTTTTCTCAAGAAAATGTAAGGGTGCTTGCTTAATTAAAACTCACAACATATTTTCATGTATAAAAAGACAATGTTGTGGAAGAAAAAATCATAAATAATGAAATAAATGTGTACGATAATATCTAAAAAAAACAACAACTTTCTATTAAGTTATATTTTTTTCTGCCAATGCACAATGCATAAATCTAAAGAAAGTCAGTTAGATCACTCAACCTCGTGTCGTTCCAAACCCATAAGACTTACGTTCATTTTCGAAACACAAATGCACATTAATGAAACCTAGACAAATAATCCATATGAATTGAGCAAGTCTTCTGAGGCGACTTGATCGCTTTATTTGATGAACAGTTTTAATTTATGCTCTTATTCAGATTTCAATGTGATGAATGCACATAGAAAACTTAGAATAAAACACTATATTTGGATGCATATGGATTACTTTTACAAAGTTTTCATGACTTTTTTTGAAGCTTAATTTTTTTTTTTTTGGAATGGACTTTCAGTGGAGGTACAGAAATTTCTATTTCAAAGATGATCAGAGGTCTTATGGATTAGAACAACATGAGGGTGAGAAATTAATGTTTTCATTTTTTAGGTGAACTGTCCCTTTAATGGCAGGGTTTCTGAACCGCATTCAGAATGAAACAGTAAAAATTTGGTCAGTTTTATCTTCCCTACAGAAAAATTTGCCTTGTTTTTTGCTTTCATGTCTCTTCTGTCATCTAATTAATATCTTTATGCATTCCTTTTTTTTTTTTTTTTTTTTCTTGGTCAGGTATTATCATCACCTGTACACGTACTACCTGCCAACGTCTCTGCTGTCAATGGTGGACCAGCTGGCCAACTGTGAGGACATCCTCATGAATTTCCTCATCTCTGCAGTAACCAAACTCCCGCCAATCAAAGTCACACAGAAAAAACAGTACAAGGAGACCATGATGCAGCAGGTATGAGTCTGTGTGTGTATGGGTTGTAAATAGACGAGTGTGTATCCAGGGTGATTCTCTATTGAGGTCAGAAACGTCTGTGTAGTGTGTGATGGATGGAGGGCCCCAGGGCTGTGAGTGTGTGTGGATCTGACTCAGCAGTATTGGCCTGTTTGATGAATGTCTTCATGGTAGGCCGAGATTAATGATTGACAGCAAGGTTGCAGTACTATCCTTCTCTCTCTGTCTGTCTCACCTGTTTCTCCCTACTGTCCCTCTCCTTCTCTCTCAATACTCTATTGGAACATTCTTACTTTATTTCCAATTGTATCTTATCTCTATGAGTCTAATGGATGCTGATTAGTGAGTAATTGAGATGGGAATCATAAGGAACATGTTAATACAGTATATTATATTATATTATATTATATTATATTATATTATATTATATTATATTATATTATATTATATTATATTATATTATATTATATTATATGGGTCATGAGATGATATGATAAATATCTTGATATCATAGTTCTTTAAGTTTAAAGTTATTCAAAACTGTGACATATTCTGATCTTTTACTCAATTGTTTCTTATTCATCTACTTCAAGCAATCATATTATTCTTTTCCAAAAAAAAAAAAAAAAAAAAAAAATTACCTAATGCTACATTACATTTTTTTTTAAATATTCATATAAAAATGTTATTAAAAAGACTCTTGACATGAGATTATTAAAACAGTGTTGAGAAAAAGATTTGAAATATTAATTTCCCCCGACCTCTGCTTATTTCCAGCAATGCTAAAATGGCGCAAATAAAATCATGGCTTTATGCAGTATTGGATAATGTTTCTTAAGTAATAACCCTAGTAACTTTACATTTTTCAGTAGTTTGATAGACCAATGTAGCTTTTTCAGTAATAAGCTACCATTTCCAACAAGGGGTACTACAAAACACTACATATTTTTAGTCACATTATTAAATGTAATGTTGTCAGCCTTACTGAATCTGTTTTGTGGCAGAAATGTACTGCTCTGATTTAAAAAATAAGCTGTTACCCCCTTAAATACTGTAGGTACAATGTAGTTACTTTTTGTTATTAGCTTGTAGCATAGGCTAGCTTACTACTTTTTATCTTCACAGTAGTTTAATAAGTTTTTAAGTAGTTTGAAGTTTGGGAAGATACAGTTTCAAAGTATTAAAAATGTTCAGTACAGCTGAACAGTACTGAATGTATACAGTTTTATTATATATTTCCTTTAATTTAGTACTTTCTGTGAAATTTCTCATCTTTAATAGCCTTATCAAAACATGGATTATTGTCTATGGATTTTGTCTTTTCACTTTCACTTTTTTTGAGAGAACATTCAAAAGTAACATTCCTATAACGTCTGCAAAATGATAAAATTGAACATTCGCTTAATATTTTTCTCTAACATTCACATAACCAAGAAAATTAAATATTTTTGAAACATTTAAAAAACGGAATGTTTTGAATGTTCTGAGATCATTCAGAAATAATATTTTCATACCTTAATGGGAATGTTAGCAAAATGTTCTTAGAACATACAGTATTTTTGTTGGCTGGGTAGAAGCTAAATTAGCTGAGACTCTAATTGACCCTTCACTGGGAGATTGATTGACAGGTGATCTGACCAATCATAAAGCTGAATCTGACATTTTATCTGACAAACAAACCACACTGGAGAGTAGAGTAATGTCAGCGGATTTAAACTTGAAAAATGGCGTGTATTAACATTTTTCCATGGTTGAAACAAGATACCCTCTGATGTTCATTCATGTTTATTTCGGAAAGAGAAAGACATGATCGGTTCACACTGTCACGCCACATTAAAGAGCCTCAAAACGTTATTTAAAACAGAAAGCTGACCCTTTTTTTGGAGCTGTCTTGTCTGTTCATGTGTTGCTCTGCAAAATATTTTTCACTGCATGAGAACATGATGTGTGGCGTGAGAGCGACATGGCTTGTCGGACGTACCAACGGTAGCGAAAGGGGGCAGGTCTTTGCAAAGGGTCAATTAGCTGATTAGAATGTCAGATTGGTCAAATTTTGCTGTGTGATTTCTCAATTTCTCTAAAATTCTGTAATGAAACAGAATTCATGAATGTTACAAAATGTCTTTGGTATATGTTCCTCTGCATGTCCAAGGGATTGGATGCGTGTAGGTCTATATTAGCACATTGTAAGCTTCTTTAACAAGCAGCTAGACATCCTTCCACAGTGTTTCTCATGAATGTAAGGCCATAACTGTCGTTTGTTCTCTGAGTCGTGAAATGAACACTCCGTGTTCGCTCTGTTTGTCAGTGTCTTCTAAAGTGCTGCCCAATTCCAGCCCAATTCCAGTAACATGCTCCTGCTTTCATTCATAATCTGCCTGGTGAACCATACACAGACCTCTCTCTCCCTCTCTCTCTCAGGGCTCCAAGGCGTCTCGATGGGCCGACCCAGACCACTTTGCACAGCGTCAGTCCTGCATGAACTCTTTCACGAGCTGGTTTGGCTTCATGCCTCTCCTTCACTCCCAGTTGCGTCTGGATCCCGTCCTCTTCAAAGACCAGGTCTCTATCCTACGCAAGAAATACAGAGACATTGAGAGGTTGTGAGGGGTGAATCCTTCCCAAACTCCGCTGAACTCATCCGAACATCCCCTAACAGACCTGCAGTGTTCAGTTCGCCTGGACTCATTAGAGACCAGATACAAATACAATATATTCCATCTACAGAATAAATTATAACAAAATATGCAACACTGAATGATTTTATCTGCGGCCGAAGGTTTTGTGGCAAGCATTTGCTCAGAATAGAATTGCGTGTTTGAATTTGTTGTTGTCGTCGGTGTTGTTGTCTGCGAAGGCCGTAGCCACTGCACATGTAGGAACAGGAGGCAAAAGAGGCGTGTGAATGGATGAAAACAGCTCAACGAGTCACCTATGCCTGCAATATGTATTTTAATTTCAATTATTTTTTTTAAGAAATTCTTTTTTTTTTAAAGAAGTTTAAAAAAATAAAATTATGAATGCAAAGTGGGTTTGCACCCTAAAATATTCATTTTTGTATCATTTTATTGTGTGTTTGTCCTTTGATACACCATTTGTTCCCTTCACAACAGATCATTCAATAAGAATAATATTTGTACTTGATATTTTGAGAAAATCAGCAGTCGGTCTCTGCAGTTCAGATTTAAAAGCTAGCATAGAGCTGTTTAATGATTTGTGAGCATGGTGTGAATTATGGGGATGGGTGTTAATTTAGGTTTGAACTCCCTTAAAGTTAAAACTAAAGGTGGTCTTTTAAATTCATAATCTTTTTACATATACGTTGACACCTGACAAGATGTGTTGTGTTGCACATCTGAGAGATACAACCCACATTAGAAGCTAGCAGATTAGTTCACACATTTTGTATGCATGTTTTTAGGTTTGTATCTTGTTATACATGCAAATCAAATTTTGTAAATCAAGTCATAGGCTGTATACCCTTATGTAGTGCACTATTTGAGGAGAAAACCATAGGCTTATCCCAATACCCACACTTCTTTGCACTTGACAACGTGGGTTAAGTATTCAAGTGGACTTCATCTGTTGATTACCAGATGGGACACATTTACAACATAGTGCTGTAAAATTGCTGATTTTTACAGCGCTTTATTTGCATTTTTTATTTTCAATACTCTGTACTTTAAAAGAAGCTTCAAAATTTTGGTTTTGTAGTCCCTACAGTATGTAACAGACAACACAATGTATTTGCTATGCTTCAAATTCAGTGAAAAAGCACACATACTCATCTCTGTATCTCTTTAACATGCAACACTTTACTCTTTAAATCTAATATCTAATTACACTGAACAAAATTATAAACGCAACACTTTTGTTTTTGCCCCCATTTTTCATGAGCTGAACTCAAAGATCTAAGACTTTTTCTATGTATACAAAAGGCCTATTTCTCTCAAATATTGTTCACATATCTGTCTAAATCTGTGTTAGTGAGCACTTCTCCTTTGCCGAGATACTCCATCCACCTCACAGGTGTGGCATATCAAGATGCTGATTAGACAGCATGATTATTGCACAGGTGTGCCTTAGGCTGGCCACAATAAAAGGCCACTCTAAAATGAGCAGTTTTACTGTATTGGGGGGGTCCGGGGGGGTCCGAAAACCAGTCAGTATCTGGTGTGACCACCATTTGCCTCACGCAGTGCAACACGTCTCCTTCGCATAGAGTTGATCAGGTTGTTGATTGTGGCCTGTGGAATGTTGGTCCACTCCTCTTCAATGGCTGTGCGAAGTTGTTGGATATTGGCAGGAGCTGGAACACACTGTCGTATACACCGATGCCCATACCATAACCCCACCGCCACCATGGGCCACTCGATCCACAACGCTGACATCAGCAAACCGCTCACCCACACGACGCCATACACGCTGTCTGCCATCTGCCCTGTACAGTGAAAACCAGGATTCATCCGTGAAGAGAACACCTCTCCAAAGTGCCAGACGCCATCGAATGTGAGCATTTGCCCACTCAAGTTGGTTACGACGACGAACTGCCGATTGCACGCTCCCTCAAAACTTGCGACATCTGTGACATCGTGCTGTGTGATAAAACTGCACATTTTAGAGTGGCCTTTTATTGTGGCCAGCCTAAGGCACACCTGTGCAATAATCATGCTGTCTAATCAGCATCTTGATATGCCACACCTGTGAAGTGGATGGATTATCTCAGTAAAGGAGAAGTGCTCACTAACACAGATTTAGACAGATTTGTAAACAATATTTGAGAGAAATAGGCCTTTTGTGTACATAGAAAAAGTTTATAGAAAATCTTAGAAAAAGATCTTTGAGTTCAGCTCATGAGAAATGGGGGCAAAAACAAAAGTGTTGCTTTTATAATTTTGTTCTGTGTAATTTAACTTAAATAAGTTTTCCTTGACATTGCTCAAGTTCCTAGATTCCAAAGCACTATTGGAGATACTGTGGATTTAATGTGTTTTAAGGGTGCTGATCTTTGGCTTTTTTTTTTTCCTTTTCTTTTTTTTCCAGCTTATGTGCACTTACAATACATCCTTTTATGCACTTTTATGCTCAAAAGTGTGGGTATTGGGACTTGCCCCATTTGTAGTGGTGTAGTGGTTGATCCCATAATGCACTGCAATAATGCGCTGCAGATGTACATTCTATGCACTTTCCACACTTCTGCTGTTTTGCTCAGGTCAAGCATTTAAAGGGATATTTCACCCAAAAATGAAAAGTACCCGTGAATTAATCACCCTCAAGCCATCCTAGGTCTGTATGACTTGTATCTGACTTTTTCTTTACAAATCCTAATTTTCTAATTAATTTGTGACTGGTATTTTTTTTTGCTCTCTCTTCTGAGTTTCTGCGTCACTTCTCACCAGAGCTTGTGATATGTCTATGTCATTCGCTGGAACGCCACTCTCTCGTGAATGCGCGTACAACAGTTAGCGGAAGCTAGAGATTACGGTTTATAAAGTTTTAAATATGGATATTTTTCTTACACAAATGCTTCGCTTCAGGCCTTTATTAACCACCCGGAGTCGTGTGGAGCACTTTTTATGGTGGATGGATGCACTTTTTTAGACCTCAAAATCTAAAAATAACTATTATAAAGCTTGGAAGAGCCGGGACATTTTTTTAATATAACTAAAGTAGCATTCATCTTAAAGAAGAAAGTCATATACACCTAGGATGGTTTGAGGGTAAGTAAATTATGGGGTAATTTTCATTTTTGTGTGAACTATGGGGCAAGACAAAATGAATTCCTTCATCTTGCCAAAAGCTTGTGTCCACAGCCAAATCATTCACTTACATTTAATTTACTATTAGATTGTGTAATTATGATAATTACAATTTAGTGTTTTGTTTCACTTAGTCCTAAATGAATGCTTGCAAACAAAAATTTACCTGAAGTGTAAAATACAGTAGTAATAATTTGCAAGTATCAATATCATACAGTAGGTGCAGTGGGCAGAATATGCAAGCACCATCATTTTTACAATTTATGTTACGCAAATATATGAGAGAAAACTAGATACATTTATAAAAACTATGTAGACATTGCACCATATTGCCACTCCACATGTAGACTGTGAAAGTTGGAAACTGATTGTGAATCTCAAATGGATTTAATATGAATCTACAACAGTAACAATAGCTGTAGAGAAAAAATTATTTTTTTGTGGAAACATTTTTGGAAGAGAATCCATATAGTTTGGCATGTTCCTATATTATTTATATTCATTTTTAGGCTACACTGTCAAAACAAGTTCTTGCTTACAACAAGTCTGAACTTCATCCAGTCACAGCTCATGTCTTCTGAATTCATGCGGACGTGATACTGGATCTGACCTCTCCACGTCATCCCGTACCATCTGTATATCAGCATATTAGCATATGTTAGCAGGCCTGATGTAACTCACGCACTCTCTCTTGAAGTTTTTGTCTCACAGGTGATGTCTTTATTAGAGTTGCAGCAATATGTGTGTATGTATTGACAGGCTTTGATATCTGTCTGAAGTTTAAACTCTTTCATCTTTATGACAAACAGACAGAACAAAAAAAGAACGGCGATGGGTGGAGATCTGCCCTTTCACGGTACGTCCTTTCCAGCTCACTCTCTCTCTCTCGTTAGTCTGTGTTCTCTTCTCATTCACCTCTTCCTGTCGACTCTCATCAGGATGATGTCTTCACTCCACAACCACAGAGACTGCAGAAATGATGCTTCTCTCAACTGTTGAATACGACGTAGATTTCACAAGGCTAAACATAACTGGTCCAACACACACTCCCGGCCTCTCCAAGTCTTAGGGCCATTCACACTGAACACTTTTGAGTTTAAAAACATGAGATGAAGGGCAGTGGAAATTAAAGCTTATTTAAAATGTATATATATATATATATATATATATATATTTTTTTTTTTTTTTTTTTATTAATAAGTTCAACTTATTTTAACTCAAACACCGTTCATGTGAGACACAAGAGCAATGGACAAACACATCTACTTAGCACGTTTACACTGAAAATCAGCAAAGTAAAATGCAAAAACATGTTCGCATGATAAAACTGCCTCAGAGAAGCTGCATCTCTGAATTCATTCCCTTTAAAGTCTGCTACAGTAGCCATCAAAATACTACTGCTCTAACGAATCCACCACCTTCAACAATACATTTCAAAACAATTACTGCCTATCCTCAAACCACCTGCTGTGAGCAACATTTCTGTTATTATGCATAGTCTGTAGAACTCTATTTTTGTGAGAACTATAATAGTTCATTTTTTGAGATATGTAGCCTATTTGATGTTATATAGCTGTCAGAACCTATAGAACTTTTATTGTTTTGGAAGGTTTGGAACAAACAAGATGCCTGCAGATATAACTATTACATGATCGCTGCGAGATGCTGGTGGAGTGAAAGAGGCTTGAGAGAGAGTTGTTAGTGAGGGCGAGGGTGCGGCCGCTAACGCATCCTCTGCGTTGCCAGATCCAGCTCGTATAAGTGTTTTTGGACTTGTCTTTTCACTCTTTTTGACACTTTAGAAAGTTAATAAAGTAGGACGTTGCAGTTTAGGGTCAGCGATATCTTTATCTTATCTTAATTGCAAAAGATTTGAAATAATTTTGGTTTATTTTTATTTATTTATGGGTTTTTATGTTTTAATAGCAATATGTGGCAACACTGCATCGATGATTCGGCTGTGCAGGTCCCGCTGGCCTAGAACACGTTATGCAAATGTTGGGGGCGTAAACATTAATGATCCCGACTGTAACGTCACAGTCAGTGTTATGTTGGGATTTGCCTCTTTTTCAGTGGTCTTTTGCACGCACAAGATTTACATAAGAAGGAGGAAACAATGGTGTTTGAGGCTTACAGTATGTCATTTCCATGTGCAGAACTCTTTATTATTCAACTATGTCAAGGTAAATAGAGTTTTCCATTCTATGGCACCTTTAATGTTAGCAACAGTTGATGCATTAGCTAACATAAAGACCAATACATTTGTTGCAGTATTTATTAATCTTAATTTATTTGTTTATAAAAATACAACTATTTATTGTTAGTTCGTGTTAGTGCAGGTCCATTAAATGAAGTTCACAACGCAGGTTCGGGAGGAGCCTAATCATCCAGTCCTGCCAATCATCGTTTCGACCGTATATAAGTAGCAGTCATTGTTCTGTCCAAGCAACTATTCTTCCGGCATCCCTCCACCACCCCTTCTCCTCCTTTAAATCCCTTCTCTTTCATCCACACCATATCATCATGGGGGGGGGGGTTCTTACTCGGAGCTCGAGCCGAGCCTCGGGTTCAAGCTTCCTTCGCGGACAGCAAGCCAAGTTTTTTACCATTATCTGGCAGTATATTAACATATGCAACTTTTTAACATTATGCAAAGTTTTACCAAAAAATGTTTAAGAATATATGACAGATTTGTAATATATAGTTCTGGTCTTCAAATTTGACTGGCAGAGCGGAGATCCAGATGGGCTGTTAGGATTTTTTTAGTGACTCTGCAGGTTGTTGTGCCAGAAGGTGAGAATAAATGACTTTGTCTTTATGAGTGAGTCACTGAATCATTCACTCAACCAATTCCTTCAAAAATGCTGATTCTGACTTGATTTTGTGTGGGTTTTTGTCTGGAATTTTTATTTTGCTGATGAAGCAAAACATAGCCAAAAGAACTGGTATTTTGCCTACAGTCTAAGTACTCATTCATCTGTTTACTGTATTGTTGAATATAAAGAAATATCACATTTGCGATTATGCTGCTGTTCTCAATTTCAGTATTCTTGATCATGTGACACTAATTAAGTTCTGTATATTAATATATTATAATGTTCTGCTCAAAGACTAAATGTGAGTATGGCTATGACACTGATAAACACTAACCCCTTTAGCTCAGTTTTTTATGCAACTTCCATTTCCTCTCTTTAGCAAACACTTGTATTTCCTGGCAGTGGCATCCCAGAAATTTCCTCTTGCTGAATGACTTCTGACTGACAGGCGCTATCGGGGATAGAGGGGATGAAGGGTGTGTGTGTGTGTGTGTGTGTGTGTGTGTGTGTGGCCTGTCCCTGAATGGAAAACAGGCAGCTGTCAGAAAAGTGAAAAGTCAATAAATACAGACATCAGAGAGCCCATCTCTGGGTGTGCATGTGTGTGACATATCTCCCCTGCTCAATCCACACAGGACTGCACATCAAAATCAGTTCAGTTCTCCACACATCAAACAGTGCAGCATACTTACACACCTCTAGAGAACCCACCGCTGCAGTTCAGTTTACTCCAGCGTCTCTCTCTCTCTCCCTCGACAAACACCTGTTCAGACGGCCGCAGCATCTCTAGAGACTCTAATCCGCTTCCCCGGTCCTCTCTTCCTTTCACCCTCCATCCATATCTCTCTGGCTTTCTTTCTCTGCCTGCTTTCAGTTCAGTGGAATTAGATTTGACTCAATTCAATGGAGTTCAGCTCCATCAAAGGATGTTTGTTGGCAGGATCAGTTTGTTCTCTTTTCAATAGCGAGCATCATAAAGCCTATTCCTCTCTCTCTCTTTCCTTCCCCAGGGCCTCATTCACTGTATCATCACTGTAGTATTTGCCCACCGGTGTATATATGTGGAAACCTAATAACAGAGTGTTATAAAATGCTGTGTCATAAATTGTATAATGCTCCAAGGCTTTTGACCCCTCTGTGTCATATAATAATGATAATAATCACTAGATAAGAACATTTTCTGAACAAAATGTGAGGTGTACTTTCCGGTTTAAAACTCACTGCCAGATGAGTTATAAACACTGCCACTGAAAAAAAAGAGCCAGAACCCATGTTTCTATGACATTCTACTGCAGAGATCTTACGGGAGGCCTAGGTACACTGCACCAGGGCACAAGAGCCCACCTCTTGTTTCTATGAGATTCCCATGCAGGGATATGGCTGGGGTCCCCAGGGGCATTTGTGGGCCCAAATAGGATTTTTATACAAAATCCCAAGAAAAAAAGGGGTGTCTCTAATGTCTCTATGATATTCTGGTGCAGAGATATGACTGGGGCCCTCATGGGCTGCTGGGAGTCCCACATGAAGCCCAGTACACTGCACAAGGTTGCAAGAGCTCACCTCCTGTCTGTATGATATTCCCCTGCAGAGATATGACTGGGGTCCCCAGGGGCATTTGGGGGCCCACATAGGGACTCTATAGGGAAAAAGTGCTGTCCCCAAGTGTCTATAATATTATGGTGCAGATATATGACTGGGGCCCCCAAAGGCTGCTGGGAATCACACATAAAGCTCAATTCACTGCATGAGGTTGCAAGAACCCACCTCCTGTCTGTATGATATTCCCCTGCAGAGATATGACTACGGTCCCCAGGGGCATTTGGGGGCCAACATAGGGACTCTGTAGGGAAAAAGAGCTGGCCCCAAGTGTCTATGATATTATGGTGCAGATATATGACCTTACGGGTACATATTACTACTCAAATTACATTGATCGTACTGCCCCAGTGACAAGCTATTGTACCCCTTGTAACATCTGCTTATGATCCTTGATGGTCGTTGGGACTTTATGTCTTAAGAGACTCTTTTAGCCTTTTGACATTTGCATATAATTCACAGCCTGGCCCCACATTCTACCATTATATGGGTGCTAATTGCCAAGGGTTGTCCCCCCCACTGTCAAAAAGATGCTAAACAGATCGACTATCTTGTCTCTCCATCGGACTTCAAACACATTCCAAGAGAACTAAATGACCCTCTGTACCAGGCCTGGCTGACCAGTGGACTACCCCCACGATTACAAGATACAGAACACACACATAGATGCATTTTCTTTATTTAGACCATAATTAATCAGTTACAAATGTATCTGGTATTTGCATGTGTTGTTTGTATGTTTCCTTATTATATTAGCCTAGTTACCACTCGTTATTCGTATTAGTAAGCTCTAAACACTCATATTCAGGTGTATGAATGTATCTCTGATTTAATACTTTTTAGATGTCTCTTTCTTGATATCAAAATGAGCTGCTCTTTATTCCTCACACAATGATGTACACTATGTGATCGTGAAATGCATCATACTATTTTTACTGTACTGTGGGGAAAATTACACCAGTCTCCAGATCAGTCGTAAAACATGCAAATGAGGTGTCTATGTGCCTTGTTATTGGTCAAACTAACCAAAATGGGTGTTACAGGGAAACCAGATAAAACTTCTCCCACTCCGAAAAGGCAGGTCTTCTCTTTACTTCGGGGCCCTGGAGACACACATATCACCTTGGAAACCTCACGACTCCCCTTCCGGGGGGAGTCCGAGCTTCTGGCAGTTTTAAATTCAGTAACTTTGTCGATTCACTTCGGACTAATCAACCCATGGCTGGAATGACGAAGCTTTCACTCCTAAAGGAATTCACCAGGAATCTACGCTTTATACATGCACCAGGATGCTTTACTCAGCACCCACAAAACCCATGCAAGTAACCGCTTGTTAACTATTTAGATGCGCTTCTAGGCTTCGACCCCTTTTAATTAAGGTGATGTGATTATCTGATGGTTCTTAACAGGTTGTAGTTAGCTGATGTCTAAATCTTGCCATTACACTCTCTCTTGCGCGCGAACGCTCCCTCCTCTCTCTCTCTCTCTCTCTCTCTCTCCATCCCTTCCTTGCGTTGGCATCTATGTTTAATGTGTGTATGTCTGTGTCTAGTTCGATGTTGCATGTTCCCTTGTAGTGTAGTTTAATAAACATCCATATGTATTCACACTTGGTTGTCTGTATCTGCTGCTCTCAGAACGAGGTCGCTTTAACGTCCGGTCTTGTTACATGCTCTAAGGAAATTATTTGTCATGGCCAGAGAAATAATTTTCCTTAGAGTCAATAGACGGTCCGTACTGCGGACGAACTAATCATTTTATTGTACTATTAATGCTACAGCTAATTCCTGAAGATGGATATATAATTGATAACAACCCGTTATGATTAATTATGTCCATCTCACTTAGAACACATATGCTACACCCTAAAGGTACAAATTTTGAATATTTTTTTTTTCTTTCTGACAGTGCAATGTGCAAGAGCCCACCTCCTGTCTCTATGATATTCTAATGCAGAGATATGAGTCAATCTGAAGTAAAATAAGTCAATCTGAATGACTCTTTGACTGTTGACATTTTGACATATGCAGAAGTATGAATGGGCCCCCAAGGGCCACTGGGGGCCCATATGTGGATTCTGTACACTACCACAAGGAAAATGAGCTGGCCCCCATGTCTGTGTGATAATCTGGTGCGGAGATATGATTGGAGCCCCTAACAGTCCTTGGGGGCCCCAGTCCTGTCTATGTACTAAAATATCATAGAACAGGTGTATCCAAAACTGCTCCTGCAGATTTTAGCTCCAACACTCTTGCCTGGAAGTGCAAGACTCTTCACACTCTGAAGACTGTGATCAGCTGGTTCAGGTGTGTTTGGGTTGATTTGGAGCACATCTTTCCAGGACAGTGACCCTCTAGGAATAGGTTTTGGACACCCCAAGATACATGGGGCCTCAGTATACTGTACCAAGGCAAGAGAGCCCACCCCTGTGTTGATGATAAATTGCAGAGATATGACTGGTGATTCAAGGGCCATTATGGGTCCACATGGGGTCTCAGTACACTACCTCAAGTCTAAAGAGCCCACTCCTGTGTCTTAATAATATGCTGCTGCAGAAATATGACTAGGGCCGCTGTAGCCTATTGGGGCCAACATGGAGTCTTAGTACAAAATAATAAGTATGTCGAATAGTTAGCACTACTATTACTATTAATAAGAGGAATTTAAAAAAATGCAAATGACAAATTAAAGAACTTGTATTTAATACTGTTTTAACTGTGCTAATATTAATTTTCACATGGTATATTTAAATAAATTTGCATGTATTGGTGTTAGAATTAGATATGTTCTGCTGATTCAACAAAAGGCACTCAAATAGCTTTACAATTCACTTTTTTCAAGCATATCTGTTTGAGTTTTACAACTAACAAATTGAGTTTAGCCTCTGAAATTACTATATAACTTCAAATATCTCTCATGTCTCCAATATGCTAAATAGCTAAAACAGATTTTTTTTGGTCATGTCCACAATCATTGTTTTGAAAGACTAGAAATGAATTAACTTTATACGTGATGTGATTTCCAACAGTGTCATGTAATTTCACTCTTAGAGGGTCTGAAAAGGAGAGATGTGATTTTTTCTGTTCTTCATTTTTAGATGTCATTAATCATTCTGCTATAAACAGCTCGACTGAGTTACGCTTGCAGACATGGGAGAGAGCTTCCATACCTCAGATGAAATTTATTAAGGCTGATTTTCAGAAAGATGAGAGAGTCGGCAGGACTCTTTATCGCATTGATTAGATTATAAATGAACATTAGCGCTGAATTCTCTCACTTTCAATCAATATCAATAAACAGGAGCATATGTAGTAGCCTAAGCTTGTTGAAAATACCCTGAAATGTTAAAGTTGCCAAAATATATGCAAACAAGGTGTTTTTCTATAATCATGATCCCTTAATGTAGCTACTGTATTTTTGATTGGGTACCAGTGCAAACCTGTTTTTTTTGGCATTTAGATAATTACCTCATTTTGTGTTTGATGAGGAAAATGTCATAAAGATTGTGAGCTACAAGAAGGTGAGCTGATGACGACAGAATTGTTTTATTTAAAACAGATGGTGCGACTTGGTAATTGTGAGTCTAAGGAGGGATTTGGTTTCACTGACAAAATGTATACATTTGAATGTGTGATTTCTGCCACAGTGCTCTAGACAAGCACTTTTTAACTACAATTATTAATATACTTCATTAAATAATAAAATGAATTATCAGTTGCAATCAAAATTCACTTCTGAGGAAGCATCTGGTAGTGTAAATCTCTTTGTTTATTTGCATGAGATTGCAAAATACAAGATTCACACAGAGTGTCATGAGATAAAGACAACAGCTGAAAGTACTATGTTCAGTCTGCTCCTTCTTGATCTTAGTTGTGTGGTAACAAGTCTTGCTAATAACCATCCTAAGGCTAACTAATTTGCATGTGAGATAATCTACAAGCATCAGTGCTTTTGCTGCATTCAATGTGATCAGATGGGAAAAATGCCAGCCACCAGTCAAATAAGTGCCAATGAAATTAAATTAATTACATTTTACAATAAGGATTAATTTGTTAACATTAGTTCTCATGAATTAACAATGTAGTTCTAAAGCTTAGTTAATGCTACTTTCAACATTTACTAATGCATTGTTAAAATCAAAAGTTGTATCTGTTAATATTATTTCATGGACCTGAGTTAACATGAACTAAGAATGAACGGTATATTTATTAGCTAACTAATACTGTAACAACTGTATTGCTCATTGATAACTAATACTGTAACAACTGTATTGCTCATTGATAGTTAATGTTAGCTAACTATCACAATATTCATAATAACAAATGCCCGATTCTGAAGTTTCCCAAAATCATTTGAATGCAGAAATATTATTTAGAACATATGTCTGCGTGTGTATGTTTTTTGTTTTTTAAAGCCAATCTTTAATGCACTCATGAAGTCCTGCGAGGTTTAGTCAGTGTAAATTTGTGCTTACATGGTTCATGTTTTTGAGCAGCTGTAGCAGTGTAGCTTCTTGGCTGGTAATGGAAGCATGTCAAAAACAGTCCCTGTTGAGGAAAAATTGAAAATCGGTCAATTCCTAAAAGCTCCATCATGTTCATAAGTGAGACACTTTAGCCCATGATGCCCTGGGGAGCTGTCCCAGTGTGCTCTACGTGCTTTGGATGAAATGTCTCTGCAAAAAGACAGTAACATGGTCTTGTTTTACCTTCAGGTCAGTTCAACAAGCTCACTCTTAATAAATGTTTTTCAAAGATTTGTTTGAGCAAATATGCTCAAGAAGAACCTTTTGGGGGTGGTTGGGGTGTTTAAGCCCAAAACACACTGCGCAATTTTAGCAATCCTATGAGATCACTGCATGTCACACTGTGCAACATGGATCTAATAAACTTGGCTATGACGTGTGTGTAGACTGTACGATGATGACACCTATTCACTCGTACACTACAACACTATTGAAAAATAAAACGTCATCAGCCTGCGCTAGTGGTAAAAAAAAAAGAGCATGATAAATCACACTTTAGCAGTTGTATTTTTATGTGTGCTCAAAAAAAGTGGAAGCGGCAAAAGAGGAAGGGATAAGTGCTTGAGGTAAGCAGTTTTATGTTTTAGCACCTTGTCGCGTTGATTTCTTGTTGCATTTTTATTGGTTGGTCAGTAAACGTGGATCGTACCAGCAAACACACTGTGCAATGGTCATGCTGAATGACCATGCTGTATCGTAGGCTATCTTTGGTCGCAAGACCGTGACAACGTCCGTCTTTGAACCTTTCTCACTGTACGACATAAGAGCACCGTTTAGGAGCCACAATCACAGAAATCGCCACGATTGTTTCACGATGCCAATCTTTCGTCTGGGACAGCCGAAAATCGTGCAGTGTGTTTAGGGATTTAGGAGCTTGCTATATGTTTTTTTTTTTTTGGAAAAGTTCAATAGTTTTGGATGTTAAGTCATAAATATTTGCTTTATTTAAATAGTTGCTTTATTTGAGTTTTTAAAAAAAAGTTCTCTTGATTAGCATATGGGTTTATCTAGGTACTAGTACATAGATCAGATGTGTCCAATCCTGCTCCTGGAGGACCAACATTCTGCAGAATTTAGCTTGTGCCTGCCCTAATGCCCTTACTTCGAGGTTTCAAATAGCCATGGCGACCTTGATTAGCTGGTTCAGGGGATTTAGGATTGGAGCTAAGCTCTAGGTTAGCATAGTGGTCTTCTAGGTCAGAGGTTCTCAACTCTGACCCTCAAGATCAACTTTCCTGCAGAGTTTAGCTCCAAACTTGATCAAACTCACCTGTCAGAAACTTTCCCCTTGCCCAAATTCCCATGCTTGTGGTGTTTGCACTTGACCACTTGACTGCTTATATGATGTATTTCCTGTATTTGGCCCAAGTGTTCAAGTGAGGATGAAGACCACAAGTGTGTCGAACTTTTCATTATCTGATGGGACACTTATAGTGTTGTAATAATGTAAGTGTTTACATATCTTCATTTTTATTTTAAATACTTTGCGTTGTAAAATCAACTTCTAAATGTCTGTTCAGTAGTCCCTATAACATGACACAATTTAATTTGTGGTGAACACTGGAAATTCACAAAATCTTTTGTGACTTTAGAGTAACAAATGGCAGACAACAGACACGTTGGTCCTCTGGGTTTCCCCCACACAAAAGGATTTCTGATTATAAATATTCAACGTGTTGGATATTTACAATTTGAGATCAGTGCGATCCCAATTCTCATCTGAGCAGATTCGATCACTCTTAAAACAGGATTGTCAGAAGGGGAGAAATGCGGCCCAAAATCTCTCCAATTATGTAGATAATGGCCCGCTTTAGCCAATTCCTCTCAAAGACACTTGGGCAGAGTGAATCATTTGCTTCCATTTTAAAAAGCTCAGTTTCTCACCACTACTAAACACTGAATCAGCAAGCCAAAGTAACTTCTAGGGAGACAAACTAATAAGATGCACCCTATATGATAATTAGCACAGTAATGAGAACAGGAACAATTACCATGAAATCAAAAACATTCTACCATCTAGTGGCCATTAGTTTGGAAATCGGCAGGTCCTTACACAGCATTGTGAAACTGCTCATAAAATTGATTTTATGAGAAAGTCAATTCACCCTTTATGCTATACACATTCACACAAAGCTTCAAACACACTAGTAAGCAAACTTAAATTCACAGAAAGCCACAATTTTCTTTCACTGTTCAGATTTTCCACTGCCATTCTGGCCATGATCCTTCAGACAGTATTGTACTGAATCAGTATCTCTCTCAGTCCGGGACCTTTTGAGTATTTAGAGCACTTTTGTTTGTGTCTTATCTTTAGAGACCTGTCTCCCTCATGCAGAGAACATCTGCAGTACTCTCTTAGATTCCCTGCCGCAGACAGACAGTGTGGCTGTCTCTCTATCTGGACTAATGATTATAACACCTCCACAACAATTCACCATCTGAGGGACACAAACAGCCGTGCTGCATTCCCCTGGCAGAAATACGTTTGAAAACTCATTTTCTTTCAGCTTTTCAATTTCGCTGCACTTTCTCCCCCTTCTCCCTTTCTCTTTTTCTTGTTCTTTTCTTCTTGTTTATCCAGACGGGAGTTCTAAATAGAGAGCAATGCTGAGGAGCAGGGTATGCTGTCTTCCTGTAAGATCCGGAGATGACCTCAAGAGGCGACACTCAATCCAGCAGCCAGAGAACCTGTCAAAGTGTGAAACCATTAACAGTAAATTAACATCTTTGAAAAGTGATAACAAGCATCTTCATCACTGACAGATGGTGCGACTTGTTTGAGACCTGGGCCCGTATTCACAAAACATTTTAACTCCGCACTAAGATTTCTCCTAAATGGCAGTAAAGGTTTTTAGCTAAGAGTTTTCTCTTAAAACCTATTCAAAAAGCTGCTGAGACAAACTTTTACTAAGGAACAGAGAGAAGTCTTAAGCTAAGGATAAGAGTGGGGTTGACCTCGTTGCTATGGATGTAGCACACAGTGATTGGCTGATAGTCTCTGTCAGAGATTTATTCATAGAAATATTGTAGAGCGCAATATCATGTTGTCATAATCAAATAAGGTTTAAAAATAAAAATGATAATTGCCACATTCGCATAAAGATTTTAAAATGCAGGATAATTGTCACTAATTAAACAAGTATATGTTCAGCTAATTGTCAGCCTCTTACATGTGTGCTTCTCGTAAACAATTAGTGGATATGCATATAAACAGCCTTTTAATTAACAGAGTAGAATAATCATGGCTGATAGTAAGGCATGTAAACCTAAAAGAAAAGCAAACTGGACCCAAGAACAACTGTTACTTCTTGCTCAACTTGTTAATGAAAATAAACATATAATCAAGGGAAAATTTGGAGTTGGGATAACCTCCAAAACCAAAAAAGATGTGTGGGAAAATATATGTGTGCAAATAAATGTGACCCTGGACGACAAAACCAGTCTTAAGTGAAAAATCAAAAATCAAAATATTGAGAAAAACGCCTTTAAAGTTGTCCAAATTAAGTTCTTAGCAATGCATATTACTAATCAAAAATTAAGTTTTGATACATTTACGGTAAGAAATTTACAAAATATCTTCATGGAACATCATCTTTACATAATATCCTAATGATTTTTGACATAAAAGAAAAATCGATAATTTTGACCCATACAATGTATTTTTGGCTATTGCTACAAATATACCCCAGCGACTTTAGACTGGTTTTGTGGTCCAGGGTCCAGATGACTGTGAAAAGCGTTGGTATTCTTTGCAAAGTCGGGCAGAGACTGCAGAATTCAAGCGACAAACAACTGCTACAGGTAAAAGGACGTTGTTTTCAAGTTGACCATAATGTGTTCATGTAACCTTGTTATGCTATTGCAGATTAAAATCTATAGCCTTATTAAAATATTTATTGCATTCATGAGAGAGGTGGCTCAGCGCCTAAGGCTTTATCACCTGTTGCCTCGGTGTACAGTGTCATGGGCGCTCAGACACCAGCATAACAGGGCTGGAGGGATGCATTGACCCTGCAATGCAATTGCTGAATGAACTTGGCGAGTAAGAGTTTTTTTTTTTTTTTTTAATTGAAACATTTGCCTCAATTATTCACAGCTGGGACAGTTATTAATGATTGTCATGTTTAATAAATCAATTAAGAATCACATAATTACAATGACTTACTAAATAATAGCAATCATAATAATAATTTTGTAAATGCCTCACAATATAGGGTACACAAAATAAGATGCTAAAACCCTCTCTCTCTTTTTAGGGCCAACACTTCAGCTGGCAATCATGGCGATGCTCCTGCCCCACTTCGCCCCGGCCCTGGCCCCTCCCCAACCCACCCAGATCCTCCCGCCCTTTCTCCAGGCTCTGGTCCTGCAGCAACTGGTGGTGGTCCTGCTTCAGCAGCATCTCTGTTGGAACAGAAATTGGAGCTTAAAATTTGTTTATTAAAGAAACAGCTCCTTGACACATAGGAGAGGCTTCTCCACTTACAAGAGGAGTACTATTCTCAGAAACTGAACATGCTTAAAAACGGACAATCTCTTGAATAAAAACATTACAATCATAACTTGTCTTTTGACTCATTTTTGTAGATGCAAGATAAAGCTACAATAATTGTCATAAAAGTGCTTATTATAGTTTGGTAATCCAAGGTCCATGTATTTATCATGCTATTTAAGCTGAGAAATGACATTACTCTGCTAGTCTGTGATGCTGCTCTTAGCAAGATATTGTTGTTGTGATGGTTTACCCAAAGTGAGTATTGACGAAGTGGTCCCTGTATGCCAGTCCACTTTGTATTGTGTGAACAGCCATTCCGCTATCATCAGCAGCAGAAGAATCAGCATCATCTTCATTCTTCTCTGGCTGTGGAATATTTTGTTGCTTGCACAGGTTATGCAGAATGGCACAGACAGTGATGAGCCTGCTTGCTTTCTCTGGAGTTAGCCAGATTTCCCCATGCAGGACATGAAACCGATGTTTCATCTGCCCAATGCCCCTTTCCACAACACTGTGAGTTTTCTTATGGGCTCTAAAACATATAATGTCTTAAGTGAGACTGTGAATACATATTGAAAGGTTCCATACAGTTGAACATATGTTTTATGTGTAACTTTGTTTAATATATATATATATTTTTTTTAATTAAAGTGACCAATATAACTATCATTTTAAAAAGAAAGCAAGCATTTTGTTTGCTTACCTGTTGCAGTTCAACTGTGGTCCTGGTTGTGGGTGGATGTAAGGCGTAAGAAGCCACGTCCTGCATGGATAGCTACTGTCCCCCACCAGGTGACATCCAGGTGGGACATGATGCCTCTCAAACAGCAGCCTCAAGCCTGTAGGATCTGGGAGTCGTGTGGGAGTCCTGGGAGTCCCACACGATCTGGGAGTCCTGGCCACTTGGCGACAATGTCCAGAAAATTGTAACTGGCATCAAAAACCACCTGTGTGTTTATGCTGTGAATTATTTTTTTTTTCTGTTTACTAATGCGTGTTCATCTTCTGATGCTGCAATGATTCGGACATGTGTCCCATCTGCAGCACCAACTACACCAGGTAATCCAGCTATCGCCATGAAGTGGGCTTTGTTTCTTTGTAGTTGGCGAACATTAAGAGGAAAGCATATAAATTGTCAGATGATGTGAGGACGACAGAGAGCATTTATTGCATTTATTGATGCAATATTCTGCTGACAGATGGCTGAGATATACCTAGTTCATCTGCGCTGCATAGCTGCATTTTACCTGTGGCCAGGTGTCGTAGGGTTGTCAAAACCTTGATCTGTGGCGTTATTGAGTTGTTTCCATTTGTTGGTGAAGTGACTGCATCCCTGACAAGTTCTACAACAATCATAATACCCTCGCAATTAAGGTGATACCTTTTTAAAAGCTCATTATCGTCAAATGTTTCTAAAATGTTTCTGTTCCGAGACAGATTGTCGGCAACAGCCGTTTTGACTTGGTCTTAGTGACTTAGGAGTCCTCTTCACTACTCCTAGCGTTTCACAGATTTAGGAGCTAGTTTTAGCACTAAAACGCTTTGTGAAATACTCTTAGAGCACAAATTTAGGAGTCCTAAATTTAGTACTGACACGCCCACTTTTTTCCTGTTTTCCTAAATCGGCAAGTTAGGAGCTACTTTTAGCCTTAAGATGTTTTGTGAATACGGGCCCTGATCTGTTCTGAAGGTCCTATAGTAATGTGTGAGTAGGGAATATGATGAATTAGGCCTCATCGTTCCAAGAAACAACAACCTGATTGGTCTAATTTGGGCTGCCTAAATAATATTTTATCATCCACACTTCTAACCGCACCCACATATACGCTCTTAAAAATAAAGGTTCTTTATTGGCATCAATGGATCTATGAAGAACCTTGAACATCCATGGAACCTTTCAAACGCAGAAAAGGTTCTTTATAGTCGAAAAAGGTTCTTTCGATTTTTTCAAAAGTTCTTCAAAATGGTTCTTTTAGGAACTGTTCACTGAAAGGTTCTTTTGGGAACCAAAAATGGTTCTTCTATGGCATCACTGCAAAAACGCCTTTTGGAACTTTTATTTTTAAGAGTGTAGAGGTGAAAATTAAGATAATTTCACATTTACCATGTTACTTTTGAGAAGATGGGGAAAATTACATCCATTACACTCACTCCTCTAAATCCGGGTCACGGCACCAAATATAACTGGTCCACTATTTCAAAGAGGATTCAAACCAGCTTCTAACACAGTGGTGTCCATGCTCCTGGAGGGTCAATGTCCTTCAGAGTTTATCTCCAACCAGCTCTAGTAGAAGTTTCTAGGTTTAGGTGTGTTTAATTAGAGTTGGAGTTAAACTCTGCAGGACAGTGGTCGTATAGGAAAAATGTTTGGACACCTCTTCAAGCCAGGGGAGTGTGGTTTACCTGCACAGCTCTTTTAGCTGGCCTACGTTACAGAATGTGATAAAAACCCAGCAAAGTATATCTACACCGAATGCACTATATGTGACAGACAATCAGAATGGTTACACACAAACAACACACTACAGTTAAAGTGCATAAAATTAAAATTGCTTGTGTTTTCTTACCTCCTGGAATGATTCACAAGTAAGGCTGTTTTAAATGAATTATTTATTGTACTTGAGAGATTTGTCATATAATATCAAATTCTGAACTTCCATAGTGAGTCCTTGACCATGATGGTGCTTTTAATTTTGTCAGAGTTAACCAAGTTGTTTACAGAGACGCAGGCTAAATTTCATATATATAGGCTAAATAGAATAGTTGTATTACTTGTCACATCTGGACAGGACACGGCAAGCGGCAAGACTCAAGAGTCATGTAGTTACATAGTCAGTTACATCATAGGAAGTTGTTAAAACATGGGTTGTGTAGCTCTGAAACGTTTTTGTTTTTTGTTTTTTTTATCAGTCCAACAGAAAACAGCTATGACAAGTTTCTAGCCTGCTACAATAAGCACTTCTGAAGAAGAAATAATCTCTGGATTTGTGGCATCAAATCTTGGAAAGCTATTCAAGGGATTTTTTGTAAACTCTTTCTTCAGTAGCAAGTAAAAGGGATATTTTTGAGCACCTTTATAAGCTGGTATGAGCTGCAATGTGCACCAGTAAAGACTGGCTACACAATAATACTACACTACTATCGCAATGTCTGAAAGGCAACACTGAAATTGTTTGACACAGTCTGGCTGTACCCAGCAACCCAGAGACTTGTTCAAACACACATTCCACCTTAGGAAGGGAATATATGCTCCACGACAACATTTAAAATGAACGTGTTTGTCACTGGTGTAATTCATATGGAAATCTCCCTCTGATGGCATTTAAGTCAGATGCACACGCAGAGGAAGTGGTTGAGGGTGTATTGTTGTAATTCACAGTTCAATTTAAGAGTCATCTGTTTAAATTAGAGCACAGAGACAGAGTATGTGTGCGCACAGGGAGACACCGCTGGAAGTATTCATCACTGTCGAGCTGTGTGTGTGCAGATATGTGAGAGAGAGAACAGGATGGTGTGTTCATCTGTTTGTCCTTTGTTTAATGTGTCTGATACAGCTGCCACATCTTTAAGATAAAACATGACGTTCAGAGCATTTAATCCACCAGATGACATCGAGAATACTGTCACACACACACACACAGCCTATATGTCTTCCTGTGTTAGCTGATCTTTTACCCTGGCCAAATTGGTTATGCTGGTCTGTTTAGTGGATTTAGACTGATTTTTTGGCAATGGAGACCAGCTGGCCAACCAGCTAAACCAGTTCTACACCAACTTGATCAGGCTGGGTGACCATTTTAAACCAGCTATGACAATCAAATCTTTTTATGCATGTTTAAAGGTAAAAGTAATTTTTGATTTTCTTATAATGGATCAGTTGTCTTGAACATATACTGACACCTAGTGGTGGGGATGTAGTGTCAAACAAAATAAAAAATGTAAGTTATCAATGCCATTGTAGAAATGCAAAATAGAAATGCCATTGTGAAAATGCAAGATAGAACAAGATAAGCAGTACTATACAAATAGCATTCAGCTAGTCATGTCAAGTCAAGTCAAGTCACCTTTATTTATATAGCGCTTTTAACAATACAGATTGTGTCAAAGCTCTTAACAGTATCAAATTGGAGGACAGAGTGTCAGTAATGTATAATGATAAGATTAAACACTCAATTTTCAGTTAAAGGCATTTCATTATTGAATTCAGAGATGTCATTGTCTAGCTCAGTTTAGTTTAAATAGTATCTGTGCAATCAAATCGGCGATAATCGCTAGAAATTAAGTGTCCCCAACTGAGCAAGCCAGAGGCGACAGCGGCAAGGAACCAAACCTCCCTCTGAGACAGAATGGAGAAAAAAACCTTGGGAGAAACCAGGCTCAGTCGGGGGGCCAGTTCTCCTCTGGCCAGACGAAACCCGCAGTTCAATTCCATCCTCAGCCATGTCAGATTGTGTAAAGGGCTTACCTGATTCCCGTGGTCTTGTCCCGATGGAGCATTTTAATTTATAATTTAATGTATTTGTTATATTTGTGTTTTATTCATTATTTGAAGTTTTTCATTTATATGATTTATTCATTTGCTATAATTGTAATGTGTAGTTTAATGCATTTATTGTTTCTCCGTCTATTTTTATAATATATATTTATTAGTTTATTATAATTTAAATTTATAGTTTAATTAATTTAATATATTTCTGTTGTATATATATTTTTTTTATACTATTTATTATTTTAGAATGTATTTATTCATTTTTTCATATTTGTATATTATGTTTTAATTAACATTTTTAATGTATAAATGTATTATATTTCTATCTTTATATTGTTGCAATTTCTAACAATAATAGTATTATGTAGTTAGGTATTTTATTATATTTTTAATTATTTTGTTATATTTTTAGTTTTATTGTATTTTAATAGAGGTCTTCGCTGGGGATATGTCTCTGGGGGTCATCTGGGTGTCCTGGTCTCCGCTGACGATCAGGGCTGTAGACGTCATCTCTTGGTGCTGATCCACCATCTGATCGGATTCAGACTGAGAAACAGAATAAGAAAGAAACATTATTAGCGTAGATGCCATTCTTTTTACGATGTAATAAGAGGAAGTGTTCCCGGTTCCGGTTGTTCCAATTAATGCAGCCTAACAATCCTTTAACGGATTTGAATATTAGAAGTGTATTAGTGTGTTATGTGTAAGCCAAGTTAAAGAGATCAAATGGCCAGAGTATTGAGAACGCAGAGTATGTGGACAGAACTGGGCTAATATGGTCATACTTCCTGGTTCTAGTAAGGACTCTAGCTGCTGCATTTTGGACCAACTGTAGTTTGTTGATCAAGCGTGCAGAACAACCACCCAATAAAGTGCTATCATGTGATAGCAACATGGCAACCTGTCATACTGACACCTAGTGGTGTGGATGTATGGTTGTATCACACAAAATGTTCTCTGTAACCCAGTGGCACCATATTTAACAACAAAAATATTTTAAGGTCTACACATATTGTCAGACATGGATCAAATATTTTAAATCAAAGTTCAACAGCAACAATCATTTGATTATTTAGAATTTCTTTCTTAATCTCCAACCCCCAACTTTACTCATGTTTGGGCACTTCAGTGCACCACTTTAAAGATCCTGTATGTTTTTTTTTTGTTTGTTTGTTTTTTGTTGTTGTTGGTTTTTTTTTTTTTGTTTGTTTGTTTGTTTTCAAATTCAATCCTCATTGAATTTCTCCTGCAGATGTACCTACACTCACTCACATTGTTAACACATCCCTTCACACTGGAGTTTTTTCCCTCAGCATTTAAAAAGGCTTGTATAACCCCAATTCTTAAGAAACCCACTCTTAACCCAACTCTTTTAGGGAACTACAGACCAGTTTCCCTTCTACCCTTCATTGCAAAAACACTTGAACGAGTTGTGTTCAACCAAGTCTCTGCCTTTCTCACACAGAACAACCTCCTGGACAGCAACCAATCTGGCTTCAGAAGTAGACACTCAACCGAAACTTCCTTGCTCTCAGTTGTTGAAGCCCTAAGACTGGCAAGAGCGGATTCCAAGCCTTCATTACTTATATTGCTGGATCTGTCTGCTGCTTTTAATATGGTCAACCACCAGATCCTCCTGTCAACCCTATTGGGAAAGGGCATCTCAGGAACCGCACTCAAGTGGTTTGAGTCTTACCTCTCAAATAGGTCCTTCAAGGTATCTTAGACATAGATACATAGATTAGTTTATTTGTCCTCAAAGAAGAAATTCATTTTCACAGAAGGTGCATATGGAACACAAGGACAACTACACACTTATCACAATACAACCACAAAGTTATGTCCACCCTCAAAAAAAAAAAAAACCTAGAGTGTAAGATGATGGCTGATTTCCTGTGTTTAAAGCTCATATCGCTGTAGGAACAAAACTCTTGCTAAAGTTAATCCTCCTACACATAGGTAATCTATACCTACAGCCAGGTGGGAGAAGGATGAAATAACTATGGAGTGGGTGATCTGGGTCATTTAGGATTATGTGTGCTTTCCGGATCGTAGCTGAAGTAACGCAGTCAGATAATTTAGGAGTAGGAATACCAATAATCCTACTTTCCAAATTAGGTATCTTTAAAAGTTTGTTCCTATTAACAACTGTAAGCATATGAAAAAAAAAAAATGGCACCATACATAAGAACTGGCTCAATAATACTCCGATACAGGAGAAGAAGGAGATGAGGCTGAACAGACAGCTGCTTAAGTTTATGGAGAACTGTAAGTCTCTGTTGACAGGCTTTATAGATACCTAAAATATGCTGATTAAAACTGAGATGATCATCCAATGTAATATCAAGGTATCTAAAATGCTCCACTCTCTCAACCATCTCTCCATTAATATCAATACTTGGATGGATCTGTGTTTTGGAAAAGCCAAAACCAGTTCTTTAGTCTTTGAAATGTTAAGATGTAAAAAATTATCATCACACCATGTGCTAAAATATGTTATGGAACATTGATAATCCAAAAAAGTTTTCCAAAAGAATTGTCATCACTGTTTTTGAGTAACGCAAGAATAGCTGTATCATCTGCGTATTTAAAATAATGAATAGTAGTAAATGGACTCTGGCAATCATTCGTATAGAGAATTTAAAGAAATGGACTTAATACACATCCCAGGGGGGCCCCAGTATTAACAACAACGGTGGGTCATAATGAATTGTCCACTTTTACCACTTGAGGCCTATTAGACAGAAAATTATAAATCCAGTGAATTAATGGTGATGGAACTTGCAGGCCCTGTAATTTCTTAATTACCTGATGATACTGAATTGAATTAAAGGCAGAACAAAAGTCTAGCATAATTTCCAGGGGTGTCCCCAAGTGTTGAAGCAAACAATGCAGAAGACAAGCCACTGCATCATCTGTACCTCTTTTCTGCTTGTATGCAAATTGAAAAGAATCCAAAAATGGTGAAACATATGGAAAAATTATATTTTGGACCAATTTCTCAAAACATTTCATTATGATTGAGGTTAACGACATTGGCCTGTAATGATTTAACTCCGATGGATGTGATCTTTTGGGAACAGGAATGACAACTGATGATTTCCATATGATAGGTATTTTTGAAGTGCAGAGAGAACGAAGTAAGAGAGAATGAAGAATAAGAGTTAATTCCAGGGCACAGTTTTTCAAGACCTGACCAGGTATTCCATCCGGCCCAGGAGCCTTATTCGGCTTGCATTTAATGAGTTGGAAATAGACATCCTGCTTAGTTAAGAGGGACTCATAATCCAACTCTTGTGAAGGCATGGAATCCAAAAGGCTGTCACACTCTGCTGAAAAATCAGAGGTGTCAAAACGGCATAAAAATTATTAAGATTCATAGCAAAGGTGATAGAATCTGAAACACAAATAGGTTGTTTAATAGATTGTCCAATAAGAGTCACTCTCATTTGTAAGACGCTTTGGATAAAAGTGTCTGCTAAATAACTAAATGTAAACGTAACGTAAATTTGCAGAGATTGGAAGAGATTGCAGATTATACCTAACCTAAAAAGCCTTGGCATCGATCTAAAAAGCTCTATGACCAGAGGAATATTAAAACGGGAATAAATCAACTCACCAGCTTACGGTGTAAGGTTCGTCAACTTCCATTGTCAGTATCGTCACTTGTTACTGTTGCATGTCCTCAATCTGGCAACCCCCATAAGCATTGAGTCTGAGGAGGAGGGGACAGGGAAACAACTCTTCTATATTTTTGATTTGCACCTCAGTACCTATTTTAACCACTAGCTGTCAATATTACACACTCCACCTTATATATACTATATACTAAAGTGTTCATGGGAGGATCGCTTTGAACTTGAAAAGAGGCAAAACTAAAAGTATACAGCTCAAATGTTTTAACTGCCCAAAGTGTGTCTTCCGAATATAATCAGTTTGATTTAAAAATTAGTTAAAGGTAAGGTTAGAGATTTCAGAGAGGCTAGCAATAGCAAGCTAGCTTTGAATGCATGAGATCCCATGATTTGTCATACACAGAAGTCGTTCCGGGCGGATGACGTAGGACGCATTTGCTAGTCTCGTGAGTTTTGTTACAGGAGCAAAGGAAGCAAAGTTCCCTAACTTTAGCAAAGGAAAACCAGTCTCCTCTTGGCTTATATCGATATCCTCCCACATTTTTCTTTACAAATCCTCGGTTTGTACTTCTTATTCATGACCGGCATTTTGTTTTGTGGATTCGATTGTGGATTTGTTTTCATGGATTCGCTACAGGAAGCCTTTATTCACCCCCCGGAGCCATGTGAGCCACGCTTTATTATGGATATGCGCGCTTTATTTGACTTCTTGTGGACTGCTGAAAAAAAAAAACACCCACCCACTGTAGTGATAGCACTTGGAATGGCCAGGACAATTTTTTAGTATAACTCCAACTGGATTCGTCTGAAAGAAGAAAGTCATATACACCTAGGATGCCTCGAGGGTGAGTAAAACACAGGCTAATTTTCATTTTTGGGTGAACTAACCCTTTAAGTAATTTATACTTTCTATAATTCCCAATAACAGGAAGGTTAAAAAGATAAAAAGTATTTGATAGTCATGTGATCTCAAGATGTCTGAACCTATGAGGCAACCCTCTTCATTTCTTTAAGGGAAAACATATTGTAGTTTTTCTTAATGATTTTTTTTTTCTCCTTTTTTTCAGTTCACCAGCAAAATCTAGACACCAGCTTTTTTTAACACACATTTACCTACATACACTCACTAACCTTATGCACACCAGGTTCGCTCTCCTGTTTTCTCTATTACAGACACCCCTGACCCGTCGCCTGTCGTTCTGTCTGTGCTGTGAGATTGATCAGAGGTCTGTAAACAGGAAATGAGTTGGCATTTCTCTGTAATGAAAAATACAGTTTCCAGCCCGCATTCACTGAGATTGACATTTTCCATTATGGCCTAAAAATGTACATATGTTTCTCCATCAGAACGCCGTGTGGCTGTTCTGGCATCAGTTTTTTGGTCAGGTCATCAATCTTAGCCTCTCTCTCTCTCTCTCGCTCCTGTGCCGCACCACTCACCAGCGTGATTTATTGAAACAGAGGTGGCGGAACCCAATGGTGCTAGGGGCCGGTAAATCCTGATAAAAACTTGGATAAAAGCAATTTAATACTATCAGTCATGTAATACTGGCCTCTGTCATGAAGTGTATGCACTGGAGAGGGTGTATGTGTGTGCATGTGCTCACACATCACTTTTTCAAAAAAAATACCACAACATTGCAAAGAAACCGAAGTTCTCCATTTGATGACATGTCTGTCTAAAAAAAAAATGAAGTATAGATCCTTATTAGTTTTCATAAGAATTACAAACACAAAAATTATTAAAATAATTTATTTTGGGGTGTTTAACACAGAAGTAAACTATAGCTGGGAAAGTTTCTGTGGAAGTCAATGGGAGACCATAGCAAATACAATTGCTTCCATTTGAGAAAAGAAAAAAAAAATCATTATTGAATTTCTATGAGGGAAGAAAAGACATTGATAATGGTCATCATAAGAGAGAAAGATCACCAATTTACTGTCATTCCCTCAGCAGCCTTATTAGAAACACCCTTGCACTAGTGTTAACTAGTTCTGTTTAATGCCATGGTAAAATAACTCAGTGTCAACAACTACATAACATTTTAGCCTGTAGTTTGAATAAAATAAGCAAGAAGACTGCTTTTAATGCAGGTAATTAAGCGTTTAGAGGTGCTTGAGTCACACATCTAGACATATATCTACAGCAGACTTTATTTAGCATGTCATTACATATTAAATAAGTAAATCTCCCTTGAGGCTTGGGTTTACGTGTCAACTTTCATGGTGATATTTTAACTACAAATACATACATTTTTGTATGACTCAGATCATACAAATTCATGTAAAATCGCTAATTAATACATTAATACTTGCATGTTATTGCTCTTTTGTTGGTTTTGATTGCTTCTATTGTCCTCATTTGTAAGTCGCTTTAGATAAAAGCGTCTGCTAAATAACAAAATGTAAATATAATGTAAATGTAAATAACAAAGCTAAATTGAAATTTTAAAACAAGCTCCAAATCAAATAAATAATACAAATAAAAGAAATTTCTTCATATAAATAAAATAAGGTTTTGTCTGTGCTCTTTCCATTTAAAATTAGAGGCAACCACTGCATTGTAATCATGATCCAAACAAAGATGTTGCATACATGCAACATGAGCAGTTTTTAATCTAAATTAGATTGTATAATTTCGAAATTTCAAGCAAAAACAGAATGGTCTGACTTCGGTTTTGTGAAGCTGCTGTATACATAAAAAAAAATATCTGCATGAAATGAAACAGCAGACGAGCTGAATGAGATTAACTCTCTGAGTGTTTCCTTGGTTTCCGCTGTAAACAAAGCAGTGCTGCACTTATGAACTTTAATATGTATTATACAGAGGCAAGATAAAAAGAAAAACTACCATCTAAACTTTTCTAAAAGACAGTAAGTTCCCCTCAGACATACATTCATATAAACTCCTACCCCTAATTGAATTGCGATTTGTTTAGCATCTCAACCAATTTGAATTGTCACCTATATGAATCAATTTTCAACCGGCTCATGGTTAATCGTTACATCCCTATCATGTTAAACAGATAAGCTGCTGTGAGCATGTAAGATATGCTGCTGCTGCATGAATACGCATACATACATAAATCCCATAGCAGATCTAGACAGGTGGAGCTGGGGAGGTGGAGGGTTTCAGAGGAACTCTAATAACATGCTGCAGGTCAGGATCAACTTATAGCAAAGAATAACCCAACCTATTTAAATGTTGAGCAAGCATCTCATTGGCTGCAGATTCAACAGAGGCCAGTTAGCTTCTGCCATGTAAATGATGTGATTTCTAGCAGATTGCATGTAAAGGACTTATCAGCCTGCACCACCTAGAGTTTCATGGCTGAACTACATATATATTATTCATTCAGAAAAGGTCAGACTATTGACAGGCATTCTGAGGATAAAAATTCCAGTGTTGTTGTGGGTGTGTATTCAATACAGTATGTGCAAAAGGCCTTGGCAGGCCTCTAGGGACCATTTAATTCAGCATGGTAGACATTAAATCAGAACGTGCATTGAAGATGCACGACCATTGGAAAGCTAGCTGTGGTATCATGCTTATGTTCTGCCCTATAGTATAATGCACGCAAGAAGAGAAACCTAAATATGCTCCGCATAAGCATTAAGCACAAGCACTTGTTCCTCTCACACTGCATTATCAGTCATACTGCCTGGGCCCTTTAACAACATTTCCACAACCTAATTTCAGCATTCCAATAACATCATCTCCATTCCTAGCATGAGCTCGCTTGCATATTCTCTGATTGTGATTAATCCTAATAAACGCTCTCTGACATTAATGATGAAACCTGTTCATTTCAGCTGTGCAGGCCATGTGTGTCTTCCTGCAATTTATACGCATATTAAAGATGCACTTAATTTGATTCTCAATCCACCGTCATTCATATTCGCTTTAAAACGCATGAACATTTAAGAGATTGAATATCATGATTAATCCAATACATACTGTTTTCTACCATTTCTTTCTACAAATTATCTAAATGAACAGAAGACACAACCACAGCATTTTTCTTGTCACTTTGTTAGATGTGGCATGCCATCTGGCCACCTGTTATCAGTGTGATCGCACAAAATCACACCAGCGACACCAGCGGTAACACCAAGATAATTAGCATTAAAAACAACACTGCTTTTTCCAAGAAGGTGAAGAGTGCGGTTGCCACATCAGCCTCACTGCTTCCTAAAAACTTGGCTGTGATGCTAAAAAAGAATGGGTGGGGGGTTTTGTAAGCCTAATGCGTCCTTCAAGAACAGAGACATGAATTAACTTTTAACAAAATTCTTGTTTACACCATTTAATTTCTTTCAAACCAGTGCAAGATGATTCATTTGCCTTTCTCTCCTAAATACATCTGACAAACTTTCTTCTTGATTGGAAATGATTCACAATGCAAATAATCTGTTAACAAGTGCAATGATTTTTTAACAAGACATGATTTTTCACACATCACATGTCTCATATTTAATTCTTCAATAACACTGTTGCTTTCTCAGTAAGCAATTATCTTGTATCACTGTTTTAAACATCATAATTCATATTTTAATTATAGATTTATATATTTTAAGAAAGTAAGTAAGTTTAGGATGTTCATATAACAAAAAGCTGGCATCTGTTTTTGTACAAATCAACTGACATAAACGAACAAACCTACAATAACTAATCACAACCCTGAAGCTGAAGATTCACCCATGTATGAACAGTAACAATAGTGCCAAAGCAAGTACCACTAACTAATAATATATAACTAGTTATATTAAAATGTACAAAAAAAAAAAAAAAGTATTACATTATAGACTTGTTGGCCAGCATCAAAGTTCATCTTGACAAACTTTTTATCTAGATGATATTAGTTATAAATGTTGGAATTGCCATCATTGACAGTTTTGTTTGTACACATTTGTGTACTGACCATAAAGACGCAGTTCCACAACAGTTTGTTTCTAATTTGATTTATTGCAAATTCATATAAATTCATGCAACCTCATTTGTATGTTTTCACACAATCTGCTATCTGCACTTGGTTTAGCTATGGGCTTAGGGATTAGGCTTCATACTTTTTAAATAATATTTTAATATATTTTTTATTTTATATATATAATTTTATATATTTTTTAATTGCACATTTTAATACAAATCACATTGTTGTTCAATTTCATATGAAATTGACGACATATTCTCGTGAAATTGCGTTGGAATATAGGCTTGTCAGAAAACACTATTCATTTATGAAAGGACAGGCTTGTGACAAAAGTACTTGAATGACGACTTAAAGACAACCACTGTTTGATTGACTGAACAAATCAACAAACGAATGTACTAATGTTGAATGAAAAATAACCTTGAGTCTAAACCTTGAAAACTAATGTGTTGACCACACAATTATGCATAATCAAATGCATGAACGTTATGATTATTTGAGCGTAAACTCTGTCCTCAATAACAAACACACACACACACACACATACAGATGGGTGCCTCACGTCAAAGCTGCAGGTATTGACAGATCCCTCCGACACCTGTCACACACATCTCTTCACACCCTCCCTGTGGACAAGAATCCACCAATGTCAAAGCCCTCCTGCTGATGCACACACACATGCCTTTGGTTTGTTTACAGGTGTCTCTACTTAAAGGAATCTCAGAGGAAAGCTAAAAATGTTGGCCCTTCATAAAACATGCAAGTAAACAAGTTTGGTGACAAACAAGTAAACAAAATTCAAACAGGAACATTGTAACAAGTTCTACTACATACCTACCATTTATACCACACCACAAGTTGATTCTGATTGGCTGTCATGCAGCTGTTCATTATTTTATTTTTTAAAATATTTGCATGAAGGAGCTTTGAAGGAACTTCATTGGTGCCATAAGGAAGGATTTTTTCTTGCGTAAAAGAATGATGAAAATTACTTTTTGTGAAGAAAGTTAGTCAAACGAGTTGAGTAAATGATGACAGAATTTTCATTTCTGGATGTACTGTTGCTTTAAATAAAAACAAATGGGTCACTCTTTATATTAGGTGGCCTTAACTACTATGTACTTACATCAAAAATAAGTACAATGTACTTATTGTGTTCATACTGTATTGCAAAACACTTTGGCTGCTATTGAGGTGGGATACGGGTAAAGTTAGGGACAGGTTTGGTGGGATGGGTAGGTTTAAGGTGGGTTAAGGTGTAAGGGATGGGTCAACAATGTAAATATAAATGTAATTACAGAAATGAAATTACATATAGGTATTTTTAAAAATATAAGTACAATTTAAAAACATGTATGTACACAAAAAGTGTATTGTACCTAATGATTAATTTAAATGTAAGTACATAGTAATTAAGGCCACCTAATATAAAGTGAGACCAACAAATGAAATAAAATTATTACTATTGTCTTGGATTTTCATGCATACCTCCTAAAGTTTTCCAGTTAAGAACAAAGTAGAGAATGTAATATAGGGTTCTTGTGTTGTGTAGGTTGTAATGAAAAAAGGGAATGAGGGAAGAGTTATGTGGGAGCTGACCACCTCTGCAGTAACACCAGCCAAATTCTTATGAGCTGACCTCCCCGCTCTCCTCCGAGGCCAGAGATGCTCATAGATTCCATCTGTCTTCTCTCCCTCTTCGCATTTCTTTCGCCTGACATGCTGTACATCTCATTTTCGTGTGCCGCTCTTCCCCAGGGCTGTGGCAGGACTTGCCCTCTGCACTCAGTAGGCGTTGAGTGACCAGATTCAAACCGATAACCTCCGGCCTGTTCCCTTTTTATATCTCCTCACTTCTCGCTCCTCTCCCTCGCTCGCTCTCCTATAGACATTTTAGGTGTAAATATGTTGCTATTCCAGAGACACTACAGCAGACATGTAAATAAGGACGTATGCAGTAACACACAGACACACTGACTAATGGCTTGTTTCAATAATTACCAGCTGATTGATTTGTACTCCATTGCATGCCTACTTAAATAAACTGAATGAAATATTGATTGTTGTCTTTTTATTTCATTAAGTCCACATGAAATCAAAACTGACTCTTTGTTAGCACACTAGTCTTGTGGTGAACAATTAATCCATTCTTCATTAAATCCACAGAAAATTATTGTTTTTGTATTCTATAATCAAAATTTGACAATTTTACTTTCCCTCCTGTTGTTTGGATGGCATGACAGATCTTTGTATGAACCAGAATTGTGACCAAGTTTACTTTAGTATTACGACATGTTTCTGTGTGAAGCAAAATTGCAAAAAATCTAAATATTGAGAAAATCGCCTTTAAAGTTGTCAAAATTCTTAGCAATGCATATTACTAACCAAAAATTAAGTTTTGATATATTTACAGCAGGAACATGGAACATGATCTTTACTTAATGTCATAATGATTTTTGGCATAAAAGAAAAATCAATAATTTTGACCCATACTGTCACGAATTCTGTCCATGAACTTCCATTCACCCTCCACCAGAGGTCACTCGCTCACCACATGGACTTTCACACCACACATCACAATGGACTCCAATTCCCATCATCCATTACTGATCACAGCTGTCACCAATTACTCATTGCACTAATCACACGCACACCTGATCCTACGCACACACTGATCACATACCTTATTTAAACCCTGGACTTTGTTTCCCTCACTGCCGAATATTGTATGCGTTTACCGTTGCCCTAGCCGTAGCAACTCTACACAGCCCTTGTTAGTATCCTAGTCTTGCATTGCCTGTTTTCCTGTGTTCGTTTTCTAGCCCGTGTTTCCTGAATTAACCCTTTCCGTGCCATTCCGTGTTTCTATTCAGTTCCTGTATTGTCCTGCATTTTTCACTCCCCTAGTGTCAGCTGCTTTACGGAACGTTTGTTATTTTCTAGTCTATGTTCCCTGTATTTACCCCTGTATCACTGTTCGGACTCTGTTTATTCCCTTGCCTGGATTATAGCCTGTGTACCTGGATTATCTCTCTGCCTTGCCCTTTTGGATACTGTTCACCCATCGCCGACCTTCGCTTGCCCTAGGATTACTCTTTGTCTTGTCCCTGCCATACCTGTTTGCCATTGCTTGACCCTGCCTGTATTATGACCATGCCTGTAAATAAAAGCTTGCACTTGGATCCGCATGTCTCACGTCTCGTCAGCCCCGTTACACATACAATGTATTTTTGGCTATTGCTACAAATATTCCCCAGCGACTTAAGACTGGTTTTGTGGTCCAGGGTCACATATGAAAAAATAGAGGGCAGGGCTTGATAGCTCATATCCTCGGCTTCTCTAAATTTAGGTTATAAAAATACTGTGGGAACATAGTTTTGAAATGTTTCTAAAATTTTGACGTCCAGTTTTCTTGCCGTAATTATAAACTTATTTAAAGGGGACATCGGACGCCCATTTTCCACAAGTTGGTATGATTCTTTGGGTCTTCAAGAAAAATCTATAACATGCTTTGTTTAACAATTCTCAATGGTAGCGTAAAATAACAACAACCTTTTTACCTTGTCAAAAACAGCTCTGTTCACAGAGACCCGTTTTTGTGCATGTCCCTTTAAATGATAATGAGCTACTGCTCACCCCACCCTTCTCTTCAGCTAAAGTCACCATTCTTATTCATGCAGTTATAACTGCTCAAATTTATTTGTAAATGACTTATTAGTCATTAAAGAGGTGGTTGACTGCTTTTTTTCTAGACTTGATTACGTTTATGGGGTGCAGTGTAACTGCATGAATGTCTTCATGCTTCATTTTTAAAAAGCCGCCTTGTTTTTCATATATTTTACCTTTATTCTACACTGCTGTCTCCATTGTCATTTGAACAGCCGGTTGATTTCCTGTTTCTATGATACCATTCCCTCCTAAATATGCAATGGCCAGGGGCGGACTGGGGCTAAAAAGTGGCCCTGGACTTTCTGGCACAGAGCGGCCCACTACACCCGATCCACAAAAACCCACCAGTTTATTATGCACAGGGCATCATCTCTCTTACTAACATAAAAATATAACATAGTACAGAAATAAAAATTTGTTCATTCGTTCAACAAATATTCATTCATTAACATTAACATGAAATTCATTCATTAACATTAATGAATGACTGGCATACTTATTTACATTATAATTTGTATTTCCTTGTGTATATGACCAATAGTAACAATAAAGAATTTTTACACAAGAATGTAGTGCAGAATGTGCACTGGTTTCATGGTGCCTTTCTATTGGTCCTTCAAAAATCATCCAAATATGCTGATTTGCTGCTCAAGAAACATTTCTGATTATTATCAATGTTGAAAACAGTTGTGCTGCTCAATATTTTTGCGGAAAATATGATACATTACCATTCAGTCTAGGGCAGGGCTCCTCAAATCTGGACCTCGTGATCCACTTTCCTGCAGAGTTTAGCTGTAACCCTAATCAAACACACTGAAAATTCAGCTTTAATCACAGAAATAAATTACATTTTAAAATGTTTAATAGAAAACCATTATTTTAAGTGTAATATTTCATAGTTTTAATATTTGTTACTGTATTTTTGATCAAATAAATTCAGCCTTCTTTCCAAAAAATAAATGAATACCCTGCATGAAATGAAAATAAAAAGTCTTAATTATTTTAAATATTTGACCGCCAGTGTGTGATGCATGTTGACACATCACTTCAAGGGACGCACGGGAACCAGGAACGAGGAGACGAAGAATATCACAACACGGGAGTTTAATATTCAAAGGCGGAGGCTCAGGAGGAGGACGGACACCTGGGAGGGGGCCGGCTGACAGAGACCAGGGAGGTGACGAAGGAGGGAGGAGCCAGGGAGGAGACAGGAGGGACCCGGAGAAGGAGGAGCCTGGCAGGACCCAGGCCACAGCCATGATGATGGCCCACGGTGGAGCTGACGGAGGAAGGAGCCATGGAGGAGGCATGGCCGCCGACTCCAGGGGGCCAACCAATGGCGGCGGAGCAGGTGGTGGAGGAGCCCGAGGTGGAGACGGAGAGCCGACGAGCCAGGGGGATGCTGAGGGCCCGGGGGTCCAAGGTGGAGCCGAGTGCTCTGGCGACCGAGGCGAAGGCGGAGCTCCAGAGACCCGTGGCGGAGCCGGAGCGACTGAGGACCAAGGTGGAGCTGGCGGGAGGAAGGAGCCCAACTGAGCCGGAGCGACGAGGTGCAGCCGGAGGAGCTGAGTCCTGAGGCGATGGCGGTTCGACGCCCGACCAAGGCGGAGCCGGAGGGACGAGGGAGCCCGGTTGAGCTGGAGGACCGACGGGTGACGGTGGAGGCGAGGGAGCTAGGAGCCGAGGTGGAGCCGCTGGGTCAACGGGCCGAAGCAGAGTCCGGGCCGAGGAGGCTGGAGGCGGAGGTGAGGGATACTCCAGCCCCAGCGACGCTGGAGGATGGCAGTCCCATGGGGCTCGCACCGCATTAATGGTGGGCTGAGGGCGGGCAGAGGGGCTGCCAGATGACAGCGGTGGAGGAGGCAGGAGCGGGTGGGAGGGTGGGCATTTTCAAGAAGCAGGCACTGGAAGGCATTTTCGAGGAGCGGGTACTGGAGGATCTGAGGCCCCCTCAGGGGTGAACAAGGGAACCAAGGACGAAGGAGGGCTGGACGGGACCAACGGGGACGACGGAGAGAGGAGAGGGGGCAGTTCGAATTCCAGTTCAGTCTCCCAGTCAATTAAATCATCCTCCATGTCCAGCAGTCCCAGATGTATAATCAGCTCACCCTCAGCCACGGTGCAGGGGGCGGAGCTCCACTCACACCGTCAACGGCTGACTCCCTCGTGGTGGGCACTGTTGCCGGCTCTCGCACCTGATCTGACGGGTTGGGCTCAACTTCCAGGACGATCTTCGCGCTGGCTCTCAGATCGCGGTGGGAAATGGCTCTCCATCATCGGTGGGCTCGGGCTGATGCTCCGCACTGCGAGGAGTTGGTGGGCTGGGCTCTGGGTCTGGAATGGATCTGGCGAGATCATCCTCGGGAGAGACGGTGAGGGGCGATCCATTTCTCACCAGAATCCACTCCACTCCACGCCGTCCGGGTAGCTGGTGGCATTAGCTAACATCAGGAACAGTCTTGTGTGGTCCTCGAGAGATCTGTCCCCCTGCTCCAGCAGCAGGAGGAGGAGGAATTCGGGCCGGACGAGGGAATCCATGAGGACACAACGGGAAGAAAAAACACTGTGTAAAAACGAGGAAACAAAACGGAGGGAAAACACAGAGGTTACTGTTTGGGTCAGTCTTTCTGTCACACTTCAAGGGACACACGTGAACCAGGAATGAGGAGACGAAGAATATCACAACACAGGAGTTTATTATTCAAATGGGAACACAGATCACAGGCAGGGTAGACACTCAAAGACCGACAAACATGAACTGAATGGACTGGGGCTTATAAAGACAGGGAAATCAGGGGAAAACAAGACACACCTGGAGCAAATTAACACAATCAGACTGGGTCACAGGGAACACATGGGGAGCAAAAACACAACAAAACAGTCCAGGGGCATGACAGCATGTGAAACAGGCTAGAAAATTATATTTTTTTATTAGGCTAATTCTTAATCACGGCACTTGACAGTTGTCTTCAGATTTACAATGTTCTAGAGTAAGTTTGAGAATGATATTTTACAGATTTTTACAAATATTTTCTTAGACACCTGAAATTACAGAAGAAAGCCTGGATTTAGATTTACAAATATTCACTCTTATCTTTTATTGTGACAAATAAAGTAAATGGTATTAAGAAATTCAAAAATGGCAGTAGTAGTTTGTATCCCTGAAAATTAATGTCTATCATTTTAAAAAATTTTATCGTAAACAGTTGGCAAATATTGCTGAATCATCTCACTATTCAGCTGCTTGCATCTTACAACAGTAAATCCTGCCTTCTTCGATTTGATTGGCTATTTCAAACATTTTGACATTGACGGGGGCGCTTTTGAGCCGCTGCACAGAGCCGGAGCACGCTAAAATAATTTGAATGTTTAATTCAAGTGGGCCGCGCTGGCCATTCGTGTGGGCCGATGGAAGGCTATAGGCTACGTACATTTACTGTAATTCATTCTTTATATTTATGCAATGGGCCGGCCCAAATTGTACAGCGGCCAACCGAGAAAACTCCCGCTGCTCCAGATGGCCAGTCCGCCACTGGCATTGGCCTCAGATTGGTTAGCTGGCCCAGTGTATTGCGATTCGTTAACCGCGTATTGCACGTTGTCCAGAAACATCACGCCCCTTACCATTACTGGCAATAGTTCCATGTATTCCGCTCGAAAAGCTGCGCAACATGGCCTCGTCCGCTTTGTTGTGTGTTCCCGGGGGCAGGGTTTATGTTAATTGCAGGGTTTGTGATGTCACCACCCCGCGAAGTAGCTCTTTGTAGTCCCTACCAGCCGTATTTGTATTAAACAGACTTTTCTTTAAAAGACAATATCTCATTTCCATTGAACTTTCAGGGCCGTAACTTTACAGATATTGTTTATGCTCAAACAGTAACATTACATAACTAAAGTTAAAAAAGTGTAATCGCAATCAACCACCCCTTTAACAAGTACATTTATAAACCCTCTACAAATGCAAACTTTAGTGTAGTGGATGTGACAAAAGTAACCATTACAGATAATTTGAACTTTGTGTCAATATGTCAAAAATAGAAAAAGGCAGCAGTTTACTGTCGTGGATTTCTCGTGTCGTGTTGCGCCGCGTCCAGTGTAGACACGGTGTGTAGACTGTTAACTTTAGCCGCATTTATCGCGGAACTTGTTAACTAGCACATTATTAGGAAAGGCGATTTGCAAAGATTCATAAAAAAACTTACACTCACTTCTTCTGGAGGTGAAGCTGGATCACGAAAAAGTTGGTATAGATCCATCCTTCAGGAACAACTTTTTAGCAAAACCTGCTTTGTACTGACCCTCGTTTACAAAGCAGTCTGGTGTAAAATGATTTGCACGAATATAAATGCATTTAGGTAGATCAGGGGGGTGCATTCCCTTCAAAAACAAACGTAATCTACTGCATCTTCAGCGGCTCAAATGTTGGGAGTAAATGACGACTGCTGTGTTCATTATTACATCCAACAACAAAACATTTCAATTGCTTGGGAGACATTATTGTGTACACCTGCTCCGGCGTCGAAACAATGGCGGACTGTTTACAGCTCACTCAGGGCGGATCTATGCTGAAATGGCAGTGTTCGTTAGCAGTCATGGGAGGGGCCTGGGCAAAGTTACGTCCCTTTGCCAAGAATCTGTGAACGGCTTGATCTGAGACAATGCTTATAATTTGTGGGGATTAAAAAAAAAAAAACACTGGGTGGATTTTTATCATTATAAGACACATGTAAGTTCAAACACCATGTAAAAGTAAATTTTGCATCCGATGACCCCTTTATAGGGTACAAAAATGTTTCTTACAACGTTCTACTCATAGTCGGAGCGTGTGTAAGGCTGGGGAAGGTTTAGGCCGCGTGTCCACCAAAGCGTTTTTGCCAGCTGAAAATGCCAAATGAGTCCGAGACACTATGATCCAAAAGCGCAACTTTTGTTTAATATAAGTGAGTTTGTCTTTATTGCTGCTGTTTTCATTTAAAAAAAATTATAATAATAATAATAAATAACACAATGAACCACAACGCATTTGTTTTAAAAGAGAGAAAAGACCTTATGCAACGCAAGTAGGCTATATTCTTATTATTCGTTTCGTTAATAAAAGTTAGATGTTTAATATAAGCCTATGCGAATTTGCCATTGTACTATTTTATGGCTGATGTGTTTTAATTAATAGGCTAATAATGAACCACAAACTATGATCGTTTTAAAGAAAGGGGAAATCCAAAGACCGTTTATTTATTTGTGTTACAATGCGGGTAAAACATATTTCCCTTATTCATATTGTTAATAAAAGTTTAATATAGGCCTAAGTGAATTTGTCATTGTACTGTTTTATTGTATAGCCTTTATTATTATTAATAATAATAATAATATTGAGCCAAACTAAGCATTTGTTTGAAGTAAGGGGAAAATCCAAACGCGGCGCTCCCATTTAAAACAATTGAAAAAAATACACCAGCCTCGGGGGGAAAAAATGCTTTGGCTGACACAGGGACTTGGAGCAAAAATGCCACCAAACTGGACAAAAATGCCCCTGCACGAATAAATTAAATCTATAACGTCTGTTGCTCGCAAAGTGGAAATGAATGGAAAGTGTCGATTGCGGCATTAAATTAAGATCTCATGTTGCACCATTTTTCTTTTTAAGAGTTTTTACAGTGTTGTGCATTATAACCAATCACACACGATTCTGTTGAGCTTAGGAATGCAATAGCCAATCAGAGGCATTCAAATAAAAATAAAATATAACTTTATTTGAACATTTATTTGTAATATTCAAAGTATGTTAAAATGTCCAGATTTCTTGTTTTGATTAGAATGTTATTTAAAGATTACAAAAACATTTCTTATTTATAATGGTATTTGAATGTTTATTATCAATATTCTAAGAATGTTGACATTTCTAGTTTTCCTGATTAGAACATCATTTAAAGATGACTAAAACGTTTCTAAAGACATTCTACTAATTTTATTTCTTTTTAATATTCTAAGAATGTTTTCTCTTAACATTCTTGAGAACATTTGTCAAGTACAAATAACATCATAAGGACATTCAGAGGATGTTGATCTAAAAATGTTTTCTCTCATTGTTATGAGAATGTATATCAAATATTAATAAAGGTTTTTATAAGAAAATTCCATAAGCATTGCTTTAAGAATGTTTTGTCCTTATATTTATATAACTGGTCATACTTTACTTTAGCGACCAATTCTCAATACTAATTAACTATTAACTACAACTTTTGCCTCAAAAAGCTCCCAATTTGCTGTTTATTAATAGTTAGTAAAGTAGTTGATAAGTTTAGGTATGGGGTTGATTAAGGGATCTAGAATATGGTCATGCAGAATAAGGCATTAATATGTGCTTTATAAGTACTAATAAACAGCCAAAATGCTAGTAATATGCATGCTAATAAGCCACTAAATAATAGTGAGAATTGCTCTTTAAAATAAGGTGTTACCATATAACTTTTAAAAAAACGTTAAACGTGAAAGTTGTGAGAACGTTAATTACCTAAACCTGTCTAATTTGTTCTTTTAATGGGCAAAGTCATGTACTGCTTGTTGAAAAGTTTAAAACCAGCACTCTAAATGCTCCTGTTGGAAAGAGTAATACTTACACTGTACTTGTGCAAGTGTGCCACTTAAGGACCAGGAAATAACCTAGATTAATAGAAACCGTCTGCTCATTTTGTGTAATTGCTTTAAAATGACCTCTCTTATTCTCTTATAAGCCCATATCAGAATGCCTTAGTCACTTCTGGCCCTCAGGAAGGAGAGATGGGAAGATATTGTAATTATGAAAGCCATCCTGGCAGCGCCGTGCCCTGCTGATGCTCAGGTATGTGTTTATCAATACTTTTTTAATTATACATGGCTCACTACTCACATAATGAAATGTTAAAACCTAGCGTACGTGATTTGGTGATTCTAATTGCCTCGTGCTGCTTTCAGTGAGGTTAATGTTGAACAGTAAAACACAGGAAGCGAGTTGCTGCTGAGAGTCTCATTTAAATACTGCAGCTCTAATTTCCTAATTTAATTTCCTGGGCGGTACAGCCACATTACCCACGGGGCCGAGAGGTGATGTTTCATGACTAAACCCTGATGAAATGCACCCCTTCATACAAATCATACAGGGTAAAAAAATCGATATAATCTTGGGTTTTCAGACCTTGGTTTCTCTGTATGAAAGCATTATGCGCTATCCCTGTTACCCAATCTGACTGAGATATCACAAGCTTCATTATGAGTCAATGGGCTCTGCTTTGATTCAGTGCATCCTGTTTTTCTCATAAGATGACAAAATCTGTAGTTTTCCTCCCTATGGGGAATTGGGAAATGCTTATGAAATGCTTTCTTGTAAATGTGCTCAATTAGCAGTTAAAACAGGCACATAAATATGATGGAAATGGTGGGTGAGGAGTAATGGAAGTTATTTCAGTACATCCCATTGATTAGGGTTCATTCTGTGGCTGTCAAATGACCTTCACATGCACATCCTGACCTACAAACAACACTATAATATGAAGTCAGTTCGCATTAAGTACAGGTGTCCTAACAGAGTAACCACAGTTTGAGTTCCACAGCTCATTAACTATAAATGTTCTACTAATGTTTGACAAACAGAAGCGTCCAAATACAATTTTTAAAGGGTTAGTTCACCCAAAAACGAAAATTCTGTCATTAATTACTCACCCTCATGTCGTTCCAAACCCGTATGACCTTCGGAACACAAATTAAGATATTTTTGATGAAATCCGAGAGCTTTCTGTCCCTGCATAGACAGCAACATAACTACCACGTTCAAGGCCCAGAAACGTAGTGAAGACATTTTTAAAATAGTCCATGAGACATCAGTGGATCAACTGTAATTTTAAGAAGCTACGACAATATTTTTTGTGCACAAAGAAAACAAAAATGGCATGCATTCACAAGATTACCATGATGCCGGAGCCTATGTGATATTTTGAAATTTTGTATTGAATACAATGACATTAAACATTTTAAAGGCTGAAATACACTATACAGCTTTTGCCAAGAGTTTAGCCCCAATTTACAGTCTGGAGAAGTTGATGCTAGTTGCCTAAAGTCAAGCCAGTCTGCAGATTTTGGGCATTTTTGGCATTAGACTATGATTCCATCTAGTCAGAGAACATAAAACACGTTTGATATTTTGCTAATTTATTTAAATATGTCATGCATCTAGCAGCGAGCCACAGGTTTCTGTGTGAGTTTAATGTGTTTGGAATGATTTCAAAGTCTGGTAGTGTGTGAATCTCAGTGTTATAATGCCTGTCATCCGTCATAATGCCAGTGGTATAATGCCTGTCATGTATATTTCAGCCTTATGTGTTTAATACTTACTGGATCTTGGATCTAAAAGTCATATTTGACTTATTGGATGGTATCCAAGGCACTCAAAATAATGCACTGGTATGCTGGTGTCCAAAATCCATGGATCTCCCATTACATATGTCAAGGGAGCATTGAGGTCAGGGTAATTTGTCCACAGAGAGTTCATACCTTATGCTGAGGGCAAGTGTATAGTGTGTGAACCCAGTTTAAGTTCAGCAACCACCAGCTGTGCGGTTTATCCATGTGTTTCTCCCACAGTGATAATTCGCACTTCAGAGGTTGTGACAAATCCAGAAAGGGATCACTCTCAAGGGGCTTTCGCTCACAACTTCAATTAGATTGTATTGAACTTTATTAAATCATCTCCAGGCTGTCACTTCGTCGCGGTTGCCATGTGAGAATCATTATTTATTTCACTGTCAGTAGTGCACTGACGGAGATTCCCACGGCGCTGACACTCCTGAACACTCATCTGATGGAGCCGCTTCCCGGTGGAAGAGGAAACAGTGCGTCCAACGAATTGAAGGCCGGTGGGGGGTGAATTATCCCCTGAATATTCGGTGACTTGTTGTGCCGACCGCGGGACGCTGCTTTAACAAATCCTCTCATTTCCTGAGTATTCAAATGCAAAGCAAAATCCAATTATTTTTTTCTGTTTCAATTTTAAGCTGTGAATATGACACGAGCGATGTAAACGCCAAGAAAGTGAAATGACCAGTTCCTATGGATCTATTCACACCTATTCAAACCATGGAGAAGTCCGTATGGTCTAATGTACAGAACAGGCTTAGATGACATATTTGATTTGACACGGATGAAAACAGTGTTGTGATGGATATAAATGCAGTCCGCTTAATGTCTGCACTCATTTGCCAGTCAGTCATATGCTGAACTGAACTGTTTTCAAGTATGTGCTGCAGAACTTTTCATAGAAGAAACATTCGATAGCAAGCATGTGTGTAGTATGAATACAATCTTCCGTCCGCGTGTTGAGTTTCCATGAACTCTAAAAATGGATCAATCCAAAATAAATGTTTAATGGAAAACGTGTTGAATATTAGATGATGGGCTGTCGATTCATTAAATGACCAGCTTTTCCCTACTAAAGTGTAGTGAAGCATCTCCATTGACTTCCATTTTTAATAATGGCCTCTTGTTTCCTTCCTATGCTTTTTTTGCTAATCTTGGAGGTTTATCTTAAAGTGGCTTTGCTAATATCCACTCACAATGTGATGTAGTACCTGAATTGTCAAAATATTGGTGCCGAGAACACCGTGAGACCAAAAATTGTAGACTGTAATTTTTTTAAAAGATGTGTTATTAATGATTTACACACCTTTAGAGATCAAATGTTCACTTGAAACAGCATAGAGGCCTAGACCCGAAAAAAAGTATTTATTTTGTCGTGACATATAATAGGCCTAAGCCAAAAACTATTTCTCCCTTATTTTAAAATTGTAAATTATACATACTTACTTAGGGTAAGGGCACAAATAATTTCCGACTATTGCTCTTGATATTGTTATAATGATTATTACTGTTGATTAACAGAATACTTACGTAGAAACGTTTTTGTGTTTGGGGAAACGTCACGTCATATTCTACACAGAAAAATGTAAATGGTTTATTCTTCATTTGTGGTGGCAAGTGGTGTCCCTCTACTTTACAACAGTTGAAATAAACTTTAAATACCAATATATCATAAAATGTTTGCATGTTTGTATTCTGTAGGCTAAACACAATTTGTGCACTGTTAAAAGTTTTAGAGTTTGAATTTGTTACAAAATATGGATGTTCCCGCCATCGCTCAGAGCGGTATCATGGAATGTAATTGCAACAATATAACATTTTTAACACTAATAAAGTGATTATATTGTGAATATAGATTTTATTTAACATGTACAATTTTATTAAATTGTTTTAAAAAAATACATATTTTGTTATATTTAAGAAAAAAGTTGTGTCCCCCAAATTCATGTCTGTGGTGTAACAACAATGGATGCCGCCCCTTTAAGAAAAGGGAGAATTCTATTTGGACTACTTCCTGTGTGTAAAGGTGATCTGAGGGGTACATGGGGAGTACATTCTTTCTTATTAATTTTCTTAAAGTTAGCAAAATTTCTGACAATTTCATGTGTCGCACTTTATTAGTGTCTGTGGTGTTATGTTGATAACTTGCAGATCTGACATATTTTAATCAAAATTTTGATAAATACATACTACATTACAGTTTTTTTACGATTGCTTACACACTAAAATAAAAATAACACACAGTGAAACCTTACACTCAGGGAGCACAAACTCAGCCCAAATATGCACAACAATAAGCACATTCTCAGCCTCACTGTAACGAGGCTGACGAGACGTGAGTCATGCGGATCCATCTGCAAGCTTTTATTCATAGGCATGGTCATAAACACAGGCAGGGTCGAGCAGTGGCAAACAGGTATGGCAGAGACAAGACAAAGAGTAATCCTAGGGCAAGCAAAGGTCGACGATCGGCGAACAGAATCCAGAGGGCAAGGCAGAGAGATAATCCAGGGAACACGGGCTAGAATAAACACAGGAAAACAATCCAAGACAGGCAGGGGAACACTAGGGAAACTAACAGGGGCTCAGAAAGTTGCTACAGCTAGGGGAGCAGTAAACGCAAACAATACTCAGCAGAGAGGCAGAGAAAGTCCAAGGCTTATAAAGCGTGTGTGATCAGTATGTGCGTGGGATCAGGTGTGCGTGTGATTAGTGCAATGAGTGATTGGTGACAGCGGTGATCAGTGTTGGATGATGGGAAATGGAGTCCATGTGGTGAGCGAGTGACCTCTGGTGGTGAATGGACGGAAGTGCAGACCAGATTCGTGACAGCCCTTCTGGCTGCGACAGGACAGGACGAGAGTTCATTGACGGCCTCCATAGCCGTGACAGGACAGAACGAGAGTTCATTGACAGCCCTTCTGGCTGCGACAGGACAGGCAGAGGATTCACAGACGGCCTCCACAGCTGTGACAGGGCAGGACGAGAGTTCAGGGACGGCCTCCTTGGCCGAAACAGGACAGGACGAGGAATCAAGGACGGCCTCTGTGGCCGTGGCAGGGCAAGACGAGAGTTGGTGAGTGGATACCACTGACACCTCCGGAGGTTCTGCAGCGGTTGCCACCACCTCTGGAGGTTCTACAGCGGTAACAATCTCCTCGACCGCAACTCGACAGACCGAGAGAACATTGCAGGGCGCCACCACCATACAAGAGGCTGAGGCGAGCCCGGCCGCTTCAGAAGGTTCTGCAGCGTGTGCCGCCACCTCGGGCAGTTCTGCGGTGGTGTACGCAGCCCAAACGCAACATAAAGTGATTCCCATCAGGGGAAGTGCCTCGGACAGGGGAATATGCATAAGAACAGGAGGGTTAGTGTGAGTTGGTTTGGGGATACCAGCCGTGCGTGCAGACACCAGCGGTACATCCCTCAAACTAGACATCAAATTGGGATAGTGGAAGACTGACCTTGATGATCTGGGTGTGTCAGCCCGGACGTGACGTGACTCTGGACGAGCAGCCGTGACGTGCTGCTGTGACTCTGGACGAGCAGCCGTGACGTGCTGCTGTGACTCTGGACGAGCAGCCGTGACGTGCTGCTGTGACTCTGGACGAGCAGCCGTGACGTGCTGCTGTGACTCTGGACGAGCAGCCGTGGCGTGCTGCTGTGACTCTGGGCGAGCAGCCGTGGCGTGCTGCTGTGACTCTGGACGAGCAGCCGTGGCGTGCTGCTGTGACTCTGGGCGAGCAGCCGTGGCGTGCTGCTGTGACTCTGGACGAGCAGCCGTGGCGTGAACAGCTGAGGCGTGCTGCTGTGACTCTGGACGAGCAGCTGAGACGTGACTTGACCTTAGGAGATCAGCTGAGACGTGAAGTGACTCTGGACGAGCAGCTGTGACATGCTGCTGTGACTCTGGATGAGCAGCTGTGTCGTGCTGCTGTGACTCTGGACGAGCAGCTGAGACGTGAACAGCTGTGACGTGCTGCTGTGACTCTGGACGAGCAGCTGTGACGTGACTTGACCTTAGGAGATCAGCTGAGACATGAAGTGACTCTGGACGAGCAGCTGTGACGTGCTGCTGTGACTCTGGATGAGCAGCTGTGTCGTGCTGCTGTGACTCTGGACGAGCAGCTGAGACGTGAACAGCTGTGACATGCTGCTGTGACTCTGGACGAGCAGCTGTGACTCTGGAAGGGCAGCTGTGACGTGCTGCTGTGACCCTGGACGAGCAGCTGTGACGTGCTGCTGTGACCCTGGACGAGCAGCTGTGACGTGCTGCTGTGACCCTGGGAGATCAGCGTAGATCTGCTGTGACTCTGGACGAGCAGCTGTGACGTGCTGCTGTGACTCTGGACGAGCAGCTGTGACGTGCTGCTGTGACTCTGGGCGAGCAGCTGTGACGCGTGCTGCTGTGACTCTGGACGAGCAGCTGTGACGTGCTGCTGTGACTCTGGACGAGCAGCTGTGACGTGCTGCTGTGACTCTGGACGAGCAACGGTGACGTGCTGCTGTGACTCTGGACGAGCAACGGTGACGTGCTGCTGTGACTCTGGACGAGCAACGGTGACGTGCTGCTGTGACTCTGGACGAGCAACGGTGACTTGACTTAACTCATGAAGATCAGCTGTGACTTGAACGGGTGTTGTTGTGACCGCCATTTTGTGAGCGTGCTCTGGTGCGTCCGCCATTATCGTCGTAGATGCGGTGTCGCGTTCCTCATCCGCGACACCCACAGTGTATAATGAGCCCACACACAACAGAGCATAGTCCAAAAACTGACTGAGTGAGGAGCGTGGACCCTCACAAATAAGCCTAGTCTTTAGTGGCTGATTAATGCTTTCACAAAAAAAGTCGATCAAGACATCATCTGGAAAATCACAATTATTAGCAACGTCGAGTGATCGCATACCCTGCTTGAGGGCTAATAATAGTTTTGCAGTGTACATACCCGGCCAGTATTGTTCATGAAAGCCGCTGGATCCTCGTGCGGCTGAGTATTCTGTAACGAGGCTGACGAGACGTGAGTCATGCGGATCCATCTGCAAGCTTTTATTCATAGGCATGGTCATAAACACAGGCAGGGTCGAGCAGTGGCAAACAGGTATGGCAGAGACAAGACAAAGAGTAATCCTAGGGCAAGCAAAGGTCGACGATCGGCGAACAGAATCCAGGGAACACGGGCTAGAATAAACACGGGAAAACAATCCAAGACAGGCAGGGGAACACTAGGGAAACTAACAGGGGCTCAGAAAGTTGCTACAGCTAGGGGAGCAGTAAACGCAAACAATACTCGGCAGAGAGGCAGAGAAAGTCCAAGGCTTATAAAGCGTGTGTGATCAGTATGTGCGTGGGATCAGGTGTGCGTGTGATTAGTGCAATGAGTGATTGGTGACAGCGGTGATCAGTGTTGGATGATGGGAAATGGAGTCCATGTGGTGAGCGAGTGACCTCTGGTGGTGAATGGACGGAAGTGCAGACCAGATTCGTGACACTCACACTTTTTGCAAAACATTACACGCATTGTATTGCAAAACACTAAACACACTTCTCAACATTAGACACAGAAATCTAACATAATGTCGCTTCTTTGCTATTTCAAGGCACTGCTTTCAAAAATACCACCCCTATAAACCAATTGATCAAACATGACCATCAGGTGTGCAGACACTTAAGTGCTTAACTGTAAACTCAACAATCAGGTGTAAGCACTATAAAAAGGCAACAGGTGAATTTTTGTATTCAACAAAAATGAAAGGCAGTGTTGCAGTAAGAGGAAGAGGAATACTGTAAGAAGAAACATCTTTGTTTCATCAGCTGTTTTGAATGTCCCAGGTCAACAAGGTGGTAACATCACAATATATGCTGCAATCACTCAGAACGGGGTCCTCATGCCAAAATAGCTCCTTACAACACCGACCGCATCACGTTTTTAGACAGACTAATTATTGGAAAGACTAGGTATCTGTTTCCATTATTCCAGTACCTCCCACAACACTCTCCCTTCCTTTCCTTTTTCCCTTCTGCATGGCAGTGGAAGGTTTATGACCTCTGACCCTATGTTATGCCCCTCACTGAAGCTATGGAGGAGGCCTGTGACCTACTGTAATAGATGCAGAGTCTGTGTAAGGATGGAGTCACCATTCGAGAAGATTCTTGCCTGTAATGTGGATGAAGTGGCTATATCCAGCTATACGAAGAGATGATGAGAAGGTGTTTGTTTTTGTTTTTTTGTCTCCACAAAAGTACTATAAGTATGTACTATATTGTAATTAGAATATGTTCTGATTTTCAGGGCAAAATGCATTCTTTGAAAATGCATGAATTGAATGGTTATTAGTTTACAATGTGGAGAGAAATATTTTCATATGCAGTAGGTCTTGTGTTTACTGTTTGGTCAATATGTTCATGTACTTTACTCAGTGCAATATCTCTGAAAAAAATCAAACCCAGACTATATCATTAGTAAATTTGGAATTTTACAAGTGTTTAAGATTGAGAACAGCAGTGTGTAAATGAATCAAACAGAATTATATTGTATGAACCTTATGTGTTCCATACGGTGTCAAAACTGGGTTTTGTTATATTATTGTGAAGTTTTGAATCAAGTGTTTCATTTTGCAAAAGAACTAAGGTGTTCTGCTATTTGTGTGTGTGGATGAGTAAATTGTGTGTAGTGTTTTGACAAAATGAGCCTTGATTTTAAAATTGTGCTTAAGCAATCGTAAAAAACTGTAATATTTCCAAAATGTCCCCTGATCTTGAAATCATCATGATGGCAGCCTCCATTTTAGAAAAGTCTGGATTTAGGTTGATTTGAAAAAAACAAACAAGCATTTTTACAAATTCTGCCTCTCATTTGCCACCCCAATTGAAGAATGACCCAGATGCTCCATGAAGTTAGTATAGAGCAAGTTATGCAAAAACTCCTTTTATAATCATTGAAGCTGCGAAATGAATGTCGTAATTACATCTTTTCTGCATTTTGTTGTTTATGATGAGAGAATTTACGAGCGCACAGAATTCAGTCAACAAACCTCAGACGTTTCAGTGCTGAATAATCTAAACATTCAGCACAATCCATGGTTACAACTTTACTACAGTAAAACAATGGTTAATTTCTGGATTTCTGAAAGGGAAAATGAATGGATGTCCTGGCAGAAAATGTTCAGTATTTTACTCTTTCTTTCAGTATAATCAAATGCTACAGTTACACAAATATCCTTAAATGTAAAATTTACCTAAAATATGCCTTCATGAAACCATAAAACATTTTTAATTCTAAGCAGACAACCGTATTAAAGTTTCTGCTTCAAAGTAGCTAACACTACTGTTTACATATGTGACCATGGACCACAAAACCAGTCATAAGGGTCAATTTTCCAAAATTGAGATTTATAAATAAGCTTTCCATTGATGTATGGTTTGTTAGGATCGGACAATATTTGGCTGAGATACAACTATTTGAAAATCTGGAATCTGAGGGTGCAAAAAAATCTAAATATTGAGAAAATCACCTTTAAAGTTGTCCAAATGAAGTTCTTAGCAATGCATATTACTAATCAAAAATTAAGTTTTGATATATTTACAGTAGGAAATTTACAAAATATCTTCATGGAACATGATCTTTATTTAATATCCTAATGATTTTTGGCATAAAAGAAAAATTTATAATTTTGACCCATACAATGTATTTTTGGCTATTGCTACAAATATACCCCAGTGACTTAAGACTGGTTAAGTGCTCCAGTGTCACATATATGAAAGATAATAAGTAGATTAAATGTAAGAACTTAATAATAATCTTCATTATTTTACATGCAGGGAAAAGCATAGGTCTCCCATAGCCAGACCTTCAGACTGACGGCAGAAGGTCTGGGAACTTTGGTCACTTTGAATTCAAAAGGCCATATGACTGACAGGTAAAGCAACCAATCACATTTCGTTTTGTACTGCGTCATGTTTAGGGGCGTGGAAATGTTCCCACAATAACAGACCGTTGTGTAAAACACAAGATTCTAAATTTAAAGATTCTATGCCGCAAACGTTCAATATTTCACATACTTTTGAAAATCCAGTGTTTAGTTGATCCTGAAGCGCTCATTGTCACAATTATAAACACGACGGCTTTCTTCTTCCATCACAACATCTTTGTTTCCAGGCAGAATGTTAAAGATCCTGTATAATTTAACCAATCCGATGAGGACTTCGAAACCCCTGAAGTGGAATTTTTACTCCTTCAACAAATGCCGTTATGCACAGGATTGTGGTAAAATACTTTATACAGACCTAATTTAAATATATCACATATTTACAAAGCAATACACTTATTTGTTCATAACCTTTTTAATATTCATGAGCTTAGTCAGTGCCATTTCCCGACGTCGCACCCAGCATGTGTGTGAACCCCCGCTGCCCGCACCGCTTTTTTTAAATATGCGACATGTGTTATGTATTTTAGACGCAGCCAATGTGTTTGATATCATCAGATGATGAAACACTGAAAATATGTGCAGTGACTTTGAAAAAATCTCTAGTGGACAAAAAGTCTGGGCTGTGACAATTAGATGTGACCCTAAGGCAGTATGACACTGAACAGACCTCACAGTCTCGGTTTCATCAGAGATTTCTGGAAGAGGTGGAAATGGCAAACTCTGAGTGTGTCACTGAAAAAAAAAAAGTTGAACTTTGTATATGATTGACTCCCAATGCTCATTCATTTTGACAATGCAATTTCAGTATTGTACAAAAGCCTGTTAATTGACCACAGAAATGAATGTATGGCTGTAAACAAATCTCTCCTGCAAAACTGCAATTTCAATTATAAAACTACTCTTTTTTTTTGTAGCAAATTCCAAATATAGCTCACTCCCAATATGGCATGCAGAACATGTTGAAGATTAGCTGCAAGGGGCGCGAAATTTATTACGAGGCAGGCTGTTTCCACACAAAATCAGTTTATTCAGCGTACTGAAGCATCTCCGCCATTGACTTCCATTCAAAGTAATACATTTTTTGAGCGGATTTTGATGGCTCCCCATGGAGAAGGGCTCTGGTTGTGTTTGAGTCAAATTAAAATGCAGTGTGTACTCAGATTAAGGTTACGTTGTTTGCATTTGCTATGACATTTTACCGCCAATATTCCCAGTTCCACGCGGCAGAATAAACAGCAGGACTTCGCTGCTTATGTTAATTTGTTGAATGTGTTCTGCTAAATGAGCCTAATAAATCAAATAAAACCATGGATATCTGAATAAGAAAAGAAATACAGGATATTTAACAGATACCATATGCTGAGCTGTAGCTACAGAACGAGCACTGAAATGTCAAGAACAACAGTAGACATGTTCTGTGCTCAGTGGAAGAGATTGCTGGCATATTGATTGATATCCTGTTGACAAGATGAATGAAATGGGAAGGAAATATGAGTAAAAGGTTTTGCTTGGATGCACAAATTTGGTGAAAGGGCCAAACTGGCCACAATACACTGGCTGCTTAATGTGAGCTGGTAAATCCACATCCAAGTCTGCCATCTAGAGGACAACACTGATAAAACAACAACATCAAGATGAATAATAGCTTTCTAAATGTAAGATTCTGCACTTTTTATTGGATTTTTATTGGACTAGCAGATTATTTAGACTTGATTTGGTAGATTAAAAAAAAAATGCATTACTGTATTTTAAAACAAAACCATGAATTATTTTAGTAAAGAAGAGTAAATACAGTTTGCATCGCATCCCAGGATGCATATCAAGACACTGATGAAATGTCAAAAGTGGCAAGGCTGTAATTTAGACAAAATGGAATAAGTTAACGTCACTTTTTATTTACCAAGATATTTCCATTTAGGGTTAATGACTTTACTAACTTAGGCTATTATTCTAAAAGGTGTGTGTGAAACAGTAATAGTAACGAATGAGTAGCTATGTCCAAACCTTACAGTCTATGGTCCAAACCTTTATCTTGGGAGACCCATTTTCAAAATTTTAATGGCAGTATTTATTTATTTTTTTTTAGAAATTAAATTATTACTTTTATTACATAAAGACAAATTAATTTTTTTTTTTACTTTCTGTTCATCAAAGAGTCCTGAAAAACAAATGCATCGTGGTCTCCACAAAAAAAATGAGAAAGCAGCACAAAAGCTTTCAACAAATATGTTTCATGAGCATTAAATCAGCATCTTAGAATGATTTCTGAAGGATCATATGACACTGAAGACTGGAATAATGATGCTGAAAATTCTGCTTTGCATCACAACTAAATGCTGGGTAAAAAGTATTTAAAACAATCAAAATGGCTGGAGAAAAACAAATACTGATCACATACAGAACATGTTACAAAAACACACAAAATATGGTCAGCATTTGGGTTTCACTTAGCTTTAATGCATATTTAATTTTTAGTTTTAGTGCCATTTCTCCCAAAAATTATCAGAAGCACTGTTCAATCACAATATTAACATTATTAGAAAGACACTCAATCCATAGATAGAAAAAAAAAAAACTAAATGTCCAAGTCAAAAGGAGTGATTTCCACAATTTTTTTCAAAACCATTTCAAGATGAATTCATCTAATTATGTAAAAAGCTGCTTTTCAATGTAAACTTTTTACTTAATTCGATGAACCGTGCAAGAATCAACCCAAACCCAGAATGGATGAACGCTATGGCTTTACTTATGGCTTGCGCTTATTAGTTGCATCATCCATTCAGTGATTACAGACAAATAATATCTGATGATCAGTCCAAAATATGGGATACAAATATACCTGAATTCCCATTCAAATTCACACAATGGGCATATTTTAGATTTTTCCCCCCCTAGAAAAAGTGCAGCACATAAATGTATCTAAACTTTGTAGTTAAGTTTTAGAAACTGAATCCGACATGGCATCAACACAATTTTAAAAGTTAAATTTTCTGTAATATTGAAATCTGGGTCAGTGTGACTTAATTCTTAATTGACTAAATCTAAAAAAAATGGATATAATGCTTTGAAATAACACTGCAGGGGCATTTAACAGAGCAAACAGAGATTCAGCAGTTCCGTGCGACATGCGTCGGTGTCGTCTGATCCTTTTTAATAATAAAAATATTTCGTCATATTATTGAAAGATAGGGTGAAATATCCCAAAAATGCAGTAATTCGTAAAATAAAGCCTGTTAATTCATTATGCATTATTTTGTAGCAGAAAAGCTGTAGTTTACAACAGGCATGTAAACACTGTTATGGCAATAAAGAGTCTCCATATTTGGCTCGTGAGAACAGCCTTTCTGTTAATCATGGAGAAGTTGACGCAAAAATTAAAATTAGCTGAAATTTTACTCACCATCAGGCTATCCATGATGTAGATGAATTTGTTTTTCCAACAGATTTGGAGAAATGTAGCATTACATCACTTGCTCACCAATGGATCCTCTGCAGTGAATGGGTGCCGTCAGAATGAGAGTCCAAACAGCTGATAAAAACATCAAAATAATCCACAATACTCCAGTCCATCAATTAACATCTTGAGAAGCGAAAAGCTTGGTTCGAAAAGCGAAAAGGCGTTTAACTTTGAACCGTCACTTTTGGCCAAATCCAAGTTCACTAGACAAAACAATATTATGGATTATGGACTCGTATTTTAGCTGGAAGCAAAGGTTTGAAGTTAAAAACATCTTAATTATGGATTTGTTTATTACAAACATTCAGATTTTTAGTTTATAAGATGTTAACTGATGGAGTGGATTTGTGTTGATTATTGTGACGTATTTATCAGCTATTTGGACTCTCATTCTGACGGCACCCATTCACTGCAGAGGATCCATTGGTGAGCAAGTGATTTACTGTAATGCTAAATTTCTCCAAATCTGTTCTGATGAACAAACAAACTCATCTACATCTTTGATGACCCGAGTAATTTATCAGAAAATTTTATTTTTGAGCGAACTGTTCATTTAACTACAAGTTTCCTTTCTGAGAGCAGATACAAAAAGACAATCTTTTCTTTAGCTCTGAAGGAGTTAACACATTTTCGAGTGACCTATTTTTGTAACATGATCCCTAAAAACCTTCATCCGTAGCAAACGCAACTGACGGCCATATCTAGAGAGCAAAAGAAAACAGTTCAATTCAGACAACTCACAAAGAAAAGATAACGGGCCCAACACAAATCCAGTGAGAATAAACAGTAACAGTGTTTCAAATCAAAGCGAAGTCTCTTTAGTGCAGACATCGATAAAACACACGCAAACAGTGGTAACAGGATGTTCAAACGCAAAAAAAAAAAAAAAAAAAAAAGTGTCACTGTCTTCATATACTTGGCAACATCAGAGCAGTTTAAAACTCGTCTGATAAAGACACGGTGAAGATCGAAGGCTGATCATAGACATGGCAACCTGCTGTCAAGTTTGTCGGAGAGGGAGAGAGATAAAAAGAGTGCTTCTAGCATAGCGCGGGCGTCCCAGATGGCAAACCCGTGACGTCCCTTTAAAGCTCGATGACAGGTAACCTTTGTAGTCAGCGAAGCCATGCCACCTTGCAAAATTTGTCATTATGTTAATGAAGGCAGTTTAGTTTGGTTTGGCCCTCCAGAGACTCCACGTGCGTGTATGCGACTACAGTCGAGCGAGGATGGGCTTCTGGGTAGGAATTTTACCTCCTGTGTGACAGAGGAAAAGAAAAGTAAACAAGCATAGCTATGAAATAGAACGAAGATGCAGGAGGTCATGGCAGTACGGCACAGCGAGACAAGAACTGGGTCAAAGTGGAAAATCAGGCAAACACATGAACTCTCTGAGAGGAAACTTTGAAAACTTTACTTCTTAAAGAGCAAATTATTGTGTTTTAAAAGCAAGCGATAAAATCTGGGCCAAAAAAATCTGCAGAATAGATTAGCGTTTATTTTTTATATATTTGTAATTATTTAATTTAGTAGTATGTGTGTGCATTGACCAGTTTACGTTTTACCTATTATATATTTAGATCTTGTTGCATTCACTCGATACAGTAAATGCAAACATTTAATATACCGTAATTCAACTTTTAAATTCAGCTAAAAAAAAAATATTTTGTATATACTTTTGTATAATTCTATAAAAGATTCTTTAATAGTACTTACTGTAAAATAATGTGGGTTTTTTTGGGACCATCTTATAAAACAAGTCCTTCAAAGTTTACCTGACATACATTTATTTTTATCTAAACATTTTTAAGTTAATTTTATGATGTTTCTTATGTTGACTATTTTAAATCATCTTTTATTTCTGAACACACATCAGCGGTAATCTAAACTATAGGCTACTAAAGGTATTAAAACATGATTACATTAACTTTTGTAAAACTATTCATAAGTATAAATTGGAAGTCTTTTGCATGTCATTTTAGTTACAAAAATCTGTTTTATTTATACCAATCTAATGCTTTATAATGCTCTTTGTTCCAGCAAAATTGTGCTTTTGCTAAACAATTCAGTAATTAAATCCAAGTAAATCTAACATCATATAACACAATAAACAAGGGTTGATAAAAACATATTATTATATTAAAAATAAGGGTTGATTTACTGGGACTTTGAACAGTTTACACTGAATATTGCCTACTGTTATTAAAAAAATAAATAAATAGTATGTGACAGGATATCTTTGTATTATTTATATACTATAGCATTTTTTTATTTTATTTACTTATGCCTTTTTTATTCGTTTTTTTTTTTCTACTTCTGTTTACAGTAGCTTTAATTTAGTTTTAGTAATAACAGTTAGGCAACATTTCTAATTTTTAAGCTTTTCATTTTCATTTCATTTCATTTCAGCTTTATTTAAATTACCAAAACATATTTTTAATAGTTTTTCTTAACAATAACAACATTGGTGACACAGAAAGCATTCCATGATAAATATTTCAAACATTAGTATGCTACATTTGTAGTCAAATGACCTCATCACATGGATTTTTAAGCACAGTAACAGCTTAAAAATGCAAAATAACTTTATTTGGTGTAAAAAATTATGTAATACTTTACAGACCAATAAAATAACCCCAAAAAAGATGCTCAGATCAACTTAGAATGCACATATTATATACTGCAGAAATGATTAGACTAGTATGTTAGAAGATTGCCATTTCAACACTGCCATACTTGAACACCAGCTATTTTGATATGACGTTACTCTTACCCAGCGTATCCTCCAATGAGTTCACTGCAATCTTGTTTACCTTCAACGTCACCTGATCTCCTCTGTGAGAAAGAGTTCACATCAGTTAAACAACCATAACACTTCAAAAGCCCATAACACATCTAATGAAACGGAGACTGTATGTAGATGGACTTACACTTTGACCTTCCTCACAGCTTTGAGCCTCAGAAGGGCTGCTAAAACGTTCTTCTGCAGGTCTGAGGATAAAGCTTCGTAACACTTCAGACGACCTGATGACAAACACATATAAAAGAAGATTGAAACTTCAAACCAAAGTAAAATCAGCTTTTGGTGGTCTGAGACAATTGCAACACCTCATGTAATGCAGGACATGCCTAATCAGATCAGTTGTAAACAGGACCTGGTGTGGAAACAGTTTAAACTTCCACACACAAAACACTGTCATCCTGTGTTACCTGCTAATATGAGTTTTAGTGCAAAACTCCTCACAGCAGGAATAAACTCCTTCTCTGTCAGGTTCTCATTAGTCTCCTCACACAGATAGTGACACACCACCTGCACAAAGACACACACTAACTTAATATGACCGTAGTTATCAAACCTAAGAATGTGTCCTATGTGAAAAGCAATGAAGACTTAAACAGGTTTGTACAGTTAAAGGTGCAGTAAGTGATTTCTGAGAAACACTATTAAAATTAAAATCAACAACTAATGTTGTAGTCAGACTACTTAAACCGAGAACAAGAGCTGTTTGGAACTATTTTCGTTGGTGAAAGAGTAAAGACCGTTGTGTTTAAACAGTTTAACTTTTATCTAAAAAGGCAAGTCACTTAATATTAATTTCTTATTTATTGATTGCTCGTATGAAATCAACAACACATTTGTATGGAAGCCCGTTTCCGCCACTGAATAAAAAATAAAAAAAGGTTATTGCGACTTTTTATCTCGCATGCGCAATTGCGAGTTAAAGTCCAGTTTTTAGGGGGAAAAAAAGACTATTTTCTCAGAATTGCGAGAAAAAGAGTCAGAATTGCGAGTTTATATCTCAGAATTATGACTTTTTAACTTGCAATTGCGAGTTTATATCTCGCAATAACCTTTTTTATTTTTTATTCAGTGGCGGAAACAGGCTTCTACACATTTGCAATCAAGCTTATACTTGTGAAAAAAGCTCTCTTGCCTTGTGATATTGCTTAATTTTATCAAATGTTACGATATAAAACACAAGATCTTATACAAACACTTTTTATGCAATAATATCTTGCATTTTGTGAGCATTTGTATTAATTTGGGTGATATTTTTCATACAATCGCATGGTCATTTCTGACCAGGCACAACTGTAGCAAAAGAAATCAAATTACAAACAAGTTAATGATCGCATTCGAAGCAGTTTTACATCCAATCACAGAGAGATGTTAACATATAAATCAGACAATGCACTGGCAATTTAATGATATTCCCCCACAGATGTGGTCTTGACCGGCCTTGAAATAAAATCCAGAGTTATTTTAGTCTAAGGCCGAGACTAGACTGAGTACAAATGTTGTCAATGTGTTGACAAGACCAAGAACTTCAAAAAATTACAACCATATCAGTCCTACAACCATATCAGCACCCAAACTAGCAATTATGTGAATATTTGCAAGCTAGTTCTACATGAGTGCTGAAAAAAAAAATTGTGTTTGTACATAGTCCTGGCTGTGTAATTAGGGGAAAACACAAAGTGGATCAGATGGATCAGACCGAGCACTACAACACCCTTTTAGCAAATTAGCAATAGGGGGCATTTAGAGGGAGGAGAGAAAGTGATCAAGCGGGAGATTTGTAGAAAGACTGTACAAAGAGAGATGGTGAGAAATTACCAAAGAGGAAAATGTTAGGAATGTAACTGGAAAAGGAAGGGCTATGATCAGGCAAGAGCTAGAACCCATGTTAATATTGGAAAAGCTTTCCAGAGCTGGAGAGATGTTAGATTGGGAAGGTTTGAAAACAGATGCCAATGCTGCTTTGTTTCTGCTTGTAACATTGGTTTTGCAATGTTTTACAGAACCAAGACATGGTGTTGTTGTAATATTATAGTATCAGGATGGGTTTGAGAGTCATTGTTTGTCTGGAGCTATTAATCGTTGCCTGTGTTGCATAGTGTTTTGTTTTTTGGGGTAGGGGTGTGTTTGTTTGAACAACAGTGTTTCTCAGAAATAGTTTACCATACCTTTAACTATTCCTGTAGATAATATTAAAAAACAGTGTACTAAAAATCATAAGTTTGGGGTCAGTCATTTTTTTATTTATTTTTTTTTATGTGAAACCTCATGGAAACTGCATCTATTTGATCAAAAATACAGTAAAAATAGTTATATTGTGAAAAATTATATATTTTTTAAATGTAATTATTCCTGTGATTAAAAGCTGAATTGTCAGCATCATTACTCCAGTCTTCAGTGTTAGGACACATGATCCTTCAGAAATCAGTCTAGTATGCTGATTTGTTGCTCAAGAAATATTTCCTATTACTATCAATGTTGAAAACAATTATGCTGCTTAATATTCTGTGGAAATCTTGATACATTTATTTCAGGATTTCTCTGTTTTGATTGAGCATCCTAGCTGAATAAAACTAATAATTTAAAGGGGTCATATGACGTTGCTAAAAAGAACATTATTTTGTGTATTTGGTGTAATGCAATGCGTTTAAGATTCAAAAAACACATTATTTTCCTCATACTGTGCATTATTGTTGCTCCTCTATGCTCTGCCTTTCTGAAACTCGTTGATTTTTACAAAGCTCATCGTTCTGAGAAGCGAGGCGTGCTCTGATTGGCCAGCTATCCAGTGATTGGCTGAATACCTCAAGCATGTGACGAAAATGTTACGCCCCTTACCGTATTGTGATGCCGTGTCGGCGCAACGAGACTAAAACAATAAAACCCATTATAAACGAGGCATTTGTTGCATCCAGTGGTGACATAATTACTGATTATAATGACTTATACTGTCTTTTTACACGTCGCATTGCATTGCACCATGTAAATATTACCATGTCTGCATTTGTGATCTGAGAAACGCCAAACAACAAGCACTACTCTACACAGCTCAAAACTCGCATTTGAATAGTCAGTGGCCAATTCTTTAAATAAGAAAATGTACTTACAAGCTGCGAGTCAGAAGCGCCAAACTATCCTTGCAAAGTTGTAATTCCCCACTTTATAGAAACAGCCTTTGTGCAGCTGGCAGGCTACTCTCCGAGGTTCAGGAAATAGTCCTCCATTAAAATGCGCTACACACACTCAAATATTTGTGTTGTACTGTTCTGGAACAGTGTTGTAAATACAACTTAACCACTGATTTCTAGTTGTGTCCTCTTTTGGAAACCCAAACAAAGTAGTTTCGCTTTCACAACGAAACACAGCGTCTCCACGACATGGCGCTGGCGGCAGCAACAACACTACAGCGAGAATAAAAAGCATGCCTCTTTCATTGCGTATACATTTGGGCGGTGTTTTGCAAATCTCCCCACACCATGACGTAGACATGTGGGGGCGTGTTTGAATGAGCCGTTTTAGGAGGGCGTGGTCGAATTTTAACTTTTATAAAGAATATCTCTTTGGTTTTGAGACTTTAGTCGTTGCAACTTCAGGGATCTTATCTATGCATGAACAGCTTGTAACACTCCAAAGAGAAAGGAAAACTTGAAATCGCATCATATGACCCCTTTAAAGAAAGAAAGAAAGATCATACTGACCCCTAAACTTTTGCACAGTAGTGTACATTTGCACATTGTGTTTTAGGTGTCACCTGGTATCCCTGAAGGAAGGGGTCCAGAACCGAACACAGGAAAGCGAGGGTGCTGTGACCGCTCGCTGACATCACAATCTCATGCTCCAATACCTGCAACACGCCACGCTTCATGAGCAAATAACACGCTTCTTCAAAGTCCTACAAAAAAAAAAAACACACATATACACAGAGTAACACGTCATGAAAAAACATTTGAGTACAGACTAGAGGTGAAAATCTTTTAAGGACTTTCAGTTTCAACTGAAAGAGTGAAACAGTCTAGTATTCAAATGAATCTCAAATTTTCAGCAACAAATTTTGGTGGCAAAAACAGCTTGTGAATGTGGTCTAACCTGAACAGAGTCCCCAGGGCAAAGAATAAATTCATTGGAGAACATGTTCCTCAGGAAGTTGAAACAGTTGTAGACATCATCTAGAACACAAATTACTTTGTGATTGGTAAAATATACTAATCCAGAGTAAAACAAATGTGACCCTGCACCACAAAACCAGTCATAAGTAGCACAGGCATATTTGTAGAAATAGCCAAAAATACATTGTATGGGTCAAAATGATCTATTTTTCTTTTATACCAAAAATCATTAGGATATTAAAGATCATGTTCCATGAAGATATTTTGTCAATTTCCTACTGTAAATATATAAAAACTTAATTTTTGATAAGTAATATGCATTGCTAAGGACTTAATTTAGACAACTTTAAGGGCAATTTTCTCAATATTTTGATTTTTTGGCACCCTCAGATTCCAGATTTTCAAATAGTTGTATCTCAGCCAAATATTGTCCGATCCTAACAAACCATACATCGATGGAAAGCTTAATTTAAAAAAATTGACCCTTATGACTGGTTTTGTGGTCCAGGGTCACAAATAACATTCATAAAACATATTTTTTCCTCACACCTTTTCTATTGGAGTTTGCGCTTTGTATGGCCACCGCTAACAGAGCAGGTCTCAGAAACACGTGTAAGATCTGGTTCCTGTAGGAAGCGCAAGAGAGCACAATGACCGCTCGGTGAAAGACGGCTTCCTCTGGTGTCGTCTCGACCTGCGGCGCATCTGTGACACTCAGCTGAACGTGGCCTGCAGACACACTCAACAGGTGTCTGTGCAGAGCTAAACTACAGCTGACGACTTCACTGCAGGCCTCATGATCTACACACAGACAGACAGACAGAGAGAGAGAGAGAGAGAGAGAGAGAGAGAGAGAGAGAGAGAGAGATCATATTATTGGGGATTGTTCATATTAAGGTCAAGTAAACTTAGATTGAGTTATTGGATTTCTCTGCAATGAATTATTCATCGAGCGTCTTTCATTTATCTAAGCAGATTCTGCATATCCTGGAAATATGCATGATCAATTTTGCCATACTGAGAAAATTTGAAGAACATGATATATGATAACAGGATGCAATTTCATATGTCTCTCGCTGCTAAGATTTCAAATTTAGAGATCTTCACTTACGGATACAAACACTTTACCTGAATGTTATTACATTTGATATGATTTTCATATAGGACTTTTGATGAACACTTTTGATTTTACACTGTTGTCAACTCTTAATTCATGTTTATTTATGATACAATAACTAATAATCATTTATACAACTTCTAATGTTAAAAAATGTATTAGTGTATGAAGAAATTAGCATGAATCAAGAGTGATAAATGGTATAAATGTATACTAATGTTTAAAAGTTTGGGGTCAGTAAGATTTTTTTTTTTAATGACTTTTATTCAGGATGGAATAACAGCATAAAAAGCATTTATATTTCAATAAATGCTGTGTTTTTTTACTTTAAATCAAAGATTCCTGAAAAAAAAAAATGTATCACTGTTTTCACAATATTAAGCAGCACAATTGCAGTAATACTTCATAATATTACTGTTTATACTGTATTTTTTGAGCAAATAAATGCAGCATGCATAAGTGACTTCTTTCAAAAACATAAAATCTTCCTGACCCCAAACTTTTGAAATGTATAATGTATGACAGCTATCAGCATAAACTAGAAGCTAAAGTTCGAAGACGAACTTTGATGTTGGCTTGGCCAAAGAGCAAGAGTACTTGTGTGTCCAGCGTTCTTGAGCTGCCCTGCTGCAAAAAATGTAAAATAGAATTTCTTTATGAACTCTTGCCATTTTCTATTCTAATTAAAAAGCCTACTAGGCTATGACAACAGCTTCAACAGAGTTGGCTAGCTGGATGCAAAATAAGTCATGCCTTTTATGGTTTTCCCTGTTTGTTATTTGTTACATTCAGTTAAGTCAAATATGTTGTCAATACCATTAAAATTAAGATTTAAAAAATTTAATGGTCTATCAGTGTGTAGGAGATTACAGAAGTCACTTAAATAAAACATTTTCAAAGTCTGAAGTGAGAGCTTGAAGGATTTGTTATCCTGTGGCTCCCTCGTGTGGACAACATTAGCATTGTGGCTTTCATCTCTGAACAACATTAAGCAAAAATGGACAATATGTTTTTGAATGATTACAAATGTTTAATGATTAGTTTACTGATAATATATCCACAAACTGAAATGTACTGATTCTGTATTTTATTTCATGCTTTAATAGTTTAATTCTCGACTTACATTTTTAAACAGTGATGATTGATTATTATGTGACTTGTTAAATGTTTTTTTTTGAACAACTATAATATATAAACCATATAATGATGAAAAAGTACATTGTTATCATAATATTTTGTATAGACCCTTATTTTGAATTGAAATGGAGAAGGTTTTTATATATTGCTAAAAATTAAACACTAATTTCATTCATATTGTTTTTCAATAGGTCAAGCACCTTTTCATAAATATGACTGTTTCCGAGTATAACAGAGCAGGCAGAAAGACAGAAAGCAGCTGGTAAATGCGGTCGCTTTAATGTTCACATCCATCCACCTCGGATTTATTTCTCAACAGTTTTTAAGAGACATAAACAAATGTTTTCGATTATATTCGCCAAGCTATCATGTATTTTGAAAGAGTGTCCTGCGACGCGTTGCTCTGCAGTTAGACAAAAAATATCTTATAAGCACTCATTTTATTATGTTCTTCTGTACTGTGTTGGATCTCTGAAATGTTTTGATTTATAAGGCTGTAAAACACATGGAAATTATGTTGTTTGTTGTATGTATTTCTCATTTCAAAATGGTCTGGAGCGCGAGGGTCTGAGCTGCACTTTGCTCTGCAGTTAGAGGAAACAATCTCACAATGTAAGTTTTTGTTTTTTAAAGTAACAACCAAGCGGCCAGTGGCAGACAGCGAGTTGATCATAGCCTATCCTATGTTTGATCAATTTAGCTTTCTCAAATCATCACGACTTCTCTAAAATTAAATCTATAATTATAAAACAGCTCCACAATGTTAGTTTAAACGCTTGACCTAGATAAATGTGCACTGATGCATATCCAGTAGTTTGTGCGGAGAGTGGAAGCTAAAGCGTGCTTTACAGGACGCGCCAGAGCGATCACTTGCATTGGAAACATTTCAAAATACGCTGTCATTTTTGCTCATAAAGGTAAGAGTAATAGGCTACGTTGTTCGGAATTGTAAAGGGTCTACTTTTATTTGTGTGCACTCACAATATCAACAAAACGTGCTTTTATAAAAAAAAAAGAAGAAAAAAAAGCAGTTTCGGTTTTGAGCAAGCGGAGCGCTTCTGAAAAACCGAAACACAGCATATAGCCTACTTGCCACACTGACTTGATAAATATAGTATCTATAGAAAGCTTTGAATTACTACTTTAAAACGAAATAATTCGAATCGAAAACAAAAACTCTTTCATTATAAAATCCCTAAAGATGCATTTCTCTCTAAAGGCGCATCCACTGAGGAGATGGCGAGTCAGGATCATCATCAAATGCATGGCTGATCAAAAAATGCAGCTTTTCCCGAAGCATTGGGAACTTTTTGTAACTCCACGCTGCAACTTCTCCCTGATGCTCTGCATGGTCAACTATCACCTGTATGCTAATGCGTGCATGCGTTGCGTATTGCTTAGGTGATGTATAATATTTATAATATAATCAGTATTTAATACAGTAGCCATGTGTGCTCTGCACGTATATGGGCACAATAAAAGGAGAGAAGTTAAATGAGCCTGAGTCCGACCCGAGCCCGATCTATAAAAAAAAAAAAATAATGGCCCGAGCCCAGCCCGAACGGACTCAGCGTGTCAGGCTCCGTCGGGACCCGACAGGCTTGCAGACCTCTACCGCGATTGCGACGTGCATGAGTAAAACATTAAAAAACAGCTCACATACACTCAATTTAGCTCTGCACTATGTTCTTCTACATGTTTTATGATCAGTTGCTGGTGTGCTTTAACTTACAAGGCTGAAACAAGTGAAAATAAACAAGTTTAAGAGGACACTGCAGTGAGCTCACGATGTCTGCGCTCCGGGAGAGCTCGACAGAGACTGACTTCAGTTTCACACAAATCAGCTCAAACACCTGCATTTAGCTCTTGTTTTGTTCTAATTAGTGTATTGCATGCAATCGCTGGAATATTTTAATCTAAAAGGCTCTAAAAACAAGTAAAAATGCTGTTGTTGTGAGCACGTACGGACTGCACTCGTGATCGGTGCGGTGAGAGTTCTCTCATCTTCCACACTGTTCTCTGGCCAGACAGTCATTTATTAATGATCCCTGACCCGGTAATAATCAGATAAGTTGGTTAAGCTTGTCAGTTTGAGTTAAATGTATGTATTTATTTGTATTTTTAACTGATGTAAAAGTGAAACTGATCAAGTCATTTGACTCTGTCTGAGGGGAATTGCTCCTCTAGGGGCCCAATTTTTCTCAGCCATTGTAAGTCAATGGGACATTTTTCATATTTAATAATTAATAATAAAAAAAAACTGTAAGTCTGATCAGTTTGAAAAGATATAGCAACAAACTAGAAATCAGGGCCCAGGTCTCTGCCAAATTTGGGGCTTGTGGCTTTAAAGCCCTAGGAGGAGTAGCGTTTAGTAAATTTGAGTCTCAGAAGAAAATATAATAAAAAGAAGTTTAAATAGCATAACAATATGTTGGCTTTGCCAAGCCAACATAACTAGGGCTGCAAAACGATTAATCACATTCAAAATAACAGTTTGTTTACATACTATTATGTACAATATACATACTATATATACACAGTACACACACATATAATATGTAGACATAAACTTTTATGTAAACTGGGTGTAAAAGTTTACATTCTTTTAACGCGCCTCTCACGTGGGACGGTGCGAGACGCTGCAAAAGACACGAGCGCACATTTAAGGGGAAAGTAAAACCAAAAAAAAACGACATGGGAAAATTATGTCGGTTAGAGGTTCCAGGCTTTGTTTGCTGGTAGACTGATTTACAGCTGTGCATCCTGACTTGCAGAGGTTTAAACAGATTGTACTGGTGATTCGAGCGGTCAGTCTGAGGTTGAGATAATGTGATCTCTTACCTGGCCAGTCCAAGAACGCTCCAAATGCCAGTGCCAGGTGTCTGAGCCAGTCTGTCTGTTCTGTGAGGGAGGAGAGGTCCAGGCCGTCAGGGTTCTGTAGCAGCAGTGTGGCGATGAGAACCCAGGGCTTCAGAACCATGTTCTCCTCCTGGATGCGCACCAGACGGAACGCAGCGTCGTTCAGAAACTCATGAGTGTCTACGCTGGGTTTCTGAGGAATGTACCTGATAAAAACAACACTCAAGTCAGGACAGTTTGTACAGCTTACAGTAAAGTTTGTATACAGACTGCAGTCTGCAAATCAAACCAAAATCAGCACTAAATTAAATAAATATGAATCTACTATAAATGAACATAATATTCAATATAAATATAAAAGTTTAAACATATTTTTGAAAGAACATATTATTTGAAAAATATTTTTGAAGTTATGCTCACCAAGGCTGCATTTATTTATTTTTTTAAAATACAGTAACAAACAGTCCCACTTATTAGGTGGCCTTAACTACTATGTGCTTATATTTAAATTGATAATTTGGTACAATGCACTGATTATATACATACATGTTTTTACATTGTACTTATATTTTTAAAAAATCTGCATGTAATTAACATCTGTAATTAATTTCTGTAATTACACTGTTGACCCATCCCTTACACCTAAACCAACCCTTAAACCTACCCAGACCACCAAACCTGTCCCTGAACTTACCCATATCCCACCTCAAAAGCAGCAAAAGTCTTATAATATAATCACATTTTTTATGTAAATACATAGTAGTTAAGGCCACCTAATATAAAGTGGAACCAAACAAACAATACTGTATAATGTTATAATATTTAAAATACCTTTTCTTTTTGGATGCATAAAAAATGTATTTATTCCTTTGATGGCAAAAGCTGAATTTTCAGCATCATTACTCCAGTCATGAGTGTCACATGATCCTCCAGAAATCATTCTAATATGCTTTATTGAAGCTCAATGAAGCTTCATTATATATATAAATATTTTTGCGGAAACCATGATATATTGTTTTTAGGGTTATCTGATGAATAGAAAGTTCAAAATAAACATACATTATAAATAAATAAACATTTCAAAGATAAGAAATCTTTGCATGCCATGGTGTAAGTGAATCAAGTTGTGTGTTGCTAGCATGCTGATAGGTGAGGGGATCAATTGTTAAGATTTTAAAAGCTTGTTGTGACAAAAATGCATACATTGTGGCTTTTAGAGCAAAGCATTCTGAGCGTGGCTGATTGCAGCTGTCATACCTGGGCAGCAGGTTGTACTGAGAGCGGTTTATTTTTCCCTCTGCCAGACTGCGCACAGATACAGGGTGGCCAAAATACACATGCATACTGCCATAGTCCTCACTCAAGACCCGCCGGGCCTTCAGCAGACCCTGAGAGAAAGAAACAGAGTTGAGAAATGGATGTCAATAAAAAAAGAACAATTAACTCCCTTTGGTCTGTCTGTCCTGGATGTTCCATAAAAAATGTTCCAGTAAAAAACAGAATATCTATACAGAATTTTACAGACATCAAGTGAGGTTTTATGTCTGAAATGAAAACAAACTTAATTCAGGAGACAGCTGCAAAATAGCTTGTACAATTTTGTTTCATGATATACAGCTATTTTAGAGATTATTTTGAGTATTTAACAAATATTTATTTAGAATTATCCACTGTCCATTACATGGACTCGTAACATGAAAAATATTGTAATTATTTATTCATATTTACACAGTTCAAATATTTGGGGTCAGTAAGTTTTTGTTTTGTTTAAGAAATTCAACAAGGATGCATTAAATTAATTAAAAGTGACAGTAAAGAGCCTTTCTTTTCACTGAAGAATCCTGAAAAAGGAAACATGTTTTTCCACAAAAATATTAAGCAGCACAACTGATAACACTGACAACACTGATAATAATAAGAAATGTTCAAAACCAAATCAGCATATTAGAATTATTGATTTCCGAAGAATAATGTGACACTTGAAAATGAGCGTAATAATGCTGAAAATTCAGCTTTGCATCACAGGAATTAAATACATTTTAAAATATACTAACATAGAAAACATTATTTGAAACTTTAATATTATTATTATTTCACCACATTACTGTTTTTACTGAATTTTACTACAATAAATGCAGCCTTGGTGAGCATAAGAGTCTTCTTTCAAAAACATTAAACAGTCATGTATGTGTTGTTGCTGATTGTTTGTTGCTTGTTTTATTGCCCAAAATAAAAATATTTAGGAAAACAGGACAATAGAATGCATATTAGAAGGCAATGCATACTGAGGTTGATTCTTTGGGCTTCGGGACGCCGAGCAGCTCTCGAGCGTACAGAGACTCTTCCAGAATTCTCTCGTAGCTGATGCTGACAGGAACCAGGTTCACATCAAATAACTCTCCTTTAAAAAACGGCTCCATCACAATATTCAACAAGCCTGAGGGAGAGAGAAAGAAAGATAGAGAGCGGGAGATGAAGCTGACACAAAACGAACAGTGTTCAAAGAGGCGGACCGTTTTGTTTCTCTCATTCATCTAAATTTGCTTTTGTTCGGTTTGATTGATGAGCTGCCACCGTCAGGCTTTCCAGGTTTCAAGCTGTCGTTTTGAACCTCTGTGCCATAAATTAGTCAGGGGCTCTATATCATACTGGGACTGAGATTCAATTGTGAAAATCCTGTGAAATTTCATTTAGCTGGCATCCCACTTCCTGTGTGCAAGCAATGCTGACCAAAAAAATGTTTCCTGTCACCTTGAATTTATATGTGCAGCAATAAAAAAGGCAGAAAAGTGGGGAAAAGCCTTGACACTGCACAATACATGCAGAAGTCAGCAAAGAGCTTTTATCAAAATAAAACACCAAAACGTGTAGTCGATGTACACTTACCCGTCTTTGGTGTGAGAGACTTGCACGTCCTGCTTCTAGTTCCTTCCAAGAAGAACTCAATTGGTGCATAACCATTCTGTATAAACAACATACAGGTTAATCGGTTTTCAACAATGCATATTTTCAACTGTTTAAGAATGGAAGGATATACAGTAAACAGTCATTTAGCAGATGCTTGTATCCAAAAATGACTCACAGTACCTTTATTACCTGTAAAATCCCACTGGATCAACCTGTTTGACCTCTGTCTTGATCAGTGGAATAATGGAAGTTACATTCAAGTAACACATTACTTTTCTATTTACAAGAAAATAGTTACTTTTTTAAATAAGCTACGCCAGTTATTTTGTTTTTCCATGTATTAACTGGCAGCTCTCGTGTTGCCATGTTGAGAGAAATCGGGAGTAAGTGCAGAGACGTTGTGTGCACTGTGTAAATCATTAAAAAAAAAAAATCGATAAAAAGCTCAAAATATGATGCAAACGTGCAATAATTAAATATGTTAAATAACACAAATCTCCTTTTTTTCTGTATTTATTTAATCAGATTTTATTAACCAATGTCTGACCTGGGAAGATCCAATTCAACCATACTAGTAAGCAAAAAAAAAAAAAAAACCTTTAGATAAACATAACGTTACAGCACAGCTATAAGGTTTGTTTGAGCTGTGCTTTCTACTGTACAGACATGAATTTACATTTCCTTCAGCCTGAGGCTTATTCGTTTCACTTTTGGTGTGAAAGGGCTTTTACATTTACAAAAAAATTGAACTTTTTATATTAAAAACAAACAAGTAAGCCCAGCCCAGATGAAAAAAAGGAACACAAAAGTAACATGTCACAGTACTTTACATAAAAAGTAACTATGAAAAAAAATTATTAGGGAGTAACGCAAACTTGTAATGCGTTACTTTTAAAAGTAACTTTCCCCAACACTGGTCTTGATCAAGGGTCCTTACAACAACACATAAGATTCTTCACTGAGAAGAAATCGTTGAATTAAGTCATTATTTTTGGGGGGGTTTTTGCGCACAAAAAGTATTCTCGTAGCTTCGTAAAATTACTGATGAACCACTGATGTCACATGGACTATTTTAAAGGGGTCATATGATGCGATTTCAAGTTTCCCTTTCTCTTTGGAGTGTTACAAGCTGTTCGTGCATAGATAAGATCCCTGAAGTTGCAACGACTAAAGTCTCAAACCCAAAGAGATATTCTTTACAAAAGTTAAGACTCATGCACTCCTTCCTAAAATGCCTTATTTAAACACGCCCCCACATCTACGTGTAATATATAAGGCATATTAGGTGTGGGAAGATTTGCATAACACCGCCCAAATGTTTACACAAAGAAAGAAGGCCTCCTTTATAGTGGGTTTTATTGGTTTTGTCTCGTCGTGCCGGGACACGGCATCACAATACGGTAAGGGGCGTAACATTTCCGTCACATGCTTGAGGTATTCAGCCAATCACAACGCACTGGATAGCTGGCCAATCAGAGCACACCTCGCTTTTCAAAACGATGAGCTTTGTATAAATCGACGTGTTTCAGAAAGGCATAGAGGAGAAACAATAACGTACAGTATGTGGAAAATAATGTGTTTTTTGAACCTTAAACCGCATAAACACATTGCATTACACCAAATACACAAAATAATGTTCTTTTTAGCAACGTCATATGACCCCTTTAATGATGTTCTTACTACGTTTTTGTTCCTTGACCATGGTAGGACCCTTGCTGTCTATGGAGGGTAAGAGAGATCTCAGATTTCATCAAAAGTACCTTAATTTGTGTTGCGAAGATGAACGAAGGTTTGGAACGAGGTGAGGGAGAGTAATTAATGACAGAATTTTTATTTTTGGGTGACCTATCCCTTTAAGAGCTGTGTGAAAAGCTGTAAATCCACTGCAATATGAAGCCTGTATTTTATCTTACATGTACAGGACAGTCTAGTTTACTGATTTGCTCATTTGTTCAGTTGTTTGGATGAAGCGTCTTACCCTCAGCATGGTCTTCACATACTCGGAGAACACAGCCCAGTAAAGTTTATCACTTCCAAACGACCGACGGATGAAAAAAGCTCCTGACATACGCAGCATCTCACCAACAAACTTCATGCTCATAAAATCTGCAGAAACATCTTGCCGTTAGTAAATAGTACAGTATAAGTAATGAATATAATATGAAATCAATGGGTTTAAGCTCACTTATTGATAAAATATGAATCGAAAGAAAGACATTACTGAAAGGAAAAAAGTGATTTATTAAAACTAAACTCCAAATAATTGTAACTTTACAGGTGCATTTCAATAAATTAGAATGTCGTGAAAAAGTTAATTTTTTCTTGTAAGTTATTTCAAAAAGTGAAACTTTCATATATTTTAGATTCATTGCATGTAAAGTAAAACATTTCAAAAGTTTTTTTGTTTTAATTTTGATGATTAGAGCTCACAGCTCATGAAAGTCAAAAATCAGTATCTCAAAATATTAGAATATTTACATTTGAGCTTCAATTAATGATCATCCCTACAGTATAAATTCCAGGTATCTCTTGTTCTTTGAAACCACAATAATGGGGAAGACTGCTGACTTGGCAATGATCCAGAATACAATCATTGACACCCTCCACAAAGAGGGTAAGTCACAGAGGGTCATTACTGAAAGGTGTGGCTGTTTACAGAGTGCTGTATCAAAGCATATTAAATGCAAAGTTGACTGGAAGGAAGAATTTGGGTAGGAAAAGGTGCACAAGCAACAGGGATGACTGCAAGCTTGAGAATACTGTCAAGCAAAGCTGATTCAAACACTTGTGAGAGCTTCACAAGGAGAGAACTGAAGCTGGACTCAGTGCATCAAGAGTCACCACGCTCAGACATCTTCAGGAAAAGGGCTACCAAGCCACTTCTGAACCAGAGACAACGTCAGAAGCATCTTACCTGGGCTGTGGAGAAAAATAACTGGACTGTTACTCAGTGGTCCAAAGTCCTCTTTTCAGATGAAAGTAAATTTTGCATTTCATTTGGAAATCAAGGTCCCAGAGTCTGGAGGAAGACCGGAGAGGCACAGAATCCATGTTGCTTGAAGTCCAGTGTGAAGTTTCCACAGTCTGTGATGATTTGGGCTGCCATGTCATCTGCTCGTGTTGGTCCACTGGGTTTTCTGATGTCCACAGTCAACGCAGCCATCTACCAGGAAATTTTAGAGTACTTCATGCTTCCTTCTGCTGACAAGCTTTATGGAGATGCTAATTTCATCTTCCAGCAGGACTTGGCACCTGCCCACACTGCCAAAGGTACCAAAAGCTGGTTCAATGACCATAGTGTTACTGTGCTTGATTGGTCAGCAAACTCGCCTGACCTGAACCCCATAGAGAATCTATGGGGTATTGTCAAGAGGAAGATGAGAGACACCAGACCCAACAATGCAGATGACCTGAAGGCCGCTATCAAAGCAACCTGGGCTTCCAGACCACCTCAGCAGTGCCACAAACTGATCACCTCCATGCCACGCCGAATTGAGGCAGTAATTAAAGCAAAAGGAGCCCCAACCAAGTATTGAGTACATATACAGTAAATGAACATACTTTCCAGAAGGCCAACAATTCACTAAAAATGTTTTTTTTATTGGTCTTATGAAATATTCTAATTTGTTGAGATAGTGAATTGGTGGGTTTTTGTTAAATGTGAGCCTAAATCATCACAATTAAAATAGTTCAAGTTCAAGTTGAGCTTTATTGTCATTCTGCTACATGTGTGGACATATAGTGGAACAAAATGTCGTGTCTCGCAGGACCACGGTGCTACATACTAGTTAGACATGAGATACACATACAGCAATGCAAATATGGGGGAAAAAAACAAAAAAAAAAACACAATAGGGCTATACAACAGTTTAACCATCTGACTATACATATACTATACATATACTATAAATACTACTATACCTAGTTGACTACACGTACACAAACTGAGACTGTACAAGAACTTTACATAAATACTGTACATGAAATAGTGCTAAAGAGATATTTGTACATGAAATTGTGCAGGAAATATATATTTTTTTTACATTAAATTGTTCAGAAGAGAGATTTTGTGGGAAGCAGCGCATAGTGCAAAAGACTTAGTAGTGCAATGCTCCAGTAAACATTATTTTATAGTGCAATATTCAAGTAAACATATATTATCTTATTGAGTCTTTGTTGCAGGGAGTGTTTATAGAAAGTGTCTAGTGTGCATATAGTGGGACGAGTGCGTTACTACAGGTGGTTTGTATAGCCTCACCTGTGTAGCACACCCAGAATTGCACTTAGGAGAAATTTGTCAATAGTTATTTATAGTTGGGGGCTGAGGTGTTCATGGTTTCAGAGCGGGGACAGGAGATTGGAGTTAAGAGCTCTCACAGCCTGGGGAAAGAAGCTGTTGAGCAATCTGACAGAACGAGCTTTGATACTCCGGTACCTTTTCCTGATGGCAGGAGCTGGAAGAGGTTGTGGGAGGGTGGGTGGGGTCCTTCACGATGCTGGAGGCCTTGCTGGAGCATCGTGCAAGGAAAATGTCCAGGATGGAGGGAAGAGGGGCACCGATGATCTTTGCGGCAGTGTTCACTGTCCGTTGTAGGGTCTTCGGTCAGCAGCATTGCAGTTCCCATACCAGACAGTGATGCAGCTGGTCAGCACACTCTCAATGGTGCCCCTGTAAAGGTGGTGAGGATGGGTGGAGGAGACTTGCCCTTTTCAGCCGACGGAGAAAGTAGAGGCGCTGTTGTCCCTTCTTGTTGAGTGACGTGGCGTTGGTGGTCCAGGTGAGATCCTTTGTGATGTGCACCCCCAGGAATTTAGTGCTACCGACTCTCTCCACGGTTGAGCCGTCGATGGTCAGTGGGGGGTGGTCAACAGAGTTTCTCCTGAAGTCCATCACAACCTCTTTTGTCTTACTCACATTGAGGGACAGGTTGTTAGCACCACACCATTCAGCCAGCTGTGCCACTTCCTCTCTGTAGTGCGTTTCATCGTTGTTGCTGATGAGGCCTACCACAGTTGTGTCATCAGCAAACTTGATGATGTGGTTGGAGCTGGACTTGGCAGTGCAGTCGTGGGTCAGCAGCGTGAAGAGCAGCGGGCTGAGCACACAGCCTTGTGGGGCCCCTGTGCTCAGTGTGGTAGTGCTCGAGGTGTTGCGGCCGATACGGACTGACTGAGGTCTTGCAGTTAAAAAGTCCAGGATCCAGTTACAGAGGGAGGTGTTAATGCCCAGCAGGTTTAGTTTGTGGATGAGCTGTTGTGGGATTATTGTATTGAATGCTGAGCTGAAGTCGATGAACAGCATTCTTACATAGGAGTCTTTCTGTTCCAGGTGAGTAAGAGCTAGGTGGAGAGTGGTGGATATTGCATCGTCCGTGGAACGGTTTGGACGATATGCAAACTGGAATGGGTCCAGCGTGCTTGGGAGACTGGACTTGATGTGATGCATGACTAACCTCTCAAAGCACTTCATCATGATTGGGGTCAGTGCTATGGGACGATAGTCATTCAGACAGGACACATGTGACTTCTTTGGTACTGGGATTATGGAGGTGGATTTGAGACACGTGGGGACGACTGCCTGGCTCAGCGAGATGTTGAAGATGTCTGTTAAGACATTCGTCAGCTGTGCAGCACAGTCTCTCAGTACACGTCCAGGTATGTTGTCAGGGCCCGCAGCCTTCGTGGGTTAATCCTGGATAGGGTCTTCCTTACATCGGCTGGGGAGAGACAGAGTACCTGGTCGTTTGGAGATGTGGGTAGTTTCTGTGCAGGTGTGTCGTTCTGTATCTCAAATCGTGAGTAGAAGTGGTTGAGTGCCTCTGGTAGGGATGTGTCATCGTCACTGGCCTGTGGCGGGGCCTTGTAGTCAGTGATGGTCTGGATGGCTTGCCACAGGGTCCGAGTGTCTTTACTGTCGCTGAAGTTGTTGTTGATTTTTTTAGCATACTGATGTTTTGCCTTCTTGATGCCATGAGACAGATTGGCTCTTGCTGTTTTGAGGGCTGCTTTATCTCCTGATCTGAATGCTTCATCTCTGGTCTTTAGCAGCCCACGAACCTCTGCTGTCATCCATGGCTTCTGGTTGGCTCGTGTGGTGATGGTCTTGGTGACTGTCACATCATCAAAATAATCAAAGACTTAAACTACTTCAGTGCACTGAATTTATTTAATACACGAGTTTCACAATTTGAGTTGAATTACTGAAATAAATGAACTTTTCCATGACATTCTAATTCATTGAGATGCACCTGTACACTTTTTGCCTCTATCCTTCAAACCATTAGGTTTCCTTTGTCAGCAAGAAGATTTTAATAATTTAAAATACAGTTTAGTACGACCACTTTTTCTTTTGTATATTTTAATAAGTACAGGTCGAAATTCTAAATATGTTGTTTCATTTTTACATAAATGTTACACTGAATGATGATGGAACATACCCATATTTTGACATTTTCACAAAAGCTATTTGAAAGATTAGACATTTGCTTGAATTTAATATGCATTCTATGAATATAAAATCCCTTTTGTAAACTGAATTCGATGCAACGCTGTCTACCCATACAAGCTGGGTACTTCAAAATTACCATGATTTTACAAGAATATATATTCTAGAATAAAAACACGGCACTACCATGCTTTATGTATATGAAGTTTAGAAACTACCATAGAGTGCTTGTATCAAGATTTTGATTACAATACAGAAAGATTAGGGGTGTAACAGTACACGTATTCATACCGAACCGTTTCGGTACGGGTCTTTCGGTTCGGTATCAAACGAATATAGTATTTTTTTATTTTATTTTTTTTCAGGAAATTCAAATAATAAATGGCGTTTTGAAAGTCTTAGTGGCATGACAGATAGCTGTATAAATGCCTTGAAGAGCCGCTTCTGGGACGATTCAGAAAGTGCTGGTATAAACCCAACACAAGCATTGACTCGAGAGAGTGGAATGCGATCATTCCTTCCTCTGCACTACTAGTTTTAAAACGAATAAACATGACTGAACATCTCATGTAATTGCTCAATCAGTGTTTCAACTACAGAAAGACGTCAACAAAACAGCGTGGAAATAAAATGTCGCGTAGCATTTCATTTACATCAGCAAGTCATCAGGGGTCCACAGCTCGTTAGTTCACAAGAGAAATGAAGTCTAGAGGAGCATATCGCGAAATATTACACCATATACTCATTATATTTTACTAAACCTGTTAGTCTTAATTATTTAATGTATTTTTAAATTAATCCGTTATGAAACATGCTATGACAACCAGTGTGTAACTGAATATATTTTAACAAATAACCTAGAAATTGTATTATTTATAAGTTAATTTAAAAACTGCATTATGTGCGATTTACATGTTTGCATACAATTATTATTATTTTTTTTTTAAGTTGAGTGTTAATCAACTATTTAAAAATAAATAGTAATAAAATTTAAGTTTGGGTTAAGTTGTTAGGCCTAGTTGTAACCTTATAATGTAAAAAGGCTCCCTATAATTTTAAGCATAAGCTGAGGTAGATGTTTATCAGTAAGAACATTTAAACTATAACTGAATGTGTTTAAAGAAAGAGCAACTTGTTCAATAAACCACTGTTTATTTAAAAAAAAAAAAAAAAAAAGTTTAGTTTTCCCCCTGCTGCACCGAAATCGTACCGAACCGTGGCGTTAAAACCGAGGTACATACCGAATCGTCATATTTGTGTACCATTACACGCCTAAGAAGGAATATCAATGGTTTAACGCTCTAGCTGGCACTTTTTGTGCATTAAACCAACCAGATACTGTCTATACAATGTCAACCCCCAAAAACTCCCTGATAAAACAAGAAAACTTGTGAGAGAACCAAAGAAAGGCTATAAAATCAGTTACAAAGTCCACTCAAGCATATTAAGGAGAAAGAACTATACTTTTGTAAAGTGTGTCAACTTGTGTTTGTATAATAGCTACACTCAGTACAGTTTTTAAGCTGATACAATGCATCAGTGTGACCTGTCCACACTCAAGAATTGTATAAACTTGTTAAATCATCTAAACCAACAACATGTATGTTAGACCCGATTCCATCTAAACTACTAAAAGAGCTGCTTCCAGAAGTCATAGATCCTCTTTTGGCTATTATTAATTCATCATTGTCATTAGGATATGTCCCCAAAACCTTCAAAATGGCAGTTATTAAGCCTCTCATTAAAAAACCACAACTTGACCCCAAAGATCTAGTTAATTACAGACCGATCTCAAATCTCCCTTTTCTGTCAAAGATACTAGAAAAGGTAGTATCCTCACAATTATATTCCTTCCTAGAGAAAATGATATCTGTGAGGAATTCCAGTCAGGATTTAGATCGTATCATAGTACTGAGACTGCTCTCATTAGAGTTACAAATGACTTGCTTCTGTCATCTGATCGTGGTTGTATCTCTTTATTAGTTCTACTGGATCTTAGCGCTGCGTTCGACACTATCGACCACAACATTCTTTTGAATAGACTAGAAAACTTTGTTGGCATTAGTGGAAGTGCCTTAGCATGGTTCAAATCGTACTTATCTGACCGCCATCAGTTCGTAGCAGTGAATGAAGAGGTATCATATCGATCACAAGTGCAGTATGGAGTACCTCAAGGCTCAGTACTAGGGCCGTTACTTTTCACGCTTTATATGTTACCCTTGGGAGATATTATTAGGAGACATGGTGTTAGCTTTCACTGTTATGCTGATGATACTCAGCTCTATATTTCTTCGCGGCCCGGTGAAACACACCAAATTGAGAAACTAACGGAATGCATAGTCGATATAAAAAACTGGATGACGAATAATTTTTACTGCTAAATTCTGAAAAACAGAGGTGTTAATTATCGGACCTAAAACCCCACATGTAATAACCTAGAACATTATCTAACACTTGACGGCTGCTCTGTCAATTCTTCTTCATCAGTCAGGAACCTAGGTGTGCTGTTCGATAGCAATCTGTCATTTGAAAGCCATGTTTCTAGCATCTGTAAAACTGCATTTTTCATCTCAAAAGCATATCTAAATTGCGACCAATGCTCTCAACGTCAAATGCAGAAATGTTAATTCATGCGTTTATGACCTCAAGGTTAGACTATTGTAATGCTTTATTAGGTGGTTGTTCTGCACGCTTGATCAACAAACTACAGTTAGTCCAAAATGCAGCAGCTAGAGTCCTTACTAGAACCAGGAAATATGACCATATTAGCCGGTTCTGTCAACACTGCACTGGCTCCCCATCAAGCATCGGATAGATTTTAAAATCTTGTTAATTACTTATAAAGCCCTGAATGGTTTAGCTCCTCAGTACTTGAGCGAGCTCTTATCGCATTATAGTCCTCCACGTCCGCTGCGTTCTCAAAACTCTGGCCGTTTGATAATACCTAGAATATCAAAATCGACTGCGGGCGGCAGATCCTATTCCTATTTAGCACCCAAACTCTGGAACAGTCTACCTAACACTGTTCGGGAGGCAGACACACTCTGTCAGTTTAAATCTAGATTAAAGACCCATCTCTTTAGCCTGGCTTACACATAACGCACACGCTTCTATTATTCAAATCCGTTAAAGGATTGTTAGGCTGCATTAATTAGATCAACCGGAACCGGGAACACTCCCCATAACACACAATGTACTCGTTACATCGTAAGTTGAATGGCATCTACGCTAATATTTGTCTGTTTCTTTCCTAGTCTGTTTCTCAGTCCGTATCCGATCAGATGGTGGATCAGGATGTCTACAGCCCTGATCGTCAGCGGAGACCAGGACACCCAGATGACCCCCAGAGATATATCCCTAGATATATCAACCAAAAATAACAAAATAACTAAAATATAATAAAATACCTAACTACATAATACTACTATTGTTAGAAATTGCAACAAAATTAAAATAGAAATATAAACTTTTGAACTGCGGGTTTCGTCTGGTCAGAGGAGAACTGGCCCCCCGACTGAGCCTGGTTTCTCCCAAGGTTTTTTTTTTCTCCATTCTGTCTCAGAGGGAGTTTTGGTTCCTTGCCGCTGTCGCCTCTGGCTTGCTCAGTTGGGGACACTTAATTTCTAGCGATTATCGTCGATTTGATTGCACAGATACTATTTAAACTAAACTGAGCTAGACAATGACATCTCTGAATTCAATAATGAAATGCCTTTAACTGAAAATTGAGTGTTTAATCTTATCATTATACATTACTGACACTCTGTCCTCCAATTTGATACTGTTAAGTGCTTTGACACAATCTGTATTGTAAAAGCGCTATATAAATAAAGGTGACTTGACTTGACTTGACTCACCCATTCCAGCCGCAATCACAGGCAAGGGAAGGTCGTACATGTAGAGCAAGTAGGACATCATCAGGAAGTCCATGTAACTACGGTGGCTGGGCAGGAGGACCACCGGGTGTTCCTGTACAGCCTGCTGGAGCTGAAGAGAGATAGCCTCATCAGTGAAAACCAGCATGACACCAAACTCTATTTACATGCCATCTTTACTAAAACAAACAGCAGGACCATTTATAACATCAGTTCTCAACCAGAGGGCCTCAGGATGACTTAAAAGCATTTAAATGAATAAATTATTAATTATATATTAGAATAATCCATTTTTTAATTAAATACTAAAAATATTTTAAATATTTTATAAATATATTTTTGGGATTTTTATGCTCACAAAATCTGCTTTTATTTGATAAAAAAAAAGTGACCCTGGACCACAAAACCAGTCATAAGTAGCACGGATATATTTGTAGCAATAGCCAACAATACATTGTATGGGTGAAAATTATCGATTTTTCTTTTATGCCAAAAAGCAAAGGTCATGTTCAATGATGACATTTTGTAAATTTCCTACCGTAAATATATAAAAACTTAATTTTTGATTAGTAATATGCATTGCAAAGAACTTCATTTGGACAACTTTAAAGGCGATTTTCTCAATATTTATTCTTTCTTTTTTTTGCACCCTCAGATTCCAGATTTTCAAATAATTGTATCTCAGCCAAATATTGTCCGATCCTAACAAACCATACATCAATGGAAAGCTTATTTATTTAAAAGAAATCGACCCTTATGACTGGTTTTGTGGTCCAGGGTCATAAATAGTAAAAACAGTAATAGTGTGAAATCTTATTACAATTATATATTAAAAATGTAATTTATTCCTATATTCCCAGCACAACTGTAAGCTAAATTTTCAGCATCATTACTCCAGTCTTCAGTGTCACATGATCCTTCAGAAATCATTCTAATATGCTGATTTGCTGCTCAAGAAACATTTTTGCAGTTTTGCTTGCTGCATAATATTTTTGTGATAAAAGTGTGGGGTAAGCATGATTTAAAAAATAATAGTCATTTAATTCATTGACAATAATGATGTTACAAAATGTTTCTATTTTAAATAAATGCTGTTCTCTTTTGGACTTTCTATTCAACAAAGAATCTTGAAAAAAAAATGTAGCACATTTTCCACAAAGCAGCACAACTGTTTTATTAATAATTGAGCATAAAAAATAATTGAGCAGCAAATCAACATATTACAATGATTTCTGGAGGATCATGTGACACTGAAAACTGAAGTAACGATGCTGAAAATTCAGCTTTGCATCACAGGAATAAATTACATTATTTAAAATACATTCAAATTGAAAGCAGTTCTTTTAAATTTTAATAATATTTCACAGTGTTACTCTTGTACTATATTTGTAATGAAATAAACACAGCCTTAGTGATCAAAAGAAAGTTCTTAATAAAAGGCTTAATTATTCAATATTTTTCAGCAGTATTCAGCAGTAAATAATGACATACTAATGACAAGTGCCACAAGGGATCTGAGCCGCCTCAATCCCTATAATTAGGACACATGTTTTAGTGACATTAGACGACTCTAGTAATCGGCTCATGGTGTAGATGCCAGGTGTTTTAGCACACGTGTATATTAGGGACAGTGACGAGTCACTCACTCTCTGGATGCCCTCCTCATTGACACACACGCTGCGGAAGAGTCTCTTGAAGGCTTTGCTGAGCGTAAAGGCAAAGAAGCGTACGATGCTGAGCTGCAGACGTTGAGCCATCTCATCCAGAATCAGAGACGCTTCCTCCGCAACACACTCAGTGCTGTCTCCCGATTCTGATGAAACCTACACACACACACACACCATTAAAACACCCAGGGTTTCATCTGTAATACTAGATACAGACATCTGAATGGACAGCACAACTCTTCAGAAAACATAACTGTAATATTGACGCAATAATAATTAAACAAGACCGTATTTCATCTGAATGTACAATTGCACCAAAATACCTCACTAGATTTAGGGTTCCTAAATAAAAGCATAGTAAGTTATTGCATGAAACTGTGGCATTGTGGTGATCTGTGTTGTTTCTGTACCTGTTTAATGACATACTGCAGGTGGTCCGACTGCAGAACGATGGTTTTTAGCATGCTGGCCTTGCAGGGCACGAGTCCCTTATAGAGTGTGGGAGTGTAACATCTCAGTGCGTATCTCAGATCACTGGAACGTCTTCTCTCTTCCAGAACGTCTTCAAAATCATCCCGCTTCTTCAGCACCGGATGCCTAGGCTGTATGAAAACAGAAAACATGTTTTTCAAAATAATAAGACAATTTACATGACCACATTTCTGCTTCTGCTTTTTTTAAACTGTAATACATTACAATTACAGTGCATAAAAAAATAAAATAAAAAATATTGCAAGGACTGAGGCGCACTGGCACACATGCACAAAATATTACAGATATATTCACTTACTGAATTTATTTTGATTTGCTTTAAATTAATATATGTTTGTTCAAATTAACAAATATAAATTGTACATATGAATAACACTTTGTATAATATTATAAACTTTCTTTAAATATATATATTCTATCATATTTAAATTATATATTCTATCATATTTTTTGGTTTATGAAATGCTATCTTTTATAACTAATGCTAAATAAGGTAACTTTGATTTGTGGTCACTACATAATTTCTATTAATTCATTTGTGTTTTTAAAATAGTTTTGCCTTTACTGTTATTCTAAAATGTAGAAAACCTTACAACAAAATAATGAAGGTGTGTCCAGTTATTTGTAAACAATGCAAAGAAAATAAACTAAATAGATAATAGCTAAAAATGTATGTTGCTTAAACACAGACATACATTTAATTGTTACTGCTATAATAAATATAATGCTGCCAGAGTTCATAGAAACCTGCACAATATGTTTTTTTTTATTGGTATATGGCTCTAAAACCATGTTAAATCGTTTTTAAAACAAATGACATGTAAAACTCATGTGAGAGATCATGTTTGGTTCTCGTGTGCACTGGACATGAAATGTGCTTAATGTTTCCTTGAAGGAAAATATTAAAGGAAGCTCTGTGAGAGATTCACACTGCAAGTGTTGCAAGCATGTGCTACTTTGACAGAAAGCATTCAAAAATATTGTAACACTCACCGAGTACAGTGCTCGAGACGCCATTTCGATTCCGCACCTATCAGAGCATGAGTGTAATAGATCAGATGAGTTCTGGGAGAGAAAGTTTGGATCAAGGCTGACTGTTCAGTCCAGTACTCATTCCTGTCATAGAAATACAACATGTGGGTGGAATGAAAAATGAGTATGAAACAGCATGTGCCGGGTGGGCGGGGCTTGGAGGTACGGCTGGTCAAAGTAATCATTTTATTTATCATTAATATTACAATTTTAGGTGCCCCAATATATTTCTTTAATGCCGCTCATTAAATCTCCATATTACCCCATAGATTCCTAATGCAGGTCTGTTAAAACGAATCGAGGCGGGAGCGTTCCTAAGTCTAGCCAATCAGAAACGCCTCCTCCCTGTCAATCATTTTGTGAGTTTGAGTTTGCTGGTTGCGGGTTGGTTGACAGTAATTGGGGGCGGGCTTCATGTGATTGAATGTGTGGTTGACTAAATCAAGTTAGTGTATGAAATAGCTCATAACTGCTGTAAGTTCTCGCCGTATATGTATATTTTTAATTGAAAGTGTTTTTTTTTTTTTTTTTTTAATTTTCTAGTGTCATTATCCTTAACCAAAAACAACCGCCTCAGCGGTACGTTGATGGCGTGATCACGTGGTACATCTTACTTTTCTCAGCGCTGCACGGATGGGCCAATCACTGACGCTTGTGATTATTAGCTTGTTGTGTTCACTTGTTGTGTCTTTTTTTAAACATTCTGCGCGATATTTTTATTTTTATATCAGGAAACACTCTTTAAAAGTGATATATTTAAAAGTGTATGACTTTTACCGTACATCTAATAAGACAAAAACGCCGTGAGATTTTAATGTGGTTCAATGGAGGGTTGGAGCTCTGGGCCTCCATGCGCCGTCTAGAGGAAAGAAAACATTTTTACAGCCTTGTTCAGTTTCCTCCTCCTCCAGTCCTGTCCTATCACGTGGGCGGTGTCAACATTTCAGATTATACTACTTCCGGGACGACGAGCGTATTGACGGAAAGCGAGAAAGGACATTTCGCGTATAAGATGCACACACGTGAAACACACGAAAACCAACATAGCTGTTAAAACGTGTTTAATTATTAAAAAATGAGCGAAACGAGAGATGATCACGGTGGGGAGGCGGACGACGATCGTCTTTTCCTCGATCAAGTTCTGAACAAGTTGTATGATTTTGGTGAGAGTGAAGTTTTTAATAACAGCTAACATAGCCATACATTTACGGTAGATATTAGCTAGCAGATGGTGATTAACAGCATTTTTTAAAATTAACAGACTCTCTAAGTAGAGCATAAAACCACCGAAAAGTGTATGATACAGTAAATTCACCTTGTGTTGTGTAGTAATGCAGGGCTCTGTTTACAACGAAATACTAGCGTGCTGAATATTGTGCACTATATACTACACACTGTTTCCAAAACAAATGTACTAAATAGTACATAATTAGTATGCAACGATAAACATTAAAAAAAAAAACTATAATCCATTCTTTGCAACATTTTCTGTATAATTAAGAAAGTGGCAGTTTAACAAACAAATAAGGTTGCAGCTGTTAATCATTCAAATGTTGCATACTGTATGTAATATAGGCCTACAAAATAAATATGCTAACAACAGTCTTATGGAATTTGTAATTACTGATTATAATATTTGATGCAATTTTTCATATTTAGGTGATGGAAAAAACAAAAGATTGGAAAAGTCTCGGAAAAGAAAGAACTCGGCTAAAGATGACGTGAACAATACTGAGGAAAATACAGAAACAGTAATTGTATTTTCATACTGTATTAATGATCAACTTATCATTTCTAAATTATTATGTTATTTAGGAGTTGTCAGTGGTTTATAAGATCATTTATAAAGTGTAAGTAAATTATTAATAAACTATTTAACTGTACATTTATAAATCAGACACATGATGATAATTGTTCGATGTGTTAATAAATGCTTTATTAACACATATTCCTGCTGTAATTCCTGATTAAGTCAGACTCAGAGCAGCTCATGACAAACTCAACAGTATGTGAAAACATGCTATCTGGGGCTAAACGATCCAACGTGGAGGTTGTTACATTTATTAATCCTCTGAAGAAGAACAAATTATCAAAGGCTGTTGAACCAAGGCAGAGGGTAAGAAGAACATGCAGCCTCAAAATTGTTTTTTTTTTTTGGTTTCTTGATATGAATAAAAATGTTCATATAATCAGAATACAAGGTTATTTTTAAATGGCCATTTTTGTAGTTACAGTATCTACCAGCAGGAGCCGCTGTCAAACCTTGATCTCTGGGGCCAATCCATGTCTAGTTTTTTTTTGTTTGTTTTTTTGGTTTCTTGATGCCAAAAATACATTGTATGGGTCAAAATGATCGATTTTTCTTTTGTGCCAAAAATCATTAGGGTATTAAGTAAAGATCATGTGATTGAGTAAATGTGCATGAAAGAACGAGTGAACCCTACAGATAAAAACAGCTGCAGCAACTGCGTTCAACTCTCACCTGTCTTTATCCATGTTTGTTTATCCTCAGCTTTCTGATGTCAAAGAAAAGAAGAAGAACAGCTCAGATGAAAAACTAACAATAGAAAAGGTGAGATTATTGCTCATTTTCAAAACCTAGTGAACTGTTTACATAGACAGCATTTTAAAAGTCAGCACAAAATAAAAATTCACCCTATTATACTAAATGCATAATTTTTTTTTTTAATTGACCTTGTGATTTTTCATCAAAATGTCAAATTGGATCTACCAGAGAAGTGACAGATTTCTCTCTGGTGACGTATACAGACTTTTCCAGTCATTTAGTCAACTAAAACTTCACCTCTTTCTTACAATCGACTGCAAAACGCATTCAATTCTGTCTCCATCCAATAATCAGATGATGGATTGAGCTAAAGTCCCCATCCTGTGTCTCTTTAAATAATCCATTTCACTTAAATGCTTGTCACAGTATGAAAGAAAAGATCTGTAGCTACTTCAGTTTCGCTTGAAGGCATCGTGGATGGCTGTACCAAAAGATAGACAACTTAATGATGCTGCTCAAGGCTTGAATACACAGCATGACCAGATTTTTTGCCTTCTGGATCTGGATGCGTCAACGCTAGTTTCTGAAAGTCAGAGCCAGTCTGCAGGTTTTGGCAAGTCAGAGTTCACAGATTTCATTTAAAACTGAGTAGTGAATGATGGGCACAGACTTCATTTTTTCTTCATCCAGTTGGGATATCAAAGATGTTTGATATTTGGAGCTGTTTAATTAGAGTTGGAGCTAAACTCTTCAGTACAGTAGGCCTCCACTGCCTCATATTAGAGAAATTTCCTTCATAAATCCATGAGTCCCTTTGACATTTTGCGGAAGTCAGTGAAAAAATAAATCCAAGATGGTGGACAAAATGAAAGGGATGTTGACTATAAATACTCTTAAAAACTCATTCAACACTGAAAAGCAGGGGTTCTCAGCTCTGGCCCTCAAGATCCATTTTCCTGCAGAGTTTAGCTCCAGCCCTGATCAAACTCACCTGCCTTTAACATTTGATCAAATAGACATTCAATCATACTTCTGAATAATAAGACCATCTCTGGCTCTAGTAATCTTGAAGACTTTGATCAGCTTATTCAGGTGTTTTTGATTAGGGCTGGAGCTAAACTCTGCAGGAAAGTGGACCATGAAGGCCAGAGTTGAGAACCCCTGCTGGAAAGTATAGAAAAAAGGTTTAAAATCATTTAAAACAAAATAAAAAAGGAAGAAAAAAAAACTTTACCTCAAATTTGTTTGCTGTTTGTTTTTAGAACATTTTGTTGTTAGCTTAGCAACATGCTAATGTCAAACTCTTGAATTGTTGCATGGGTTTCTGCTCATGTGAAGTATTCCATATCAGTCATTTATGACGTTCTGTGATGGCATATTTATGCTTATTATAACACATCTTTTCTCGCATCACATTAGAAAACAACTGTGAGTTGAGTCTCTTGTGTTTCGTGTTCAGAGTGCTATTTGTTCATCTGCCTGTGTACACAGTTCCAAGTCAGTAACGTCCAGGGCTTGAAACTCATTTGTAGTATGATAAGTCACTTTTTTTCTTGAATGTCACATTAACTCGCATGACGTGTGTGTCCTCCACAGGCTCGGTTTGAGGTTCACAAGTTTGGGCTGTCGGGGTATCAGAAGCAGCAGCAGAGGGTCTTTGAGCAGGACAGAGCCATCATGTTGGGAGCCAGAGTGAGTTCAGCACACATCCACTAATCACATGCAGCACTGCTGAGCCTCAGACATACTCGAAGAAACCCTTCTGCTTTGTGTTCAGAAATGTCTCAGAATGCAATGTATAACACAGCACAAGTATTCATTGTCAGCATTGCCACAAGGGGTGCTATAGCAGGGGAATCGAATCTTGCAGAGAAAGTTGGTTGAACTATTGACAAGTTTACATTTAATCATACTTTTATTTGAATGGGACAGACATTTGAAGGTAACTCTGTCGCCCCCTTGAGCCTACACTTGCAATGTGTTGGCGGCAGGATAATTATTATAAACCTAAAACCATAATAAAAAAAAAAGCTGAAAACATTTTGGCAGCGGCTTTTTGCACTGTGTAAATAGCGATAGATACTATTTACACTAAGTGCAAATAGCAATGGATTTTATTTACACTGTTAAAATGGCAAGATTTTCTATTTATATTACTTGTTGCAAATAATGGTAATTATCTGCATCTCAGCATTGTACTACATTATAAAGCAGTACGCAATAATAACGTGTTGAGTGTAAATTGTTTTAATTCAAATTATTAAGTGGTTGCCACCTTATTGGGACAATAAAGCCCTCCCTACACCTACCCTAACCCTACCCGATACTTTATTTTCAACTTTTTGATTATTTCCTTCATTTTTATTGAAAATAAATGCCTTTCCGATGCGATATGACATTTTAAAAGGGAGAAAAAAAAGTTTGGCAAAAGGCAGGTTTGAGCTCGGGTCGATCGCGTCAAAAAGCATGCGCTTTACCATCTACGCCACTGAACCTGATGTTAAACAAGCGTCTCTTTGTAATGTTGACTATCATGATCACACGTTGGTGGGCGGAGTTAGTGTAAATAGCCTCTGCCAACAAGGCGGGCTATTTGCACTTAGTGTAAATAGACACTCCGAAACATTTTTATTACTTAAAATATAAAAATGACAAAACTACGACAAAATTACTAAAACTAAAATAGAATTATAACATAAAATATAAAATAAAATTTAACTCAAAATATTAACAAAAATTAATAATAGTATATCAGTACTAGTTTGCACTTGGGTTTGCGTACCTGTGTAGAGTATGTTTCTGGCACTTTTATTTTTAATCATTGTCATAATATTTTATTTTATTGTTTATTATTATTATTATTATTTTATTTTATTTTTTAACAATACTCAAATGAATAAATCTTGTTGTTTTTTCTCTGTAGCCCCCTGATAAGCAGTATGTTAACTACAAAGTGTATCAACAAATGATACAAGAACAGAAGATGAAAGCCAAAGAGAAAGCAAACTCTGTAAGTACAACCTTTAACATTTAAACAATTGTTATATGATTTCTTTTTTCAAACACTTGACTACTTCTGTAGCATGTGCAACCTTTTCACTAACCTTTCCTCTCTGGGTGTTTTGTCAGGAACCACAGAAGAAAAGAAAGAAAGAAGGAAAATCAAGGTTTGTGTTTATGTTTTGAATTCAATAACATTAAAAAGTCCATCTTCTGATGTTCTCTTGGAGTTTTTGTCATCTAAATGATATGGGTTGTAGTTTGTGCTTGATTGTAGTAGCAAATAAAAAAAGGTCAGTTTTCAGTATTGTAGCGATGCGTGAAGCACAACTCGCACAGAAGTCACTTTTAAACCAGCGGTTTTCTGTTGGTTAATTCGGCAAATCTGTGTGACCATCTGGCATGAACACGAGAAAAATCTGCGTGGGGAACTTTTTTTGCCCACAGATTCCTATTGAATTTACAGAATTTTGGCTGAGTCAAGATATCAGGTCTTTGTTTTTGTAGTGTTGCTAATTGTTGTTGTCTTTTTGACTTCCCAGGACTGAGAAAAGTAAATCGTCGTCTAGCGGAGAGCTTGGTGGACAAGTTGGACGCTTCAAAAACGGAATGCTGGTGTTGAGCTCCAGAGACATTCAGAAATTAAAAGTTAAAGTGAAAAAGTAACAGTGACTGAGTTTCTGAATATTCAGAAAAAACGACAACATTCAAAATGCAAGAACATTGAAATCGCATTTTGACTGGGCTGAAATTGATACTTTACCTCAGTCATTTTACATATAGAACATTTGCAATGCCCTTAATGATTATTTCTAGGTTTCTTAACTTTGGTGTATAACTCATCCCTCACTGTTTGTGCTACAGACATAAAATACACCTCAAATTATGCAGCTTGCTGAGGTACACTTTTCCTCAAAATTTGGCAATTTTTGGGACATGAGCCTGTTCTAAAATACCCAAATATTAGAGAAACTACCCAGAACACCAAAACGTGTGTGTGTGTATATATATATATATATATATATATATATATATATATATATAAAACCTTAGATTTCCTAAGCAATTACACTAGCAGGGGATTTGGCACACCTAATTTCTTCAGAAAGTGTAGTTTTATTTACTATAAATCATGCTAAAACACTGCTTTTTGGAGTTTTAATAAATCTGTGAGGATGTGAACTTGGTACAATCTAAGTGGCGTGAAAAGAAACAATCATAGATGAGATACTCTGAATAAAGATGCATGGATCACAGTTTTATTGTTTATTAAAAGGGAAAGACACTGGTTTTCTTCTACACTAAGTAGTAAGAAAAGAATGTCATATACAATGCATTTGATATACAAACCACAAAGACGTACAAAATATCACATTAGTAAGAGGAAATGAGAGCTCAAGATCACATACAGAAGAAAAGCACCGAAAACACACGCACCCACACATTAGAGTTTGCTTCAAGGATGATGATGATGATGATGGCGGCACACAGCGCCAAGGCTGTGTTCATTTGTGTGTGTCTTGTGTCAGCAGATCAAATAAAAGACTCTTCAGAGAAACAGCTTGTCTTTCCTTTCCAAACTCTTCACAATGAGATAATCTGAGGGCCGGACACCTGACTAATGTACATCCACATAGTTAGTATGCTGTATGTAGAAAAATAAATCCTTAAACGCTTCGTACAGTGGCAGATTTTCTGTTATTGGGACCGTTGAACTTTTTGTGATGATGGTCACACTCACAGGCAGTCATATTAACCATACAGCTCTGTAGACCTCAGGACCATTTCATTTTGTGTGCTTTTGTTTAGTATGTCCTTGTTTCTGGAAAAAAATCCAATGTAATTCATATGTGCTTTCTTTTTATGGGTGTTTCCTCAACTTTGGTCACTTTCATGCAGTAGCCCCTCACTGCAGAAGATCCAGGGGGCGGGGTTGGATCCACATCCAGGGGGTGGAGATTGGTAGGTTTAGGGGTGGAGATGGGTGGGTTTAGGGATCAGGGGGTGGAGATTGGTAGGTTTAGGGGTGGGGATGGGTGGGTTTAGGAATCAGGGGGTGGAGATTGGTAGGTTTAGGGGTGGGGATGGGTGGGTTTAGGGATCAGGGGGTGGAGATTGGTAGGTTTAGGGGTGGGGATGGGTGGGTTTAGGAATCGGGGTGGAGATTGGTAGGTTTAGGGGTGGGGATGGGTGGGTTTAGGGATCAGGGGGTGGAGATTGGTAGGTTTAGGGGTGGGGATGGGTAGGTTTAGGGGTGGGGATGGGTGGGTTTAGGGATCAGGGGGTGGAGATTGGTAGGTTTAGGGGTGGGGATGGGTAGGTTTAGGGGTGGGGATGGGTGGGTTTAGGGATCAGGGGGTGGAGACGGGTAGGTTTAGGTAAATGTAAGGTGGGAGGAGTTGGATCTAGATCCAACCACACCCCCTGGATCTTGTGTTCTGCAGTGAGGACCATCTCCTTTTATGTCCCAAGGATTATGATGTTACCTTTGTTAATGATTGGTCACATTAAAAGGCTTGTGATATTTCACACTATTTCATCTCTGTCTGATTTGAATGTAAAATAATGTGAAAATAACCTCACTTTGTATCCTTCCGGTCAAATATTATGCTGCAAACATCATTAACTGCTTTAACTTGTCAACGCTAGCAAATGACCGTGGTATAAGCGGGATAATGCACGACTATCTGTGTATTAAATGATTTTAATGCACTTCGCGTCGGGTTGTTGGCCTCCACATCGTGCATTAAAACAGTTTAATGCACAGCTAGCTAAAAAAATAAGGTAAAATCAAAGTAAATATCAGTGTTGGGGAAAGTTACTTTTAAAAGTAATGTATTACAATATTGCGTTACTCCACAAAAAAGTAACTTGGTAACTTTTTATGGAAAATAATCCTTTACGTTACTTTTGCATTACTTTTTGTCACCTGAGCTGGGCTTGCTTAATTTTGAATAACAAAAATCCCAAAAGTTATATTCTTGGCAAATGTAAAAGCCCTTTCCCACCACAAGTGAAATTTATAAGCCTCGGGCAGAAGGACGTGTCTCTGCCTTTACACCTCACTCCCAATTTCTCTCAATACGGGGACAAGAGAAGAGAGCTGTCAGTGAATAAATGGGAAAACAAAGTAACTTTATTTAAAACTTTATTTTTATTTAAAAAAAGTAACTCAGAAATGTTCTATTAAATTTAAAAGTATTGCGTTATTTTACTACTTACTTGGAGAAAAAAAAAAGTAATCTGATTACGTAACTTGCATTACTTGTAAAGAGTTACCCCCAACACTGGCCATTATATTCCAAAATGTTTAAAATGTAATTTCCATTTGAGATAAGATGGAAATTACATTTGTTGGTTAAAAAAATGACAAAAGTTCTGGAAGTTCCAAAAATTAAGGCAACTTATTTTTTACATTTGTTAGTAGAACTTTTCGAAAGTTGGATTTTTTTACAGTGTGACCATAAATGAAGAAACACCCTGATATGAAGTTTTAAGTTTGTTGACTTCCAGTCTGAGTGAAAACACACCACATTCCAAAGCAACGTCTCTAATTTTGGCAGATTTGTGTGAATGAGGCACAGCACAAGACGTTCATTTTCTCAGCCTAATGAATATTGACTGTGAGAAACTGGAAAAGTAAGGAAAACTATTCATGTCCAAGATCTGGATATTTTAGGCTATGGCAGTTGGTATGATAGTTTAAATAAATTCAGCTGGGCAGGAATTGCAAGTTGACTTCCTCAACCATTGAGGAAGTAAAATATCCTCATACACATCCTTTCTCCCATGATTCTGGTTTATATCCATATTTAGCTTATGAATTCTCTATTACTGTACAGTTGGTTTATTATCATACATATACAATGCATTCTCTCAAGTTCTCATATCAGCATTATTCCAATCTGAGCAAACTTTTTTGAGTGCATTTTGTTTCATATTCAGTACATGACCAGTGTTTCTATTATCTACATTGACATAAACTTTTAAATATACTTTAATACAAACAAAAAAGTCTGTTGTGATATTTAAAATGACACTGTAAAAAAAAAAAAAAACTATTCAGCAAGATAGATCCTTTTGGACAGACGGCAGTTTTGGCAGGCGTCACCCACAGTATAAACTGGATTTAAAGGAATGCTCAAAGTTCAGCTTTAGCTATCCATCTGTTTCAGTCACATGACTTTCCGGCTCATCGTCCATAATTATGACCACTGGCAACTCATTAGCAAGTATTGGCTGTGAAATGAAAACTTGTATATCGGTGCTCTCCATACACTGGCATTACATACAGAGATTAAATATATAAATGTCTATGAAAGTTACATTTGTTTGGGCTAACCTGAGACCTGTAAAAATGTTTTCTGGTACTTTGTATGGATCAAATCCATTGATGGCTGTATTTCTGTATTTATCGCCATTACTTTGCCAGCTGATGGTCATAAATATGAAAAAGTGCATATGGACAGCATATGTGGCATGTTGGCAGTTACCACATGACAATAATTAAACTTGGCACTTTTACAGTACAATGGAGGTCTATGGGGTGAAATGTTCTGAAGGGTCAAGAAGTGGAAATATGCAGCTAAAGCACTTGTACGAATTCTTCCCTACTAAAATGTTATCAGATAAAAATGTATGATTTTTAGCGAAAAAGCAAGCATGAATGTCCACCTCTAACCCTACCCCTAAACATAACCGTCACTGGGGCATAAATAGATCCTATGAAAATGTACGAGTGAGATTGTAGAAGCTCATATGAATTAGTCACCAATTTGCCAAAATGTAAAATAGTTAGAAACTGCCATGAGATTGTGTTGGTACCTGTGTTGGTGTTTTACTGCTACGCTCTAAATAAAAATGGTAAAAATAGGGCACAATATACTGTATAATTTAAAGGAATTTTTCCTTATTTATTTTTTGCAGGTGTTTTACCAGTATTTTTAATTTCACACTTCATTGCATTGTGTTTTAGAGTTCACAGAAATGTCCGTAAAATGAATGGATAATGTCGTGTGTAATGAGCTGCCAGTACTTTTTCTGTTATTTCACGGATGTATTTTTTACATTTTTCTGTGATTTATACTTGAAATGCCCATCATAGTAGTGTAAAGATGTTGATGAATGACCTGGAACAACATTCTCGATGGCCCTGACTGAACCCAGAACATTCCTTTAAGCACAGCTCCTTTTTTTTTAACAAGTGCTCACATTGCACTTATTTAATGCCAGTACCTGCCCTGTTTTAGTTTGGTACTCCTGACAGCAAAGCACTCACTGCGAGATAAAAGCATTGGCTCAAGCTATTTACATTAATTACACTCTTCATACAAACGCGTTATAAATATCAACAACATCCCATGCTTTACATCACCAATGGGTTATTATCTGTTCCCATAATCCCGTAAATTAATGTCTGGACAGGATAATAAACATAAATATAATATTTTTAATTTATCTCTCATTTCTCCCTGAAACCATTGTAATTTGAACAGAGGTATAAGCTGAACATAGGCTTGTATCTCCTATTGCAAGGTCCATATGTGACTCCTCGTAGCATTTAATGTGACTGGTTTTATGAGAATAAAAGCGCTGTTATGGAGTTATGTAGCATTTTGGGGTTTTAACTCAAAGCTACGTTATCAGAAAATAATTCCACACAACAAACAATAGGAGGCAGATTGCAGATTCCTGTCTCAACCATGTCATCACACTATGTAACACAAATTCAATATAATGAATGTGTAACTCATGCGTGCTTCACTGCTTTGACCATATTTACAGCTGTACATCATGCAATGCAATCTTTTATTTTCCAACTACATGGTATGACTCTGTATTTCGACATCAGAATCTAAAAAAAGCGTTAAAGGAAATAATACTGATTGAACCATGAAGTGATCATTTACTTGTATTGAGGTGTATGAAGCTCGAGTCTGTCATGTATTTAAAGTCGAAGTGTGTAATTTTTGCATCACTAAATACATTTACAAAAATAGTGACTGTTTTCAAACAGGTTTCCCGACCACTCATTTGTCATTGGTCAGAAATACAGATAGCCCCGCCCTAAACACTCACTACTGGTTGAGTCGTTGCTAGGGGTAGACCGAGCAATGTTTTGAATCAGTGTTTACACTTTTCTGTGAAATCAACCTAAAATGGCTTATCTCTGCATATTAAGCTGAGACAGGAGAAAATTACACACTTCAACTTCAAGACTCTTAAAGAATATGTCGGTCACAGTGTAAGGAGACCTCAGAGTTGAGATTCTGGCTAAATATTCACAACTGTGGCTCATATAAAGCACCAAGGCTAAGTCTACTTGGCGGTGAGGGCACAGTCTATCTCTAATGGCAGGAATTATATCATTTCTGTAAACCTGGAGTTTTTTCTTGTGTGTTTTAGTGCTGTTTGCTAAGACAATTGTGCATACGTTAAGTATTACACTTCAGCATGTAACTCATCCGGCACTGTCTGTGCTACGATCGTTGTTTTGTTTTTTTTTTCTCGTCAAATTGTGCAGCTAATTCAGCAGAAGTGTAATATTAGCGATAAGATTTACAATTTTGCTTGTGGAACTATGAACTGAAGAGACTGTAAACTTCACCATTATCTGACGTAGGGCTTTTGTCTTGACCCAGTTTCATGGTCTGAGTGGTGATATTACTGAGGGCTTTTGAAGCGCATTAAAGGTGAGTAAACCTGAGATTTGTGTAGCATGTGAGATTGACCTGAAATATTTTCAAATTCACTTTTAGTCTCACAGTTGTTTGATCACTATCGTTGCGTTTGATCACTCTGTTCCAGTGCTAAGATATCAAATAGCTAATAAGTTGGTTTTAATCCAATTATGTTTTTGAAACTGTACTATCTGTGCTATTCGTTGGAGGTATGAAAAAGAGGCATAAGTCTACTTCAAAGTGCTTTTGGGTCTGACTCCAGTTTTGGCCCCCGTGGAGAAGACATCGCAGTTTGCTTTTCTGTAAACATGGGAATGATTTGTAAACACTGAAATGCAAATCACCCATATGACCATAAGGGGAAAAATATTAATATTAGCGTAATATGTCAATGCAGTCTAAGAGCACTGATTTGTTTAACAAGAAAGGTCTGGCTCGTTCTTATTGGTCCAAGATGATCACATGATGCTCTTTGGGACTTCCAGACCTGTGATTAGAGTCACCTGTGAAAAAGACAAATTTCAATCATTAATGTTGATAAATGTGATGTGCTGATGATCACTAGGCATGGGAATCTGATTCATATTACGATTCACCTTAAATGATTCTATTTCCATCTATTAGCTTTCAAGAGAAGGGTTTAAAGTAAAGCACTGTGCAACTAAAAACAGATGTGTGTGCAAACTGTAAAAGGTATCTAGAAGCAAGTTTTATGAAATTTAAGATAACATATCTTAAAAAATGTCTTAATTATCAGTTTAAGAGGTCTTAAACTGGAATGGAAAAACAGGAATTGCAAAACACTAATGTTATCAAACCTAAAAAGGCTATGATTTCATTAAATAAATATGAGCGCTACACATGTCAAAGTAAAAACAGTGCAACAGCTCACTGTTTCAGAGCAGTTTACAAACAATGAATACCATGCATTTATGCCAGTAAATGAGCAACTTGCTCATGAGCAACTTGTTATAATTAAAAGTGGCATTTAATTCAACAAACTCTTGTCTGTCTGGTCTGCAGGGAAAGAGCATTACTAGTATCAGCACAATAATATTTATGAGCATTATCACACGAGTAGCAGTGTGATATGGCTTTATATTGGCACGGCTGTGATTCAGGTGTAGCGTTCTGATATACAGACATATTGCAACAGCTACGAATGTGATATTGCATTTATACAACAGTTCAACATCTTACATTACATTCTGTGACTCAAAAACAGTATTATTAAAGTGCCCCTATTTTGGATTTTTGAAAATTATCTTTCATGCAGTGCATAACACAGCTCTAAGTGAATGAAAACATCCTGCAAAGTTTTAAATCTGAAAGTGCACCGTGTATAAAGTTATTGTCTCTCAAAAGAAAGAGCCGACTCTGAATCATTGAAACGAGTCATTTTTAAAACGAATCCCAAGCCATTTCATGTTGAAGTCAACATGAAATATTAGCATATTGCCCGCCCACTTGTTGAAATGAAAATGTGAATTCATTCTTTGCCACTAGGTGCCACTTTTACAATAAAACTAAAAAAATATAACAAAATAACTAAAATATAATAAAATACCTAACTACATAATACTACTATTGTTAGAAATTGCAACAAAATTAAAATAGAAATATAAACTTTTGAACCCCCCGACTGAGCCTGGTTTCTCCCAAGGTTTTTTTTTTCTCCATTCTGTCTCAGAGGGAGTTTTGGTTCCTTGCCGCTGTCGCCTCTGGCTTGCTCAGTTGGGGACACTTAATTTCTAGCGATTATCGCCGATTTGATTGCACAGATACTATTTAAACTAAACTGAGCTAGACAATGACATCTCTGAATTCAATAATGAAATGCCTTTAACTGAAAATTGAAAATTGAGTGTTTAATCTTATCATTAGACATTACTGACACTCTATCCTCCAATTTGATACTGTTAAGTGCTTTGACACAATCTGTATTGTTAAAAGCGCTATATAAATAAAGGTGACTTGACTTGACTTGACTTTTGGAGCGTTAAAAGCTCACAAACACTGCTTTAAATGAAATCGACCAATCGGACCAATCACCACAGATTAGCATCACGCAAAGGAGGGGTTTGGAAAAATGAATCGTTGAGCGAATCGTTTGGAAGTTGTTGAACACATAAGGAAAAAATAAATGCATATTATAAGAAAATTAAAGTGTTTTTTGATCTTGCATGCATGTCAACCTGTTGTTGGGACTCCCAAAACCAAATTATGAACCTTTCATAATCCATAATAGGGGCACTTTAAGAAAATTAAAGTGGATTTGGGTGTCCGCCATGATGACACTCGCTCAGTTGGAGTTCTCTTATTACTAGAATATCGCACGGCTGGACAAGGCTTTCAGCCAATCAGATCCGAGGACCAGAAAGAACTGTTGTATATATATAATTTAAAGTAGGCCTAAAAATCATTACATAATTATTAAAGCAGAAATATTTCAAAAAGAATATTATTATTTTTTATATTTCAATAAATTAATTAATTTTGCTTATAAATGTCACCTTGTAAAAACTTTATTAAAGAAAAGATACGTTTGATAAATTTTCATTGCATCCCTAAACGTTTTTTAAGAGCTCCTAAATTTTTCAACTTAGGATAACATTTGTGGGAAAACATTTTTTTAAAAATCAAAGCATGCCAGAAGAATCTAGACGTTTGGTAACTTGAAGGTCATGAGAATGATTCAGAATAAGAAACAGCTCTGGATTCCCAATGCTACCGATAACTGAGTTAAAGGTCAGTGTGGATCGGCTGCTCACCTGGACGTTGCGGTTGAGGCTAACTGCGGGCATGAACACACCCTCCAGGTTCTCAAAAGCCATGGGTCCATGCTGCTGTTTGTTGATGAAGAAGGTCAGGGTATGTTTTGTCAGGTCTAACAGAATTCCCACAGTCGAACCCTTTGTGATGCCACCCTCAGCCCTGCAAGAATCACAGAGAAGAGGAAGGAGACAAATGAAGTGAATCAGCGACACAGGATACACATGAGTGTTTTCTTTTGATCCAAGATCTCTCTGGGCAGAGATATGAGAAGGATGCAGGAAATGGAGAATTTGGAGTGGAGCTGGATCAGAGTAAACAATGTAGGGAGGAGAAACTGTGCAATGACTCCAGTGTATATTACTTCTGAATTACAGCAATGCTAATATTCAGTCTGACAAGATGATTGCAAGTGTGATATCACCTACTTATATTTATAGACTAGTGAAGAAACTTTGTAACAGCTCATAGACATTTTAGAAGAAACATGTTGAGGAACACAAGGGAAGCTATACATACCATGTATTTCTAAACATTGGCCCTGTTTCCACTTATTATTAAAGGGTCAGTTCACCAGGGTTTTACTCGCCCTCTTGACATTACACAAACCCCATCTTTGAAGATATTCACACATCGTTATTGTAAACAGAAGCTCAACCATGTTTGCTTGATGCGCAAGAACCAATGAGGTTAGTTCTTACTAGGGATGCACGATATTATCAGACCAGTATCGAAATCGGCCGATAATGTCTATAATAGGGGTGGGCGATATGACCAAAATCTTATATCACGATATGTCTAATTTTATATCACGATAACAATATATATCACAATATAGTAATTTTTTTCTTTTAAAAAGGTTATGATATTAAAATCTTTGATACCATAGAATTTTCATAATCCTTGTCACCAATGTCAATATCAAACTAATACAAGCCTAAAAATAAACAAAACAAAGAAAACTCAAGCTCACTGAAAATAAATAAACAGTCAGTGATGAAATAAGTATAAGAAACTAATTGCAAAAACTACAATAAATAAACGCTACATACATTGTGTAAATTAATTAGTCTTCACCATCTATGATAGATATAATTAACACGTGTATTATGTTTAGATTCTATACATATATATATATATATATAAATATATCTTTATTTTTTATTATTATTTCTTCTTATTAAAGTTACAAAAGTGATTTAGTCAAGAGCAGTGAGAGATGTTCTAGCAATGTGCTATTATTAATATGAATGTCAGACAGAACGAATATTGGACAGCTTCCCCTTTAAGACCGAAGTCCGGATCCAATATACTGTTACATATGCGTTTTCTCTTTCAGCTGTTTCCTCTCTCTTAAGACCTAAATAGCTGTCTTTATGAGGATACTTTCCAAGACGGGGATTCTGACGCATATAAGTGTGTTTATGTAATTGTTCAAAGTCAATAAAGCGGCAAAAAAAATAAAAAATGTGCGGTCCTCTCACATAGAAACGGAGACGGCGCACGCAGATCTCTGTTGTTTGTTTCAATGGCTTAAAATCAGTTGTTTTAAAACTGCAGTGCTTAAAAACGCGTGTCCATGCTACAGATGTAGTAGTCCCTCGTTTAGAAACGAGCTCCTCGTTTTGTTCTGGTCGTTCTCCACCTGGTTCTGTCTCCCCTTCACGCCCCGTGGTGGTGTGTAAAGATCTCAGTCATCCAAATGATTAAAAAGTATTACGGTAAACAATGTATTTTGCGACACCACGAAATAAACGATAGAACATAATATGAAACGATAGACTTTTTATTTCGTCCATCCGATATATCGTCATATCGCACAGCCCTAGCTTTAAATGTAAATATCGGCATCGGCCAGAGATGAAAAATTATGCTGATATGTCTTGAGTTTTACTTTCGCAGGGGGCGCTGTTAGCCTACTTCTAATAAAATGAAAGCAAAATACACAAATAATATTTAGACTGTGTTTCTGATTAAATAAAGGAGTAATAGATGCCCTAAAATCATGAGTATGTTATGATTTAAAGGTCAGAAGCTATAGCTTACATGAAAAAAAAAAATCATAAACATGAAACTTAAATTAAATAATTTTATATATACTTATTTATTCATTAAAGGTCCCATGGCATGAAAATTTCACTTTATGAGGTTTTTTAACATTAATATGAGTCCCCCTAGCCTCCCTATGGTCCCCCAGTGGCTAGAAATGGTGATAGGTGTAAACCGAGCCCTGGGTATCCTGCTTTGCCTTTGAGAAAATGAAAGCTCAGATGCCCGATCTGGAATCTTCCCTTTATGTCGTCATTCGGGGAAAGGTTACCTCCCCTTTCTCTCCTTTGCCCGCCCATGAGAAAATGAGCTATTACCGCGTGAGGCGAGCGCAATATTTTTTTTTCCTCGAGCTACATCATGGCTTGCAAACGAGCGAAGCATGACAGTTGCTCAGTGTTTGGATGTACAAATGAACACCAAAGTATTTTTTTAGTTCCTTCATCCGAGCCTATGGCTAGCATTAGCTACATGATAATAACTGTAACAGCATACATAAACAAACCAACTAAAGTACCGTATCCAGACACAATATTTTAAACTAACCATTCAGAGACGTCCTGCTGTAGCCGCTGAGTTGCAACTTCTTCATCCGGTGCTTCTCCATCCAGATCAGATTCTGGGTCAAACTGAAAAGCTTGAATGACTGCGTGTCTACGAGCCATTGCAATACATCCACTGTCAACATTAGCGCATGGTAGCGCAAGCTGGTTAAGGCCACACACCCACCCTCCACCTTGCCCCGCTTCTCTCCTCCTCATTAGCATTTAAAGCTACAGACACAGAAATGACACATCCTAAGGAAAGCTCATTGTGGGACTGGCTCGTAGTGGCTGAAATTCTGCACCAAGGCTGAATTTCGGGAAACAGACTTCAGATAGAGTACTAGGGACCACTTAGGCCTATATAAAAGCATCCAAAAAGCAGCATGTCATGGCACCTTTAATGTGTAATATGTTATAATTTTTAAACAAATTATGAGCTCTAAAAGTTTTTCAGAATTTTTACAACTCTTTTGCTTTAGACCATTTAGAAACGTTAAAACTTAAAATAAAATTAAGGTTACCACTGCATCTTTCTGGAAAAAATGCAGGGATTAATACATGGTTTATTTAGTTATTTTCAAATCTTCAACGTACTGTCATTATAAAATAATTTTATTATTGTTTATTTAATTCTAAAAAATAAGTTCTTGTTCAAAACTAACCAAAATTAAAAATCATTTGCTTATAATTTCTGCACAGGAGAGACTTGGTGTTGTTTCTAAACAATAGGAAATATATCGTTATCAGCATCGGCTATCGGCCAAAATGAGTTGAAAAATATCGGCAAAAATCCAATATCGTGCATCCCTAGTTCTTACAAGTCATGTGAGCACGTTTGTGTTTCGGCAAGAACCAGTGAGATTTGTTCTTACACATCAAGCAAGTACAGTTAAAGCTGCAGTCCATAAGTTTTGCCTCTTTTTTGGAGCCTGTCCTCCAACAAAAAACAACCCTATAGGTCGTTTGTGCAAGCGCCTTATTACGACCTATATTTACGTTTTAAAGTTAAGCTCCCTCTAGCGCGCGTAAAAATAATGACAGTCTCGTGTTGCGTCTGTCGTCATGAAATCACGTATGACTGTCATTACCAAACAAATTGCGTGTGTTTATTTAAATGCAATGTGTGGACTTTTTACACCGATCTCACAGTAATTCGTACATATTTTACTAGGTGGCTAATTCGTACGAATGACCACACCTAACCCTACCCCTAAACCTACCCCTTACAGAAATCATGCAAAATCGTGATTTTTAGTGCACATTTTATGAGCACGTGCGTTCTCTGGGATCGAACCCATGATCGCATGACCACGTAATTACATATCGTCGTATAACGCTATGCTCTACCAACCGAGCTACACGAAACCCGAACTATAACGCAGATAAAAGAGTACAAAACATTAAAGGGGTGGTTTACTGCGATTTCACTTTTTTCATTTTTCATTTTAAATAGTGTGTAATGTTGCTGTTGGTGCATGAACAGTATCTGCAAATTTGCTGCGCTGAAAGTTCAATGTAAGCGGAGATAACGTCTTTTAAAAATCAGGAAGTTTAATGCCTACAAAAACGACTCATATGGAACTACAACGAGATACTTCCTGGGTTGCATATGTAACAAACCCATAAATTTGCATCAACCCCTCCCTCCGGAACATGCAAAAAAGGGGGCAAGGCCATGTTCTGCGGCTTTGTCGAAGAGGAAGAGTTATAGTGGAGAGTTGTAGCCATGCCGTCGAAACGGTGTTATTTTCACCCAGCTGTCAGGTCTTCTGTGTTCGGGCTTCCTACGGACGCTGTAGTTCATCAACAATGGTTAAAATTTATGTTTGATTATGTTCCTGACAATTACAATCCTAATTTAGCTCTCTGTGCTGCGCATTTTACGGAAGACAGCTTCCAGAATCTACACAAGTTCAATGCCGGATTCACACAGAAACTATTACTAAAACATGGAGCAGTTCCAACTTTAAAACCGGAGGCAGCAGTTGTTGGGCCACAACCTGTAAGTAAGATTTCATAATTTTAAATGCATTTGCATGTATAATTTCAGACGTAATGTTTTAGTTTTATCAAGGACGTAAACAAATGCCAACGCTGGCTTTAGTAGCCAGTTAGTTAAATGCTATTTCGTGTGTCTATGACAAATGCGTACAAACATTTTGGACCCGAATTTGTAATTATGTACTAATTTTGTAAATGTATTTTCCATGTATACTTTATGACGTAAGTTTTCGATTTGATCAAGAACGTAAACACAAGCCAACGCTGTTTGGTTATAGTGGCCAGTTAGTTCAATGCTATTTTGTGTGTATAAGACAAACGTGTACAAACTTCAAAAAATTATATGTAATCACAACAGCAAACTTCATTCAGAAACGTTTGTAAGAGCCGTGCTTGCGGAAGTTCTGCTTGACTCTCTTCATTACCGCTTTCTGGGTCTGATTCTGGCTCAAACTGATACGGCAATATTGACACCATTATTTACATTTGACCGGAACACATGCAACTGTCGCCCGTGAAGGTAATGGGCGTGAAGTTTCCGGACAATGTGCAGTATGCAGTTTAGCCAATCACAACACACCGGCCCAACTAACCAATCTGAGCCCATTGCCTGTTTCTGAGGGAGTGGTTTCAGAGAATCAGGAAGTCAACCGGTCGTTCAAGTGACAGAGGAGAAAGAGGCTTATAATAAAGGTGAAATATATGAAAAATAAGGCGTTTTTTAACAAACGAAACACGAAGACATGTTATATTGCACCCCATAAACACAATCAAGCAAAGAAAAAAAGCAGTAAACCACCCCTTTAATATGAAAATGTCCTGTTGCCGATAGGGGCGCAATTGTAGTATACGCTTTGATGGGTCGTATTTCAGGGATTTGGACAAACGACCTATACGGGCGTATTGGTTGGAGGACAGGTTGCTTTTTCGCCATCTCTATTTGAAAAACTGGAATTGCAGCCTCTTGCGGAATTATCTTGTTTGCGTGGGATGTGCTCCGGCACGGCTCCAGCATGGATGAATATAATGTTTTGAGGTGAATGTGTGGCAGTCAGTCACGCACTGGTGTGGATGTTTACTGTACTTCGCAATCACAGATTCTAGCCTACGTCTTGGAATATATGACCCAAATAAGAATTTTCACCGGATATTGTCATCTGAACAAATAAGTAACAAGTCTGCCACGTTTGTTCTGCCCAACTGAGGAAAAAAGCATTACCATAAATCTCACTATCAATGGTGATTTAATCTAAAGATCAGTTAGCTCATATCACATCAAACCGTGCAAATTATTATTATTGTTATACTTTATTCTCAAATTATTAATGTAAACAACATCAGCATTGCGTGACTATGAGTATAGTGTTTATTAGCATGTAATTTCAATTTCTATACAGTCTAATCTCTTAATTGTCATACCATTCGAATTTCATATTAAGAAATTCTTCTAACCCAAAAAGCAAATTATGCTCCTTTCGAACTGGTTTTCTTTAAAATACAAATCTTGTGTAATCCCAGGCTATCTGTAATCAGAAGCACATTTAAAATTGAAATATAATTTAATTTCATTCACATGTGTTACATAAACACATAATCCTTTCTGGATTACAATCCGCCATCAAAATGATACATTTAATAATTCTAGCTGCTGTGAGAAAAGGCTATAAATAATCTGCCACCTTCAGGATCCTCACATGCGATAGCCTACTAGCCTCGATAGCGATAGCGCTCGAAGTTCCCATGAATTCCTACCCGTACCACTCAAATTAGAAAACATTATTATAAGCTAACCGTTATGAATCGGGCTAAAGTGAGGTGATAGTTTTGAACACTGGCTGGTTATTTACTTGCTCAAATATTGATTTCAGATCATTTTTAACCAAAAAAAGTTACGGACTGCAGCTTTAAACTACTGTTTACTATATTTGATGTGCTGTATGTAAGAAAGTAATGTTTATATGTGAATGAAAGACTAAATAAAAACTGTTCATCATATAAAGTGACGTGTCTCTTCAGAAGACTTGGATTAAATCCCTTGATTCATATGGATTACTTTTACAGTGTCAGTGTACCATCAGAATGATTTTGGACTGATATAAATCTTATGGATCATGAGCTAGTAAAATCTTTCTAAAAGTGATTCCACCAATATTGTTCCACTGTGTCATTTCTCATTAAAGCTGTGGTTTGAACTTCTCTATACTTATGACAATGATGAATTACAATGATAATTAAAACTTTATAGTTAATGTAGTGTTGTAGTCAAGACCACCTAATCCGAGACCAAGTCGAGACCAAGACAATTGTGTGTTGAGACCAAGACCAAGACCAGACCAGAGTTATTGCTCAAATTCATCTAAAGGATCCACATTTGCTGCCTGACATATGCCTTAATTTTAATCATTAAATACAATAATAAGACACTTACAGAGCTGTTACCAATCAAATGCAATCTCTAACAACAAAATTCATCTTTGCACTGCAGTGGTGGCACTGAAGCTGCATCTGAATTGGTACAATTACAAATGCATAAATAATGTTGAGAATAATGTTAAAAATTGTTTACTGAACGTTTTTATAAAAGCAATATAATAAAAAAAAAAAAAAACAGTTCTCTTGCTCTTGTGATATTGCTTAATTATATCATATTATAATATAAAAATCTACATCTCATACACTCAAGCACTTATACTCTCAAGCACTTTTTTTGCAACAATATCTTGAATTTTGTGGGTGTATGTATTAATTTTGGTGACATTTTTGACACAGTCCCTCAATAATTTCTGACCTGGCATAACAGTATAAATCACTTGTTCTCAGCAGGGGCGAGACAAGACCAAGACCATCAAAAAATGGTCTTAAGAGCGGTCTGGAGTACTACAACACTAAGTCAATGTTATAGTTATCCTTGGTGTGAATGGGTCTTAACTTGAATGCACATGCTGCACTCATCAATGAAAATGATATAGAGCATTATGTGTTTCCACCTGTATTTAGTGCTGACCACTTAGTGCGGATCACAAAAAATGCATCTCAATACGAACAGAACTATTGAGTTTCTTGAACACTCTCTTATCTAACAACTATCACAAAGCTGATAATACTAGAACTACTAGCAAAGTTCTACATAAGTGATTCTACAAACTACTTTCACCTGAATGGTTTACCTGCTTACAGCCCCTGGGAGAAGAGAATAAAAGAAAACAAGACATCTAAAAAAATCTATAAAATATTATTTAAAAAAAGAGGAGAAAAAACGGTTTAAATGAAAAGACTATGATGGATCCAAGACTGACAAAGAAGTAGAACAAGCTTGGCTTCAGGCTACATTAAGTAGGCTACATATGAAAGGCACAGATTTCAGGGATTGTTAAGTGTAACACTAGCAGTACTGTTAGCGTGTCCTCGCAGTCACCTCACTATCAATAAAAGGAGGCAGAATTTTAAATCATTGCATTAGTATTCAAGTGTTATAATCAGCATGTCCTTCATACTCTCCAGAGGACACTGCATCAGCATAACTGTGACATACACCATGTGTACATGCACTACATCTACAGTATATCCTAATCAAACCTTCATACTGAAACAATGTTTATAATGCTCCACAACTATGAAAATATTCCAACATACTGTAATATGGTGTATACATCATCAGCATAGTCTGACCAATCACAGACATCTTGCTCTTCCATTTATAATATTTTAGCAAGTTTACATCTATGTATTTGGCAGTTGCTTTTTTTCCACACAGAATGCATTTTGCTTTGAAAAACGTGAGACGATGATATTGGAATAGTGGAAAAATGCAAGGTTCCAAAATGCGTTTCTTAACAATTGAACTTATTTTAACTTAAGCACTGCATATTTAGTATGCCGTGTTGTGCGCAAGACACTGCAAAAGACACAAAACATGATTGCAATGATCAAACAAGTCCATCTAGTGCTTGTTTACATAGAAAAAAATGGAAATATAGTGTAATGGAAAACATGTTCTATGCGAACAGTGCATATAACAGTCCACAGTCCATGCATAACCTTGGCGTTGCTAGCACCATGCTCTACTGTTTGAGCTACAGAAAAACTGCACATTCATTTAATGAACACATTAATGTTCCTTTATGTGCTTAACATTAAAGAATGAAATGAATCCAGGCTTCTTTTAATGTTTGTATAAAGTTATAAAATCTATAGTAATTCAAATAAAAAATGTCTGTATCTCTCTCAACTTTCAGAGTTTGCTTCACATTTAATTGTGATACCATGTCCATGTATAAATAAGTGATATAAATCCATATTATTCATAGTTTCAGATGTAGTTATTTGGGTTTATTTTTCCCTAATGTTTCCCATGTGCACTTAAAAACAATATTCCTTCACCCAAAAATTAAAATTCTATCATTTATTCATTCTCAAGTCTTTCTTGAAGACTTTCGTTCATCTTTAAAGCACTCAATTTATATGGCTACTTGTCTGTATTTACCTTTTCCAGCTTGACAATTTTGGTTATGTGCACTTTCAGTGAATAGACAAAAATTATGTGTTGGACAGATGGTCCCTTCCTGTTCAAGAGGTGGTGCCTGTCCAAAATAATGTAGACCAAATCTGTCAAAAGCCCAGCCTGCAAAATTTATCACCACCCTAGGAAAATTAAGATGCGTACCTGTTGGTGTGGGAGTTGTTGTGCATGAACCAGGAGCGATTGTTGTCCACATACATGGCCCAGGCCTTATCGTCCTTCCCTAGCATCATGTCCTTCATCGTATTAATCCGTGCCACACCGAATGCGGGGTCGGGGTGGTTGTCATAGCGATCCACACTAAGTTCCCAGTAATGCACGCCCTTGGAGAAGGCAGCCGTCCCGAGCACCACGCGATCATCGTAACTGTTACAAGTCACAGTCTGGTTTTCATTCGATAGGACAATGTCTCTGTGAGCTGACGTAGGGTCAAAGGTGAACCATGCCACTGCAGAGGAAAGATAAAATAAAGTCAGAATAATTCAGCGTGGTTCAAAAACATTTGCAGTTAAAGAGGTTAATCAATAAAAATACTAAGATGAATCAAAATAGCATCTCACAGCATTTGACAGACATTACTGTGCACTGTATATGACAATAGTTAGTTGTTTCTCAAACTGTTTGTGCAAAAAAAAAAAAAAAACTTAAAACTTAAAAGGCTTTTTCTGTTTAGTTTTCTGTTTAGATTTAAAAAACAGAGCCAAGAGATTTTTAGGACAGTTATTTCAGTTATATCTGACAGATAAAAGGGTCATTTTATGTGTGATATTCCCAGAAAAAAAAAATTCTCATCTCCTTTAGCAA